>NC_135721.1:11436347-12066229 GCF_964656455.1 Halichoerus grypus
AACTAGATAAAGGTGGTCAAAAGGTGTAAACTTCCAAGTCTAAGATAAGTAAGTACAGGGGACATGATGCACTGTAATGACTTATAACACACAACATGTTCCAGTCAAGGAACAATTTGGGAAACCAACTGAAAAACAACCAAAACACTGCTATATGTTACTTTTGAAAGTTGTTATGAAAGTAAAAGATCTCATCACGATGATGGATGTTAACTAAACTGTGGGCGTTTCATGATGTATTTATACGTATGTATGTCATTATGACAAACACCTCAAACTTATACAGTACTATGTGTTAATTATATCTCAATAAAACTGGAGGAAAAATAAAGTAAAATTATGTATATGCATACATTACTACTTAAACACAATTTTTATTCTGTGTTTGGCAAAGGCCAAGAACAAATAATTCACAGAATCCCATGAGCTCATAAATACGAAAAACGCTTAATTAGAAACACAACTTAAAACAGAGACATCACTGTCTATCCACTAAAAACAAAGTATATTTTGTTGTAGTGGTGGTGATATTTTTATTTTTTAATGGATTATTTACCAAGGTTGACAAAATTATAGTCACTGCTCATATACTGCTGGAAAAACAAAAGTTTATCTCTAGGCAACAGGTTTGCAGATGATTCCATTTTCTTCTCTGTGTATTTTTTATATTCCCAAAATTCTGTCTAATGAACACTCTGGGAAGCAACATTTTCGTTTTAGCTGTTAGGATGAAAAGACAACAATAAGATTGGCATGCTGTGGATTCTTACCTGTATCCTCTTTGTGGAAGACATTCTAAAATGTCATAGCAAAGAGACAGCTGGTCATTTCGTTCACAGTTGTAGATGCACCCCAGAGCTACTGCCATCAGGTGGTCCTGATCAGGAATAATTTTTTGCTGCAGCTAGAGAAAATAAAGCATGCTGTACTAAACGTCAGTAGATTTACATTCAGTTTTTCCATAGCCCAGTGCAACTGTTAACAGAATATTAAATAGTGCAATTAATCAGCCTCAAAAACAAATCTTGATTTTTCTTTAGCTTACAGACTTTTGGGGTCTTTAATAATTCTAAGTGAAATCACATTTTAATTACAGAATCAGCTAGAAAAGATAATTTGTACCCATAAGCTTTGCATCTGCTAAAAACAGATTCTTCAATTTATGACCCATTCAGGATAAAGTAGATAGAAGAAACACAGTGAATTAAAAAGGCAATTCATTAAAAGCATTTCTAACCCAAAAGCCAAATTTTATGTGTTTCAATTACAAAAATATATAAAATTCCTTAACTAATATTCAGAGATGTTTGAACCTACTATTTTTCAGTATGCATTATATATTAGTCATGTAACTAAACAGTACTGACATTCTATTCGAAAGAAATCACATGGCTATGCAGTAATATTCAAATCACAGAACACACGCCGATGCAGAGAGCTGACTACTATGGGTCACTGTCTCTACGGGATACACACTTCCCATCACAAACCAGACTCTCTTTCTTATTTTCTGGGATATAAAAATACTGTATTTGTGCCTTGTTTTTCTCATCTCTACTCCTCATCTTACTGGATATTAACATCTTCCTAATATCACTGTTATGAAGATTAAATTAATACATGAAGAATGCTTCCATTATTGCCAAAGACACCAAAATGGAAAGTTGAAACGATATTCTTAGAGCCCTATTCAATGACAAAATAAGTTTAAAGTCATTTCCATAATAAAGATCTAGTGGTTTTCAACATTTTAGTGGAAACTCACAAAACAGATAAGAAGCTTCTCTGTAAAAAAACCACATCAATGGATGGAAAGAAGAAACATTCAAGTTACAGGGAAGTGAAGTCTTCTGAAGCACTAGGGTTAAAGGAGTTATATACCTTTCTTCAAGGTGTTAAGAAAAAAATATATTGTTAATTTGATATCGACATCTGACAGAGTTACCCAAGGTTGCAAAGTGACAGACTGGTGAAACAGAGAGCACAGTAAAAGTAATTATTATTAAAAATTAATTAAAATCGCTAACTCTTCCTGATTTCTTATTGTGTGCCAGGTACTATTTCTATGTGCTTCACATGCATTCATTCTTAATTCCTCAAACCATCCGGTAAGGTTAATACTAGCTCCGTCTCAGTTTTCTGTAAGGGGGCGCTGGGGCACCGACAGAACACATCACTTGCTCTGTGGAGGCTAATGCAGGCAGCCGGCTCCAGAGCCCACACTAAGGCTCTCTCAGTCCTGCAGGAAAACTTCACACACAGGAAGAATGGGAGAGATGGAGGAAAACTATAGTCATCAACAGCTCATATAGGAAAAGGAAAAACACTGAAACCAGTTTCAGTGAAAAGGAATAAATTGGAAAACCAAATGAAACAGAAGCCAAATTCCGTGACGGTTTCCTTGAATTCCCTGCTTCCTGTCTTTCGCTCCCACCAACATTCAAGTATCACTTGGAAGTTAAATGTTCTAGAATCCACAACTGATCACGTATGTTCAAAATCTTCTACAATGTGAAAGGTAGAGAATAAGTTTTTTGCCTTCCACTCAAGTTCCTTCATGGCCTGGTGCCAACTCACCCTTCCTGTCCTCTGAACCACTATGCAAATTTTAGTTCACACAAATTAAATCACTTGCCTTTATGTAAACATGTTACTGCTCTTTTGTCTCCCCATCTTATTCTACTCCTACATGGATCTTCTTCTCAAAAACTTAGCCTTGCCCCATCTAAACCCTCCCTGATAATCCTGCTTTATCTCTACTTGACTCTGACTTCAGTTGGGCTTTCCCAGATTTCTAGTCTCTTCCAAAAGCTCCATAAATGCTGGTCCAATGAACACATCCTCATACAACTCTCAAACATAAATCCTTTTTCCTCTCTGTATTCCTATGGCTTCTTTTTGTTCTCTTCCTGTGCCATTTAGCATACCTTTCTTAATACAATCTATTATGCACATGAATCATAACACTTAAATTTTTAAGACACATTCTATTCTTGTTCTGTTCAACTCCCTACAAGATACCTAACTCCATAAAGTGTTAAGACACACATCCTCTCTTATTTCTATCATTCCTGTCCTAATATCTCAGTGGTAACTATTAAACCATCATTTGCCCCACCTCAAGCTCATAGAAGAGAGCCCCTCTAAAACTTTCTAGGAAGTCAGTAAGTCTTCCCCACCATGGGCAGCTGATTATTTTCCATACTGCATCGCAAGGTGAAATATAAGAAAGTTATAATTTGGTTCTTAAAAATGGTCTTAAAATTATGCACTACAGATAAGTAGATAAAGAACAGATGATAAGATATGATACCTGGAAAACCCCAGAGAATGAAGCAATACAAAAAATTAGTGAAGTGGCAGAATGCAAAAATAACATACAAAATGAACAGCTTTCATATACACAAACAACAAACAGAGGGGTGAAAGTAGGGAAAACTCGATTTAAAATAGAAACAGAAAATTAAATGCTTAGGAATAAATTTAACAAGAAATGTGCATGACCTACATGAGGAACACTTTCAAACACTCCTGAAAGTAAAAAAAGACATGAACAAACACAATGATATACCCTCTTCTTGAATAGGATGACTGAACATTATTATAAAGATACTGGTCTCACCAATTTATAAATTTAATATAATAACAGTAAATATACCAACAAGTTATTTTATGGAATTAGCCAAGTTGTTATGAAAGTTCAGATGGAGAAAGAAACATATAAGAATATCTTTTAAAAAACAAAAACAAAAAAACCTAGGGAAAAAAACTACAGAGGAATACTACCCTTACCAGACTTTAAAAACCCATTATAAAATCTCTATAATTAAAATAGTGTGCTCCTAGGGGCACCTGGGTGGCTCAGTCAGTTAAGCATCCAACTCTTGATTTCAGCTCAGGTCATGATTTCAGGGTCCTGAGATCAAGCCCCACATGGGGCTCTGCACTCAGCACAGAGTCTGCTTGTCCCTCTCCCTCCCCCTCCAATTCTCCCCCCTGCTTGCTTGCTTTCTCTCTCTAATAAATAAATAAATAAAATCTAAAAAATAAAATAAAATAAAATAGTGTGCTCCTAGTGTACGAACAAACCAGTAACAATATAAAAACTCTAAAATTAGACTAACCAACAAATGGAAATTTGGTAGATGACAAAGGTGGCATCTCAAATCACTCAAGAAAAGACAAAATTTTTAATATATGGTGCTGGGACAACTAGGTAGCCATCTGGCATCTCACCATACAAAAGAATGAGCTCCAAGTAGATTACTGATCTAAACATAAAAATAAAAGCATACAAGTACTGAAAGAAAATGAGTGAATTCTTCTTTAACCTTGGAGTAGGAAAAGGCTTCCTCACCATGACTCTAAATACAGAGGCAATAAAAGATTGCTCAATTTGACTACATATAAAAAGATAAAAATTCTGCCTGACACAAATCACCATAAACAAAGTCAAAAGACAGCCTACCAACTGGGAGAAATATACACAATATATACCACAAAAAAAAAGGGCTAATTACACCAATATATCTGAATTTCTACAAAAGTAAATCACAAAGGAACAAAAGTCCAAGTGAAATGGAGGCTATCATACTGAACAGCACGGTTCTAGAGGCACCTTTCAATTCCCTAAGGAGTGTGGGCCCAAAGTAGACAGGGAGGAAATTGCAGGCAAGAGCTTAAACTGTTAAGTAGACTTTCCCATCCATGCCATTGCCGGCATATGGACCTAGGTCAGCACCCAAAGCTTCCAAACTCAGAGCCCTGGAGTACTGCACTAAAGGAACATGGGAGAACTGGGAGCAGGAGAGTCCTTTTGAAACTTGACAGGGTTCCATTCCTGATCAGATGAAAGTGACCTTCACCACTACGAGAACTGGAGAAACAGCAAACCAACAGTGGGAATTGTTTATAACACAGATCAAAAGACTTTCTATCAGAATCACTGGATAAATTGTCAAATGCATATTCCAGGTCCATATCCCCCAAATTCTAATCCATTATATCTGGGGTGGGCCTAGAAAACTGTACTTTTTTTTTTTTTTTAAGTCCATAGTTCCCATACGTGATGCATCAAAAAAAAAAAAAAAATGCTAGTATGGAAGACCGAGAACAATATGAGAAGGCAGAATATTTTATTCCCAAATCACCTCCATCCAGACTTGCCCAAGTTCCTTCGTAAGTTCCACTTTCCAAAGGGCCATGCAAATAAAGAGCAACAGCTTAAAATCACAGATGAGTGCTTAAAATCAGGATGTCGTAAAGGAGAGGAAGAGTTTGAAGCATATGCTACTGTTAAAAAGAACAAATATGTGTTTGTATTATTGTTTCCAAGTATTCACTCCCTTCTTCCCAAGACAGGATTATGCTTCCCTGCCTCGTTAACAACAGGCGGGGCTAGACTTCCTCTGGCCTGTGAAATGTGAGAGGATGTAACTTGAGGCATTTTGAGGTAAGCTTGAAGAGCCACTGTGTGGTTCTACTTTACCCTTTCTCCTGTGCCACAGCTTAAAAAAGGGGCCTGCTCCTTTAGCCAAGTCCTGGAATGAACAAGATATAGAACACAGCAGAAGCCTCACTATAGCCTATATGATGCTTGTGGGAAATGAATGTATGCTGTTCTAAACTACTGAGATTTAGTGATCACTTGTTAATGCAGCATAATTTAGCCTAAGCTGTCTGACATGGAAATCATTGCTCCTGTTATATTACTATAAACACTCTGTGCATGACTCATGGCAGATCTCAAGGTACATTCTTTTTGTAAAGAGTAAAAAGTAAAATAAAATAAAAACAGTGCTCCAAGCACAATCCTAATAAAGCAAACAAATGTAATCAAGTGGTCTACAGCATCATAATGAAACCCAGTTTCAATCATTCACCCATCATTTGCCCTGACTAAATTTACTGAGCACCTGCTCTCTGCAAGGCACTGACTCCCAGGTAATACACAGATGCACGAGACATAGAGAACATACATAGGAAACAAAGGGAGGGAAAGAGAAACACATGAACATTAATTATGACACAGTGTGATATGGGTTATTACAAAGGCAAGGACAAGACCTATCATAGCACAGATACGTCACAGGTCTCCTAGCAGAGGGAATCTAACACAGCAGGATCTTGAAGGACAGGCAGGTGTCTGTAAAGGGAAGGAAAGGGAAGCTGACCATCCCAAACAAAGGAAATAGTCTACAAAAGCATAAAGAGGCATAAAAGGCTGGACAACATGAAGACAGGAGGAGCAGTTCAGTGTGAGTGGACTAGCACATTCACTCAGAGGGAAAAGAGGCTAAAGAGACAGACTGGGAACAGACCACAAAGAACCTTCTAGGCCACTCTAGAGAGCCCAATGTTTACCTTGTAGACACTGGTTTCCCATAGATCATGACATGATCAAATTTCCGTTGGGGAAAGATAATATTGATAGAGATAAAGAGGATAGACTGGAAAGGAAGAGCCCAGCAACACCACTGTTTTCTGCTTTGATGTTTACATATTTCAACAAAAGCAAATGGCAGTATGTTTTATTCAAAAGGCACATGCTAAATTGCCAAGTAAAAACAACAAAAAGCTGACGACATACAAAGGATTTACAAGACTCTGTAAGGAAGAGAAGTATCACAAACAAGATTACTGGAAGGAATTTAAAGTCATTTCTTTCTTCCTCATAAAACATTCATATTCAATCCATCCTGCTGCTCACATAGTATTCTGCTGTCATAAGCAACCCACCCTCGGCTCACAGCAAACCATCCCAAATTCAAAATCGGAATGCTAAGTGGGAACTGCCTACGACAAGATGGAAAATTTTAAATAGCCAAAGAACAGATACATGTTTGACAAGCAGCCCTTTCAGAAACCACAATATGTGTAAGGTTAGCTAAGCAATACTTCCTTTCTTTATCTTGATTATATGGTCTGTGGCCATATACTTCTGAGGACTTCAGACTGCTACCCAGGCTAGCTCAAGGAAGTAACTCAATTAGAACTTAGGATTGGAAGAGGCTTCTGCTCGAAACCCAATCCAAGGCTTTGAATCTGACTACAAAGTCAGGGCCCTACACTGACTGTGCCGCCCTGCTTCCTGCTTGAACCCTCCTCCAATAGGAAGGGAACCACTGTCTCTTGAAACAGCGTATTTGATTTATGGCTAAATTAAGAGGTTATTGGTGTCACAAAAGTATGCTGCACTTAATAAAGTGACTTACTGCCAATGAATCTGAACAACCATTTGAATTCTGTAGAAGTACAACGCTCTAAATACAGTTGACCTTGAATTGCGTGGGTCCACTTACAAGCCAATGGCTTCTTCATAAATACAGCACAGTACTGTAAATACATTTTGTCTTCTGTAGGATTTTAGTAACATTTTCCTTTCTCTAGCTTACTTTTTTCTAAAAATAATCAACTGTTTATGTTACTGTAAGGTTGACAGTAGGCTACTGATTGTTAAGTTTGGGGGGAGTAAAAAATTATACATGGATTTTTGCCCGCATAGAGGGTGGAGGGCCAGCGCCCTTAAAGGCTGTGTTGAGAGTCAACTATATAGTACTCTTAAGCAAATACAAAATTTATTAAGAATAATTATAGATTTCCTTATGAAATCCTAAAGATTTTCATAAATATTTTGAAAGTCCTGAAGGGCAAGAATCTTTTCTTCTTCTATTGGTGTTACGGTAAAGCTTAATGATGAAGAACGCAGCTGTGAAGTTAGAAGACCTATGTGTGAACCCACATCCCACTCCTTACTGTGTGACCCTGGGCAACTGCCTGACCACTCTATATCACAATTTTTCTTTCCCTCCAATAACTAATAAAAAGACCCACCTCATGGATTGTTGTAAGGATTAAATGAGTTAACACTTGTACAGTACCTGTCTATAGTAAGAATTCAGTTATCTATCAACTATTAGTATTTTTGGTCTTGGTATATATCAATACATATAATCAGTAGAAACAGAAAGTCAACAAACTTTGGAATAAACAAATCAAAATAAATATGAACTTCTAAAAAAACTGTTTGACCGAATTGAAACATGTTTAAAGAGTAACATGACAACCTATGATTTCACTCATATGTGGAATTTAAGAAACAAAACAGATGAACACAGGGGAAGGGAAGGAAAAAAAAAAGTAAGATCAAACTGAGAGGGAGGCAAACCATAAAAGACACTGAACTCTAGGAAACAAACTGAGGGTTGCTGGAGGTGACGTGGTAGGGGGGATGGGGTGACTGGTGATGGGCATTAAGGAAGGCCACGTGATGTAATGAGAACTGGGTGTATATGCAAATGATGAATCACTAAACTCTATCTCTAAAACTAATAATACACTATATGTTAATTGATTTTAAATAAAATTTAAATAATAAAATAATAAAAGAAAAGAATAACATGACAACCATTTCCTTTTCTGTTTAAAGGGAAATTACTTAGAAAGCCTATTATAATAAATTAACAAATTTATTGCAGAGGAAAAAGTGCAGAGGCTCTTAAGAAGTTAGAGTTTCTACTTACATCTGGTTTGGAATGCTGAAATATCTTCAGGGGAAATTTTAAGTCCCCTTTAGCTAACGTTACTAAATATTCCTTTAATAGCTCATTAGCCACACCAGGAGACTGTTTCTCACAACGATGAAGAAAGGGAACCATCCACTGGTAGGCACTTGTCACATATTTGTCCTCAGAACACTGAAAATACAATTAACCAAAACAAACATATTAAATACCTGATTATACCAGACAACAAGTTCTAAAACTCACATAAAATCAGACTAATGTTAAATAGTAGAAGCCCAACACTTTCTAAAACAGACACTCCGGTTCACCTCTCCTAGACAGGCTGAGAAGTGGCAGGAGAATCACCTTCTGCCTGGGGCTAGTACAGCTAACAGCAGTGCAGCCCATCTCTGCAGGACCACGGTCACTCTGGGTCCCTCACAGCGTAAGCCCCACTCTGGAAGACCAACACGCTGCTACTACAACTTCAACGTGAGATCTTCCAGAGCAAAGAGAGCTTCTACCCCAAAAATGTGGGGGGGGGGGGAACCGACCATGGACAGGAAGAGTGAAACAGAAAAAAGCAGAGAGACAGAGACAGGAGCACTGAAAAGCTCTAGGGAACCACCTGAGGACCATCTTCTGCATAAAATCCCAGAATCTCTCCCTTCCTTTTCCTTTTCCTTTTCCTGTTTTGTTTTGCCCCTTTACATCCACCTTCACAAAACTCCAAATGACACACATGATTTTACTCATTCTCCCTGACATTCCACAACACCTTCTTTTAATTATCCCAGAAGATAACCTAAATCCCGTAAGAGGAGTCTTACCTATAACACAAATCGATCTTCACTGGGTAGGTTATCAGGGGGTAAAAATTACTAAGCAAAAGGGAAGGGAGGGCCAGAGGGAGAAAGATGACAAGAAAGAAAAGGAGGGAAGATGAAAAAGCAAGTACAGGAAAAAGAGAGAAAGAGTCCGGGAGGAAAGAGAGCACATCAGGCAGCCATGACTCCTCCCCTCAGCCAGCCCACTGGAACCAGGCTGCCCAAGAGCAAAAGACTACCCGGGGCATCCTTGACAGCTGGGACCCTGCAGCCCCATCATTCCTGTCTCAGAGGTGTCTCTCTGTTCAGTGGGCTCAGTAGAAACCAGGTCCTAGCATGAGCGAGTGCACTTTCTCCCCAGGGTGACCCAGGGAGAATCTAAAAGTGCTGGACAAATTCTCCTAAAGTCATGAACTCCTAAGCCAAGATGTTTTCTTCACACAAGCACCTAGCCCTCTGAACTCCAGTACTTCTGTATAAGTGAAATATATAAGTAATTGGGAATTTTAACATTAGTGAAGGACTAGAAACATGATTATTAGAATGGCCAGCTAGTTTAGAAATATGCCTAGCTAAAAGAAAAAAAAGTTATATATAGGGGAGTATGAATAAAGGGCAAGCAAGGTACAAAAACAGCCAAAATAATTTGGGGATGCTTTCAGTAATGTATTCAAAAATTGGATTTTTAAAAATTTTTTTATTTTATTTACTAAGTGCTCAGGTTTGGAGGATATTTTGTCTTTGGCTTTGAGACCCACATTAATCAAAGTACATAGGGAATGCTTAAGAAGAAAATTAAAACCTACACTATTCATCAGTAGTCTTAGTTTTTCAATGTCTTTCATCTGCTGGAGTTCTTTCAAGGTTAGGGTTAAATCACACCCGGCTTCATAAACCAAAGCTTCCAGAGTAACCAAATTATCACAAAGAGCCAGCAAACCGGGAATGCTCCGCTCCATTCCAAGTCGAATGAGTGACAACGCGCAGTCGACCTGAAATGGAAAAGCGACAGTAAATCTGAGTGTTCTGTGTCTCCCACATCTTCTCAAATAAAAGCCTCCAGTACAGAATCTAATTCTGCTAATCACCTTATATAAAATTATCAGCAACATGCATTTATTTAGTATAAAAACAGAGTTCTTCATCAAATATATCAGCAAACTGTTTCAAAAGAATCAGCAAGAAATACTGAAGATAATAAAAGAAAGACAACCATCTTAAATTCATACAGCATGACAGTTTAAGAGCAGTTTTACATATACCTGTCAACTTAATTCTCAAAACATTAACAAGCGGGGGGTGAGGTGGGGGAAGAAAGCTAGTTAGTGATAATGCCAAATTAATCCTATTTTCACTATATCACTCTGCTCCAGAAACAAAAATTTTTTGTGTTTATATCCCTGTTCAGTACCTATCCTTCCGCAGCGCCTCCCATATAAAAGGCATTCAGTAGATACTCGCTGCATGATGAACTCTGAGAGACACTTTCTCTGTCTCAATCCAAACATTTACACTTCACTTAGACCAAAATGAGGACTGATTTTCCTAGACATGCCCAGGACACAGCAATCTGACTCCCTATCACTTGATCGGGTTTATGAAAGGACATACCTCTGACTGATGGCAAAATCATCTAACGTGTCCTTCACTCACGGCACCTCGTACTCCTCACTTCCTCCCTTATTCCTAGACTACCAGACTACCAGTTATTTACTGAGGACCGCCTATGAACTAAGCATCATTCTAAGTGTTAGGAACATAAAATTGAATAAGAGGAGGTCTCTTCTTTCAATGATCTCTCCACCTCGTAGGGAAACTGACTTGGTACATCAGAGGCTGAAGTACAGTGAGGGGACCTCAAGGAAGGGCACGTGGCCCAAACCGTCACAAAGTCTCCCCAAGGGAGGAAGACTTGAAATGCACTTTCAAGAATCCGTGGATAGGGGCGCCTGGGTGGCTCAGTCTGTTAAACGTCTGCCTTCAGCTCAGGTCATGATCTCGGGGTCCTGGGATCAAGCCCCGCATCGGGCTCCCTGCTCAGCAGAGAGTCTGCCTCTCCCTCTCCCTCTGCCCCTCACCCCCCTCATGCTCTGTCTCTCTCTCTCGTTCTACTCTAGTAAATAAATAAAATCTTAAAAAAAAAAAAAGAATCCATGGATATTGGCAGGTCACAAAGGAAGGAGGGCAGGAGAACAGCATGGAAGGCAGAGATGCGTGACGTGTTGTGAGAGTACAGTTAGTCCCCTAAGACAGAGAAGATGGTCTGAAGCGAAGCGATGAGAAACACGGCTAGAGCAGCGGGGAGGGGCCGCAGAACGGAGAACACTGTTCGCTGAGCTAAGGAAGTTACAGTTTTTCCTGAAATGCAAATACTACCAAAGGATTTCCAACTGGGGCATGTCCTAAGTCGATTCACACATTTGAGAAAGAATACTTAGTCAGTATTCACTGAATGATGAACTGGAAAGGAACTGAACAGAAAACAGGCCAGTGAAGAGAACTGCACTTACTAGTATTAGAAGACTCTCAACTAATGACAAGAACAGCACCCGGGGGACAGCAAAATTTAAGGGACAAGCCAAAGGACGTGAGCCACCAGAGACGAAAACAAATGGCTGAGACAAAGACAAGGGGGAAAGCACGAAAACACCTCAGAAGCCACACAGAGGAGACTGAGGGAGAGAGGAAGCAGTGGTGTCCAAGAACGATGTGTAAAATAACACAGGAAGGGTGTGATGTGAAGAAGCAGTTTCCCTAGAGTGGTAGGGGTGGCCAGACTCCAGACAAACGAGGAGGAAAGAATCATCGAGAAAGTGACAACAAAGAGCACAGGGGACTATTTTGGAGCTGTGACAGAGGGAAGACAAATGCAACCAAAGCCAGGGAGATTAGGACCCTTAATCTTTGTTGTTGCTGTATTTATAAAACAGGAGTGGTTGGGACTTTAGGTCCAAAAAAAAAGGGAACAAAGTAGAGAAGGAGGGATGGAAGACACTGGGGAGAGAGCCCAGAGCCACAGAACAGACCTGAGCAGGCCGGGGTGTGAAATCCAGAGCACAGGGAAGGAAAGCAGTAGCCTGGATGCAAGAGAAGAGATCTCTTCCTCTGGGAAAAGCCGGAAAGAGTAAGGACTAATGGAACTGAGTTCTCAAGTTCCCCAGTGAAATACAAAGCAAAATCATCTTCTGGGAATGAGGAGGTGGTAGGCTGGGAGGAGCAGAGAAGGGGGAGGGGCAGTGCCTCAAGGCGAGGAAGGACACGGAGCAGTATTAAAGGACCACTCTTAAAGCCCTTTAAAGCCGCAGGCACTGACCGGTACAGATGAAATGAAAAGAGAAGAAATGCATTTTCAGTTGGAAAGAACAGTGCCAGTAAATACAAGGCGGGGGGGGGGGAGGGGGGATGGGGGGTCGGAATATAGGTAGGTAAGGCATGAGGCAAAACAGGAGTGATCTGGTAATACTTCAACAGAGAAGTGTTTTTTTACTTAATTTCTAGTAATAAAAATACAGTTCACATCTGAACAGACAGATCTACCTGTACACCAATTTAGAAAAAAAAACACAAAACTATCCCAGGTGAATTTTCAGAAAGCGTGAAGAAAACCTGATGCATAGAACACAGCTCTGGGCTGGTAATGGTCTGAACACAGCACATTTGCCACGTGTAACCCACTCACCCATTTTGTGATCCAGACTGGTTTTCCTAGTACCAACTTGGAAGTTGTTGCTTTCCCAGACACTTACTGAGGTAAAAATGTTTTAGAACCAAATTACTGACACCTTAAATGAAAGCAGGCTCTAATGCAACCTGAATTATGCCACGTACCCCAAGCCCTCACTGGGTAAATTTCACACTATACACATTTCCTAATCCAACAAACAAGTCTTGCTAAAAGGCATTTGTAGGCACTAAGGAAAAAGAAGTCCCACATCAATTAAGTCTCTAAAAATGAAAAAGATAAAAACCATGTTAGATATCACTTTGTAGCATAAGCCACATGAAGCATCAGTAAATAAAATGGAGCTGAAGAATAATACTTCTATTAGAAGTGCTTTTATATAAAGGAAAGAGATGAGAGAATATAAAGGGTAGCCAAAGCACCCCCAAATCACTTCTCTTTATAGTTATTCCTAATTCCACAAAAATGAATTCAAGATGTCTAGCAATTATTACTGGACTGTTAAAAAATCTAAATTTCAGAAAGCTCTATAGTTTCCTTTCTGTTTATTTTTTATAGACTTTACATTTTAGAGCAGCGTTGACAGCACCAATCAAGAAGTACGGCCACTTCCCACAGGGCCTCTACCCCCACCTACCGACAACCTCCCACGTTATCCACAGCCCCCACTGGAGCGGTTCACTTGTTACAGCCGATAAACCTACACCAACACACCATTATCACACAAGGTGATAAAGCACAAAGAGCAGGTTGGGAATTAGACTGGAGCACCTCCAGGGATTCTTCGCATCCCGGTATCAGGATTCTAAACATTTTCAAATGCACGATGGTCCTGAGCCATCTTCAAAGACCCGGAAAGTCAATCAAATATTCTTGGCCCACCCTTCCCAAAAGTTTGATCTATAATATTACCATCAGCTCCAACACATAGCTCCCCTTCAATTCTATGAATACTAAAAGTAGGAGTCCAAGTAGGCAGAAATTCAAGGAGACTATCAAATGGAGACACAGGGCCGCACCCATCACTATGTAGAAATGTAAACAAAGGGGTGCAAATTCCTTCCCACAGTACTGCTGCTCATCAGACCCTTTAGAATCACCCTTCCTGTCACATGAAAAACTGATGGTAGGACAGGTGGTCCAAAGCCAAGACCACAAGTAGAAAGAAAAAGGCATCCAGCGGCCAGATCCTGAATGAGATTTCAATGTGCATTCTGCCATTCTTCACTCTGAATTGCCAACTTCTGTTGTCTAAGATGAAGACAACTATTGCTTACATTTGCAGGGCACTCAATTAGCAGGATTTTTAATATTCTCTCCTGTGCATTTTCTTTGTTCTCACTGACCTTGGTATAGGAACCAAGCCCATGAAAAAAATCAACGTGCAGAAAAGGTAAGTGGCAGGTCCGGAGTCACGAGGAGTGTTAGTGGAAGAGCTGAGATTAGTGTTCAGACCTCCTAAGCTTCAGTACATCCTTATCCCTGTCTTCCACCGTCTGATGTAGCTCGTTTGCAGCTCCATAAAGGCACAGGGAACTGAGGGGAATTAGGCTTAGACTTAAGGAAAACATTAGAGACAGAGCCTCAAACAAGGTTCCTAAAAAGCAAAATAAAAACCAACTGCACTACTGTGATAGGACAGGGAGCTGATCAAGTATTTCTGGGCTGATACGGTCATTTCCACTAATATGGTATTAAGCCTATTAAAAAGATATGGAAAATCGTGGAGAGGATGTACCATATTTTGCAACTTGTATTTTAGAGAAAGATTTTGAACAATTTTTCTTCCATGTATTTGCTTTTTAAGAATCCCCAAAAAAGCCACAAAAGCTTTCTGAGGCAAAGGATGAAAGAACAAACGTAATAAGAAATATTCATTTCATCTCTGCAAACCAAACACACGCTCCCCGGCCCCACCGTCGGCTGCCATGACACGCAGAGAATCCTGAGGCCCCAGCACGGCATGGCTGGTGTCCCTGAGGAGCAGCCATCATTCTCCCCTCACCTGTCGGGCATAATGCTCTATTTCCTGTGCTCTGGTCTGATACCAGTCCACAACCTTCTCTACTGTAAGCTCTGATGTCCTGTACCTCAGTAACCCGGGCTGGGCGGCGTACAAGAACTCGCTTTCGTCTTGGAGACTCGGCTCGACCACCGCTCTGCAAAGCACAAAAGGAACAATTGGTAACGGATTGGAATGCTGGGAAAAATGAGAATTTTGTGGAAGACAGAGAGAGAGGAACAGAGATGGGGAGCGAGTGGTGACAGAGACAGGGAGCATGCATGTATGTGTGGGGGGAGGGGGGTGGGCGTGTTTGTGTGTATGTGTTTTCCCGTATCTGTGGGCACACTTACAAGATAAATGGGACATTTGGGAGATGCTTAATTTATTTTCCTATTAGGTTTCCCAATTTAAAAAATCAGGATGGACAATAAATCAAAACAGCCATGCCACAAATCAATCAAATAAGTATTAACGAAAATCAAAATCACCCTGGGAGGCTTTTACCAAATGCACATGGCTGGGAGCCTGCCATGGGCGTACTCAATCAAAATTACCTGTGAGGCCAGCCAGGCCTCATTTAGGAAAACCACCTCCAGGTGATTCTAACTCAAATATATTTTCAGAAACCTTGTTTTCCATGTTCATAAAAATCAGAGGAAATATGCGTTATTTACATCAGTAATACACCCTTAGTAGATATCAGCAATGTGGTACTGCCCTGACATTTACAAAGTACGGAACTGCTCTGTGCCACTCGCCGAAGGTAAAGAAGGACCCCAAGAGGAAAGTACGCAAGGCTAACAGCCCAGGGATCACAAATTATGAGGAGTTTTTAAGAGGATGATCCTGGCCAATTGCCCTCCATAATCAAGGACTAAAAAAAAAGGACTTAAACCAAGAGAGTTCAGAGCGGCCTATGGAAAGCTGCTGGGCGCCACTAGGGCTATCCATTCATCTGGGCCAGCCCACAGTAATGACAGGTGCTCTCACGGTTACTGTTACAAGGCAGTGGGCTCTGGAGTCCGAACTGAAGCACATTCCATTGCTGAAAGCTCTGAAACTCTGCATTAATTACTGAGCTAAAACTAATCTTAGATTCATTTTATTCATATGAAATGTGGAGAATGCAATGCCAGAGTATTCAAAATAATATAAATTAAGTACACAGAGAACATCATCTGGCACGCAGCATGTGTTTAATTTTTTATTTACAGGTATTTTTTTATTAGAATTATTAGTAGCTGTAATATATGAGCAGACACAAAGCCCATTAAGATTTGGGCATTTTAGTCACATGCCTTAGACAACCTACTGTGCTTATAATTGGTAGCCCTTTACCCAGCTAGTCTCACAACTGCCATTAACATTCTGACTGGTGGTTTTTCCCCATCACTGTCACGAAAAAAGTCACATTTCCCCCTGAAATCTTTAAAGCTGCCCATTTTAGCAGGGAAAAATACCCATGAGCAACTCTGAGGTCCTTTGATGTTTTTTTCAGTCCTTAATATTTCCCTCTCGGCACTGACAGAATTTCACTGCTTTCTCCTTCCAGAAGCTGGCTTCCCTCACTGCAGTATGTGGGGCTGTCTGCCTTCTCTCATCCTCCTGGTGGCTCCTCCTGGGTCATCTCCACCAGAACAGCCTCATCCCGCGACCCCTGCATCCTGGCTCCCCCCACACCCAGTGAAGCGCTCTCCTCCCTGCTCACTCTGGACTACAGCATAAGCTACCACATGCACTACAACAACGACCCTATTTGACCCCTAAGTCACACTTCATGCAGAAGCCCCAAAATCTTCCTATTTGCTCCTCCATGTTTCACAGGCACTTCAAATGCAACAAGATCAAAACTGAATTCAGGATCTCCTTGGGTAATATAGTTATCTCTATAAAAACAGAAACCTGATTTTATCATGCCCGTGCCTACTTTTATAGCCTGTAATCTGCTGTAAAATATTCTAGCCTCATCTTGGTGCCAATCTCACTTTCGTTCTGGCTACTTCAACAAGGCAGGTCTTTATTTTTAGTCCTCGAAGGGGACATTGCCTTGAGCCTTCTTCCAACATGCTGTTCTCTCTGCTTAGAACACACCCCTCTCTTTTGACAAACTTGCCCTCCACTGGGCTAAATTAAATCCTGTTCATTCTTCAAATCTCAGATTTCACAACATTTTGCCCAGGACGACCTTCCCTGCCCTCCACCAAGCGGAGGTCTCCCTGTGACGTGCTCCCCGCGCACCCCCCCTGGGCTTTCCTAGCACCCATCATGTCAGTCATTTACAGCAGGACCATTTTTCCCACCAGAGTATAAACTTCACAAGAACAGGGACTGCATCTGCTTTTCTTCCTTCAGTATTTTTGCGTCTAGCAGAGGACAGACACCAATTAAACGAATAAGCAACAAACAAATATGTCCTGTAATACTGAAAATCTGTACCATCTTCAAAAGCATCTTTTCCTCTGTCAAACTTTTCCTGACTTTTCATTTTTAGTTTTAGGAGTTCTGGCACAGCAAGCTCTGCTTACATTTCAGCTTGCTGCGGTTGGTCTGGGAAGAAATGCCCTCATGCCTTGCATCTACTTAGAATCATACAAAGGCGCAGGCTGCGGGGAACTGGGAAGCAGGGGATGAATGGGTCGGGGCTCTACCCGTGCTACTCTCTCAAAAGCCCATCTGGAAATGAGAGAGTTCACCTGTCAATGGTCTCTCCACACCTCCACCTATCACCCTGTCTACTGGCCCTGACCTCCCACCATCTCCAGTTTCTCTACCTCATCAACCTCTCACTACAATTGCTAAGTGATGACTTCTAATTAAATATGGCTGATGAAGACCATGCATTTAAGCTCCACTGTCTCCTGCAACTGCCCTGAAATAGCAGCACAAGATCATTAAAGGGAGAGGGGCGGAGGATGCCACACACACGATCAGGAGGAGCAGGGTACATGCACACCATTACCTTCCATTCTAGGAAGCCCACAGTTAACGGCCAGAACTAAAAAATCAAGCAGCAGCACGACTGTTATTCTGAGATATGGAGTTAACAGCAAAACTACCATCTGAAAGAATTAAAAGTAATTGCTTCTGGAGAGCAGAAAATGGGGAGAAGCGTATAAAGGACTGCAGGTTTGGGTTCTGCTTTTTTTTTTTTTTAACAACAAGCTTTGTAGAAAATTTTAGCTCTTTAATCTACTTGCAAATATATATGACTTTTATTAAAAAATGAAAACTAAATTAAAAACAACTTTAAAGATTTACTTATTTTAGAGAGAGAGAGAGAGAGAGAGCACAAGAGGGAGGGACAGAGGGAGAGGGAGAAAGAATCTCCAGCAGACTCTGCGCTGAGCACAGAGCCCGATGTGGGGCTTGATCTCACGACCCTGAGATCGTGACCTGAGCCAAAACCAAGAGCCAGACGCCCAACTGACTGCGTCACCCAGGCACCCCTAAAAACAACTTTTAAAAAGCAAACAGCAAAAACACAGCAGGACATTCAGTTGCCATTACACTAAAACTTACTGGAGTAAAAAAGGTAACTAAGAATTACTTACTCCATTATCTCAGATATCCAAAACACAACAAAATGAAAGGAAACGGCCAACGTTACCACTAACATTGAGAGCGCTCCCAAATGTCACCTGCAGTGATTACACTACTGCTTAGGGCTTTTATTTATCATTTATCAGATAGTATATATACATAGTTTCAAAAATCCAAAAGCATGAAAAGAGTCCTATCAAATGAAAAGCCAGCAATTCCATACACAATCCATATTGCCACCATCCTTGCCACCCTCTATGCCATTTTTACGTCTTTCAGCCACCTTCCTGGATTTTCCTCTACGCATCTAAACGGTATGTGCTTGTGACTATTTCTGATTTATCTACCCTACGTGCTATTCTGCTGTCTTAAACCACAACCATCCACTTCCCCTACACCCTTTCCTCCCATGGTGGATATATCACAATTTACCACAATTAAACCACTAATTATTTGCATTATTATTATTATGTGATTATGATTATCTTCTCCTGAGCCAAGTGGTACATTACCATAACTACTGCTCTTTTTGAACAACTTTTCATTTTCTGAAGTTAATAAATGCCAAGTGTCCTCCTGTCTCGCCCACGGATTCCTATGCATCCATTGCTATGCTTTCCAAATTCTCTAAAAGATGTATTAAGAGCAAAATATAAAATAACATAAAGATTTTTCCCAAATAGTCAAATATAACAGGTAATATTCCTGTTCCATTTTTAAATATTTTCCAAGAGACCTGGCTCTTGAAGCCTCATTCACCCGACAAGAACACAGCTGGTCAGCCTGGGCCCTCCCGTTGCCACGGCCTGTTAGAGCCCAGTTCTCAATCTAATGGCTTTCTTTTTTTCCACTGACTCCTTCATTTTAATAAAACACATCTTATATGGCTTCCTGAAATGAGATGTACATGGGTGGTAAATTTTACAAAATCTTACATGATTAACCTCATACCTGATTGATGATTTTAGCTAGATCTAAGAATCCTGATCAAAAAATATTTTCCATCAAAAGTTTTTCTTCTAGCTTCTATTGCTGTTCTGGAGATATCGGAGGTCACTCTAATTCAAACTTCCTTTAATGTAATGTTTTTCTCTCTGGTAGACGGCATCCCAGATATTCTGGAAGGTCGTGATGGTATGCTTTAGTGCACTGGGCATTTCAATCTGAAAACCCATAGCCTTCAATTCTAAATAATAGGCTTGAAATATTTCTTATACATTTCTTCCCTTCTAAAAAAAAAAAAAATTTCTTCCCTTCTATTATATATATCATCTCTTTCTAGAATGCCTATAATTTTAATATTACGTTTGTTTTTTATCTTTGCTCTCTTATCTAGCTCTATAATATTTTTATTCTACTTTCTGAGAAAGTACTTTGCTTTTACCTTTCAACCCTTCTAGTTTTTAGACACCAACTATTGTATTTTTTGTTTCCCAAAGTTCTCGTAGTTCTCTGTTCCTATGTTATAAAATCCTTTTGTTACTTCACAGCATCTTCTCTTATCGCCTGGGCAGTATTAATTTTTGAAGTTTTCTTTTTGTGCGGCCTCTGACTTTCAGTTCCATTTTCCATGTGTTCTGCCTGCCGGCGCCAGTCCTTGGACGTCCAGGAAGCTCGGGGGTTGTGATAGGACTTATTCATTTGCTGACTTCACTGCGGCCTGGTAATGCACGGATCTCTCGGGACAATATGTCAGTATCTAGAGGCCTCTTCTCAGAGGCTACTCCATTTCTCCAGAAATCTCCAAACTTCTACTTGGGGAATATGCCTACACTCCAGGAGCTGGGAGGTGGCAGGGAACCAAAGCTTCAACGTTCAGGACACAGATTTTCACTAAATGCTCCGATTTTCAACTCCAGCACTCCCAACCCCACCCTATGCTGTGCCTGATGCCCAGGAATCTGGAGGATTTCTGGATCAATCTGAAGGTTGTAGGCCTCAATTCATGAATCCAAAAAATTAACCTCTGATTTCATGTAGGAGAAATATGGAAGGAGAGATAGTGAAGGAACATTTACCTGACTTTGAGGAGTGAGGAATAAGGGAATTCAAATGCTTTCAGCCCCATACCTCATCTCCCACCCCCTTGCCAGTAGTTGATGACTCCACGTTCTGAGGCTTTCTAAGGTTAAGTCTTACAAAAATAAAAATTCAAACTGAATCAAAAACAAAATTGTGTGCATACCATAATAACAACCATGAAAATTATATTTCTATGTGTCAAAGACTAAAAGGAAATACTTTAAAAAGAAAAGAGTTGGTGTATCAGGATCATTTTTTAGAGTATTTACTTTGTAGCATTTAATATTCTTCCATTAAGAAAACTGTAATGTAACTGAGTAAAAATCAAGTCAAGTGTTTAAAACTACTCCACTCAAACTCTCTAAATCAGGGACTATCAAGTACGTGGTCACCTACCACACACCACCTCGAAAGGGCCTTCTAATCATCCATCCCGGAGAAATGAAGGTCTCTCGCACAGGCTCATCCTTACCTGCACTCCAGCTCCTCGCACCAATCTTTATCTCGGTGTTTGTGTTCATGCCAAGGAATGAGCACCAAGGAGTCACCATTATAACTTAAATTAAAAAAAAAAAAAAAAATACATAAGCATTTAAAATACACATTAGCTAATGACTGGTACACAAGGAACATGATGCAAAAAGTATTTCTATGACCTTATATCTCCGTTCCTGCTTATGGTATATTAAGTGGTACATGCTATATACAATATGTAAATGGAAAATACAAAATTGTTGATTTCTCTTCAATCAGAAAATGGTTCAAGAAGAAAAGGATATTATTTCAAAACTAAAAATTTGGCAAGGAACTAAAGGACAGCATGAGTGTGTGTTCATTCACACATTCTAAAACATTTATCAAGAGCCTAAGTTTTGTGCTCTTATTATCAACTTAAATGGCCCCTTGCCCTCGAAAAGCTTACAGTCTAACTTCCTGTGATCACAGAAGTGTTCTATAACTATGCTATCCACTATAGTAACCAGGGGCTACGTGCACATGTATTAAGCACTGGAAATATGGCTAAGAGAACTTTAATTTAATTTTAATTAGCATTAATTAAAATTTAAATAGACACATAAAATTTAATTTAAATTTAAATAGTGGCTACCGTATATGACAGCACAGACCTGGAGGACAGGTAATTATTAAGAGGGAAGAAATGATTTTGCAGGTTAAAAATAACACTAAATGATCAAAAGGTACAGATTTCCAGTTAGAAGATAAACAATACTAGGGATGTAATGTACATGATGACTAGAATTAACCCTGCTGCAGGATATATGGGAAAACTGTTAGGTCAGTAAATCCTAAGAGTCCTCATCACAAAGAGGAAATTTTTTTTCTTTTTCACTTTATTCCCTTTATATTTTATCTATAGGAGATGATGGATGTTAGCTGAACCTATTGCGATAATCATTTCACAGTGTATGGAAATCAAACCATCATGCCGTGTGCCTTCAACTTACACAGGGATGTATGCCATTTATTTCTCAGTAAAACTGGAAAGAAAGCATATCACTAAAAAATGAAGAGGAGAACTAGGAGGGGAAAAAATAAGGCCTGACTGGATGGAATTAAGAATAAATTCAGAAAGAACAGTGAGGTACAGATAGTAGAGTATGGTAACAGAGCAGAGCATCATTCCACACATCGGGCTGCACGCAGCACAGAAACCCAGCTGCCTGGCACCTAGCCCTGCGGTCTTTGGCATATAACTTTCTAAAGCGAAACACTTCAGACATTACCTTGAAGCCCCTTTTAGCTCTAATACTCCATAAAACCATGACAATAAATGAAACATTCTGAATTAAGAAGACAAAAATTTTAAGAACAAATTTCAATTGATCTGCTTTATAGTTCAATGAAACATTTTCTCTCCTGTTTCTGAGTATTAATAGTTGCAATTTTCTAAAATTTATCATAGCCCCAGGGAAAGGATTGCACTTTCTTATAATAGGTTGTATTTTGCTCTTTCTTCTCTTATGAGGTTATGTAACATGCCTTGCACAAGAAACACTTCGTAAACATTTGAATATTATGTCGGTGAAGAGATTAGTCCTCATGTACGAGGTAACAGGAGCCCACTGGGTGGTTTCAGGTAGAAGACGGAAGCTGAAAGGTCTGAGAACGGGAAGTGCTGTCCATCAGTCAACAGCATCCCCGTCAGATGATTACTGGTGCAAATTATCCGAAGTCAAAGTTTCCCGTTAGATATAGACAAGAAGAAATGTATTATACTTTATTTTATAAACACAGTTTTTGACCCACTTTGCAGCTAGCATGTAATGTCCTTGCAAACTGTGTACCAGAGACACATTCGTGAAGGCATCTGAGTTCATATTTTTAAATTTCTGCCTCACATAGATGATTATTTAGCATAGATGCCACAATCACACTATTTCACTTGTCACCAAATAAAAAACTATTTTATTTCCCTCTATGTCAATAACTAATACTTTATCACAGGCTACTGAAATGGAAAGTAAAGAAGAACATGGGGATACAACGATGATAATAATGTTCACTCCTCCAACAGAAGAATAAATTATAGAAGTGAATTAAGGAACAAGGAAAAAAAAAACGAACAAACGATTACTGCCTTTTCTAATTAAAGCAGACACGGTTCCATAGCTACATAAAATGCTTTCTAAAAGAATTTTAGAAAAATGTATCGCAAGTTGAGATTTGTACTTTCTACACAAAGTACATATTAGATACAAGGGTTATTACTGAAATGATTAATAGTGCCGTGGGACCCTCAGCAAAATAATATTCATTTGGTATTTAAAGACTAGAAAGCTATAAAACTTTGTTAAGCTTCACTGAACAGAAATGGGTATGAAAACATACCTATTTTTATCAGAATGCAGTATTAAAGACAAGTTCTGCTCAGAGGTACACTCCAAAAGGCAGGCCTGAAGAATCCTGAGTTGATAAAGTATTTTTGCTGCATTTTCAAAGTGAAGCACAACTAAATGTCTCTAAATGTGCTGGTCACCACTGATGTAGTAATAGTACTGCCTGTACAACTCTTAGTATATTTGCAATGATCGGCAACAGTATCTTTAACGTTTATTGATCTCTTACTATGGACTAGACAGGATAAAATACATTTAACCTACAGTATCTCACTTAGTCCTACCAATCTAATGTAGCTGGTGATAGGATCTTCCTCGTACTATAATAGGAAAACTGAGGCCTAAGTTAATTTGCCCATCCTCATAAAACTAATAAATGACAGTGCCAGGATTTCAACACAACCAGTTAGAATCCAAAACTTAAGACTTCCAGCGAGCACAGACCCCTAGAAAGGGCACAGGGTCTACAGTCCTGCCCCCACCCGCAAATCCATCCATTCTCATTTCTACCATTCCCGTGCTTCATACCTAAGAGCCACCAGGCAAGATGTGTAGGTGGCCGGAAGAGGGTCACTTGAGCCTTCCCGATATTTAACTCAGACAGCCCAATAAGGACCATTTACATGCATATCTAAAGTACAATATAAAACCAAACTCAATACCAGTAGCTTACTAATATGATGAAACTAACTGCTACCAAATATGGCTGGACCTTAGGTCTGATTACCGACACTTATGTAAAAGCAAAAAAAACCAAAAACTTTCTTTCTGCTCTTTTCTTACAGGATGTTTCTGCAAAGCAAGCTATTTTAAAACACATTTTAGGAGTTTAAAATACTTGCTATAAAAATACTGTAAGTTCTTTATCATGCTTCAAATAATTGCATTTCAAAAACAGGATCTCCTCCCTACCCAGAACATAAATTCTTTTGAGGGCAAAATTTTTGTTTGTTTTGTTTACTGCCATATCCTCAATACCTAAAATAGTGCCTGGCATTTAGCAGACTCTAAAATAATGTGGCAACTGAATTATTAAATGAAAGCATAAAGATTTTTTTTAAGTGAACACTGTCAACTATACTCAATTTTTTTTCAAAAAAGTGCTCTCATGAGTATCACACAAATTCAAAATTGGAATAAAGCAATGAAAGGGGACAATCTGTTCATAAAAACAGATATGCCAAGGAAGTACATATACATATATATAGAGAGAGAGAGAATCTGCAGATCTGAGCATGAGAACACAAATACTTTCCTTATATAGACCACTACACGCTGATGAAACAGTAAGCTACACCAACCAGCAGTGGTGCACATCTAATCGAGGTAGTGGGACATGTCATGTTCTAGTTCAGGTGGGAAAAATATTTCAGAATATATATTTCCCTAAATCTCACAATTCTTCACACTTGAAAATAACTAACTGGATCTATCATTACCTTTTTAAAAATGCCCAAATTTTAGTTACTTATTCTTTCATAAGGTAAGCAGAATGATAGCACATACAATAAAATTCAGAGAAAACCTTTTTCATTAATTCTGTTCACAATAAACATATTAGTCATGTAAATCAGTCAATGGGCTAGGTGAAATTGTGGTTCACAAAAAACCTAGAGAACGCACTGCTTCCTTCTAAAGAATTGTAGAAGTTTGGGGAGTTGCAAAAGTCACACTCTGAATCTAAAGTTCCACAAACACAAAACACTTATATATACTTTGTTTCATCTTTGTCTTTTAGTGTTTCCACTTGGCTTAAGAAGTCTTAAAACTTAAATGCATCAACCCCCCACTAAAAATGGGAAGTACAGGGTAAACTTAAATGATCTCTTTACAAAATAATGGCTGCTTAATTTTAAGATTCTTTATATTAGAACCCTGTTCATTGTTTTATTCCAAACAATAACTTTGCTGGTTTCATCTGAAGGTAACATTTATCTGTCAGCAGGAAAGGAATGAATATTATAAGTTCTATTATGTTTGACTATTCTCTCACCAATTATTTCTCACACTAAATTTAAATGTTTTATTTCAAAGAAATTTTATCAAGAATAAACTTACAGAAAGTTCTTTTGTTCATGTTCTATGCCATGGAAACAAAAGGCAAAATAGACTGCGCATTACTACTAATTGCCACCATTTAATGCACTGGTTTTAAGATGTGGAGTTATATTTATTTCTGTTATTTAGCATAGAAGAAAATGTTCTGGTAAATAAAGGACAAGAAATAATAACTTGAGCCCACATGTATACTACACTGTGGTTACCATTACTGAACAAAACACATTGGTCTGAAACTCAGTGGGAAACCAATCAAAACGCTGTTTTCATTCAGAAGGCCAGGCTGGAAAAAAGCTATCTAAAGGCATCACTCCAAGTTCTCTTCTGAACCAACAGGATTCACTCTCATTAATATATGACCTAGAAAATACAGCAGATGAAGGAGGTATTTTGAAACTTAACCCATATTTTCAGATGTTAGCGAAGTATACAAGAGACCAGGGTGAAAATACCACCTCCAGGACTGGACTCTCCTCCCTGCTCCACCAGCTACTTCATCTGTTCTCTGGGACCCAGCTGCTTCATCTATTTAGCAAATACTGTAATATTATCTGCCCCAAATGAAGACAAGACTAGACAAATATTTTCTTGAATTCTAATCCATTATAATTAAGAGTACAGTCTCAGAAGTCTAACCTCTGTGACAGACGCCACCCACACAGCTGTGTAACCTTGAGGGAGTTCTTCAATCGGCCTGTGCCTCAATTTCCCCATTAGTAAAACAAAGAATAACAGTATTAACCTCATTTGGATTTGGGGAGAATGAAGTGAGCACATCTAAAGACTTTAGAGTGGTACCTGATACATAATAAGTGTTCAACCATCATAAAAAGCATCATTATTCCTAACACCAGCAAGACGGTTTTCATGGGGAGTAAAACACAAGATCTATGTAACTGGGTGACATTTCAAGATCTACTTTATGATAAATAGTAACACTATATAAATAATACCAATGATTATTTTTACAAATACCTAGCAACTGCACACCATCCTGAACATATGGTACCTGGCCAACATAATAAGCAGTAATAAGCAGTGATGAGTTGATTTATGGGGTAGAAATAAGCAACAATATCTACAAGGCATCATCTCTCTCCCAAAATGCTTAAAACAAAGTTTGAAAATAAATATTTTACCATCAGCAAAGGATGACCTGATTACTTCTGTGGAGAAAAAAGAACCATCGTGCATTGTTGGTGGGAATGTAAATTGGTGCAGTCAATGTAGAAAACAATATGGAGGTTCCTCAAAACCATATGATCCAGTAATTCCACGACTAGGTATTTACACAAAGAAAATGAAAACACTAATTTGAAAAGATACATGCACCCCTATGTTTACTGCAGCATTATTTACAAGAGCCAAGATATGGAAGCAGCCCAAGTGTCCATCAATGGATGAATGGATAAAGATGATGCGGTGTACATATATACAATGGAATATTACTCAGCCATAAAAAAGGTTGAGATCTTGCCATTGGTGACAACATGGGTGGACCTAGAGGATATTATGCTATGTGAAATAAGTCAGAAAGAAAAAGACAAATACCATATGATTTCATTTATATGTGGAATCTAAAAAACAAATGAGTAAACAAACGAAAAGCAGAAACAGAGCACTTCGTGTTATGCAACTGATGAATTACTGAATCTACATCTGAAACTAATGATGGACTGTATATTGGCTAATTGAATTTAAATTAAAAAAAAAAAAAAGAAACCCATCAACACAGAGAATTGATGGTTACCAGAGGGCAGGTGAGTGGGGGGGGATGAGCAAAATGGGTGAAGGGTAGTGGGAGATATAAACTTCCAGTTATGGAATGAGTAAGTCCCAGGAATAAAAGGCACAGCTAGGGAATACAGTCAATGGTATTATAATAGCATTGAATGATGACAGATGGTAGCTACCCTTGCAGTGAGCATAGATAGCATAAGGTATAGACTTGTCCAATCACTATGTTGTGAAACTAAGACTACCCAGCTGAGACTGCGCTACTCTTGCAGCATTTACCTCACCGTTACTGTGATTATTTGCATACAAGTGATTCAGAGTGGGGGCACTTTACACCCTCAGTACCTAACTTAGAGAAGAGTGTCAGCAAAATGATTCAATCAAGTAATGACTCAGCAAGCTCCTTTTAAAAAGGAAGCATTATATTACTCTAACTTTTAAAAAAAACTCTACAAAAAAAAAAGAGAAAAATTTGCACTTCAGAAACCAAGTTGTATAGTGGCAATAGGAAGAAAAAAATGTGGATTGAGATTTAAAAAGAATTTTTAAAAATTATAAATTCAGCACTTTAACCTCACCTAAATGGATACAAAAGCAGTCTGATTCATGGCATGCATATTTACAACGTTGTCTTTAATTGGCTCAATCAATGTGGTGATCTTTAGAGGAAAAAACAATTAAAACCTTCTGTCATGTTCCTAGATAAAGCTCACCTGACCTTCTTCCACATTACTAAGCTTTGTATGTATTCCCATTAGTGCTGTCACTGCACAGAATTACGGATGGTCCCCAACTTAGAATGGTTCGATTTACAATTTTTTTTACTTTACAATGGCGTGAAAGGGATATGCATTCAGTAGAAACTGTACTTTGAATGCTGAAGTCTGGCCATTTCCTGGGCTAGTGTTACGCGGTATGATACAGTCTTCTGATGTTGGACAGCGCCAACGAGCCCAGCTTCCAGGCAGCCATGCGACCCACCACGAAGGATGAACACCCAATTTACTCACAACGCTTCTGTAATCATGCAACCATTCTGTTTTTCCTTTCAGGACAGTATTCAATAAATTACCTCAGATGCTCACCACTTCATTATAAAATAGGCTTTGTGTTAGATGATTTTGCCCAACTGTAGGCTAGTATTAAGTATTATGAACACGTTTAATGTAGGCTAAGCTATGATATTCAGTAGGTTAGGTGTATTAAATGCACTTTCAACTTAATATTTTCAACAATGGGTTTATCAGGCTATAACCCCATCATAAGTCACGTAAGATATGTACAATTATTTATTTGTGTCTTGCTCCTTTACTAAACTATAAGCTCCTTCAAAGTTTGAGTCATTTTTGTATCTTTAGTGCAATACCTGGCATTCATTTAAACCCCGCTAAATACTTGATGGATAGATGGATGGAGAGATGGACAAAGTGAAGGACTGAATACGAGTAATAAACAAAAACAAACACTAAACCACAGGGTATGTACAGCTCATGATCAATATGCTTTTTCTGTGCCTAAAGATTTAGACAAGGTACTTCAGGGTTTGTTCAAATTTTTCTGTTTTAAAATTTCTGAAATGCGGGGCACCTGGGTGGCTCAGCAGTTAAGCATCTGCCTTCGGCTCAGGTCATGATCCCGGGGTCCTGGGATCCAGCCCCGCATCGGGCTCCCTGCTCGGCGGGAAGCCTGCTTCTCCCTCCCCCACTCCCTGCTCGTGTTCCCTCTCTCACTGTGTCTCTCTCTCTGTCAAATGAATGAATGAACCCGTCTGAAGTGGGCTGTACAGCCTCCCACCGTACGGCACGCCCTCAGCAACCCCGCGGACACTGTACACGCCGCAGACAGCTCCGGGCCTGTGCGCAAGCACGCAGGAGCACAAAGAAAAGCAAACGGTCCGAAGCTTTAGATAAACCAAGAAGCACGAAAGGCGGTTTGCCCTAAGACACTGCTGTGTACGTCTTTTTATAGCCTTTCCATCATGAGTTCTCTGGATCTAGGCCAAATTACACTGCAGACTAACGTACAATCACGACTAAAGAAACGAAAATCCCAGAAATGAAGACAGAGACTCTGACGTCAATTCCACAGGCTGTGGTTGGGAAGACAATGGTCTAAGTATCTGTGGTGCAAGTAATTCTAACACATCTTTCCTGCTGATGAAGTTCAAAACGAAACTGGATATTGTAGGAAAAGAAAGAAAGCAAAGCATTAGAGAATTTGAAGGAAATGGGTCTAATATGTTTTAGTATAGATTCTTACTACATAACCCACACTCATTCCCATAATCAGAAACAGGAAGGACAGGAAGGACACAGGAAAAGGAGAGGGAGTTGACCCTGGAATAAAAACAGACTCCAGATTATTCACAAACAATAATATTTATTATTTATGAAATGCAGAAAAAGGCTGGAAAAAAATGAATTGTAGTAAGACAAGAGCAAGTGGCTAGCACACATGTAAGTGGTGGCCCAGGAAAGAGTGTGTGAATTAAGGAGGGGAGGTGGGGGGAGAAAAAAAATGCTGGGAGAAATAATAGGCATGAATTTCCTAAACTTGGTGTAGATCCAAAGAAGTCAATAAGCAGCAATGAGAATAAACACAAAGAAAACCACATCAAGGTGCATCATAATCCAAGAGCTCAAAACTAGGTATAAAGAAAATCTTAAAAACAAAGAAAATAAGACACATGATGTAAAGAGAAATGGTATGAAAGACAATCAGCCTCATGGAGGATAATGGAAGACGACAGTGGAGCGAAACCTCTGAAGGGTTAAAGGATAAAAGTGACAGCCTAGAATCCTATACTCAGCAAAAGTATTTTCCAAAACAAAGGCAAGATAAAGACTTCTTCAGGCATACAAAAGCAGAGAATGCATCGCCAGCAGACTAGCCCTACAAGAGATGCCAAAGAAAGCCTTTCAGACAAACAAAATTGGTATCAAGATACAAATCTGGACCTACAAAAGGCAATGAACAGCAGTGGAAACAGTAAATACATGTGCAAATATAAAGCACATTTTTAATTTTTCAAAAAGTTACTGATTAAAGCGAAAATGATAAAAATGTATTGGGGAGTTCATAACATATGTAAAAGTTAAATATAGGACAACAATCATTCAAAAGCCAGCAGGGAGAAAAATGGAAAAATACTGTGGTAAGGTTCTTACATTATACATGAAGCTCTACCGTATTATTTGAAGGTAGACTATCGTAAGCTAAAGACACATGCTGTAGACACTAGAGCAACCACCAAAAGAAAAAAAAGGTATAGCTAATAATCCAATAAAGGAAATTAAATGGAATTATAAAAATAGCCAATTCAAAAGAAGGCAGGAAAAGAGAAAAAGGCAAACAATGAATGGAACAAATGATAAACAAATACCAAGATGTCATCTTTGAACTGAACCATACTGAACTGTGCATCATATATAAATAGCCAGAGCATGACAACACAGAGGCAGAGATTACAAGATTAAACAGCAAGATTCAATTACAGTTAACCCGTGAACAACACCGGTTTGAACTATGTGGGTCCATTTATACACAGATTTTTTTCCGATAAATACAATATAGTACTGCAACTGTTTTTTCTTCCTTATGATTTTTTACTAACATTTCCATTTCCCTAGCCTACTTTACTATAAAAATACAGTATATAATACAAACAATATATGTGTTAGTTGATTATTTATGTTACTGGTAAATTCTGGTCAACAATAGGCTATTAGTAGTTAAGCTTTGGGGGAATCAAAAGTTACACGTGGACTTCTGACTGCACAGGGGGGTCAGTGCCCCTGACACCCACGTTGTTCAAGGATCAGCTGTATATTATCTATAAGAAATATACTTTAAATATTAAAAAAAAAAAACAAAATAACAATGTACATCCAGCTTTAGAAAAGTATCCAATTTGAAAGACATCAGAAACCTGAGCTCTGTTGAGAGTAAGAATAGTTACTTATGCTTTTCCAGAGTTTAGGTAAAATAGTCCGCACAAGCCACTCCATTTCTTTCACAGACAAAACTAAGCTGTGGCGTCAGAAGTCAGGGTAGTGGTTCTCTTGGATGAGGTGACTACAAGAAGGTAAACAGGACAGGGGATAAGGGATGCTGACAAAGTCGTTCTTCAACTCGTTCACGAATTCACCAAATTGTACATTTACGGTTTGTTCATTTTCCTGTATATATAATTCAATACAAAGTAAAAATAAAAACTTTAAAATTGCCTTCGAAATAAGGTCCACTGAGCAACTTCTTGATTAATAATCTGGAACCTCAGGTACCCAATTCCAGGAAAGGGGTGCTGTCCCAGATGAGCAATCAAGCATCAGTGTCATCAGGAGGGATATTCCTTATTGTAACTTGACATTTTGTTCATTCATCAGTCTCTTGCAAGCCTACTTAATGCGCCTGAAACTAGAAGAATCTGTGACATGACATGCTTATCAACATGCACCAAGGACATGGTGCTGCCGCCATAGCCACACCCTCGGCTACTCTAACCACTGCCGTACACAGGACGCCACCGCCATGCTCGGAACAGTGGCAGAGGACATCACTCTTAAGTTACTCAAGCGTCACAATACCTCCGCAATGTCCCCATCCCACACATGAAGAAACTCAAGTTTAGAGAAGCTAAGTGACTTCCCAAATGTAACACAGCTAGCAAAGTATCAGGACCAAGACACACCCCGTGTTTTTGATGAAAGTCTTTGCTCTTCCTGGAGTACCACTGTCCTACCGCTTCTCTCCATCAAACAGATGGCAACACCATGTCACGTGATCCCAACATTTACGTATGTCATGGAGTTTTTTCCCTACAGTCATTACATATAGTATCAAAACTTTTGGGATTAAAAATTGGGTATGTTTGGAGGTCAAAACATTTCTTAAAATAATGCATGGACTTTGTGTATGAAATATGAATTTGATTCTTAATAGAATTTTTCTTATTACAAATACAATATTTAAACAGGCTTGTCTATATCAGAAATTGGGAAAGTGTCTCACAGGGTTATTTATATGTTAATTAAATATAGTGTGATAAAGAGATTCACTGCTGTTACAGACAAGTATTTACATATTAATGAAATCTTGACTGGAAAAGACATTGTGTGATCAAGAAGAATTATAGGGACTATTTCCCTAAGGTAATTCAACCATTCAGAAGATGTTATAATCTACTTAAGGATCACATGTTCAGAATTATTGGGCAGGGTACTTAAAGCATGGAGGAAAATGAATAATGAAAGAAAAATCTCATCTCCATGAAAAGAGTTATCATTTGGTACCATAAGGTAATGCTGAATCTAGTAACAGATTTTTAGGAGAGTGCATTAGTTTAAAAAACAAGTACCCTCAAAGAGGTCTTAATTTCAAATAAAATTAGAAACTTCGAACAGCATTAAGCCATATTAAACACATTTGACAACATTACATATATACACTAAAATAACAGTGCAATTAAAATTATTTTTAAAATAACTCCCTATTTCAGCATATATTTCTACTAATGCCTCTCATTTTTTGCCCTGAAAGCAGGATAACAATCCCTTTTCTGTTTATCCCATAAACATGCTGTGAGAATTACATGTGAAACATAAAATTGGTTTGTAAATTAAAAAAAAAAAAAAAGTTCCATACTCAAAAGAGGAAATGAATGAACAAATCAGTACATCTTCATTTCTTTAGTACTTCTCAGAGTACCAAATACATAACAAATATCAGTATCAACATACTTTCCAAAGCCCATAAAAAAATACTGTGAAATAATATTCATTTCCACCTTCTTAATCAAAGAAATTGCCCTAAATGCATTTTGTTGCTTTACATAAATAGAAAGACAAGAACTAACTGAGTCAAGATCTAATGTGCCCATAGCGCCCGGAGACAAGCAAACCAATTATCCCACGGCTAGCCCCAGACCCTGCTCCCAGACAGTTGAGGTGATTAGTTTTTCCTTTCTGATCCAAACACCAGGTTATCCTTGGATTCAGAAACTGCCAACATATCCCGTTTTGTAAAGTACTCTCTATACTCCTCTCACCACAGAAGGCCAAATACTTATTCCAAGTCTAAAATACAAACCAATTTATTGTTCTTTGTTCACAGCAGTTCAGAAATAAACTGCACATATGGGAATTGAATTTTGATTAGGTAACTAATCAACTTTTCAATTCTAAAGGGAAAAGAAACACTTCTATTTTTCTCTTGAGAATCAAACAAGTGAATGCAATGCCCCAATTTTTTCCATAATTATTTCATCATCCAAGCTAGTTTAGGTGATATTTCCATTACAATAATAAAATTACAATGGGAATGACCAACAGAATGACCAACAGAAACTGCTTTTTAATAATTTCAGAGAAGAAAAAAGAAATCTTTATGAACAAGAGTAGGCTACATAAAAACATAAGGAAAAACAGATTCCTGATTGTTTATTGGAAATCCTGTGCATTAATTCATTTCATTTCAACTAACAAATTCACCAGGAACATCTTTTGTCCAGGCGAAGACTGAGTGGGTAAAATAACTTCATGTTAAATATTCAGACGACTCTTTCCTCCTCAAACTTCCCAATACCAAAAATCACACTCAACTTTCAACGTCTAGAGCAAACTTTACCTCTTCCAAGAAGGCTTTCCTGATTTACCTCCTTTGTAACAGACAGTAACCTCTCCCATCTCCAAACCCATCTGTACTCGTCCTATAACATGTATTTTAATTGTATGATAGTTACATCTATACCTAACCTACCTGGTATCTTCTCTACTAGATTCTAATTTACCTGTGGACAGGGACCACATTTGACTCACATCACACAATCTCAAATGCTCCTCCCTCTTCTTTAAACTGTTCTTTCAATGAAAACGAAATAAGATAAAGCAATATAAAAATGCTTTAATCTTTAAATCAGTTTCACAGGTACTCATGATTTGTTATAAACGTCACTTAAAAAAGATTAAAATTCAAAAATCAGCATCTGCTTTGAAAGAAACATTAATATGCTTCTTATGGGAGAGAAACTTCCAGAATATCCTTAAAACTATGAAACTAAGCCACCATTAATTGATTCCAGTACGGTCTTCTGTTGTCTTTCAAGGAGAACAAACAAAAATTTACAGCTCGGAATTAAAAGCTGCTTAGGGTCAACTCTGACTTCAACAAAAAAGGTGGTTCAAATTATTTCTATTAAAAAAAAAAAGATCACCCAGTAATATAAAATATCAGAGCATCAACAATTCAAAACTGCAAGTGTAGTAAAAGTAAACTTCTACCTATCGTTCAGTTGTGACTAAGGGAACAATATCATCTGATTTTCTAAGGATAAATTATTTAGTAATGATTTAAGTTATAAGATAAAATCAATCTGACCAAAATCAAATTTGTCCTACTGGGAATTTTAATAAAACGCATATTGATGTTTTGCTATTTTAAGACATAAATTTTATGTTATTGTAATTATAGAAAAAGTCTCCATGTTTGGCTACTCAAACCCAAGATTTAGAAAACAAAGTGTTAAAGGAGATACTAGAAGTTCCCTTCACTTTGTACACCCTTTCTATCACCAAGAGATGAAGAGGTTTTCCATAGGAAGTTAGGCAATATGGTAACCTTGCATCTCAAACTAGAATTCATCTTCATCCTTTACTTCATTTGGGAACTACTTTTGCAGCATAAATAGAAACATGACCCACAGATGGCAAGCCACTCTAAATCTCATTTAATCGTAATATTAACTTCCCTGAAAGTGTATTATGCCGGGGCACCTGGGTGGCTCAGATGGTTAAGCGTCTGCCTTCAGCTCAGGTCATGATCCCAGGGTCCTGGGATTGAACCCCACATCGGGCTCCTGGCTCAGTGGGGAGCCTGCTTCTCCCTCTCCCTCTGCCTCTCCCCTGCTCATGCTCTCTCTCTCTCTGTGTCTCTGTGTCTCAAATGAATAAATAAAATCTTTAAAAAAATAAAATAAAAAAATTTTTAAAAAGTATATTATGCCAAAAAAAAAAAAAAAAAAAGTATATTATGCCTGCAGGATATTATGCTAAGTGAAATAAAAGAGCCACAAAAAGACAAATACTGCACAATTCCACTTCTGTGAGGCACCTAGAGTAGACAGCTTCAACCAGATACAAAGCAGAATGGTGCTGGTCAGGGGCTGGGTTGAGTGGAAAATGGGGAGTTGTTTAATGGGCAAAGAATTTCAGTTTCACAAGATAAAGAGTTCTGGAAATTGGTTGAACAAGGTGAATGTATTTTCTACTGAACTGTATGCTGAAAAATGGTTAAAATGGTAAATTTGATGTTATGCATTTTTTACAATTAAAATTTTTTCTAAAAAAGTAAAAAGCTTATAATGGTCACATGGTCTTAATGGCCCCCACGCATAACAGAGCCAAAAATATGCAAAGCCAAAAATATGACTTCGAAATGCACAAAAGATATATTCATTCTGAATCGAACTGTTGAAGAACACAATTAGCCTATCACCTTGCTGGATTATCAAGTGGGGCAGAGAGCACCACAAAGAGATTAGAGCCTAGGAAAAGTAGGAATGATTCAGGGTTAGCAAGGGAATAAAATGCCAGGGACAAACATGCGCTACAGTATGCGTGGCACAAAGAGGTCCTGGGTCTGCAGGTCATGGGGAGAAGTGCTTCTGCCAGTCACACAACTTATCATACTGTTTTGCAGTGTTGTTCTAAAGGAACGCAGGTGAAAGTGCTTTCTACTTCTACGATCTAGAAAAAGAGCAGTTTCTAAATAGCCAGGTATGTACTGACATAAGATTAGGCTGACATCCTACATGATCTAAACAACGAATGACTTAACGTCTTTTACCCAGCCTCTTACGATTTTTAGTCTTAATGGGATGTCACATAAATTACCGTGCAGCTGAAGGCAGAGAATGATTAGAAGTCAACAAATAATTCTTACAATCACAAATTCAGAAAAGAAAACAAACGTCTGCAACATTTTATGGTTCACACAAGTACAATCCATCTGCATGTTACAGCACGCTTTTCAAACTTTCAGTCACCAAATAATCTAACTAAACTCAGATATTTACAAGCAACAAACTGCCAAGTTACTATAGTAACAGCTTGTCTAGAACAAGGACAATGCAGTGTTCTGGATATTTGACTTCCATCAACAGAGTTTTACCACTTGTAACTATAAAATACTTTAAATATTGTAATATCCCCGAATACATTAAATAATGCAATCTTTCCTTATTGAATCTGGAAATGATCCAGGAATATAGATATGAGTATCAATTTTCATTATCTAGCAAATATATGTGTCAAAGAATTTCCTGACTGATATATATATACAGCAGAGTTTATTTCCATATATTAAAAATAATGAAATCTAAACACATGTGGTATCCCAGATTGGATTCGGAAACAGAAAAAGGGTATTAGTAGAAAAACTAATTATATCCAAATAAATCTGTCATTTAGTTAACAGTATTGTACAGTCAGTTCTGCTATACTGTTTTGAAGATGCAAATTTGTTCCAGTGATATATACGAGGGAACAACTTGAGCGTAACACAAATTTCACATTTGCTGATGCCCAATTTCATCCAGAAGAAATGTTAGGTGCACACAGAAAACTGAACCCAGCCACGTCGGGTTATACGTGCAGGGACACCCAAACATCTACCAAAGACCTCAGTTTCCAGAGTGTGTTAGGAAGCCCCCATCCACATCTGGTGGCACAACTTTCTACGAATTTCTAACCACCCCTCTTCCTCCATTTCCCAATAACGCAGGAGTGCAACTCTTCCAATACCCACTTCCACATGCAAAGTCTTTCTAAGGGTTTTTTTTTTTAAGGTAAGTGCCATATTTTAGTATTCGCGTGTCTGTTATCCATGTAAAACATGTAAAAATAAGTTAGGACTTTCATTTAGGTTTGTTTCACTGAACAAAGTTTTTGAGTGCTGGACCATTAATCCCACTTTTCCCACCAGCCCTGTGGTTTTCACTGCAAGATTTTGCATAGTCAGTGATTTTTAGGAGTGCGTATGTCATGTTACAGCAGAACTGACTATTCCAGTGACAATTTCTTAGTTTTGACAAATGTGATATGATTATATGGGAAGAAAGGAGAAGCCAAGTGAAGGGCATACAGGAACTCCCTGTATTCTCCCTTCAACTTTTCTATAATTATAAAATTACGCGAATAAGAAGTTTAAAACAGTAAGCATATGAAGTAGATAAAGCCAAGGCCCTACTATAGGATTCTGCATTAACAACTGCTGACACTTACATAGCCTTTATTTGGTGCCAAGCACTGTTCTCAGTGTTTTATATACACTGACTCATTAAACATTCTCACAAGGCTAAGAGGTGGGTGTTACAATCATGCCCATTTTATAGGTGAGAAGACTGAGGTGCATTTAAGAAAAGTTATCCAAAAACACAAACTAGGCTACCTGGCTCTAGAACCGAAGCTCTTACCCCAATGCTACTTCAACAGACAACTGTTCAAAATACAACTTTTTAAACTAGGTTACTTCTGTCATTCTGGAAAGATTCTACAATAGGAAAAGAGGCATAAAAGGAAAAAATAAAATAATCTTTCTAAAACATGCCATAAATATAAAAAATCCCAGAAGTTAAAAAAAAAATCCCTTTTATAAAAACCTCTATTAGCAAAAATTGTGACAGCTAATAAAGATAGTAAGAAATGTCACCTTTGTACTTCAACTAAAACAGTCAACTAGAATATGAAGTATACACATTTTATAGCAATGACAAACTGAGGATAGCTAAGAAAAAGATGTATCGTCTAGGATAGAAAATGTAATTTCAAAGTTTTACAAAACTTGCTCACATTTCATCACTGTCAAACACACATGATAATTTAAGAATGACAATATAAAACACAAAACTAACACATGTCACAGAAGTTTCCCAGCAATCATAATCATCAAATCTGGTTCAAACACAATTGGCTCATCAAACTTTGGGTAAATGCCAAAGCAAAAGTTCTGCCTACAGGATCTCGACATGAGGTAAGTAAAAGGCCACTTTGTTGGCATAACTTACTATTGCTTCCCAAGATATTACATGGCTTGAACTCTAAAATGCAAAACCCTACCTACCCTCCCATGTACACTCTACACAGTGAATACACAAGGCCCTTCCCTTATGGATATGATATTCATTCATTCATTTACTCATTCATTCAACAAATATTTACTGAGTGCCTACAACATGCCAGGCAATCTTCGAAATGCAGCAGGGGCTAAGGAAGGGAAGAACACACCAAGTCCCTGTCCTACTAGAACTGCTATTTTAGCAGGGAAGCAAATAACAAGATAAGTAAACAGAGGGGCGCCTGGGTGGCTCAGTTGGTTAAGCAACGGCCTTTGGCTCAAGTCATGATCCTAGAGTCGCGGGATCGAGTCCCATATCGGGCTCCCTGCTCGGCAGGGAGTCTGCTTCTCCCTCTGACCCTCCCCCCTCTCATGCTCTCTCTCTCTCATTCTCTCTCTCAAATACATAAATAAAATCTTAAAAAAAAAAAGATAAGTCAATAGAACTCAAGCTAAGGTAGGGGTGATAAATGCTAGCAATAAAATAAAGCAGGAAAGGAGGATTTAAAGTGCGGGTAAAATCATAAATAGGATGGCCAAGGGAGATGAGATAAAGTGGAGAAGACACGCAACCGTATGTTATGTTAGGTGTACGTGCTACGAAGAAACACCTGCTAAGGGCAAAAGCAGTGGGAGGGAGCGGAGGCTATGGAAAGAGAGTGGTCAGAGAAGGAGACTGACCTTTGAGAGGAGACTCAGAAGAAGTAAGAGGCCCAGTCACATGAAGATCTGGGAGAAGGGTGCACCAGACAGAGGCACACTGGCCTCGAAAGCCCGATGGCGGGGGCAGGCATGGCACGCGCCAGGGCAGAGAGGCCTGTGGGGTAGGAGGGAGAAAACAGGGGACTGGACACCACTGTCCTAAGGGCAAGCTGAAGACCGTGCAGAGTTCCACAGCCATTCTGCCTTCTGGGAGCTGTACATTTAGAGGTGAGTAGCTGGTTTCAAATCCATTTAACAGATTACTGAAAAGTCATTTCTTGCAAAATACAAGTGGAGGGGCTAACGGGCCGATAAAGCAGGATGAAACAGGCTCGGCTGCTGAGCAGTATATACGCTCGCTCAGAGAAAAAAGGCACGTGTACAGAAAGTTCTACTGTCCTTGAAGGCAGTAAATGAGGAAGAGGGAAGATCATGTTACTAGTTTTCAAACATTGCAACTGAGGAGGCTTTAAAAAAAGGGGGGGGGCAGAAAAGGCTGCAAATGTATTAAGAGTCTTTTCAAACTCTTATTTCCTCCTCAGTTTGAAAGCATGATGCTGTACGCAGGAATTTCTCTTGATGCCTCAAACATACCTGATTAACTCCTGCTAAAGAGGAAGTGTGTTTTCCTCACTTCAGAATCCCTCCCACAGTGCCAGGCACACAGAGAGCGCTCAGCAAACGGTGGGGTGGGGACATGCAGAGGGGCACTCGAGTTCCAACAAGAGACACTTTGTGTTGCTCTGACTTGAAAGTGACTGGAAAATAAATACCAAGTATTCAAAGAAGAATAAATTTCCTCAAAAAGGAAATGATTTCTATAAACAGATCTTATTGATCCACGCATCCATTAGAATAAAACTTGAAGCTGGGGAAGAGAGTCAGGCTTTCACTCTGGGCTACAACAGCACCGGACTCGTGAATTAAGGTCATCAGAGCCTCAGTGAGACACTAATCAGGGTGCCTCCACTGTTAAAGGTAAAAAGTCTATTCTGTTGTACTTCCTTCAGGACTTTGATTTCTCTTATAAATGGACACGAGAGAGCCCTAATTGATCCAGCAAGCAAAACATTTTCAGAGATCGATTACACAAGCACCAGCCTAGGCCATGAGAATCCAAAAATAAGGAGGAGATGGTCTCTACCTTAAAGAGTCAGTGTTGGGTTGAAAGTTGGATGTTTATTAAAAAAGGGAACAAGAGGGAGAAAAGCTGAACTAAAAACGACTAACTAAAATACACTGTAAAGGGGCACCTGGGTGGCTCAGATGGTTAAGCATCTGCCTTCGGCTCAGGTCATGATCTCAGGGGTCCTGGGATCGAGGCCCACATTGGGCTCCCTGCTTGGCGGGAAGCCTGCTTCTCCCTCTCCCTCTACTGTTCTCCCTGCTTGTGCTCTCTCGCTCTGTCAAATAAATAAATAAAAAAATCTTTAAAAAAAATAAAATAAAATAAAATAAAATACACTGTAAAAAGGGTTATACTACAAGAACAAAGAATGATGAAAATATAGGAAAAGGAATAAGTCTATGGAAGACCTCACAAAAGAGGCTATGCCTAAAATAGACCACAGGTTTGCTTTGCAGCCACATAAAATCATAAGAAGACAGAGACAACACTGTTAAAACCTACTGTTGTTCCTCATTCTTTCTAATTAGAGCAAAACTACACTCAATGAGACTTTCTTGAGAAACAAAAATCTTTATTTCCTTAATGTGTTTAAAATGAATATAAAGACTCCTAAGAAATGAGAGTCTTTTCAAAATTTGTCTAAGCAACATATCCCAACACAATGATTCCAAATAACTTTATCTTCTATTACCCTTCGCTATAATAACCCAGTCACATACCAAGCTTCAGGCAGCTGAAGTATTTATCACAATTTAAGTTGGTTACAGCAGCCCCAGTAAAGGAACCATAGGGCATTCAGAGGTAACCCAGCACTGGGCATTGTAAAACTATTTTGCAAACCAGTTCTGAAATCTCAGAAAATCGTATGTTCATCTAAGCAGTCATCAGGAGACAATAACCACAAGTGAACTCAAATCTAAGGACAAACTACTTTTCTTTTTTTTTTAAGATTTTATTTATTTATTTGACAGAGAGAGAGAGAGCACAGATAGTCAGAATGGCAGGCAGAGGGAGAGGGAGAAGCAGGCTCTCCGCTGAGCAGGGAGCCTAATGCGGGGCTCCATCCCAGGGCCCTGGGATCATGACCTGAGCTGAAGGCAGAGGCTTAACTGACTGAGCCACTCAGGCACCCCGAGGACAAACTACTTTAAAAAAAAAAGAACTTTAAGAGACGATAGCCCTCCCCCCCTTTTTTTAAAGAGATAGCCCATTTACATTCAGATTAGATCTATTTTTGCAAAGAGGAAGAGAACAATAAAATTATATTCTAAAATGCCTATAAATATACATTCACAAAATACATTTTACATATCACTATAAGGATATAAAAGAAATTATTTGAAAATGAAAAGAGCACCTCAAGCTTCTTTTTGTTCACTTTTATCATGACAAAGACTTTTTTTTTTTTGGTACTAAGAGTAGTGCAAAATGAGGAATTTAGAACTTATTTTTTGAGCTTCCTGATCTACAACTATAAACAAACAAATATAAGTTGCAAATCTTGGCCGTACTTTATATAGTTACACTACTAAACCTCTGTAAATCTGTTTTCTGTAATAAGAGGAATAATACCAAAAGTGGAAACCAGATATAACTATGTATGAAATACCTACTAATTACTCTATAAATGTTGGCCTTCACCATCAATACCCAAGCCTACAAACAGGATAATGGGTGGAGGTGACAGGAGAGAAATAAGGAAGCTAAATGATCCACTAAATTCCAGTAACATCCCTTAACAGTGTTAAGTTGCCAGTAGCTAAAATTTGTAATAATGATTTCAACTGGAATGGTCATAATCTCTTAGTGTTTTACAGATCACAAGCAGACCTTATACATCTCAATTCACTCGTTACTCAACATATGCAATATGAATAAGCGACACAGGGACTGTCAACTCATGGTAAAGATAAGTAAACTCAAATTCAGAAAGGATATAAATCATGCAAATCAGTGACTGAGCCAATTTACTAGTAGACATAAAAAGTCTCACATTTACTAATCTAGTTCACTCACTGGATGTAAAAGGTCTCCCGGTGAACTCTTGCCTCTGGTCTCATTGCAGTAACGGACAACCAAAGTATCCTTTGCACTCCTCTCGGCTCCCAGGTGCCACTAGGGCCTGGAGCTAATGGCCTACCTACACACTTTGAGCTAGGCACTGAGGCAAATTTATTCTCTTTTCTTCATTCTCAAGAAGAAACATTCTGGCCTCCGCAAGCCCACTGAGTGCTACAATGAGGACCACTGAACTTAGAGTCTATGCCACGTGTCGTGACCCAATTCTCAAATACCTTGAACTGAGATAAAGAGCATCAGTTCAATTAATAATAAAGTGGAACTTTGATTTCCCATTTGTCTTTCTGCCTCTGGAATTTCAAAGGGATAAACGGTTGTTAAGGGAGCCAGGATTCAGACATTCCTGAGTCCTCTGGACCTACGACCTGATATTGTCAGAACTACTTCATTTCTAGAAGATAGATCTAATTCAGATAGTTATCCTAAAAACTGTTCTTAACCAAAAAAACCCACAAAAAAAGAACCATAAAAACATACTGAGCACACCCCAGTAAAATCAGGAGGCCTTCATTAAAAAAATAAAAAGTAAAGTTCATGTTCATTAAGTTAAGGTTATCCTGCTATGCTAGACACATTTTGGCTTTGAGATCATTTAAAAATTAGTTAGAAATAATTTTATAATCAGAAAAAAGTTTAAATAGATTACATTAAAATTAATTTTGTTTATTTCCCAAATTATACAGAACGAAACAAAAAACTGTAATGATTTAGAAAGAAGGTAAAATTCAGTAAACCCAGTCACATACCAAGCTTCAGGCAGCAGAACAGAATATTCATGTGGAGAAGTGGTCTCTGGGAAGTTGGAGAGAATTGCAAGACGATGAGGAAGCAGATCTGATCCATGATAAGTGAACAGAATTTCTAGGGCTTGTACATTACTTTCCTGTACAAACGGCAAGGGGTAAATTTCCACTGTAAACCTTAGAAATAAAGGAATGATTTTGTAGGACAATGTTCAAAAACCTAAAATTAGCTTTTTAGGCAGCTCTGATATAAGGTACTTTGAAATATTTCTAATTCTTCCTAGTCTGCATCACATTTCTCAATCTAGTGCTGTGAAAATTACTTATTTTTAAAATTCAGAATGATGAATAAACATTTTATTTTATGTTATTTATTTGAGAGAGAGAGAGAGAAAGTGTATGAGCAGGGCGAGGGGCAGACGGAGAGGGAGAAATAGACTCCCCGAGGATTCAGGGCTGGATCCCAGGATCCAGAGATCATAACCCGAGCCAAAGTCAGAAGTTTAACCAACTAAGCCACCCAGGCGCCCCCACCTTTTATTTAATTTAATTTAATTTATTTATTTATTTGAGAGAAAGAGAGTGAGAGCAGGGGGAGGGGCAGAGGGACAATGAATAAACATTTTTAAAAATATAATTCCATTTTCTCTACATTAATATTATAACAAAAAATGAAATGATGCTAAACCATGCAATAACATTAACTGCACGGCTCAGAGATTTAGGAAGTATTAATAACCATAATTATTTTATTTACAAAAAAGAAATTACCCGAGCATAAGTTCTTGCTGAGAGAACAATATTCTGATTTCTGAACTTCTTAAAGAATTCAGCATCGTATCTCTGTTCAGATGCATGAGGCACTCCTAGGATTTCCTGAGGGGAAAGAGTGACTTAATAATGAAAAGGCTTTTAAGTACGGCTGACAAGAAAATATTAAAAACCTTTACAACTCTGCCTCCCTAAATAAATAAGCCCTGAATTAATTAAACTATCAACTGTTAACTGAAGTAGTACATCTGCATTCTTGCCTTTATTTTGAAAATGGCTGTATTTATAAATGCTGATAATTAAAAAAAAATTAAGAAGTAAATGAAATAGGCAGTAAAAAATTAATTACAGTAAGACAAACAAAACACACCACCTGCTAAAAACAAATAAACAACCATTATACATAGCTGTGCATTATGAGCACCTGCATCTGTGAGAGAACTTTAGGTTAACTTTACAGCTGCTGGTGATCGATGTACAAGGCAGACTGAACCATTCATTCATTCAATAAATATTTATTGAGTGTCTACTACATGCTAGGGGCACCATGATAGGCAGCAGTGATATAATGAACAAGACATGTTTTCTGCCCTCCAAATTGCTTAAAATCTAGTAGGGAAGACAAACAAGCACACAGGAAGGGTACTATAAAGCTAGTTCGGGGAGGGCAGGGAAGGCTTCCCAGGAGTGGGCCCGAAGCCGGGATGTAAAAGACAAATAGGAGTTAGCCATGGCAACTGCAAGTGAGGATCTGCCCACCGCACTGCATGACATAGGGCTCGTGTCTGTCATGTTTAATGCTAACCCCAGATACCTAGCAGACTGCTTTCCATATAATAAGTAACCAATAATTACTTATTGATTGAATTAATTTACTGAGGTAGGTGAGAGACAAGAATGAGGAGGCGGGGAGGAGGTGAGAGAGGGAGGGTGGATTGTTGAGAAGGTCACTTGCAAATATGTTGGGCTTGCAACTATAGCACATCTAAAAGGAGCCTCCCAGGAGGCAGGTGGATAGACAGGTCAAGAGTTCTGGAGTAAGCTAAGATGAGTCACATATATGCCATTCTATTACTAATACAGAAGTGAATATGATTTCAAGGGAGATTAAGTTGAATGAAAGGAGCCTTAAGGAGCAACATCATTTAAAGGATCAACCAAAAAAAAAAAGGTTGGGAGGTCGTGGAGGGTGAGGGGAGGGCAGGAATCTGCATCTGAAAAGCAAATGAAGGAGCAGCCAAAGAAGTAAGGGGGGAAAAAAGTGTTTAACACATTCTCACAGAAACCAAGAAAGAAAACATTTCAAAAATGTTCTCAGTTCCCTGACTCCTCATCCACAACAATCATTCCCCTTATTCCATCACAGTTACACATCCTACCACCACCCTGGATCTCTATCATCACCAAGAGGGAAGTCTCTGGGACATCTCATGTCAAACACTGGACTCTTGAGCAACTGCTCCCCCACCCCCACTCAACCCAGTACATGGCATTCCAGCAATTCCTCAAAGTCACTGAGACATCCAGTCCCCTGACCCTACCTTTTTCACCTGCTGTCTTTCCTCCAAATCTCTTATCCCTTCCAACCAGTCCCTGGTCCAACATTATAGAGATTTAATAATCCCTTGCTTCTTTCCCTTCATCATATTACCTGGCGAAACCTCATCCTTAGTCCAAGGCAACTATGAACCCTGATTACAAGTTACCAGGAGTCTGAAAAAAATATCACAAAACCAAGCTGACAATTCTCATTTCGAGATCTCAGCACTGTTAGGATCCTGATCCAAATGAACCAACTATAAAACCATTTGTGAGGCAACCAGAGAAATCTGAATGTGAAGTGGATAGCAAATGATATTAGGGAACTGCTACTAATTTTCTTAGAAATAATAGTGTTATTGTGGCTTTTTTTTTTTTAAGTCTTTACCAATTACAGACATATAGGTATTTATGGGTGAAATGGTAAGATGTCTAGGATTTGCTTTAAAACGACTAAGTGAAAGAAAAGGCAAGAGTGGAGAGTAAAAGATACAAGATTGGCAAAATGGTTGAAGCTGGGCAGTGAGTACATCTGGGTTCATTATACTCTTCTCTATACTTTAAGGAAGGTTTGACATTTTATAATTTCAATTCAAATCTGCTGTCCCTCAACGCTACTACATTTCCCTAACAAGTTTTCTCTCCTATTCTGTTAGGAACTTTTCCACAATTCTTTCATTCTTTCCAGACCTCCAACACTCATTCCCGTCTCCATTCTCAACTGAAACTTGCTTCATTTAGTTTTTTAACTGACACTATTAGATGGGCTATCCATTCATTTTCTAACCCACTAAAACTGTACATCTACCTGCATCTATACCAATAGGCTTTTTCTTCCTTCAGCCACAACAGAAAAATTATACACATTTGCTCCCCAAACAGCCCCGAACCCTACTCAAGCTCCAAATCCCCTTTCTCCCGTTTCTATAATCATGCCATTATCTCCTCTTTCTTCTGTTCCATAAATTCCTCCTCACCCTCTACTGCTTCCTTCCCATTAACATACAAACAATACTTCCTCCTTCTATTAAAAAAATAACTCTTAATTTCATATACCCTGTAGCTAACACCATCTTCTTGGCTCCCTTGAAACAAAACTTCCTGAAAGAGCTGTCTACAACTACCGTCTCCACTTACCCACTTCCTGTTCTTTCCTAAGCTCACTCAACCTCTAACAGTTCAATTCCATTCCTTACACAGCATGACAGACCTTTCAAAACGTGGCCAGAAACTCTTCTAACTACCTCTTCTCCCTTCTGCCCCTCCCTCGCAGTCCAGCCCCCACACCAGCTCATTCTGTCAGGAGCACCCCATCTCCTTTCACGCTGCTGGGCCTTTTTTCACACGGCATGCTGATTATCAGGGCAGGCAAATGAATCCAAGAGACCTCGTTATGAGTTCCTGCTTTCTACTTAAGCAAATCACTTTCCTTCTCCAAGCCTCAGTTTTCATATCCATAAAACTAGAAGGAGAATAGCACCTGCCTGAAAGGACTGCTGAGAAATAATCCGGATTCAGTACCCAGCACAGTGGCTGACAGACACTAAGTCCTCAACAAACGTGCTGGTATTTCTTAAGGTATTCTCTTACCTTCCAATTGCTTCAACAAATATTTGCTGAGCTCCTCAAGGAGCCAGGTACCAATCTGAGCTTGGGGATATACCAGCCAACAAGACAAAACCCCTATACCTTTCCAGAGCTTCTGCTCCCATGTCCCCCTTGGAGTACTCTCCAGCCCCCTAAATCTGCCTGCCCTTTTTTTTTAAGGACTAGTTGGAATATCACTTCCCATGTAGCGTCTTCTTGGACGTCCCCAGGAAAAATAGAATGTTTTTCTCCACTATGCTCTCTCATCAATTCTTCACACATCGTGGTCTTCGCTTACTGCCTACATAATGAAGACTTCAGAGGGGCAGTTCCTTGCTCCTATCCCCCCTCCAGCACTGCCATGATGGCCGGTACATACCAGGCATTTGTGTCACATCGAAATGAATCCATTTTATCTAATTTATCACAGAATTCATAAAATAAGCCACGCCCCAGGATTAAAATGCAATGCCTGTCTCTACTACTATCCAGCTGGTGAGCCACTCTATCTGTACATCTTCATTTTTAAGTTTTAACAGCCGAATTCATCAACTTCACCTACTTTTCAAAAGCCTAATTAGCCTAATTCCCTAAGAAGTGGGCTCAACAGATACTTTAAACCATGCACTAGTAAAGGTACTTACAACTGTCAAATAGAAAAATAGTGCTTCGATAACTAAAGGGTAATGAAAGAAAATTAACTGGGTAGTCAAACTCCGAACATTTTATGGAACTCTTTAAGATCCCAAATCAATAAAATTTAGTAAAACAAGGGCTAAGAAAACATAATAAACCATATCTGTACCGACTTCGGCAGTTCATTACATGCTTTTATGTATTACCTCAAAATAGAACTCCAACACAATAAAAGGATATGCTTTAAAATAACATGACCATCCAATAATCAAACTAGTTGTACCTATAGATAAAAGTATTAGGAATTTTTTTTCAACCTGTTTGTACGAAATGATATACTCACTACCACGTTTTCTAGTGACCATAAATAGCTCTCTTTTGTCAGTGGTATTTTGTTTGAAAACACTTCTATTTCATTAGCAGGTGGGAAATCAAATGCTTTTGGATCTGCCTATAGGGATTAGAAATATTAAATATCTCCATTATCCCGGGGACAAGCATCACATCATTAGAGGTCACATTTACTGAGCGCCTGCTTTGTACCAGCACCAAGAGCCGAGAGAGGTGTGCCCACGGAAAGGAGGACTAACAAAGATGGGGAAGTAACCTGCAAGTGAAGTCAAGCTTTGAAAGTTAGAAATTTATATTAATTTCTGGGTAATTTCAGCTATGAGGGTCATGTGAAAAAAGCAGTCTAAACTATGTCTATTTGCTGAAATATCTTTAACAACATCTGAATTGTGCTATCGAACATGGAAACATCAGTGTTGTGTCCCTAAAGAAATAAAAATAAAGTATACCTTTTTTAAAGTTCATGTGTCTCATTTTGGCCATAATTAGGATCAAAGTTCAACCAACTAAATTCAACCCACTAGCAAATCATTAAAATGAGTCAGAAATATTCATATGAGGATTATTAAAACCCAGTGCATAATGAAATTTAGTACTGGAGATAGCTATATGCCATAACCTTAAAATCAAAATGTAAAATAAAAGTAAACGAAAAGGATCATATATCTAGAAAACACAGATACACTGAAATGGCTAAAGCATTTCTACTTCCTAGACTAACACAACTTCTGCCTTCCACAATCTCTAATTTTTACCAAAGCTGGTATGTAAGAGAAACTGCTTCTGCACAAAATGAATTTTTCCTAAAACATAACTAGTTATAAAGATCAAGAATGTCAGATATTAGGGTAGCCATAGCATTTATAATGATAGATCGAACAAACATAATTGGTTTGATTAAAACTAGTCCTCACCTCATATGTTGCAAGCCGATCTAAGTAGGTTAATAATTTCAGTCTACAACGGCAAAGTTCCTTTTGTTCCAGTGTTAACCTGTTGTGAATAACTCTATTAGGCCACTTATATTAACACAGAAGCACACTTCTCTATGAGTTAAAATAGAATAAAAATAACAATATTCCATTGAGCCCCAAACTGACGGAACAATACACAAAAGCACAAGGGTAAAATAATACTAACTGCATTTGATGTAAGTTGCTGGAATAATTCAGAGCAATTAATCCTCGTAAAGAACACACTTAAATGACTAGTTATTTTAAGGAAAGTACCAAACAGTCATAAATCATTTACTTTGCAAAGTTCACTAATTTAAGTAGTTCCCGTCTCTTCTTGATCTTCTTCTCCTTTTTATTCTTGGCAGGCTCTTCATCGGGTGGTGAAAGCTCCTCATAGGGGATACTGTCAATGTCGACTTCACCAGGTAATGTGAATCTGGAAGAAAAAAAAAAAAAAACCAAAGCTATTAGTGAAAGCTGTGTTCCCCTACTCTGGCTGATTTTATTACTACGTTGATTTCCACAGAAATAGAAAGAACCAATTATTTGAAAGAAAGCTTTTGCATTGCAAGCAAAGTGATTCACTCATATCCACAGGATGAGCAAAAAGTCATCACTAATCGTCACACACAAAAATTTTAAAATCACGGCAATGGAAACTACTTAGGAAAACATGTGAGGTTATACTCACCCAATGCGAAATAGCCCATGAAGAAAATGTTGCCCAGAGTTTACAGTCTGAATCACTTCTATTTAAGGTTTTAAAATGGTTTACTTAAAAAAATAAATAAATAGGGGGCCCAAGTGGCTCAGTTGGTTAAGCATCTGTCTTCGGCGCAGGTCATGGTCCCAGGGTCCTGGGATGGAGCCCAGCTCCCTGCTCAGCAGGGAGTCTGCTTCTCCCTCTCCCTTTGCCCCTCCCCCTGCTTTCTCTCATGCATGCTCTCTCTCTCAAGTAAATAATAAAAATCTTAAAAATAAATAAAATAAATGAATAAATAAATAAAAGTAAAATAAAATTTGAGGGGAACCTGGCTAGCTCCGTCCATAGAACATGGGACTCATGATCTTGGGGTCATGAGTTCAAGCCCCACATTGGGCATAGAGATTACTTAAAATTAATTAATTAGCGTACAAAAAATAAGGTTTGAAAATGATAATGAATGTCAGTCTCATTTACAGTACTTATTCATTAAATATACCATCACTTATATCTTTAAAAAATTCCAAATGTCTAATGAACAACAGCTCTTGTCAAATTACTACTATTATTGACAGACATTTGTGTGGTACTGACAAGTTTACGAAGTGCTTTCATAAAACACACAATTTAATCACTCGAATTCTCTAAAGGAGGTATGAGTCCAAGACAAACAAAGTGAATGAAGCTCACACTTGCCAAGGGGGTGCTCCTGACTGGTAAGCACTCCCAGGTACGTGTCTTTAGCCCACAGATTAGAAACTGCCAGCATCCGATAAAGGTTTGGAGAATCTGCTCTTTTCTTAGCATCAAGCTATCATAGGTACACATATTTAACTCAAAGGAAAGAAAGCTGTGACCTCAGATAAGAGAAGCATTGATCAAAGGCAACTGTCTCATTACAGGATAACCTAAATAAAGAAAAGTTTACCCTCTGCCATGTCTCAGCTTCAGTGTTTTCATAAAATCACCTTCCCTCTTGAATCCAAATCTTTCTGTGACCAACCTGCCATTGTGTGTTCCTTTCCCTATTGCTACCAGAGCCTCCAGGTCTGTGCCTTTCAATCCATACTGAAGCAGTTCCTTCGCAGCATCCACATTCTCGGGAACTCTTTCCAAACACTCATGAAGAACCCAGGATCGTTTCTTTATTTTGCTCTGGATACAAATAAAAAACAGAGGCAGTAAAGAACCCAGGACATCTGATAGCATGTGACAACTGCCTTCTAGAATCATAAAGTTAGACCTAAGGGAGTACAGCTATCTAAGCCCTTAGCCACAGGTGGCTTCTAGAGAAGCTCAACAGGAAAAGGCTAATTCCCTAATGGTGATTGGAATGGGATATAGAAAATGAGATTCCTACAGTTTTCTTTTTTTCTTCTAATGAGACACACTGAAACACAAAGCTCAGGACTCTTTTTCAGAAACATATAAAAGATCTACCCAAATTTTTATGGCTGCTCGTTAGTTTGCATTTGGGCTATATAATAGAGTAGAAAAGCAAGCAGAAAGGCAAGATAAGATATATCTTATTGTAACAAGCATGCTTCACTCTGAAACAAAACTAATGAGGCATAACACATCAAAGTTCTATATTTACTTGCCCATGAGATGTAACACAAAGTGCAGATGATAATTTAATTATAAAAAGCCATGATACGCTATTCTTTGGGAAGACCAGGGGCCGATTCCTCCCTCCCAACTGCTTCCTCTGACTCCATTCAAAATCCCTGACTTGCCCTCTTCAAGAAAGAGTCATTGTGGTTGTAAGTTTTAAGTAAGATTTGACTCCTACCCTGCATTCCTTTACACACTCCATTCTATCAGTTCTTTCTTCAAATGTCTCTTAACTCATTTCCTCTTCTCCAGCTCTATGGCCTCCATACCAGTCCAGGTCATCGACATCTCAGGAGTCCCTTGCCCTTAGTAGGGTTTCCCACCAACACTCTCCTTCCATGCTAGTTCATCTCCCTCTGTACCTCCACAGTCAAAAATCCACAACACCTCCCCATTACCCTAAAGATAAAAAGCCTAAGTCATCACAAGCCTTCCACATCCTCCAGAACCCAAATCAATGTATCTTCTAATCATATTTCCCAAAGTTTACTGCTGTTGAATAGCTGATCCAGCAGATGCGTTAACTTACAGAGCTCATTTACTCATCCAAAAAATACTGACTAGGCGCCTAAGGGGGCCAGGTACTAATCTAGACATGAAGCAATGATTATGACAAATTCAGTCAATGCCACAGGTCATGCTCATTTTCTTTTAATTTGCTCATACCATTTGTCCCATGAAGAATGCCTTCCTCTCTTCTAACTCCAGGAGGCCTGCTCTGAAGTCTTTCAAAGCTGCTCAAAATGTCTTCACTCTATAGCCTTCCATAACCACTGGATCTAAAATGATTGCTACTTTCACTGGGTTCCCACAGCATTTTTCTGGAATCTTCTTGTATGGTTATTTATATTTTAGACATGAAGCTTATCTTCTCAGAAACATTATAAGCTCCCTAAAAGGGAAGGCCATATTTATGCTTCTCCTGTACTCCTTTCACCTTCTCTCGCCTAGTGTTTTTACTCTTAATTGCCTATTTATTTAGCTGAAATAAGTATTTCTCCCAATAAAAAATGTACTTGCTTTGTCTCTCTTAACACCTGTCAACTCCTTCAAGGACCAAAATTGTCCTTTACTGTGTTCCAGAAAAAGCCCTGAGTGGGTATACATAAACTCACATGCTCACTGTCCTGAGTCACAAAAGAAGAAAGATAATACAGCTTTGGTGTTCTAATCTTCTAAAGGAAATACAAGCAACTTCTCTTCTTCCTTTATTTCATTATCCCTCATGCTCTCTCTTTTCTGGTGTCTTATTTGTTAACAGTTTATCTTCTGAAATGGTTGAAGCATCAACTTCTTACAACTACTTGTATAAGTGAATTTTATGGAAAAAAATTATCATGAAAATTTCCCAACATTTCTTAGATCTTCCTAAATGCAAAGGCATTTTCCTTTTTAAATGTCACAAGAGAAGTCATGCCCTCTTTAAAGCATGCCATAAATCCAACTGCATCCTCACGAAAGTGCCGAGGGTCCCAACACACAGGCTACGTAACAAATTTAACCCAGGCAGCAGGCAGCAGGAGGAACCCAGCTGTAAGATTTAAACAAAGAAGGAGAATTTGGAAAGCTTGATATGTCAGTTATCTATTGCCTCTCAGCTTCAAAAGTTCTCCTCACTGCCAGTCATGGGATGGACAGCATTTCCATTTTGCAACTGACAAAATATCAAGCTTCATCAAGAGAGGGCGCTGGAGGGCCACTGCAGAGGAAAGGCTCTGGTTTCTAGTCCTAATGTGCTCAGGTTCTAAACTCGTTCCTATGGCTTAGCAGCCAGCAAAGCATGTAGGGGACATCCAGAAGCGCCTGCTTCCCCCCTTACTCCCACTGAACACAACTTCCCACTGAATTTCAGTTGTTACTCCCATGGGCATATTCCTTCCCAGTAAATTTCCCAGGCACACGGGGCGGGGGGGGGGGGGGGGGGGGGGCGGGGGTGGGAGGGGGGAGGGGGTCTTCCTAGACTATGCCGACCTGCATACTAGGAACTTTTTCTTTTCAGTCCTGGCCATGGTTCCTTATCTGAGGTTTTCCGACCCCCAACCTCAGCTTGCCGGGGCACCCTAACTATAGGCATCAGCTTGCCCAACCATCCCACCTTTTCCTACCTGCCAACCATGGCAACTAAGAACCAGCCATGGCCCGAGGCATCCCAAAGAACTCTTCCTCCAATGTGCCCCCAACTACTCCAAAGTTCAATGAGGTCTGAATCCCAGCTCAAGGGAGGAGGCCTCCCTTCCAAGTTTGTTCCCTTCTTGGGTCTGCTCCTTCAACCTTAAGCTATTCCCTAGGGTTCTCTTTACCCCTTTATAGTAAATCTCACTAGAAAATAATGCTCCATATTAAAACTTTCCCTGTTCAAATTACTAGGTGGTTTCTGGCTCCTGAGGGGACCCTGAATGATGTAGGCAAAGAAAGTAACTGAGGTAGAGGAAGAGAAAGGATTAGGCCAAAACCAGGTAGTTAGCTGGTTTATCAGTGACTATCTGTTCACACATCTTCAGCACTAAAGTTCAGCTGCAAGGCCAATACAACCAGATAAAAGATAACTTCTCCGCATTGAAAGAAACACACTTCAGCATTAGAAATGTCAGCAATATAAAATGCTCCAATATGAAGTCCTATAATCAAAAAAAAAAAAAAAAAAATTCCATACATTTGAATTTTACCATGTTACCAAAATATTTAAACATACCAAGTAATTCTGGATTGAAGCAATGTTGACGGCGGACTTCCTCCACTGCCGCTGATACACTAGATCCGTATCCAGGCCGTAGGTCTGAGCTAGAGACAAGGCTTCCTCATACTCTTCACTTTCAATCTTGGCACAAGGAAATGGGAAGAGGAACGTTTCATTAGTGAATCGTCCAGTGTCACTATCATGAGGTCACGGATGAGGATAATCCCTTCACTTCACAGCATGCGATGCACTGCTAACTATTCTCATGTGCACAGTGGCACCAGAAGCCCACAGACCTGTTGGGGGGCAGACAGACCAGTACTCCTTTCCACACTCAACAGAAAGCTGAGAGACAGTTGAAGTGCCCACATTTATAGAGTAAAACAATGGCAGAACCAGGAAAGGAGTGCCAACAGCCTAAGTCCTCGTCCAGGGCCCACCCGGGACCCTGCAGGGACAGCACACATAACCGGAATGCTCAGCGTGGATTCGATCTGCTCCCCAAGCAAAGCCCTGGCTGGAGAGCAAACCCGCATTTCTTCCCTCACCACCTGCAGTCTCAGCAGACAGCTGCACTTACCAAGCATCAGGTGAGAGCTGAAGGCCATGTGAAGGGTAACGGAGACCTGGCTAAGCCACAAGTGGACAGTCTAAGTGAATTCATCTTTTATCCACTGTTTTCACTTTGACTCCTCAGGCACAAAAAGCCAGCACTATTTTCACAAGCTCTATCCCACGGATACGTCTAACATATCAATGATAGGGTAATCCCTCTTTAAATTTCTGTATTAAAAAATTAGTCTTTTCCTCACTGAAATAAAATCTGGAGGCCTGGGAACTTTGGAAGTGATAGGATGCCCCCTCACCTTTCTCTGATAAAGCTCCTCCGGAGTCGTGGAGCGCAAACTCACGAGGCGGTAGTTTTTAGTAATGGCTCGCGGGCGTTTCCGTGGGGGTGCGAATCGCTCCATTTCCGTCACCAGATACAGGCCCTGTTTTATGTAGCCAAAGTAGCGAGCCTTGGCAGACACCTCCTGATCAGAATCAGAATCCTCTTCCCCTTCTTCTTCATCTCCACCCCGAGTCTCCAAACGAGATCGTTTGGGGGTAAGTTTAATCTCACACTAAATGTAAAAAGGAAATGTTAAATCAGTAGTGAGGAACTCAAGACAAGCTTTCGAGTCCATGAGAAAAATATTTTTAATTCTACTCTGGTTCATGCATGACATGAGCCACATGATGAAGACAAAGAGTAGACTTCAGAGGAACCCAACAACAAACAGAATACCCATCAGCAGCTCCAGAAATATCCACAGCCTTATTGGCCACAAATCTCCAAAACTAAACCCTGTTTTCATAATGGCTCATTAATATGATCTCCCAAATATATGTCTGGCAATTATTTTAGGAAAATAAAAAGAATGTTAATTCCTTCACTTTTGATATTTTTGTACCTGCTGTAGAGAAATAGGATTTTTTCATCTATTTAGAAAATGAACTTGAAGGTATTTATTTGCTTTACTGAGAACAGCTCTCCTGCCTTCCCTCCCTTTTTAAAAAAAAAATGTCTAACAGCTTCACAAACTTCTGAGTCTGAAAGCCTGACTGTTAAAGATAACTTTCATTCCCAGACTTAAGAGAGTTGGCTTCAATTTTAAGCCATGGCTCTCATTTATGAAATAACATCTGTAGACTCAGTAACAAACTTTGAGGTAAAAAATACTTGTAAATCTGCACTGAAGTGAAAGCTATTAAAGGTCTTTACCCTTGAAAGGCCTAGAGTAAGAATTTTTAATGGCCAAAACATAACTTTAAATTACTAGCCTCCATTTTCACGTCTTTTGACATGAGACAAACAAGCTTTCTTTACTAAAAAGAACCAGAATTTTTAAGTTCCCAAACTTCATGGAAATAGTTTGTTTAAAGACCATATTTAGGGCGCCTGGGTGGCTCAGTTGGTTGGGCGACTGCCTTCGGCTCAGGTCATGATCCTGGAGTCCCTGGATCGAGTCCCGCATCGGGCTCCCTGCTCGGCGGGGAGTCTGCTTCTCCCTCTGACCCTCCCCCCTCTCATGTGCTCTCCCTCTCTCTCATTTTCTCTCAAATAAAACCTTTAAAACAAAACAAAACAAAACAAACAAAAAAAAAGACCATATTTAAGTAGAAATACCTTTTACATTTTAAGATGTCTAATCTAAGAAAAAGAAAAAAAACTAACATGCCTGTGAAGAAAAAAATGCTTTATAAAGAACAAAATGACTCCATTTTCTTCAGTCTTACAATGCAATTTTTTTAACTGACTAAACAATAGATCTTTCTTATACTGCACTCAATCTCTGATTCCAATCACAGGTTTTTGTTTTTAAGGACAAGATTAGATAATGGGACAGCTAAAATTTAAAAATCAAATGTTTAGCCATACTTCAATAAAAATAAATGGACAGCCATCATTAAAAAAAATTAATTACATTTATATTAGAATCAGGTGTTTAGATTTTTGGTGAAATGCATGTTTATTTTCCAACACACCAGCTGCTCTAAAACGGAAAGCATTACCTCCAAACTTAAAAATCCTCCATCATGGGCAGCAGTGACTTGAGGTGACGGCTCGAACCACTCACAGGATTTTCCCAGTAAATTCTTCAAAGTTTTCACTGACGAAACAGCCAAAGCACCAGAGCAACGAGCCAGAGTCACTGCGTTGGCTGCCCACCAATTTACATCTATCAACGGGTAAAAGGACTCTTTATCTAACGGAGAAAAAAAAAAATCAATACAAGTCCATCTGTCAGTGTGGCTTAAATACAACACATTTAGTCCAATGATCAATTTAAAAACCATATTTGGGCCCTAAACATGTTAAGTAAGAAAAAATAAATTGTAAGTCATCACCCAAATTTTTACAAAATGGTAATTTATTTAATAAACATCTAAGTGTCAACAATTTACCAAAGTCCAAAATTCTAAGGATGCAGGAGTAAGTATGTTTAGGTCTTTCCACTTAAAAAATGAAGAATATACAGACAGTATCACCATTTTCAACAGAGTAAGCTGAAGGTTGGTGTGTACAAAGTATACATATCATAAGGGTTATAAAAGGTTTTAGAAAATGTTCATATATCCTTTTTCAGACAAACAATATGAGAGAATTATACTCTTAATAAAAATTTAAGATAGATACATAATCGTTTTCAAAGCTGATTTCCTCTTAAACTTGTGAAGGAGATCAGAATCACCACCTCAAAATATGCCACTTTGATATAAATATTTTAAGATAAAGAAATTTGAGAAACCCAAAGTTCTTTTTGTCTTGTCACTTCTCTTAATAATTTTATTGTTCCTTTGCCAAGATGCTGTATAAGTAAGCCCAATTTCCAAACAACCCTTGGAGTTAACTCATTTCTGGGTACTCCCATGTGTAAACTCGACGTACACCCTAGAAACTTGTTTGCTCTTCTCCTGTTAATCTGTCTTGTGTCAATCTAATTATACAGGGCCTCAGCCAGAGAACCTTGGAGAGTAAAAAAAAGATTTTTTTCATCCCCTATATATATCATCCAGAGAGCACTTTTATTACACAATAGTAGTCTCTTAAGGTTTTAATTATCATATTTCATACAACTCACCTTTGATTTTTTTTCTCTTCTCAATAGAGAGTCTCCAATCAGGATTAAGTTCGTCATAGCCTGGCTAAATGTGAAAAATATGCACAGGACTTCTTGAGTCAACAATGTAAGAAAATCATGAGAACATCATCAAGAACTATGGATTTTTTAAAGTAACAAAATACGGAAATGACGCTTTCCTTCAATCTTTTAATTATACCTAGCTGAAATCTATTCCTCTCGATAATCTTGTTCTTACACTTCAAATGTGCACAAGCAACTACTGTGACTCAATTTAATAAAGAAAATAGCATGCATAAGAACAGTAAGACAGCGAGTATGCAATTAATACAAATGAGAGCAAGATACACTAACAGTTCTGCACATACACACACACACACACACACACTTACATTCTGGGAGGAGAACAGCTATGCTGTTGTAAATAACACAGGCCTGGATACAAGTCCTACTCCTACAACTTATAAGCTGAGCGACCCCTCCAGGCCTTGGGCTCCCTAGCTCTGAGACAGGACTCTGCAACCCCCGTGTTATCTCCAGTTCTAACTTCCTAGGACTAAAAATTTACTAAGTAAAAAAATATAACCATGCAATCCTCAAACCTGATCTATTCATATTCTAATTTCATGGAACATAATGTCATGCCCACCTTCTAGAATCTCAAATATCATACAACAATTGAGATTAAGGCACTGCCGTACACCCTCTTGGCTCATTGTTAATTATTTCATTTTCAGAATTTTAACAGTATGGGAAAAGGCCAGCAAAAAATCATTTGGCTATTTATCTGAAATCTTAAGCTTAAAATAAAAATGCTATATTACATCAAAATGTGCTTTTTCATCTAACGTAACAGAACAAGCATATATGTTTTATTAACAATTTCTCAGTGGCTAACCCTTTAGAGTATGAAAATTAATACTTCTTTCCATGGCCTAAAAGAACTTCCTGATCTCCACTACTATGATAAATCACTCAGAGCAGTCCCTGAGGACAGAAGACAGAATTCTTTAAACTTTATCCAAAAAGTTACCATAAAAGCCAAGAAATAGAATGTCCTCGTTTATTTTATCATAAAAAAGAGAATTAACTTTCAAAGACTTAGACTATCAGAAGGTATATATTAGTGAAAATAATCAACTTATTGAAATCTTATTTGATCGTTTATAGGGCACTTTAGCCATTTTCAGTCCCCCTGAATCACTGGTGTACATGTTCCCACAGCACCACATGCATGTCACCACTGATTTTATTTTTTTAAGATTTTATTTATTTATTTGGCAGAGAGAATAAGTGCACAGCAGGGGGAGCATCAGGCAGAGGGAGAGGGAGAAGCAGGCTCCCCGCTGAGCAGGGAGCCCAATGCGGGACTCATTCCCAGGACCCCGGGATCATGACCCTCTGAACCAAAGGAAGACGCTTAACGACTGAGCCACCCGGGCGCCCCATACCACCACTGATTTATATGACAACATGTGTGCCTCCCTAAACTGACATTCTGAAGTACACTAGGGGAGCAGGGAGTAAAGCTTTAAGTCCCACAAGCAACAACAACACTGATAATTCAGCCTTAGGTAAATTTAAGTACATACAGATCACAATGAAATTTAAAAGAAATCTTCAAAAAATTTTCAAAAGAAATCCCTCAGTGGTATAAGTACATTGAGAATTCAAGGTGAGCTTGTCTTCATCCAAGTTAATGATGAGAAGGAGCACCATGAACAAGCAGTACTAGTCTATGGGGGTCAGTCTCCACATACTTTGGGACTAGACTGTTCCATGCAGATGGCTTAAATAATGGATGTCTCTTGTGATTTCATTTCCTAACCACAAGTTGAAGATTTGTTCTGCATCCACAGCTTTGTCAGTCATCCTCCTATTCCCAGATCCATCATGGTGCTCACCTGTCATAGTAGCTAAATGCTGAATAAGTGAATGAATTAATCTTTTAAATCATTGCACTCCAATGAGAATGCCTACAGTACAGGAAAATTAGTTGACATAGTAGTAGTGTTCCTACACCCTCTAACAAGTGTGGTTTCTTCTGCTATTTAGTCAATGAATACTGTGCACTTACACTGTGAGAGAGGGAAAAGAAATCAGATATTGTAGGTCCCACAACTCAAGCAGGCAGAGAGCTAAGAAACAGATAAAATTTACTATAACCCAAGTTGAAATTTGATAACTACCCAAAAAGAGACCTAGATAAAAGCACCAAGGGTATCAAAGGATGAAGAGATCATTTTTTAATACAGGCTTGAGAAAGCTGAAAGGGGTTAAAGAGGTATAAAGAAAGTGTTACATTGGTGCTATCAGACTGGATAAAACCTGGGCATGGAACATGGGTGGAGGAAGACATTCCAGTCAGAGAAATACATGAGCGAAAGTACACAAAAGGTTAAAAAAGTACTAAATTTATTCAGGAAACAAAAGTAGGTCAGAGGGCGGCTGAGTGGCTCAGTCAGTTAAGCATCCAGCTATTGGTTTCAGCTCAGGTCATGATCTCATGGGTCCTGGGATCAAGCCCCACATGGGGCTCTGCACTCAGCAGGGAGTCTGCTCGAAGATTCTATCCCTCTGCCCCTCCCCTCCACTCATGCTCTGTCTAAAGTAAATAAATAAATCTTTAAAAAAAGAAAAAAAAGTAGGTCCGTTTAACTAAAGCACAGGAATATCAGTTCTCATGATCTGCATTTTTGCTTGTCTTAGGGTTCTGGGGGAAGTGAGGGTTCACAAAGTCATTTTTTGTTGTTGTTGAGCTAAAATTCACATAATGTAAATTAACCATTTTAAAATGAACCTTCAGTGGCATTTAGTATGTTCACCGTGTTGTCACTTCCTTTTAGTTTCCAAGCATTTCTATCAATCCAAAATGAAACCACTTACCAGCAGACAGTTATCTCCCGCTCCCCCTCCCCTCAGCCGCTACCAATCTGCTTTCTGCCTCAAATGGATTTACCTATTCTGGATGTTTCATATAAATGAATTCACACAATATGTAACCTCTTGTGTCTGGCTTCCTTCGAGTAGCATAATGTTCTCAAGGTACATCCACATTATAACATATATCAGTACTTCATTCATTTATATGAATATCAAATAATATTCTATTGTAGGTATTTACCGCAATTGATTGATCCAGCCTTCCATTAATGGACATTTGCGTTTCTTCCGCTTGTGGCTGTTGTGAATAGTGCTGCTCAAACATGTATGTAAATGTATTTGTTTGAGTACCTGTTTTAAATTCTTCTGGATATACACCTAACTATCTATACGCTATCACCTTTGCAGTACATCTAGCAGATTCACTCTAGATATGTGAACTAAATGTTTAACTTCACAATATTTGCAAGTCTGATGAAATTATCTGCACAGTATATTTAAGAAAGAAGCCCCAACAAAATTCCAAACTTAGCTCTGCTTCAGGCTATGAAAGCCTGAATGAAAGAAAATTAAAGAAAGCAAAGAAACAAAAGAAAACACTAATTTGAAGGGATACATAAACCCCTATGTTCGCTGCAACATTATTTACAACAGCCAAGATATGGAAGCAACCCAGTGGCCACTGATACAGGAGATAAAAAAGATGTGGTATATACATATAATGGAATATTACTCAGCCACACAAAAGAATGAGATCTTGCCATTTGCATGGCAACGTGCACAGACCTTGAGGGTATTATGCTAAGTGGAGTAAGTCAGACAAAGACAGACAAATACTATATGATTTCATTTATATGTGGGATCTAAAACACAAAACAAAGAAAATATAAACTGACTCATTAATACAGAGAATAAAATGGTAGTTGTAGGAGTGGGGGGAGATGGACAAAAATAGGTAAAGGGCATTAAGAGGCACCTCCCTGCCCCCAAAAAAGCTGATACTCCCACTGCATCCCCCATACTATTCAAACTGCACCAGACTTACCATCCTTCATCCCTAAAAACTCTATGAGGGGACCCGTGATCTGGCCGTGCTATAGGACATCTGATATACACCCAGTAGGCTGGTGCTTTGAGAGCAGGATCACCAAGAACCCACGACCCCTATGAATGCACGCCATGGGTACTGACTCCTGGTACCATGTTCTTATATTCTGAGAAGTAACCTCCGTGTCACTCTGCTTTGTAGGACATGCTACCTTGTGTCTGAAAACAGCCCGAGGTGCCCCCATGTCATGGTGTAGCAGCAGCCTAAAGGAGAATGTCCTAAGAATACACTTACAGATTTTGTACAGAAAGGCTATCATGGCTACTGCAATGTTTTCTTTGGATTTAGGAATTTAATTGTTGATCCTTTTTAACGGCTAGAAGCTAAATATAATGAAGACCCAGCATGCAACAGCATAAAAGCAACCTGTCAAATGTTTTTTTTTTCATTCCACAAACACTTATTAGTATTTAATATGCCAAGCTCTATGTTAGACCCCATGGAAGAAATGTATATTCAGTGTCTATTCTCCAGAAGTTCACAGTTGAGTGAAGCTGTGAAATCAGCTGTGGCTTATATCAAGATTAATCACATTAACTGTCATCTTCCCACTTATCTTTCATTGATTGATCCATTTAACAAAATTTGTTCAATACCTACTTTTGTGTCAAAGAGCAAATAAAATTGTAGGAGAAATGAAACTTATCTTTCCTATTTCATCTAAGGAAGTACAAATAGAAAAATAATAAAACTTATTCAGAAAAAATTAAGGCCAAAAATGAGATGAAAATATATAAACATAACATATGGGAAATGTTTGAAATGAAAAACACTTTAGAAATTTTACTATATTCCAGACGTGAACAAAACTTAATACTCACAGATTTCTAGCCAGATGGAATTTCATATTGACAATGAAAGCTGAAGTATTTAATCAACTCAAAACTGGAGAGAAGTAAATCAGAATAGGCACTTCCACAACTACCTTTAATCATTAGATTTTAAAGAGAGAATACTCAATCACACAAAGCATATTATGAAAAACTAATAAAGTAGCGAATTACACGAAGAAAGCCCCAGATGAGCTGCATTCACAATTTCGTAGAAGAGGCTAAGGCTGTAGAGGCAATAGTAACGTTAGTTTCTTCTCAGGCAATGTTTTAGCTAAAACGATAGCTGATTATACACTATATATTACCATGTAATCTACTGCAAACTCATTGGCTCGGCTAGTCATGTCCTGGAACAGCCATAAGAAGAGGTACAGCCCTGTCCCACCTGGCTGACCCAAGGTCCCCTGACTATTGCTGGACGAAGGAGAAAGGAGCACTGTTTAAGTTTCTCAGCCAGTGATGAGTACATAAAATGACACCAATATATTTGGTAAATGACTTACTTATAGTTTCACGTTTCCAGGGTCTCGGCACAACGAACCACCCAACTCCAGAGCTGTCATTCACATAAACTGCATGGACTCTCTCCCTTGTTTTCCGTTAATATCATCGCTAGTGCCTAACTGGCCCGGACAAAAGTCAGCAGCTCTCAACATAAGGGCTACAGAAGATACGCTGAAAGAAAGACTTAACCTATGAGGTCGGAGAACCCGAGCCCAACCGGAATCTTGAGTCTAACATGCAGTGATAAAAGTTTACTTCTTTTAGCACTAGTCCCATCTATTAAAATACGAAAACGCTTGTCACTTTCCAGGACTGCAGTGAAGTAACTGAAATAGGTGACAATCACCTAGGGTGGACAGCCAAACCTTACTATACAAATGCTACTTACTCCCAAAGATCCTTCCCCCCAACTCCACCAACTGGATTGTGTGTCCTTCCTCTGAGCTTACCTTTCCATAATATTAACATGTTCCTTTATTGATTTGTTTATAATCTCCCTTGCAAGACTATGAACATCTTAAGGGCAAGCACTGGGACTTCACTGCATTTTCTACTCTGAAACTTGGTAAAGATTCAGTAAATAGTTGAACTCTATTATTTTATGATTATTATTACAAATATAGTTAACAGCTTACTCTATAGAACTGTTACATACAAGCTTTACAGCACTTAACACAGTACACTAGATTTCAATGACTCCCTTCATACAGTAATATCCAAACCAAAAATGTCCAATCCAAGGTGATGAACTCCCAGGATATAGGTGAAAGACTCAAGCAAAGTAGAGTTGTTCAAACTCTTTTCGCTGAACAGTTACCACCCTCACATAATCTCTCCACACATCATAAGTACTGTATCTATCTATTGTAAACTTAAGGATTTACCAGTGAGAAGCTATGTCAATTATTTACTCCAGTTCTTGGCGGTACACAATAACTGGGGCTCAAGAGTCCAACACATCCGAGAAGGCTGAAGAAATCTGTGTTACATTCACTGAGAAAAAGGATTTAACTCTATTCTTCTGAAGATCAAATAAATAAAGCCTAATTTAAAAAACCAAATAGATGTTTTTTCCACCTTTTTAAAAATGTATTTATGTTCCCACAGGGTCATGGATAAAGCACGTACATCACAGTCAGAGAGAGATGAAACCAAATCTCAACTCTACTGCTTACTTGACTTGCTAAGTAAACCTGGAACAAAATAAGTGCTCAATAAATAATAATAGAGGTTATTATTACAGCAAATTTTGCAGAAGCTACAGGAATACTGTCTACATGAACCATGATCTTACTGAGCTACATAAGCCGAAATGAGTGTATCAAAAGAAACCAGAGTGTTCTTCCTGTGAAAATGATGAAGCCTCACAGGAGTTTGTTTATCATGGAATAAAGTTTCAGAAAGAACAGTAGAAAGGGTTGGACAAAAGCAGGGAGAAGGGAGAGGAAAGTTCAGGAAGCAAGTGTGAAACAGCATCATGATCAGATGAGAAGAGACGACAGGTAAACAAATCAGTTTGCATTTTGACCATAATCTTAGAATTTTAAAGAAAAAATTAGATGAAATTAAATTCTTTGTGTTTTCAACTTTGGACAAAATTTCTTCTCAGACCAAAATGAGCAGGGGTCTCGGAGCACAAAATCTATTCTATTTAGCCACAGTCTTTCCATGTGCTGAGCTACAGCAAGAAAACAGAGGGGTTGGCAGCCACCAGCCCAGGATGGGATGAAATCTGGAATGAGGTGGTGTGCTGAGCAGCAGTAGAAATACCAATAAAGATAGGATTAGGTTTAATAATTCTCACTAAGCCACTGTTCCCTCAGCAAAGGAATCTACCACCTGCAAAATGTCCATGGTAATGGCAACCGGGTCCCTGGTTTTGTTTTGTGAGCCCTCAAACCTGTTTTTTTCTCTAGTTTGCTCAGGCATTCAAGGGAATTTACAGCAACCCAATCTGAAAAGACAGATATATTATCCTAAAAATTGGTCAGTTTGTAATAAAAGATATAACAAGTTACATCAATAGATGGTCTCTATAGACTGGGAGTTGCTAAAACAGAGCTAGAAGAGGTAAGATGGAAGCTCACTGTAGTACAACAGAAAGATCCCTCTATAGCAATCCCTGACAAACTACCCTTCTAAACTCTCAATGTAGAGGGGCGCCTGGGTGGCTCAATCATTAAGCATCTGCCTTTGGCTCCGGTCATGATCCCAGGGTCCTCGAATCAAGCCCCACATCCGGCTCCCTGCTCAGCAGGAAGCCTGCTCCTCCCTCTCTCACTCCCCCTGCTTGTATTCCCTCTCTTGCTGTCTCTCTCTGTTAAATAAATAAATAAAATCTTTAAAAAAATAAAAATAAAACAAACTCTCAAGGTAGAGTTCAAAAGAGTCTCCCTGGGACAATACTGGAGACCAACTTCTGGCACAAACTCATCTCTTTACACCATAAACCTCTTCCTCCCTTCCTACCCCATTACTTTTCTGATGGCATTTTCCAAATTACTGAGATATTTAGAGTTAGTTATTCAAGATTTTTAAACAATTTTTAACTCTTTTAATAGAATCGTTATAAAAATCTAATGAATAACATTAATGAGCTAAAGAGTAGTTAATTAAAATGATATTGATTGGCAACTAATGACAAAATAATGTCTAACCAGTTAAAAAGTTGAATATATGCCAATAAGGACTACAATAAATTCAATTTATCCTTGCAGGTAAAGAAGGATATCCAGCATTTCAGTAAACGTAAGAGCATACTAATGATTTTTGCCTAAACAGGCTTTGCACTACACACATATGCCATTCTGGAATACTAACAAAATGAAATACTAAGTGTGCCTTGAACTTCATCAGTATTTCTATTAGGTGAATGAAATAATTCAAGAAAATTAGTAAATTCAAAAAAAATTTGCCCAAATGTAAAATTTCACACATATAATAGAACAGGGTATTCCCAAATGACAAACTTATCACTATACATCAATAACCATGACAAATACATGGTACCTTTTGGATCAATAATCCAGTACGCATAGCTATATTTGTTGCACAAATGGTTTTAGAGTTGATCCACTCCACTTCCAGAAGGAAGATATAAATCAAGCTTGCTATAAATTCCAAGGAGAGAGAGAGAGAATGTTCCTTGTATTTAGCTACTGAGTTGAAGACTGAGGAGCGCCTCTTCTATTTAGAACAAATCTAGATCCAGTGAGATAGAGTGCAGTAGACATGTGGAAACCAAATTACATTCAAGGTGAGTAGGAACTAGAGGGAAAACAATCTTCCCAAACTTGTGTATAAAAACAAAAAATTGAAGAATAGTGAAAACAAATTTAAGTCTGTGAAAAGTGTAAGAAAATGCAGAGCCAGTTTCTCTTTCCCTCTGCTATTCTGGGAATAACCAAACACCCTTTGATTTTCAAAATTCTTTTAATAGCTCAGTTTAACTGATGAAATGACATTAAAAAGAATTCTGAAAAAAGACATCAACCCATTCAGACCATTCAGGGCATAGGCTCCAATCCTGGAATCACAAAACCATCCACCAAAGCTGGTGACGAGATATTCTTATGGAAAAGGGGTATGGGGAAGTATAAACCTTAAGTGCTGAAATGCTAAATAGTCATCAGAGGAGTAAAAGATCTAGAACATAAGTTGTATCTAACTGGGAAGATTTTTCTTTAAATCTTCACTCTATCACAATACACAGCCTATCATGATTTTAGATTATAACAGATATTGAATCTGTTGCTCAACAACTGAAACTGTTCATTCTTACAACCTGTCATTTCAAGACACTAAAAAATTAACAGACTGTATCTTCACTATCTACCTTTTGAGTGAAGAGAAGATAACTCCCTTCAAGTCTTAAGCCTTAAATAAACCCAATATTATATGAGTGTTGCAAGATGTGGGAAGAATTGTAACCCTTTTAGAATACTGACCCTTGGAAGCCATCATATTAGTTGACTGTTGTTACAAAATTAGTATCTCCATTCTGTATTTTTATAATGAGAAAAAGAGAAAAGAGGAGAGGTTGGTGGACAGAGTACACTCCGTATACAGAGTGTACTGCACTACCAATTAAAGTCAGTACACAGTGCTACTCTACTCTAAATTTATCCTACTATATTGATAATATTCTAATATAACTAAAGCTTTCGCATGATGTGAATAAATAATAGCTGTGTGCTACAGTAAAATATCAAACAAATGAAATTAGTATTGTCAGTACTCACCCTTAAGCGAGACTCATTCTTAGAATAATAATAATCAAGAGACATACCTGCTCGTTTTGATTCCATTCCCCTTGCTGCTTCAGAGATGGAATGGCCCAGATGCTTAGTTTCCCTGAGAAGTGAATGGCAGCAAGGAGGGTCCCATCTGGAGAAAGGCTCATCTTAAAGATGCCATCCTATACAGTAATTATATTACATTAATGTCAGATCAAGGAACTTGTAGCTGAAGTAACCTCCAGAATTTAATAACACTCTTCAGGGGGTGCGATGTCATAAATTATCTCTCATAATTAAGGGTTCCAACAACTTTGTAACACTATAATGTGCTCCAGCATAAAGAAACAGGGCTCTTACCCTTCAGGAGTTGTGTTGTTTTTTTATTTTTTTAATCCCTTTTACAGTGTTATAATTTACATATAACTGAAAACCCAAATATGTGAGCATTATAAAAATACTCTTATATCACACATCAATTACCATGAGTTCTTATTAACTTTTATGGGTTGATATTGACCAGACTGTGAGTTTGCTGAATTTGGGCTCCACATTTTCACAAGATTCTGTATGTACACAACATCTGGAATATTCTATCAAAAACAGGCCACAAATTCATGCTGTGTGGACAAAAGGAAAGGGACAGGAGGAAGAGAGAGTTGGCAGAAAAGAGGGTCCAATGATGAGGAGAACAGAAGAAGGCAAGGGGGGACATGCACTCCTGCATTTGAGGAGCACTAGGAGTGTTTATTGTCCAGATTCCTGGTAAATCTGAGGCATCTAACTGTTGCTACAGAAAAGAGAAACTTTGTAGTGCACGGATTTCATATGGCCAACCTTAGTGTGCACAGAGTCCTACTTGTCCAAACAATCGCTCACTCCTTTCCCAGTGAGAATACCAGGTTGCTCAGTGGTAACAAGAGAAACCACACAAGCAAAAAGGTCTCCTGCCTATTGCCTAAGAAGAATCAGAAGAATCAAACAAACACTAACTGACATCTAGTGCCCATCAAGCATTTATTAAAACCAGGGTTTAAGGTAGTTTACCCACAAACAATAAAACAGACCCAAAATGAGGGCCTACAACCGTATTTGTCCTTAACATTTAGAAAACTGGCAACACAGGGCCCACCACCACCAAATGGCAATAATCAGGTGGGATTGGGTAGCATATGCACCCTTCAAAGGGTCATAAGCTTTCCAGTTAGCCAAATCCCCCACCATTCTTGGTTATGGCCCAAAGATTAAGGCCAAGTATCAGCTACAGAAGTAAAAATTAAACACGACTATACTAAAAAAAAGAAAGTATGCCTGGCTCAATTCACCACATTATCTACCATCTGGTCTCTACAGACACAAGAGTTTAAGTCCTCACGTCTACAATGACTAAGATATATTAGCCATCAAAAACAAATAGAACTATTTCAGAAAGTGAGAAACACTGCTGGATGAGTAGACAGATGAAAAGATTAGCATACTCTAATCTCCTCACTAAGGAGTAAAATCACTTTAGCTGGATATAACACATCTAGCCCAGAATGCCAGAATTAAATGTAAGAAAGAATAAAATACAGAAGCCCGAGAAACAGAAGCAACAAAAGCAAAAGCACTTACAGCAAGATGTTAAATACACCCCATCCCCTCCTCTGTGATGGAAAGGAGGTCAGGAGCAGAAGATGAAGAGCCTGGCATCTTCCATTCACAACTCTGGTCAATAAGCTCCATGGTTTGGTATAAGGTACGCCTTACAAGCATAGATTCTCATTAGCTAGAAGAACTCTCCCCCATCACTAAGAGTTTATAGAGAAAGAAACTGAAGACTGCAAGGGTTAAGACACTTGCTGAAGATCATTCAAGTATAGACCACAGAACCTGAGCTAGATGCATCTTCAATCCCGACCCAGGTCACTTCCACCACACCATGATCACTGCCCTCCCCTGGGCCGTAGCCTTTCCAGGAGCCACAGGTATGCTCCTCAGGAGAAGTAATGGTCAAGTACACTTAACTGTTTTCCTCACCTACATAATTAGTCACTAGTGATCTGGATGAGCACTCCCAAGTATTACAAATGCTTCATTAACCAACTACCCTAAAAGTGCTCTGAAAGCAAATAGGAAGTTTATGAATGTCTTTAACAAACAAAAAGTATATTGAATAATGTGAAGAATTCAACGATAGCACTGTGACCTAGAAAACACTGAATGAATATGCTAAATTATCCTTTGTTTTAATCCTTCTCCCCGCCCCCACTTCCTTCCTTTTCTTTCTAGACATTAAGCAGTAAATAACTAAAATATTACCACTTGCTTTTTAACATGGTGGGTTCTTAAATCCCCTTAGTTTTATTTGATACTATGATATCCACACTGCAAACTTACCATTCCTTTTTCTAAGCATTTTGTTGTAGAAATCTGCACTTACACAGACACAAAAGTAGAAATTATAGTACAATGAATACCCACAGACCCAACAACCAGCTTATAAACAAGTATCAACATTCTACATTCGTTTCATGATTCCTTCCCAAGTCACTACAATATCCTCGGGAATTTTTTTTTTCCCCGAAGTGTTTTAAAGCAGATCCACGTACTGAATGGAGCATTGGGTGTTATATGCAAACAATGAATCATGGAACACTACATCAAAAAACTAATGATGTAATGTATGGTGATTAACATAACATAAAAAAAAAAAAAAGCAGATCCCAGACATGAGCTATATATACATTAAGTATACATTTCTTTAAAGTCCCAAGTTATCTGTTTAAGTTTCATATATACCCGCAGTGAGAAGATAGGGTTACCAGTAGCAATTGAATTACAGCCAGTCAACAATAGACAAGTCACCTATGTTACTTTAGAAACAAGGTGTTCTCCTTGTGAAATAAAAACTCCTCTTTTATTTGTAGAAACATTTCTGAGTGTCTATAGCACACAGAGTATTTCTGGCTCGGGGAATAATTTATTATCCTGACAGTAACTGTTACACAAGATCTAAAGCCACAGTTAGAAAATCCAGGCTAAATTCTGTGAACAGAGTCTGCCGTATTTAGAAGTCTGAGTGCTTCTTGGTCGGCCAGAGAGAGAATTTCAGCATGTGTGCTCTGGAAATAAGAGGAAATGGCTTTTCAATCAACTGCACATCACAATAAAAGTAAACCTCAAACCTTTAAACCGTAATTCCTTATACTGTATTAAGATTTCTCAGCATAAGTGAATAATAATCTTTGTCTCATCTTCTCTATCTGAATTAAGTAGCTCCAAAAGCAATAAAATTTAGCCGTAATTTTCACTTCACTTAAAATGTGTCTGAATTTTTTATATTCCTCAAATATGAATGTCATGTTTATTTTAATCATTACAACAGCTGGAATGTTGGTCAAGAATATATATCTTGGCAGTGAGAAGTGGAAAGCTTTTTCTCTGAGAGCAGGAACAAGACAAGAAAGCCCAATCTTGCCAGTTTTATTCAACATAGTACTGGAAATTCTAGCCAGAGCAATTAGGCAAGAAAATAAATAAAAAGCACACAAACTGGAAAGGAAGAAGTAAAACAGTCTCTTTACAGATGACATAGTATTATATACAGAAAACCTTAAAGACTCCACCAGAGAGCTGTCAGAATAAACAAATTCAATAAAGCTGTAGGATAAAAGAATCAACATACAAAAACCACTTGCATTCCTATACACTAACAGTGAACTATCAGAAAGAGAAATTAAGAAAACAATCCCAGTTATACTAGCAACAAAAAGAATAAAATACTTAGGAATAAATGTAACCAAGGAGGGGAGAGCTCTGTACAAGAAAAGCTATAAAACACTGATCAAAGAAATTGAACACAAATAAATGGAAAGACAGTCCATGTTTTGGATTGAAAGAATACTGTTAAAATGTCCATAGTGTCCAAAGTGATCTATAGGTTCAATGCAATTCTTACCAAAATTCAAATGGCATTTTCCACAGAATTAGAAAAAATAATCCTAAAATTTGTATGGTACCATAAAAGACCCTAAGTCCCCAAGCAGCCAAAGCAATCTTGAGAAAGAACAAAGCTGTAGGTATCACACTTTCTGATTTCAAACTACTGTTACAAAGCTATAGTAATCAAAATACTACTGCATTGGCATAAAAACAGGCACAAAGATCAATGGAACAGAACAGAGAGCCCAGAAATAAACCCATGCATAGACAGTCAACTAATTTACAACAAAGGAGCCAATAACACACACTGGGGAAAGGATACTCTTTCAATAAACGGTATTGGAAAAACCAGATAACAACTGGACCCCTAATGTACACCATATACTAAAATCTACTCTAACTGGATGAAAGTCTTGAGCTTAAGACCTGAAACCCTAAAACTCTTATAAGAAAACAGGGGATAAGCTCCATGACTGGTCTTGGCAATGATTTTGTTTGGATTTGACACCAAGAGCAAAGTCAAAAAGAGCAAAAATAAACAAACAGGTCTACATCAAATTAAAAACATCTGCACAGCAAAGACAACCTATGAAATAGGAGAAAATATTTACAAACCACATATCTGATAAAAAGTTAATATCCAAAATACACAAGGGACTCCAACAACTCAATAGCAAAAAACTCCAAATAACCCAACTTAAAACTGGAAAAAACATCTGAATAGACATTTTTTCCAAAAAAGACATACAAATGGCCAACAGGTACATGAAAAGGTGTACAACTAATCACCAGGGAAAGGCAAATCAAAACTACAATGAGGTATCACCTCACACATGTTAGGATGGCTATCATCAAAAAGAAGAGTACAAATGCTGGTGAGAATGTGGAGGCAGACAGACACACACACACACACACACACACACACACACACACACACACGAGTATCATTTGGCCTTAAAAAAAGAAGGAAATCCTGTCATTTGTGACAACATGGATGAACCTGGGGGGCATTATGCTCAGTGAAATATGCCAAACACAGACAAATACTGCATGATATCACTTATATATATTATATGTAATCTTAAAAAAAAAAATCAAACTCCTAGAAACAAATAGTAGGAAACTAGTTGCCTACCAAAGACTGGGGGAGTGAAAGAAGTATGGAGAGGTTGGTAAAGGGGTAGAAACTTTCAGTTATAAGATGAAGTTCTGAAGATCTAATGTATAAGATGATGACTACACTTGATAACACTGCATTACATAACTGAAACTTGCTAAGAGAGTAAGACTTAAACATTCTTACACACAGAAGAAAAAGGTAAATATGTGAGGTAGTGGATGTGTAAATTCGATGGGGGAAAATCCATTCACATTGTATACATACAGCAAATCATCACGCTGTTCCCTTTAAATATCTTACAATTATACCTTAATAAAGGTGAGGCAAACAAAACAAGAAAGAAAATGATAAATATCATTACTACCTGCTTCAGTCTACTCTATTCCATGAGTAGCCGCTGAAAGGCAGACTCCCTAAGTAATTACTTGGTAAGTTGTTATCACTGGGTAGGCAACATAGGACAAAGTAAGTTGGTTGGCAAAGCCCATTTACATAGTGGATGGTCTTCTTCCACCAGAAATTAATCTATAGCCCTTTTAATTGACTGTATTATCAATTCTATTTACCTCCCTGTCTCAAATCTCTTCTCAAAACTTTTCAAAAGGTACTTTCCTCTTACCTCATTGAATCTCTTGTGTAGCAATGCGATACTAATACTACTGAAATTAATAATATGAACAGGATTTTAACTTCCACCTCTATTTCTCATTTATTAAACCACTAGTTCAAACATCCATTTGATCTTTTGTTAATTAAAAACGTTAATTAAAGCCTTCTACTACTGGCAGCAATATTTAGAATGGAATTGTGCCTGCTCTCAAACACTGCAATAAAACTTTTAACTGTCCTTTCTAAGAGAGTAATTCTTTTAAATGTTAAATATCAGATCTTTATACTGAGATTAGTTTAAATTGCCTTTCTTCTACTGCGTATCATCTACATAGAACAATTAAAAATGAGTGATTTCCTATTTCATTACACCTTTCAAATGTACAAGCTATATTAAAATTAAAGTACTGAACTGTAGTGCATACACTCAAAATGTTCCAAATTACTACGTAGCCTTAAAGGTGAATTCATAAGCCCTGCTCTTCCAACATTCAACAATTATTTATTGAATAAATATACTCAATAATACAGTATTACATGTCAGGCACCATTTTACACTCCGGGGAGCCAGCAGCCAGCAAAACATAAATCTCTGCCCTCAAGAAGTTCAGTAGATATTCCTGCCCACTGTGGTTTTATAAGTCTGACCCCCCCAAATCAATCAATCAATCAATCAATCATCCTCAAAAGCATGGTTAACAAACCTGGGGGCAGCAGGTGGGAAGCAACACTGGTGCAAAAGTATGTAGGAAAGAGAAAACCCTTGGGAAAAAAATTTTCCAAACCAATATTCTTTATAAAAGAACATACATAGTTTTTATTATTAATATATTCTTTGAAAGATAATATTATATGCCAGACAATCAGCAGTTGGTTATTTGGAATCATATAAAGGCCATATATGAAAAGCCTACAACTAACATTGTAGTCAGTAATGAAAAACTTTTCCTCTAAGAGAGCTTTTCCTCTAAGATCAGGAACAAGATAAGGATGTCCACTCTCACCACTTTTATTCAACATACTACTGGAAGTCCTAGCCACAGCAATCAGACAAGAAATAAAAGGCATCCAAATTGGTAAGAAAGAAGTAAAAATTTTTACTATTTGCAGATGACATGATATTACATATAGAAAACCCTAAAAGCTCCACAAAAATACTACTAGAACTAATAAATGAATTCAGTAAAGTCACAGGATACAAAATATACAGAAATCTGTTGCATTTCTATACACTAATAATTTCTCTTTCTGCTACTTCATTAAGGAAACAATCCTGGGGCGTCTCGGTGGCTCAGATGGTTAAGGGTCTGCCTTCAGCTCAGGTCATGATCTCCAGGTCCTGGGATAACATCCCATGTTGGGCTCCCAGCTCAGAGGGGAGTCTGCTTCTCCCTCTGCCTCTGCTTCTCCCCCAGCTTGTGCTCTCTCTCTCAAATGAATAAATAAAATCCTTAGGAAGGAAGGAAGGGAGGGAGGACGGAAGGAAGGAAGGAAGGAAGGAAGGAAACAATCCCATTTACAACTGCACCAAAAAAACAAAAACAAAAAATCTAGGAATAAACTTAACCAAGGAGGTAAAAGACCTGTACCCTGAAACCTATAAAACACCAGTGAAAAAAACAGAAGATGACACAAACAGATGGAAAGATATCCCATGCTCATGGGTTGGGAGAACCAATATTATTAAAATGTCCACACTACTGAACCCAAAGCAATCTACAGATTTAGTGTAATCCCTATCAAAATACCAACAGCATTTTTCACAGAACTAGAACAAATAATCCTAAAATTTGTATGGAACCACAAAAGACCCCAAATAACCAAAGCAACCTGAAAAAGAAAAAAACTGGAAGTATCACAATCCCAGATTTCAAGATATAACACAAAGCTATAGTAATCTAAACAGTATGGTACTGGCACAAAAACAAAACAAAAAAACACAAAGATCAATGGAGGAGAATAGAGAGCCCAGAAATAAACCCATGCTTTTATGGTCAGTTAACCTACAACAAAGGAGGCAACAATATACAATGGGGGAAAAATGGTCTCTTCAACAAATGGTGCTGGGAAAACAAGACAGCTATATGCAAAAGAATGAAACTGGACACCTTTCTTACACCATACACAAAAATAAACTGAAAATGGATTAAGGACTTAAATATGAGACCTGAAACCATAAAATTTCCTGAAGAAAATAGGCAGTAATCTCTTTGACATCAGCCATAGAAACATTTCTCTAGATATACTTTGGCAAGGGAAACAAAAAGAAAATTAAACTATTGGGACCACACAAAAATAAAAAGTTTTGCACAGCAAAGGAAACCATCAACAAAACAAAAAACAACCTACTGAATGGAAGAAGATATTGGCATATTTTATATCCAGTAGGAGACTAATATAAAAAATAAAGAACTTAAAAAGGCGCCTGGGTGGCTCAGTTGGTCAAGTGTCCAACTCTTGATTTCGGCTCAGGTCATGATCACAGGGCCATGAGATGGAGCCCTGCCTCAGGCTGCACACTTAGCACAGAGTCTTCTTCAGATTCTCTCTCCCTCCCCCTCTCCCTGCTCACATGTGTGCACTCTCACTCTCTAAAAATAAATAAAATCTTTAAAAATAAAAAAAATAAAGAACTTACACAATTCGACACCTAAAAAAAAAACAAAAAACAATTAGAAATGAACAGATCGGGGTGCCTGGGTGGCTCAGCTGGTTAAGCATCCAACTCTTGATCTCAGCTCAGATCTTGATCTCAGGGTCATGAGTTCAGGCTCTGCACTGGGCTCCATGCTAGGCATGGAGCCTACTCTAAAAAAAAAAAAAAAAAAAAAAGAACAAAGGACAAGAAAAGACATTTTTCCAAAAAATATATACAGATGGCCAACAGACATCTATATATAGAAAAGGTGCTCAACATCACTAATCATCAGAGAAATGCACATCAAAACCACTATGTCACCTCACACCTGTCAGAATGGCTAAAATCAAAAACAAGAAATACCAAGTGTTGGCTAGGATGTAGAGAAAAAAGGAACCCTCATGCACTGTTGGTGGGAATGCAAGCTGGTGCGGCCACTATGGAAAACAGTATGGAAGTTCCTCAAAAAATTAAAAATAGAATTACCATGTGATCCAGTAAATTCCACTATTGGGTATTTACCCAAAGAAAATGAAAACACTATTTCAAAGAGATATGTGCACCCCTATGTTTATTGCAGCATTATTTATAGTAGCCAAACTATGGACCCAACCCAAGTGTCCATCCATACATGAATGGATAAAGAAGATGTGGTATATTATAAACGATGGAATATTACTCAGCCCTAAAAAGAATGAAATCCTGCCGTTTGCAACAACATGGATGAATCTAGAGGATATAAGGCTAAGCGAAATAAGTCAGTCAGAGAAAGGCAAAATACTGTATGATTTCACTCATATGTGGAATTAAAAAATAAAACAAAGAAAAAAAGAGATTAAAAAACAGACTCTTTAATACAGAGAGCAAACTGGTGGTTGCCAGAGGGGAGGTGGGGAGGCAGGAAATGGGTGAAATAGGTGAAGGGGATTAAAGAGTCCACTGATGATGAGCATGGAGTAACGGATAACAGTGCTGTATCATTATATTGTACACCTGAAATAATACAACACCGTGTGTTAACTATATTTGAATTAAAATAAAATAGGCATCATAATGCCAATAACACAAGCTTCCTGTGAGATCATGTGAAAGTACATGTAAGCTAGAAAGCATTCACAATAATAGGGAATTATTAGATAACCCATATGAGGCCTTTCAGCTCTACAGTTACAGTACAAAAAAATCTATGCCCCATAATTATTTCTGGGCTAGGAACCATCACGTACAAATAAGGTAACACATAACATTCAGATATTTACTGAAGGCACTGATTTTAGAATACTAATTTCATAACATCTTTTTAAGGATTCTGGTACAATGTGCCATTAGGATAGATCAAAACATAAGGAAATGAGTTGTTTGCTTCTCCCTTGTGCTCAATCCCAGAGGATACTCTGATTAAGGAGAAAGAGCCGCGTTCCACACAAGAGAACTGCCAATAGCAGGGTCAAGGCAACACACAACTGGAGTTCCCAGGTGGTAAGAAGGTTTTTTTAAAAACAGGTCTTTCTATACTGGTTGAACAGAGTCATTTTGCCTATTAATATCCCAAATCAACTAATAAACACAGTATCTAATAATTACACAGGATATAATACAAAGGAGAAGCATGAATAGCAATCCCCGAATAATTCTTGTTCTAAAGATACTACAACTACACTAGTCCAAGTGAAATAAACACTGAATACAAACCACAAGCGTCTATGGATCCTGCAGCCCAGCAAACCAGAGAATCCCAGCACTGCGGACACATCCAGAACTTTGCACATGCTGCTGCCAGCCTGGAAATGTCCGGTGTTCCTCTTTTTGCATGAGGAACTCTTACTTCCAAATCAAGTACCCCCTCCAGAATGAAAGGCTCCCTCTTCTGCACCTCAATGGTACTTCATATGATGTTAGAGAAGGGGTTATAAAATGTGTAATATTGTGTTGTTTCACAATCACTTCTACAACCGCCTCCCCCACTACACAGAGGGCTCCTTGAGGAAATACAATGCATTTTATTCACCTATTTATTCTCAGCTCTAACATTACGCCTGGGCTCAAATGGAGTGTTTGCTCACTGACAGAAAAAAAAAAAAAATGAATAAACACTGAAATGACATATTTTTGTTTTATTACAGTCAACAAATTTTTTTTTAAAAAGTGAGCCCTTTAAAATTTGTTAAAGATAGTAACTTAGGAGTAGATTCTACTCCTGAAACCAACATTGCAGTGTATATTAACTAACTAGAAGTTAAATTAAAAATATGAAAAAAAAAGACAGTAATTTAAACAGTATTAAGGAGAATGGGGAAAGGACTCAGGGAGAAAAAGCAAAGTAACGCTCTGGCTCTCATGCACTAAAATGGTAACAGACCAACAGAGACAACATAGTAAATTAGAAAGAACCAAGTGCAAGGCAGAGGCCAAGTCACTTGATCTTCCATACGTTTCTTCATCTGCAAAATGAAAACAAACTCCATGAATTGACTGAAGAGAATGCTAACTGGAAAACAGCACAAACATATGGGGATTCAACATGAAAGTGACTTTGCAGACATAAACAGTAGTGGTACTGCTTGCTTCTACAGACAAAATGCCAAACCAATCCAGAATACATGATTTAGCTGAAGTCAATGGCATAGAAAGAACTAGAACTCAAAATTTTAAATATATTAAATACAAATGCAACAGAATGCTCATCTTATTTCTTACGATTTCTGTATTTTCTTATAATTTCCTTTGGGTTAGTAAAGAAATTAGAGAAACAGAAAAATGAGCTTGTTCGGTTTTCCCCAAAACAGGAAGGGTATGATCCGAGGCCTCCATGTGGGCCCAGACACTTGTGAGAGTAAGACAGAGAGAGAGTGAATAGAACCACCTCCCCCAGAGGCAGCTCCTGAGCGTCTCACTCACATCAGGATGAAGCTGACAAACATCCTTGCCATGAATCCACGCATCTCTTACTGAGGAAAGCAGTATAACAATGGTACTTGAAGCTCAGAATCAACGTGGCTTGTTTCTTCTGGGAGCTTCAATAATCTCAGGTTGTTTTTTTTTTAATTAAAACAAACTGAAAAGGATATATTGTAGACAAGCATACAAAATTCACAAGATAAAACAAAAAACTTCAGATCATATAATTATTCCAGGAGATTTCTTTGGCTTACATTCCCAGACTCAAGAGAACTAGGTTCATTCTTTACTTTTTTAAGTTTCTTTATTGAGATAATGATATATAGTAAAACAAATTTCAGTGAATAGTTCTATGAATTTTTACTTATGTATACGCCCACATAGTGTGCAATTAAGAGCACATCCAGATGAAGATCTATAACATTCAAGGTTCATTCAATTGTCCTTTAAAGGTACTCAGGGTGAAAATATCTGAGAAGCACAAGGTTAAGCTTGTGAGTTACCTGTTGTTGTCCCGGGCGACTATAAAACTTGACACTTAACATCCTTAATAATCCCAATGTCTTTGGTACCTACAAAATAAATGCACATCATACAAAGAAAAATTAATGGAATGTTTCTCGCTGTAAAAATTCTTTTATCATGAAATGCAAATTACAGCAAACCTAGTATTTTAAGAAATAGTTGAGAAAATAAGGGTGCCTGGGTGGCTCAGTGGGTTAAATGTCTGCCTTCAGCTCAGGTCATGATCTCAGGGTCCCGAGATCAAGCCCTGTGTTGGGCTCCCTGCTAGGCAGAGAGTCTGCTTCTCCCTCTCCCTCTGCCCCTCCTCCCTGCTCCTGCACTGGCTCACTCTCTTTCTCTCTCTCTGACAAGTAAATAAAATCTTAAAAAAAAAAAAAGAAAGAAAAATAGTTGAGAAAATCATCAATAGGTGTCCAAGATCTTGGTGAGACTCTATTTTTATTTGGGAAAAAAAATCCAAGTGGTAAATATGTCAACATACACCCATACTCAAATGTTTTGTTTTTTAAATACACACATAACAAATCTACTACAATCTATGCAAATTAGAAGCCACTCAAGCTCTTTTCAAATGAGGTTCTCCAGGTTATCATTTTTATCCTATCATTGTTATGGAAAAGTCAAAATTTCCAGTAGAAATTTCATTCATTAAGGAATTGATCCTATACTTGAAAAATACCAAAAAAAAAAAAAAAAAAAATCAACATTTAGAAACCAGTATTTGAAATAATATAACACAAGACTATTTATCTTTAGATTTAAGAGATACATTTATAAAAGCAAGAGAGGAGAAAGGAATACTTTAACAAACAGAAAACAACTAGTTTTGTTGAAGATGAAGAGAATTTAGTACACTACTGAGGGGATGTAAAATGGTACAGCTGCTGGGGAAAAGTATGATTATTCCTCAAAAAGCTAAACATGAAATTACCATTTGACCCAGCCATTCCATCCTCAGTACATACCCAAAAGAATCAAAAACAGGTATTCAAACAAATACTTGTACCAAACAAATATTCATAGCAATACTATTAAGTGGAAACAACTCAAATGACCACTAAAGAAAGAATGAACAAAATGTAGTATATCCACACAACAGAATACGGTGCAGCCATAAAAGGGAATGAAGCACTGATGCATGCTACAACTTGGATGAACCTCCAAAATATTATGCTAAATGAAAGAAACCAGATACAAAAGGCCACATATTGTATGATTCCATTTATATGAAACAGAATAGGTAAATCCATAGAAACAGAACAGACTAGTGGCTACCAAGAGCTGGAGGGAGGAAGAACAGGGAGTGACAACCTAATTAATAGGTATGAGGTTTCCTTTTGGGGTGATGAAAATATCCTAGAACTAGATCCTGGTGATGGTTGGTTGCACAACACCGTGAATGTACTCAATGCGAGTGAACTGTATACTTTAAGATGGTCAATGGTTGATTTTATACTATATGAATTTTTCCTTAAGAGAAAAAGGAGTACTGTTTTGTCGAGGTTAAAAATTTTCCTACCAGAACTTCTGAGTAGCTAAAGCCATTAGTGATGACCTAGCTCCATATTTCCCAATATTTCCTCCAAAAAAAAAAAAAAAAACAAGGGAAAATATGAAGTGCCTGGCTGGCTCAGTTAGTAGAGCATGCAATTCTTGGTCCCAGGGTCATGAGTTCAAGCCCCACGTTGGGTGCAGAGATTACAGGACAGACAGACAGAAAGACAGAAAAAGATAAATCTATGTGAAAACCATGCCCTCAGGCATGCCTTGGTGGCTCAGTCATTTGGGCGTCTGCATTTGGCTCAGGTCATGATCTCAGGATCCTGGGATCGAGCCCCAACTCAGGCTCCCTGCTCTGCGGGGAGCCTGCTTCTCCCTCTCTCTCTGTCCCTCCAACTACTCGTGCTCTCTCGCTCTCAAATAAATTAATAATAAAAAAAAAAATCTTAAAAAAAAGTGCCCTCAGCTTAACTTGAAGACAGACGATAACCCAAACTTCGAAATAACTTTAAGTAGAAAAATAAAAATCACCAAATCCCAGGTGTCATCTCCACTGCTCCTGCCAACTCCCACCTCCCCATGACACCCACTACAAGGCCGGTGGTGAGCAAAAGCAAACTGTAAAAATACTGCAGGGCCCAGGAAGGACAGACAAGGGAAGGTAGCAAAGGGATTTGACATCTATCTAAAAACATTATCAAAATTATAATCTAAGAAAACTTGCCAGAAATTGAAAAAGATCTGAGTTTATACACTGAAAGAGCCAACGGGGGTACCTGAGAAAATTAACCCCAAAAAATCGACTCCAAGAAATAACCCAGGAAAGCTATTAAATTTCACACAAAGATAACAAAAATCCTCAAGGCACTCTAAGCAAAATGGCCAAATAACATTTGTATGTTATTTCTATGTTTCCCTTTGTAGGGAAAATAATTTAACATGAGTGAGAATTTTCAAATTCCACAGGCAAAACAAAGCAATAACAGAGTAGTGGCTTTTCTTTAAGTTCAATGAAAGAAATGGTAAACTAAGGATTTTATCTCCAGACATGTTTTCCTTCAAATATCCAGGCTATAGGAAAACAATTTTGAACATAAAAGAACTTAAGGAACTCTTTACCTATGAGACCTTCTTAAAACATCTACTAAAAGAGAAGCACCTGGCTGGCTTAGCCAGTAGAGCATGCAGCTCTTGATCTCGGGGTGGTGAGTTCAAGCCCCACGTTGGGTGCAGAGATTACTTAAAAATAAAATCTTAAAAAACAAAAACAAAAACAAACCACATCTACTAGAAGATAATTTCATCCAACCAAGAGATGACTGGGAACATTTCAACAAAAGAAGTAACAGCATTCTGAAAAAGAAATGGACATCGAAGACTAAAGAAAGGTGAGGATGAGGGTAGAAACTAATGTGCAAATATTACATGTTTTGTCAAAGTAGCAATAACACAATTTAAAAAGGGAAGAGAACAGAAAGGGAAAAAGGAAAATAAACTGATTTTTGTAAAAGCAATTAGTAGGGATTAAAGAATACCAATAGGAGCGTTTGGGTGGTTCAGTCAATTAAGTGTCTGCCTTCGGCTCAGGTCATGATCCCGGGGTCCTGGGATCGAGCCCCGCATCAGGCTTCCTGCTCAGCGAGGAGTCTTGCTTCTCCCTCTCCCTCTGCCCCTCCCCCCACTCGTGTTTTCTCTCGCTCTCTTGCTCTCTCTCAATTAAATAAAAATCTTTTTTGAAAGAAAGAAAGAGAGAGAGAAAGAAGAAAGAAAGAAAGAAAGAAAAACTACCAATAAAACTGATAAACTGGTAAAATACTGGAGGGCACTGATAACATCAAAAAGATAGCTTCAGTGAAATGATGGAGGTAAATTCCCACACAAGTGAATTCGAATTCAAGAGAGAAAAGAAAGAAGTGTAAACAAATACAGACAGCTCTCAAACATGTTGAAGAAAGGGAAATAAATGGGGGTGGTAGCAGGATTTAGTGGGGTCTAAATCCCCCGAAACCAAATGAAACAAAATGGTTTTTATGATGGAAAAATAAAAGCATGTTGTATGCTGATAAATCTAATTGACAGCAAAATTCATGGGGCAGGAAAAACATCCTTCAGTAAGCAAGAGTGTGAGATCTGGTGGACAAACAGACCAGCTGGCCTTAGCGGGCACAAGGACAGTTCATCTGTAAAAACAAGAGAAAAGGTACCGTGTACAGACAGAGATGCAGGGAGGGAGTGGGATCTTATGGAAATAGTCCTCCGATTATTTCTATTTTCTGAGGGAAATGGGATTTCTCAGGGAAATAGGATTCCAAAATGCCTGTGTTCTTTCCACAAAAACATCCTTTACCCAAAAAGCAGCAACAGCAATAACATAAAAATTAGTTTTGTTCATTTTTACATATTTTCTAAAATTCTGATCTTAAAAATACAAACAGATAATAATAATAATGAACACTATAGATCATTTTATGGCTTACCAAAGGCCTTCACATACATTAGCTCTTTGACTGTGGCAAAAGCCTTACTACACAAGTGTAAGTGATGAACTAAGATTCCAATCCCAGACTTCTGACTCCCAAGTCTGGGTTCTTTCCTTTTTCCCAGTTACTGGATTCAAACTTGCTATCTATTACAGCTTATCGCCCTTATTTGTGGACATAGCTATATCCTCCAATACAGTAAAACCCCTTGAGGGATGCTACCTTCCTATTCCTAATACCCAGAGCAGTGATTCAATGTTGAACAAATGAATAGATAAAACTATCTCACATTAATTTGGAAACTTTGGTCAATGCACATATTGAATCTTGCATAGTCTCTTTTTACAACCTAGCAGCCTTGTGAGAGACTAGAATGTATGTGTCAGCAGCATTTTTCATCAATATCCACCCCAACATAATAGCAACCTTAAACAAACACCTTCAATGAGGACAATATCTGCCACTTGACAAAAGGAATTAATCCTGTAATTCAAATTACTTCGAGGCAGGGGCAGGCTATGTAGAATGACAGTAAGTTTAGCAGCAAGACACATTTAAGAGCCACTAATGTAATTAAAATACACTTGCAGCATTTGAAGAAATTAATCATACAGCCAAGCATTCAATTTGCAATTTAATGTTTTTCCCCACTTATTCTGTCAGTGCACAGGCAATTTTCTTCTAAGAGACTGCAATCCCGGAGCTTCAGCTGGAGAAGGAAGGACCATAGCAAATCAGATTCCAGTACTTCAGTGAGGAGCAAAGTGAAAGCACAAGAGAATGCAAAGAAGCCAAGGTGAAGAAAGGTTTCATGGTATGTGACCATATTCTGTGACTCTTCCGTTCCCAGACCATTCTGTCACAAACACGCTTGATTATCTGTAGTGAAATGGACTTTCACCGTTTGCCTACTTCATCTCTCCTTGTATTCTCCACACTTACCTGTTTTTTTTCTTTTTTTCCCCTCAACCTTTAATTTTGACAAATTTCATAGCTACGGAGAAGCTGAAGTGAATGTACAACAAAACACCAGTATGCCTTTTGCTTGGGTCCACCAGTTATTAACGCTTTGCCACACTTGATCTGTGTGTGTGTATACATATCTTTTAAATTATGGGTTTTGACTGGGGCGCCTGGCTGGCTCGGTCAGAGGAGCGTGCAACTCTTCATCTTGGGGTTATGCGTTCAAGCCCTGTGTTGGGTGTAGAGATTACTTAAATAAAACTTAAAAACTATGTTTTTAACTAAACCATTTAAAAATAAGTTGCAGACATCACACTTAGATTCAAGAGCCGAAACAGTTTCAAACACTTTCCAAGATTTGCCCTGGTAGATCTCACAGAGAAAACTACAAGCTGGGTATGAATTAAATCAGAAAGAGAAACAGGACTAACTTCCTGCAGAAATGAAATAATATGTTTAATATGTATAAGCAACTCCTACCTCTTTATGAATTATGGGATAATCATCATAGATAAATCTGAGGGTACCACTGATCTGTATATAACTTCCTATGGGGACCGGGGGAAGGTACTCAACAGAGTCTAGAAGATCCGTTCCACCTGTGTTCCCCTATTTTTAGTTCTGGGGTCTTGGGCTCCTTATCTGTGAGGTGTGGCCACTAACACTCAGTCTGGACTCCTCCCTGCATCCTGCAGAAGAGGCAGTACCTAGAATGGGTAGAGGGATAATGCATGGAAGGAAAAGCACAAAGCACAGTCCTCGACTATAAACTCATGCTGAAATACAAACTGTTAGAAGGTCTAGTAGCATATAAACCACTACACTGAGCTAATTAAAAAAAAAAAAAAAAACTACTTTGTTGGGTTAAATTCAAAATCACGTACTTCAAAACATGCCAAAAGCTAAAGAAAAGGAAAAAAAAATGAATGGAAGCTTACAATAATTGCTTAAGATTTCTTTTTAAAAGTACTTCTTCATTATTTCCTTTTTAACACCAAACCTTTAACCATTCATGGTTTTAGAGGATTATTTTAAAATCAGTGCATTTTAGAACAGAAATAACAGGACAAATACATTCACTACAGGAAAAAACAACATAACACATTCACTTATGTTGTGTTTCCCTTTAATTTCTTGGTTTCTTCCTCACTTGAAACGTATCTGAGCATCCACTACATGTAAGGCAATGTGCTAAGCACAGGATGCATAACTGTGATCAAGTGCTTGATTTCCTGCAGTTAACATAAGTAAACAATATGTAGGGTGCCAATATGGCAGAGAAATTAGTATTCATCAATATCTCATTTTTCTTGCCTTTCTGGACACACAGAAAAACTATTTCCCAGGCCTGTTAAAGGTAGGAAGGGTCATGTGATTAGTTAGAACACATGAACTGTGAGCACAGGTAATGTTAGTTCTGGTTTGAAAAGTTCCACCTCTTAAACCCCTCTTCCCCCTCCTATAAACTGAGGTACTGGAACCTCAAGAGGTCACCAAGCTGCGTGGATTCTTTAATCATCACTTGGAACAAACTGTCCAGGGGAGTCATGGCACCAAGAACAGGCTTTGCCACAAATAAGGAATGAACTGTTACATGGTAACCCACAGAAATGTCAGGAGTTTTCATCTGTTTATCGGACGGTTTTATTATCACAGCAGAACCTAGCCTGTATGGACTATTACAGCACACCAAGTGCTCTGCTACAGAGCAAAGGAATGAACAGCTGGGTGAATCATCCAGGTGAACACAGACCAAAATATTAGCAAGTGTACCATGGTGGTAAAGAACTTGAACGGGGGAACCTGTGCTGAAGCTCGTGCTCCGATTCTGCTACTTACAAGCTCGGCAACCCAGGGAAGTTACTTAACTACTCTGTACTCTCCTCATAGACAGGCTAGTAACGATACCTACCTCAAAAAGTCAGTGAGAATTAAGTGAGCTAATACGCACAGCCGCTCAAAACAGTTGCCAGCCCATAAAAAGTGCTGAATAAACATTAATGTCTAAATAAGCAGATGCAAGTAATAGGACTACTGTTAGGTTCCTTCTCTAATATCTGCCAATACTGTTAATAAAAATGAGACCAAGTTAAACAAAAAAACACTTTAGATAAATTTGATATTTGAAAGAAGTGCTAAAATTCCACATGAAGTCACTTTCCTCATTTAAGACAAAGTATTTCCTTCTGTCCTGCCTGAGACCTACTCGCAAAGCGAAATGGTGTGACTAATACTTACTGCAGTGACCCTGTCTCCACCATTAGTAACCTGCTTATAATAAGGCGATCCCGAAAGAACTCTCCAGGCAGACAGGCCATAGCGAGAAGCTTTTGGTATGCCCACTTCAGCAGTTTCACATCCACCAACCAGCAAAAGTCTAAAAAACACAGAAAAATAAAAAGAACTGATAAACTGCAGTCTGAATAAGAGGACATCAAAACAGGGAGAGCAGAAACAGTCACCTTCACAAAGAAAACTAAAGTAGAATTACTATATACTAAACCTAAAAGTTCAACATTTAGAAGAAACCACCAAAAGAAAAGCAGACGGTTTTTCAATTAGAATTTCACCTTCACTTATACAGAGGAAGGCTTAAACATTCAAGCACCTGAAATCCAGATGGGAATTCTAAGAAGAGTAAAAAGGTTTTAAGGTTGACCACTGAACAGTGAAGAAACTGTATCTACACCAGTGAACTTTAACACACAGGTCTGTCACCACACCCAGGTATACACGTATTCGTTACAGCAGTGGACTGTACACACTTAGAGATGTTAGCAAGGGCAGCTGGGAGCACCCTGGATAGGACAGAACTCTGCAGTCTAGCTACACTGAAACAAGACTATGTAATAGTTCAGATGTGCATTATGATCTGTTTACTTTACTGTTTGTTCTACTTCATGAGCAATTAGAGGTGAGGTACCAACAGAGCAAACAGTCTAACATATACTAAAAGTTCAAAGCCTGTGTGACGCTACACAAACTAAGTTGATTAATAATAAAACCCAAACAGTCATGATTTTTTATTGAGGTATAAATGATACATAACATTATATTAGTTCAGGTGTATGACATAATAATTCAAAATTTGTATATATTGTGAAATGATCCCCACAATAAGTCTAGTTAATATCCGTCCCATACATAGTTACAAAAAAAATTTTTTTTTTCTTGTGATGAAAGCTTTTAAGATCTACTCTCTTAGAAATTTTGAAATCCACGGGGTGCCTGGGTGGCTCAGTTGGTTAAGCAACTGCCTTCGGCTCAGGTCATGATCCTGGAGTCCTGGGATCGAGTGCTGCATCGGGCTCCCTGCTCAGCAGGGAGTCTGCTTCTCTCTCTGACCCTCCCCCCTCTCATGCTGTCTCTCTCTCTCATTCTCTCTCTCAAATAAAAATCTTTTAAAAAAAAAAAGAAATTTTGAAATGCGCAACACAGTATTTTTAACTAGTCACCACAAACAGTCATGATTTTTAAAGTCATGTTCACTAAATCTGGCAGGGAACTATATAATAGATATTATAATCATCTGTCTAAAAAAGAGAAAAGTTTGAAAGTAAAGTTCTGATATATTAAAGGAAGCACTACAATTACCAGTGAATTATTTTTGTCCCCAATGACAATAAGGCAATATAGTAAGAGAAGAGCTAGGCCACAGGTTTCATTGGTCTTGTGCATATAATGCGCCCCTAACGTGAACTATCACTGTCCCAAATGGCAGAAAACAATTATCAAGCTCCTTTTAAAGCAAAACACACAGTATTATTATCACCATGCTCCCATTTTATCAGAAAGAAGATGCATTCCATCACACAAATCAGTCGTTACCTTTTTCTAGACCATGCTCATGATAAAACCAAAACTTAAAAAACTTCAGTTTCTGCATAGAAATTGGAAGGTAAAAGAAAACAACACTTCATAAGGCTCTCTAGTGTTGGCATATCAAAAGGATTTACTTAGAAGTAATCCAAAACAGGTGGGTGGAGGAATAGCTGGGGATATCTATGAAACAAGATTGGCCACGAAATGATTGTTGAAACTGAATGACAGGCACAAAGGAGTCAATATACTATCGTCTCTATGAACAGGCTTCAAATATTCCACAAAGAAATTTTTTTTCAAAAGTCAATTTGTTTAAACACACACACACACACAACTCCGGAAGCACCTGGCTTGGCTCAATTGGTGGAGCATGCATGCAACTCTTGATCTTGGGGTCATGAGTTCAAGCCCCACATTGGGCATAGAGATTACTTAAAAAAAAAAAAAAAAAAGTCCTCTGAATAAATAGAAAAAAACAGGCAATTTTGAATATCTACATTTCTGAATTTAATCTCAATGGTTTTTCAAACAGGAAATATGTGATTCATAAAGCATATCTTTAAAAATTAGTAACCTATAATTATAGTAAAAATAAAAACACTGTTAGAGAATTCAACAAATCCCTAAAAGGCCAGGGTAAAGCAGATCCTGATAACTAATTTTCCTCGGCTCAATGTACAACATATATATTTATATTAACAGTATAATTCTTTTCTCAAGGGACTGGACATTATTGTTTTAATCTGCACTACCATGTCAAGGAGGGGACATATCTAATTTTCAGATTAAAAAAGTATATGTAGCTTTTGGCTTTTGGTTTGGCAGAAGTAAATGTGCAACTCTCTGCAGTCATCCAGAATCTGGGTTCAGCCCCCCATGCCACCTAAGTTTGATCCCAATGAGATATACCTGAGGTCCACCAGTGGCAAAGTCGGTGCCACATCTGTCCTGGCCCCCAAGATCGGCCCCCTGGGTTTGTCTCCAAAGAAGTTGGTGATAACATTGCTAGTTATCAACTAGTAATTAGAAGGGTCTAAGGATGACAATAAAACGGACAGTTCAGAACAGACAGGCCCAGATTGAAATGGTACCTTGTGTCTCTGCCCTGATTATCAAAGCCCTCAAGGAACTACCAAGAGACAGAAAGAAGTAGAAAAACAGTAGCACAGCGGAACTATCACTTTTGATGAGACTGTCAACACTGCCCAACTGATGCGGCACCATTCCTTAGCCAGAGAACTCTCTGGAACCATTAAAGAGGTTCTGGAAACTGCCCAATCTGTGGGCTGCAATGTTGATGGTCAGCACCCTCGTGACATCAGAGACGACATCAACAGCGACTGCCTCATGACATCCACAGATGACATCAACAGTGGTGCAGTGGGATGTCCCACTAGTTAAGAACTACAAAGGAAAATATTTCAGTAAAGGATTATTTGACCAAAAAATACATACATACATATATACATACATACATACATAGGTATAGAACTAAGTTGCCTAACTTCTGAAGGAGATACAAAGCTAACCAAAATTTCAGATTTTTTATCCCTTGGTCTTAACACTAGAATACACTGCCTCTCTCTGATTTTTGATAAATATCATAGACAGCCATGCACACATCAAATTGGCTACATGACAAACTCCATCAAGAACAAAAGAGATTCGATATCTGCTTCCAAACAATCTTTCCTCCATTAATGCCCAATTAAGGAGTAAGTGGAAAAAGAGGCAGAATGATGGCACTAATCATGTACTGTCCTCACTAGATGGTAAAATGATGTAACTTGAATGAAAACAGTCAATGAAAGAGAGGGGAGAGAAGTCCAAGACCCAGCACTGTACACAGAGTAAATGTTTCCTGAATGACTGAATTTAAAACTCCAACTTTCTCCTTAAGTAGCACAGTGAAGGGTGCTAGAGCAACTCTACTTCCCCCCCCCCCGTCCCCATGCTTGCTAGGTTTCACCAGTAAGTACAAGAAGATGAGGCAGGGAGAAGGGGAAAGGTCATGGCCGCAGGGGTGGGCAGAAATGGGGGAAGGGGGTGATTCACTGATAAAGACCGCACTAAACAATGTTAAGCCGATATCTGGTAAACCAAAGTATTAGGGAAAAAATTTCAAAATGTTTGTGAGAGACTAAGAGCCATGAATAAAAAGAGAAAAATACCATGCTCTTTGACAAACTCCCAATACTTTAAAGATGTCAATTCTTCTTAATCTATAAATTGAATGCAATTTCAAATAAAATCCCAACAGAATTTTTCGTGGAACTGAAACTGATGTGACAGAACTAGACAAATCTAAAATTTACATGGGCGGGTAGCAGGTCTAAGAAAAGCCAACTCCATTCACACTGATAGTCTTTCCCTTTATGAGTTGTGCTTTGTGCATCTTGACCTGCAAATACTTCCCTACCCTAGTGTCATTAAGACATTCTCCTCCCAATTTCACCATATTAAAATCTAAAATTTCTATCCATACAAAGATAAATCACACACCAGGAGAGTACATGAAAGTAACAGTATTAGCAAACAATTTATACAGATCTTCCACAATCAGCCCGAAAGAAAAACGGACAAAGAATTAAGCAAGTCACAAAAAGAGAAATCCAGAAGTTAATAATGCAGATGAAAACAATATAGATTTAGGGGCATCTGGCTGGCTCAGTCTGCACAGCATGCGACTCCTGATCTTGGCACTGTGAGGTCGAGCCCCATGTTGGGCACAGAGTTTATGTTTAAAAAAAAAAAATCAGTAAAACAATACAGAGTATGTTTAAGGACACAGTTTCTCTTAAAAAGTACTGGTGAAATTGCAAACTGGAGCAATCATCTTGGAGAATGATACAACAATACCTAACAAACACATACACCTAACTGTTCTAAGGAACTGTTAGAGAAATTCTTGTATGGGTATATTTATCTCTTGGTAAAAGAGTATTTCATGCAGCACTATTTATAATGCAGGAAAATTAGAAGTATTTTAAATGTTTACAAGGGATGGATAAATTCAGTAAGTTGTTCAGGGAAACATGCAATGTAGCTACAATAGGTAGATGACAGATAGATGATAGCTAGATAGATGATAGGGAAGGTCACAACAAAATCATGACACAAAGCAATGGAAGTAGGAAGTTTTGTTTGTACTACTGTCTTTTATTCATGTATGTGTATGTACACACCCACACACCTTAAGATTTTAAGAAAATCTTAATATTTGTTAATTCTGAGTAGTAGGTACCCAGGTGTTCATTACATCATTCTCTCTTTAGCTTAAAAAGAGTAACACCAAGATAGAGCATCCCAAATTATGTACATAAATTTTTCCAGTTAATGAAGTCCAGGAGAGAAAATTCAGTAAATTGGCTCTAACACATAACACCAACCCACAAGTCTAGCCAAATACTGAAAATAAAATTAGCATATCATTTACTTTGTGACATTTTGAGGTTGTTTACACATTAATGGTTATAGCTTAAGCATTCTGTGATTTACTCCTGAAAGGACTGTTAGATTTTTGCAGAAAGTAAGTCCACAAACAGACATACTGTAGAAAATAACTTATATCATTAATGTTGTTCTGTTGCAATAATTTCCTCCATCCAGAATACTGACAGGCAGAGAGAGAGGGCGATTACCTTGCCCAATAATCTTTGACCTCAAAATTTTGTGGAAAATAGGAAAATCTTGGGTCTTAGATTCCAATACCTCTGCAACAAATGTAATCTTAAGAAATGCCCTGCATCCCATCAATATTTGCTAAATGCAAATTGTGTGCTAAGCAATGAAGAATATGCTAAGCAACTGAAGAAGCTTCTTAATAAGCCATTTATAATTCTTCTTGTCATCAATTTACAGCGTCACATTTAGCTTTCCCAGTTCATCAGGATCAAGCATGGTGTGGTGCTTAGGGGCATGCTTTCTGTCCCTACCTTCCTTTCCTTGGATGGCCTTGGGGATAATATTGACAAAAAGGAATGAAAACGAGCACAGTCCACTCCAGGGGAAAGGACCCAAGCCACTACTGCACAGGACCTCTTCAATGACCTTGGAGTTAGGTACAAAGACAGCCCAAAGGGCAGATAAATAAACTGCATGGAGGAAGAGGCCGAGGAAGGCTTCACTGGCTTAAAATCAGCAGAAAAGTTTACCCTTTAAACAATTTCCCAGACAGATAAAGGGATCAGGTAAAGAGCATCCTAAGCAAAGGGAACTCGATGTCAAAGAACAGACTCTAGTTTGTAAAATGGTGTGCTTGGAAAACAATAAACACAGTGCGTGCTTCTAGCCTATAAAAGAAAAGCAGGAGGAGCGGGGGACAAAGTTCCAAGGGGGCCTTAACATTACAAAATAGTTTGTCTTGCTCCCTTCTTGGGCACTTATCACCTTCTCCCTCTATACTGGGACAGTTATTTAAATCATGCCTCCATTAGCAAACTTGGAGCCACTTGGGCACAGAGATTCTATCTGTATTCTTCACAGTGTTTACCACAATTGTTCCACTCAAGAAACTTCTATCGCGTGCTACGTGCAAAGCACTACGGGGCACAAAGATAAATAAGACACGGTCCTTGTCCTTGGCTTAACCTCCCCAGGCTTCAGCTCTCCCACCTGAGAAATGAAGGGGCTGACCCAAATGATAGATGAACCTCTTTTCCAGCTCTGACAGTCTAAGAGTCTAAAACTCAAAGCAGGAACACAGGGATCAGACAACAAAAATAAACTGTGACTGATGGAGCCAAAAACACAAGAAGGGGTGAATTATATGAGCAGGAGTAAAGGCAGAGGCCGGAGCAGAACAAAGGGCCGTGACATAGGGGTGGTCAAGGCCATCCGAGGAAAGGGAGGTAGGGAGGGAATGTGTGTCCCTAAGCACCACACCACATGTGATCCTGAGAATGGGACACTACAAATTATTTCCAAGAAGAATTACAAATGGTTTAAGAAGGCTCTTCAATCTAATAATTGTTGGAAGAATCTGCCATCTAGTGGCTCAAAACTTCTTAAAGCTGAGGAAAGAAGGAAGTTTGAAATACAAGGAAACACCTGTGCACGCTCTGTCCAATGACCGCTGGGGTTGCAGCATACAACCCGCAGAAGGGGAAGAAAGAAAAGAAACTACAGGTCTCAAAATTAAGAAGTGCCTAAGGTTGTGCCCATCAAAATAAGGGCTCAAAAACTGTTACCTACTATTTCACAGGTAGAAGACAGTGTTCTCTTGGGATAATGGAAACTGTTCCCCCATTTTAATTCATTTTTAGTCTATCTTATACATTCTTTTTTCAAAAATCTTACCACTTCAAATTTTAAAATTCTGCTTATGTCTATTTATTAGATATAGGAAGAAAACATACATAATCGTGACTCTTTACATCAGTGGTTCTCAAACACACATATGCATCAGAATCAGCTACAGTGCTTGTAAAAGCAGAAAGCTGGGCCACTCCTCCAGAGGTCTAACTCAGCAGGCCTAGGATGGAGTCCAACAGTCCCCATTTCTTTTTTTGTTTGTTTTTTGTTTTTTTTAAAGATTTTATTTATTTATTTGACAGAGAGAGACACAGCGAGAGAGGGAACACAAGCAGGGCGAGTGGGAGAGGGAGAAGCAGGCTTCCCGCGGAGCAGGGAGCCCGATGCGGGGCTCGATCCCAGGACCCCGGGACCATGACCTGAGCCAAAAGCAGACGCTTAACGACTGAGCCACCCAGGCGCCCTGAAGTCCCCATTTCTAACAGTCTCTCCCAGTGATTCTGATGCTGCCAGTACAGAGCCCACATGAGAGCGCAGCTTTACATTATGCCTAAATATATAATCTGAGCTTTGGAGGACACAGCTCACTAGAAATCAAATTATGAAGCATGACACTATTTAGTCAACACAACTTAAGAATGACCACAGAAAACTGATTTTAATGAATGGTTAGTTGTTAAAGGCAAAACAATGAAGATTTTTCTTGGATGGGAAAAGACTGCTTAGTTGAGTAATGAAAATCATCACATTTTTCTAGCAATTTAATAACTGTACATTTAAAACTGAGTGGTACTTGGTTATAAACTCCTTAAAATACAATCTAGAAATTAGAACCAAGGGGTGCAAGGAAATCTACATATAAAGTTCAGTACTCTTTATTTTCTATCTTCTAAGCAGAATTGAACCCATACTCAGCGGGTTGGCTGGCATAGAATAGAAGTCAGCAAACATTTTCTATAAAAAAGAAGAGAATAGGGGCATCTGGGTGGCTCAGTCGGTTAAGCGTCTGCCTTTGACTCAGGTCATGATCCCAGAGTCCTGGGATCGAGTCCCACATCAGGCTCCCTGCTCAGTGGGGAGCCTGCTTCTCCCTCTCCCTCTGTCGCTCCCCCCGACCCCCGCTTATGCTCGCTCACTCTGTCAAACAAATAAAACCTTTAAAAAAAAAAAAAAACAGAAAACACATATTTTAAGGTCTGTGGGCCATAACAGCCTCTTTCACAACTACTCTATCACAGTACAAAAAAGCATAGATAATATATATATTTTTTTTAAGTGTGACCAAGTTCTAATAGAATTATATTTGTGGACACTGAAATTTGAATTTCATATAGTTTTCATGGGCCATAAAATATTCTTTTTTTTCCCCAAACATTTAAAAAAATGTCAGGGCGCCTGGGTGGCTCAGTTGGTTAAGCGACTGCCTTCGGCTCAGGTCATGATCCTGGAGTCCCAGGATCGAGTCCTGCATCGGGCTCCCTGCTCGGCAGGGAGTCTGCTTCTCCCTCTGACCCTCCTCCCTCTCATGCTCTCTGTCTCTCATTCTCTCTCTCTCAAATAAATAAAATCTAAAAAAAATAAAAAATAAAAATAAAATAAAATAAAAAAAAGTTAAAATCCATCCTTGGTTCACAGGCTTACACAGAAAAAGGTCAGATTTGGCCCACAGGCCATAGTTTTCCAAACCCAGGTACAGAGAAAAGCCTACTGAGCATGAGTATCAGAAGACATGAGCTTACCACATAACAGTCATATCATCTTAGGAAAGTCTCTTAACCTCTCAGAGCTTAGTTTCTCCATCTACACAAGAGCAGTTAGGATACCATCTTATTGAATTGTGAAGACTGAGATTCAGTAAGTATCTGGTAATCAGCAGAGACTCTAAAAATTTTCAATTATAACATTAATAACTTCAGGTTAAGTCAATTCAATGTCAATTCAAGAAGTGGCTAAATTTTGCAAGGTACTGTGCTAGCAGTGTAAGAAATGCTGTGTAAGGAAACCAAATTTTCCCTGCCCCAAAGGAATTTATAGTCCCATAGGTTAAATGAGACTGTAATTTCGCCTAAGAAAGGTTTGAAAAAACCTGTTTCAAGCCTTCCATTCATACAGTTCTTCAGCCTGAGCTCTTACATTTTAATTCTTCCAAACTCGGGCTTTCATTCATTTACTCAATATTTATTGAGCACCCTATGCACCAGGCTACATTCTAAACACTGAAAATAGAGCTATGAATAACACAAAGTTCCTGCCCTCGTGAAGTTTACATTCGAGTGCATCAGTACTGCTTTTTCCTTTTTTCATGTTTTGACAAAGCCAAGTAAATGTTAACAACTGAACCAAAATTTATTGATATTCCAGCCAAAGCACTGCAATCAGCACTGACAATCATGCTAAGACAAGGTACAGATAAATGAGAGGAATTTAAGAAAAAAAAGGAAAAATGAAAAGTACAAATATCTTGAAGAACAAAAGCATTTTGATCTATATTTTGGTATAAAAATAGTAATTATTGCTTAAGAGCTTGATGAAACTTACCAATAAAACTATCTACGCCTTTATTGTTAAAAAAAAAAAGGCATTTTAGGAAATATAAGAATGTATATAGGTCTAGAGTTATCCAGAACAGGAGTCAGTAAACTACAGACCTGGGCACCCAGCACATTCTCAATCCAGTATTCTAAGCAGCCATAACCTACGGATAGGAGGTGACTCGTCAAATGAAATTAGTCCTATGCTTCATTAGGGCAACTTCAAAAGCAAGGATATCTTTTTATTCACTTTATTTAACCTTTCAAAGTCTTAGCACAGGGTTCTCAAGTGGGGGAATCAGAATCCCCTATAGAGCCTTTTAACAAACAGATGCTACAATCTCACCCTATACCTTACCTGATCAAGCCTTTAACAGTACAGCCTAGGTATGCATATTTTAAAACTTTTTTTCCAATAGGTGATTCTGGTGTCCATACCTTGTTAAGAACCGCAAGCCTGGTAAGCAGAATGTTCATAGAAATACTAATTAACAAGTTAATTTAGATTTCCCAGAGGTCTTTGACCCTGTTTCCTTCCCTCAACCCACAGCTGATGCCAACGATCATCTGAAGACTTAATTGCCTCCTAATCCTCAGGATGGATTTAAGGAACACCACTGCAAAAGCCTAGTATGTTCAGCATCCGCCCATCTGATCCATTCCAGGTCTACCTTGGATCCTGATTTCAGAACTACCCAGGTTCTGAAACCAAATTCATCTTCAACTCAATTAGTTCAATTATTAAAATCTTTCTCAAACTTGTCTTCCCAGGAAAAGAAGTTCGGTCTTTGAACCCTTACTGTGGCCCACCAAGTATCCCCGACAATGGGTCTGTCTCTAATGCCTGCTACTAAACTCCCTACCGCAATTTTCCTCTGTTAAACGCTGTCTGTAGTCTATACCAGACCTCGTAGGTACTTGAGCAGCTTACTAAAACCATACACTGTCTGTGCCCGCGCAATGCCAGCAAATGAGTTCAGAAAGAATGACTTACCTTGAAATTACACAGCTAATAAGCAGAACCAAGAACAGAATTCAGATCTCCTGTCCCCTAAGCCAGTACACATTCTATTAGGTCAGAAACATATTTTTTTAATTTTCTATTTGTCCATAAAACATAATTAAACATCACTCCTTCATTCCTATAAAATGAGCTAAAGATAACTCAAGAGTCTTCTTTCAGCTCTCTACTCCAAAAGGGAATGCACAATAGCTAGCATCATTCCAGGTAGAAGAAAAAATTCAATCTGGCCCAAGTTACTTCCTAAAATTGCATTTCTGTAAATCTTTGCAGAGGAATTGTAGAGTAGTCCTTATAACCGGAGGGTGGGGGGGTATAAACAAAGTACAAAATATCTTGCCTAAGATGAATGAACTGCACTGACATATAAAGTTATATCAGCTGGGTAATAGGCAGATTTGTTATACTGGTCACTGAATTTCTGTGTATGCTTGAACATTTCCATAATAAAAATTTTTAAAAGAAAAAATAAAGTTATATCAAATTAAACTACAATCAAACACTCTGAAAAAAAAGATGAGGGGAGAGGGGAAAGGGGATCAGTAGATTGATTTATCAGCTGAACAGAGTAAAAAATTTATAAAGGTCTTCAAAGGTCTATTTATATGTAACTGTAACATAAGGGAATGAGCCCCTCCTATCGAAGAATCTTTAAACACAGAAGTCTTTGACTTAAAAGACAGCCAGATGGGAAGTGCTAAGGACCAAGATACTTCTGAGTCACACATAACTACCTATCTGTAACATCTTCTGGATGAAAACAGATCACAGGATGTGGCCAACAATCTCCACTTCCCTGTCTCCCCAAAAGAAGTCCCTATAATACCAAAAAATATAGTCTGTGAAGCTCAGAAGTCCCTTATTCACACCAAGAGCTCTGACCTCTATGAGACAATGCAGCTCTCTCTGCAGACAACAGCACCCTTCATTTCTCCTCAAAAAACTGACCTGAACTTAGAAAAAGGAGAATTTTCTCACGCTGGAGAAATGAGAAATTGAGAGGCAAAATGAAAAATTCCTTAATATAAGGTCAACTCAATTACTGACACTCACACTTCTCAGGTACAAGGCTGCACATTAATCTCTCAAATGCCAAGAGCCCCTACATTATCAAAGGCCAAATGCACTCTCTCGCTGCAGTGGCAGATAATCAGCAATGATCATAACTACAGTACTCTCTTTCCTTTTCTAGAAGGAACCCTTCATAAAATTATTAATCTTATCTAGTTAGGGTTTATGAAAAATATCTCAATGCAATTTACATGTAACTGGTCCTCCAGCTGTCAAGAGAGCATCTTTTCACTTAACCATGCCTGACTCTCACAGAATACGTACGACCTTAGGAACCAGAAAGATGGGCAATGTTACAGCAATGTAATGGCTGTGAAAATCCACTGACTGGCTTCCAAATGCATCTCATAGATCTTAACAGAAGTTATACCTCACAGTAGGAGAATAAAATTTGCCTAAGCCCTTGGATAAACCTTTAAAGTAGGAACTCTCAACACTACCCCCTCCACGGGATCAAATTTAAACATCTGTGGCACCCATGTACCCTTCCCTAGACGAAAGTGATGTATTAAGAAGAGACGGTGGCCTTCAGCATACTCTACTGCACCCCTTCCCTTTCTATCCCCAAGACTGTTTTCCTTCCATTCTGTCGCAGGGAACTTATCATCCTGTCACTTGAGAGCTCTTTCGCACAACAAACGTTTTCGATTTCTACCACTAAGTACTAGCTATTTTATTTGGACTGCTGCCTTTACCCCCGTGAGGATAAAGGGCTCACGTATTTAAAATGGCTACGACTTTGTTTCGGGGAAATCAGAAACCCACAGGAGATGAGTCAAGTCAATATACATAAAGCCTAGCCCTTTAACACTGCAGCATGCCAGTACTTAATTCCTCAGTCTCCCCTGAAAATGAACAGCTTTCTGGAGACCACGTTCCATTCTACCCTCTGAGTCTCCCCCAAATCAGCAGCAGCTCCAACTGATGCATCAGTTACTAACTACTCTTCAACCAGAGTCCTTTGTAATCTGATCGTAACCTATTTTAAGGCAACCACAGCTTATTACTCCCTATAAATGTTGTCTCAAGTTCTTTCTGTACAAACTGCACTTGCCCTAAAACAGTGGATTGAGAGAAAAAAATTTTTGTCATTATCCAAATGTTTGGATTCTCCCTTTGCACAACCATGACATAATTAGTCATGGTTCTTCCCCACAGACTGTATGAGTATCTTTCTTAACATAAAGCTGAGTATTTTTCTTAATATAAAAAATGTTCAAGAGAAGGCCTGAGTAGGATTTTTTTTCTTTCTTACTCATTCATTATTTATTACAGTTTTACTGAGATAGGATTTACATTCCATTAAACTCACCGGCATGAGAGAAAGTTAGGGCTAATGGAAATATCCTAAACTGACGTAGTGCCTAACTGCACAATTATAAACATTTACTAAAAAAAAAAAAAAAATCACTGAATTACACACTTAAGATCAGTATCAAAAAGTCATCAAGGATTCTGGGCATGGGTGGCTTCTCAAAAGGGTCAGAGAAAGAACGCATACTCTCTATTGTTTGTCACTGCTGTGATGTAAATTAGAGTCTAAAAGAAGTTACCTTCAAACACTCTTTGTGTAGTTACCAAGGAACTGTTGGACATTTAAAGTGGACTATTCCGATTTTGCTTGTAGAGATTCACAATGAAATTAAAAACTAAACCTTAAAAAAAAAAAGCTATACTGATGGAAACAATGTCATTTATAAAATACAGACAAAGTCTTCTATTTGAACTTAACTCACACTGAGCGCCCTTCTCTGTGGACAGGACTCCCAATACCGGCTGCAGACTGCTAGAGGGAAGCACTACGTGGGCATCTCCACCCCTGAGCATACAGTACTACAGCCGACCTCAGTCCCCTCTGAGAACGCAGAGGAGGTAAGAAATTCCTCTTAGTTGTCATCAAGGTGCAATCTAAGCCAAAATTAACAGAGAATACTAAGAACAGAAAATACTACAAACAGCAGGGAGGTCCTGGGGTGGGTCTCAAAGGGGAGCAGGACCAGAAGAGGGGAGAGTGTGGTGGGGGAGGGGAATAAAATACATTCATTAGGCAGTAAGGACATGTAAAGAAGGAAATTGGTCAAAATTAGAAAATCCACAGAGTTAATCCGAAGCTGCTCCATTAATTTTTGTTTCTTATGACCCAGTTTACCACCTCGATTTCTCTTCTTCAACGGTGCTTGCAGCATCAGACAAAACAATGAATTTCATAAAACCTTGAGTTTGTACATTACCATTTATTCCAACTCCACTCTGGCTGATTTATTTCACATTTATAAGATCCTTGTAGATGATAAATATCACAGGCTCACATTACTAGAGTAACCAAAAATAAATACAAATGTGATGAGTATTTCAGCTTCTTTCATTTAAAAAAGACTGCATAATGGAAAAAATAAACAACCTAGCAATATTTTTGTCAGGCACAACAGGGCATTTACACATACCCCTTGCTTTATAACGGTTTTCATTCAGAAACCTTAATGCAGTCATCCATCTCCAAGTTGACTGCTATCAAGAATTTACGTGATTGCAGAACCAAGAACAGGCCTTCCTTCTGTGGTTTGATTAACAGTTAAAATTCCAAAATTTTTGTAGAGACCACCCCCCTCCAAAAAAACACCTGCAATTTGCTTAGATCCTGGGCCATAAAGCGAAAGCTTTAAGAGTAATAAACAGAATCTGACTTATGACAAATTGTTATCATGTAATAAGTATTTAGTGAGTGATAATTTCAAACCTATGGCGCCAAATGAACCCCACTTACCCTCCTGAAATACTGCCAGGAAAAAAGAAATCAAATATTGACCTTTGTCATAAATCAAGACAGTGGAGTGGTCCGTATGAAATAAACAAAGCAAAACAAACAAAACAGGAAAGGATTAAGATATAAAACACACTTCTTTTAAAAGGGATGAGAAAAATAAAACAGAAATAGGAGAGATGAATAAGAATACAAAAATAGAAGAAAAAAGGAAGAGAAAAATCAAAAGAAACTTAATCTTTCTTTTCCACTCAGGAAATTAAAATTACTTATCCAAGAAACCCACAGAGGGAAAGTTATCAATCAGCAAAACAGAATCTTATACTAGAGGCAAGGGCTTCTAGAAAAACGTACATTACACAGTCTCTGCCTTCAGATATCCGACACTCTAACTGGAAATATAGGATCCATTCACCAAAATAGAAAAAAATTAGGTATGATGTCCACCTAAGTAGTGCCCAAAATGTTACACAAACTGAGAATAGCAAATCTATATAAGAAAACAAATAGGCTCTCGTTGCCTGTGTCCTTAACTAGGACACTATCAGCTAGGAGTCACCCAGCCTCTAGTCTCTCTCAGCTGAATCAACATTCCTCCAAGCATAGATGATCCTATTTTCTCTTCTCAAAAATTTGAGTTCCCTAAAGAACAAGCTGCCACTCAAGCTCCCCATTATCTGACCTCAACTTGCCTTCCCAAGACCCCATGTCCCACCACATCTCTCCCCCGGCCACATACACCCTACAGTGTCAGCCAAACTACACCACCTGCAATTTCCCCAAAGTACACTGTGGCTTCCTTCCTCTTGTCACTGTTCACACTGTCACTTTGTCTGGAATAGCCATCATGCCCAGATTGTAGCCATTCTCCAAAGCAAGTGCAAGGCCTGCCATACTTCCCTGATCTTTCGAGGAAGGAAGATCTCCTTCATCTGGATCCCCACATCACCATACCTACACCCTCTTAAGACCCTTACATATTTCTAGCCTGCATTCCAGTACACACACACACACACAATATAAACACACACGTGTTTGTACACACTTTTAAACAGAGAAAATGTATGTCAGACATTAGAAATATATATATTAGATATACATGCACATATATATGTATATGTATGTGTGTATATTATTTTCCATTCAAGAATATAAGGCCTTGAGGTCAAGACTGTCCTTCATCTTACATCTTCCACAACACCTACCAAGGGTGTGCTGCCTACTACAAGCCACAATAAATACAAGAGGAACGGAAAGCAGGCCAAAGATAAAACAGGCTTTCTACCTGAGCAATCTTTCTAATACAGACAATTCCTCTAACAGAATGTACTTTTTAATGGACAACAGATTAAATTTTTATAAATGTATATATGTGCTAAGGAAGTAAAGTACAATATAAATTTTAAAAATTATATATGTACCGAGAAAGGTATTAATACCTAGGCTTTAAAAACAACAAAATCAAGTTGAATAAAACAAACAAACAAAAAAGGCCTTAAAAGAGCAAAGAGAAAAACCTGGCTTAAACATAATAAAACACAATATCAAAGAAGATGCAAACAAAGAAACAGGTCAACCTCACAGAAATCAAACCAGCAAGTGGAGTATCATGGGTACTGTCTAGACTTGATAAAATTCGCCCCAGAAAACGGAGCAGTTGAAAGCAAAACACATGCTACCCCCTTTCTAACAGCAAAATTTAAGTTCAAAACTTAATGTGAAGCTATGCCAGGAAAATATGGTATCTGAACTATAAAAACGAACATTAAAAGGCCACACTTCATGTACAAAGTTGAAAGAATAAAATAAAACAACACAATTTTCTTACTCTTATAACATGTTTATTTTATAAAGAAATGTTTTAAGAAAATGGCAGTAATTTGCAGCATATACAATTACATTCAATTTTATGAAATGTAAAGACCTCTAACTGTGCATGTGATCACTTAACTGTACCCAAAATAAAACAAAGATCTATTATTTCAGATTGGAAAATAATAGGCAAAATAATACAATAAACAATTTTTTAAACTTTTTAATTAACTAGGCTTGCAACTGATTTTCAAATTTCTTTTTTTTTTTTTTTAAGATTTTATTTATTTGAGAGAGAAAACAAGCAGTGGGGAGGGGCAGAGGGAGAGAATGAGAAGCAGACTCCCTGATAAGCAGGAAGCCCCAACGCAGGGCTTGATCCCAGGACCTGGAGATCATGACCTTAGCTGAAGGCAGACGTTTAACCGACTGAGCCACCAGCCGCCCCGATTTTCAGATTTCTTAAGGATGATATAGCAAACTGACTCTTTATGGCTGGAGCCACAAAAATCAAAAGGAAGAAATTAATAGTATTATATTTATCCACTACTATCATATCCTGAGTACCTACTATGTATCTAATCCTCAAAACAACTAGTGGCTCACTGAATACTCATTTGGAAATCTTATGTATCATTAATTCATTATATTTACAATAGATCTCAAAAGTGCTTCAAACTGCTTACTCCATTAAGTATATACATTTATATAGAAAGAATTAAAATAATCTTTTACTTCTCTTTTCCAACAAACACAAAGGGGGGAAAAAGAGAATAAGAATAAAGGTAAGTCCAGGCACCTGGCTGGCTCAGTTGGTTAAGTGACTCCCTTCTGCTCAGGTCATGATCCTGGAGTCCCAAGATCGAGTCCTGCATCAGGCTCCCTGCTCAGCAGGGAGTCTGCTTCTCCCTCTGACCCTCCCCCTTCTCATGCTCTCTCTCTCTCATTCTCTCTCTCTCAAATAAATAAAATCTTAAAAAAAAAAGAATAAAGGTGAGCCTAGTGAGACTAACAAATAGAGAACAGACATTCCAGACAGGAAAGAGAAAACAGAGGGGAAGAAACAATCAAAGAAATAATTCAATAAATTTTTCCAAAAGTGAGTATTCAAACTGAAGGGCCAACAGTGTGGAAATAAAAAACTACTCCAAGACATAACACTACCAATTTTCGGAACACTGTGGGAAATAAAAAAGAATCTGAGTTTCTGGAGAGAAGGAAGACAAAAAAAATAGAGGGGAAAAAAAATGCATGAGAAGCTAGACAATGGAGCAATATCTTCAAAATTCTAAAAGGAAAATTAGTTCCAGCCTACAATTCTATTCAGCAAATTATCATTTAGGCATGAAGATATAGAATAAATGCCATTTTCAGACAGGCAAGGCCTCAAAAACTATATATTTCCCAGGTACTCTTCCTCAGGGAATTACAGAAGGTCACCAAAACAGCAAAATAAACCAAAAAAGAAAAAAAAAAAAAAAAATAGGATCCAGGAAACAGGTGATGCAACGAAAAATATAAAAGTAATCCTCAGGATGATGAAGTGAAACTTACAGACATTCTTAAGGAAATAGCTATGCGGCAGATGAAAACCTACATCAGAGCAGGTCAGAAAGTTCTGATAAAGACTTCAAGAAAACAAAACCTACAGAATATCTAATGCATATGGTATACTATAGAGTATAGTATACTATACACTAACAGGAATGAGTTTACCGTTAAATCTATAATAAATGTATTTTAAAACTTTGCAAACTAAAAAAAAAAAAATTAACTACAAGAACATACACAGGTAAGAAGTTACCAGATAGGCCTTACTCTAGCATACGAAGGCCCTCCATGATTTAGCACTGGCTTTATCTCTTTGACGTCAATATATTACTCTACTCAGTCAGCTTCAGCCAAACTGGCCTCCTTGCGGTTTCTAGAAAATGGCCAGTAGGCTCCCAACTCATTTCACTTTGGCTACTCCTTCCGCACAGAACACTCTTCCCCAGATATCCAAATAAAGAAGACTCACACCTCTTGCAGGTCTTTGCGCAAATGTCACTTTCTCAGTGAGGGTAACCTGTCTACCCTACTTAAAATTACAACCCATACCCTACTCCCCACCCTGCCACTGTCCTCCATCTGCTGTTCATTTTTCCCCCCACAGCACTTATCAGTTCCTCAAATACTCTATGTTCATTGTTTGTTGTCTGTCACCCCTTCTAGAAGTAAGTTCCATAAGGTATCTACCAAGCATCTGGAACAGCACATGGCACAGAGCAGGAAATGAATGTTTATTGAATGAATGAAAGTTTTGGTGAATTTTCTTTTTTTTTTTTTTTAAAGATTTTATTTATTTATTTGACAGAGAGAGAGACAGCGAGAGAGGGAACACAAGCAGGGCGAGTGGGAGAGGGAGAAGCAGGCTTCCCGCAGAGCAGGGAGCCCGATGTGGGGCTCGATCCCAGGACCCTGGGATCATGACCTGAGCCGAAGGCAGACGCTTAATGACTGAGCCACCCAGGCACCCCTCACAGTACTATTTTTATAACCAAAAAAAACTGGAAACAAACCAAATTTTCATCTACAGGAGAATGAATAAATATGCTGTGATATACATAAAATGAAATATCCTAATGGTAGTTAAAACTGAATGAACTAGAAAAACATGCATCAAAAAGCAAGTCTCAAAGCAAGACTTGTGTGTCTCCCATATGATTCCATTTATATAAAGCCAAACAGCAAAACTAAATATGAGTAGGTGGTAAAACTAAAAGGAAAGCAAAAGAATGATAAACACAAAATTCAGGACAGTGGTTATCTCTAGTAGGGAAGGATCAGGGAAGAGCACAAAGAGACTCTGGTGGGTATGGGTTCCTTTGCAGTATGAAAATTTCATAATCATAAAATTCTGAACAAAAAGGACAGACCTATGACTGAATAGAATACAAAAATTAAGTCTTTTTGATGAAAAAGGGATGCAAGTACATAGAGGATCAGTGAGTTTAAGGCCTTACAAACAGACACAGAGTAAGTCTCAAAATTCAGAATTTAAGCTAGGTTTGTCTGACTTACAACTTGATAGTCTCCCCATTTCTCTAGAGAACAAAAAGTTAGCTTGGCTAACTTATAAAATTAATGTAAATTTCACTCTCAAACAACAAAATGAAAGGAGAGAAATCACGGTAAGTAGAAAATGCTCAATTTTCAACTAACCCTCAATGTAGGTGGCAAATACGTGGAGAAGTGACATCTATGAAGAACGGGCGACAATTGTAGGAATCAGCTGTGGCACCACTGAAGCAGCCCTAACCTGCAGCGAAGGAGAGGAGGAGGAGGGCAGGGATGCGGACGGAGCCGTCCTATGCAAGGGCACTTCAGATGCAGCCTTTTGTGAGTTCTCGCGACATGCTAGAGTGCTAGAAGTTAGCTACATACTCATTTCACAGATGAGAAAAATAAGATTAAGAAAGTGAAGAGAAAAGAAACACTTTCTCAGTGAATATTCCCATTGCCCCATATGGCTCAGAGCTCAGTCAGCCAGACGAACAGAAATGCTCAGAAGAGGACTACAACCACATCACAGATACTTAAGACAACTATGCACGAGAGGAGGAAATGAAGAAGTCAAAATAACTTCTCCCTGAAACTGTGCCAAGACCTCTCCATCCACCTCATACTCCACCAAAGAGGAGACATGGTTGCTTACCTGTGACCAGGATGGTAAATAGCTGTGCTGATTCCATGAGGATAATGACAACTGAAGCTGAAACAGTGACTCTCTTGATAGCTCTGATTTGTTCCAACACTACATTTAAGAAGAAAAGAGTACCAGTAAGGCCCAGTGAGAGACCAAAAAATACCCACTACAATGTCTATGATTTAAAAGACAGCACCAAACACAGCTGAGGATACAAAACAACCAGAACTCTGATTCGTAATTGGTGGGAATATGAATGATATAAAAACTCTGGAAAAAGGTCTGGAAGTATCTACCCTATGATTCAGCAGTTCCACTCAAAGACAGTGACCCAAGAGAAATGAAAATACATATCCATAAATACTTGTAAAGCATGGTCATAACAGCTTTATTCACAGTAGCCCAAAACTGGAAATCAGAAGTCCATCAACAGAAGAATGAATCAACAAATCAGGAACACTATGGTCTGAATGCTTGTGACCCCACTATGGATTGAAGGTCTGTGTCCCCCACAAAATTCATATGTTAAAACTCTAATGCCAGTGCAATGGTATTTGGAGGTGGGGTTTTTGGGAAGTAATTAGGTCATGAGGATGAAGCCCTCACGAAAGGAATTACTGCCCTTACAAGAGGAGGTCAGAGAGCTACCTAGCTCTATTTCCACCATGTGAGGATACAAAGACAAGTCAGCAGTCTGCAAACCAAAAGAAGGTTCTCACCAGAACCCAACCATGCTGGCACCCAGAACACAGACTTGCACCCTCGGGAAGTGTCAGCAGTAAATTTCTGTTGTTGATAAGGCACCCCATTTATGGTACTTTGTAGTAACAACTCTAAGATACATGAAATATTCATACAGTGAAATAAATTATTATTATAATAAGATGGAATAAACTACTGATACATGAAAAAACACAAATAAATTTCAAAATATGCTAAGTGAAGGAAGCCTTAGACAGGAGAGTGCATACTAGGAGTCCATTAATGTGAATTACCAGAACAGGCAAAACTTATCTAGGATGGATAAGCTGGGGGGTAGGTGTAGACAGATTTACTGGGAAGGAGCATGAGGGAACTTTCTAGCATGATGGTAATGTGCTGCGTCTTGATAGGGGTTTGAATTGCACAGTGTATGCATTTGTCATAATTCACTGGCTGGTACACTTAAGATCTGTACATTTCATTGTATGCAAATTTTATTTCAAAAGAGAAAACTGTAAGCAAATCTTAAACTTTAATTAATGACATGCATACTAAAGTTGTAAGTACTAACTCTGAAATTCATTAAAAAATAACACTGATTAATGGCTAGATGGAGGGATGGACAGAAATGTGAAACAGCAAGTATAGTAAAATGCTAATCATAGAATTTAAGTGACAGTATAGGAGTATTCACTATAAAATGGTTTCAACCTTCCTGTTACATTTGCAATTTTTAACAATAAAATGCTGAAAGAACAAACAAAACAAAATCTGACACTAAGCCAGAGAAAAACATTATTTCAAATAGGAGTTCCCAAATAAAATATATTTTTACCTTACAAGGTAACTTTTCAGTTCTCCTCGGTAATTGATGACCAGGAGTTCTGCAGACCACTGTGCGCTGGCTTTATATTCTAAAAATATCAACCCAGCAATGGCATAGCTTAGATCACCGGCTAAACTGGATGCCTGTGGAAGAGAGGTAAATCAAGGCACTAAAAAGACACCAGCTAGAAGTTAACACATGTATAGTTGGAAGACATCCCAGGCCCTGGCCTTGCCAGGTACACATTAAGACAGTCCGACAACTGCTCCATATACTGAAGAATCATGCAAATCAGAGTGCCTAGAACCAGAAACCCAACTTTAGACCTGCCCTCCCAACACAGGCTACGACCACACAACCCTCTTTGGAAGAGAAATTCACCTAGTTACGTGAATTTCTGTTGAGACTGTACTTCTGTTGTGTGTGTGTATGGGGGCGGGGGGTGGGGGGAGAGTAATGCCACCATTTAGCCTCAAAGAATTCTAAGATACGGAGCTCAGATATAAGCTCCCAAATGTTGACTTTCATTGCCAGCAGTAACCAATGCTTTAAAAAAAAGCTTCGGGGCACCTGGATGGCGCAGTTCGCTGAGCATTTGACTCTGGGTTTCAGCTCAGGTCTGATCTCAGGGTCATGAGATTGAGCAGCCCCAAGTCAGGTTCTGCACTCAGCGCGGGGTCTGCTCGTGTTTCTCTCTCCCCCTGCCCCTCCCCCTGCAGCCCCCCACGCTTGCATGTGCTCTCTCTCTCAAATAAATCTTAAAAAAAAAAAAAAGCTTCAATTACTTCCCATTTGCCCCATCAGCAACTAAAAGGAAAAGACACTTAAAACATTCACTCAGGGGCAACCTTTTCCCATGAACTAAATATCAGGCTATGTTGCTAAGGATCTGAAGGCATGTGCACCTTGGGAAGCACACATAATAAAGTTTATCACACTGAATGACTACACCTCACTAGCTAGAACCACAAAATAAATACTGTGGCCACATGTGGCTACTGAACACTTGACATATGGCTAGTCCTAATTGAGACAGACTCTAAATATAAAAATAAACATGACATTTCAAAGAGTTGGTACCAAAGAAAGTAGAATATCTCATTAATAATCTTTACATTGATTACATATTGAAATAATATTTATGATATACTAGATTATATAATAAATTTCACCTGTTTAACTCTTAATGCAACTACTAGAAAATTTAAAATTACAATGTGATCATATATATAATTCACATTACTTTTCTATCAGACAGTGCTAGTCTAGAAAACAGTGATCCAAACTTGTTAGTTTGGTTCCCCTGGACTTCCATAATATGAGGCTAACACATTTTTTCAAGTTTCTCCAGTCATTATTTCTGAACAAAAATCATTCTCTGTATCACCGGTTCTTATCCCTAGCTTCTCATTAAAAATCAGTTGGAAAACATGTAAACAATATAATGCCCAGAGCCCACTCCAATCAATTAAATCAGAATTTCTATGGGTTGAGCCTAGACAATCAAGTAATTTTTCGGTTGTTTTTCTTTTCTTTACAAAGCTTCCCAGCTGACCCTAAAATGCGGCAAGAGTTAGCACTGTTGTTCTACCTGCCCCTGTATCTTGTTCATTCAAGGAAGAAGGGTACAAAGTAAAAAGCACTGGATTCCTGAAAGAAACACTTATTAACTGGATTGCCATGGGAAAAGTGATTCAACTGCCTCTCAATTTCAGTTTTCTAAACTGTAAAATGTGGATAATATCTGGCCAATCTATTCAAAGGGTTGTCGTGAATACCAACTAAGAATATATATCAAACTCATTAATTAAGTATAAAGCACTACACAAATAAAAGTTATTACCACCATTAATTTTTTCTCCACTCTCCCTTTCAATTTCTATCCCCTTTAGGGTAACAAATTCCAGCTCCTCAGAAAGCTGTTCCTATTGTGACAGTCCAGTGACTACTTTCCCTCAATGGAACTTTCTAACATTTCTCTGTACCTCTGTTTAGTATTTACTTACCACCATGTTTCCATAATGTGGATTACCGCTGAATACTGCATTACAAAATACAAAGAAAAAATATTTCATGTACAGATATCTACTAGATTCTGAACATCTTAAGTTCACAACTTATTCAGATTTATCGGTCTATTTCCCCTCTCCTCACATTTGGTCACTCAAGTACTTTCACATATTTTTTTGAATGCCTTTTATGTAATCAGTTTAAGGTTAGGCACGTACCGGGGTAATAACAAAGAGTTCACTTCCCATGAGATCAAACACCCTCACGGTTCCTGTACTTTCAGCATAGGCCAGCAGGGTACAATCATAACTCCATGCTACACGTCTCCACTGGGGTTTCGGGTCTTTTGGAACTAGAATGAAAAGAAAAGAAGTGCTTTTAACAATGTGTCATACAGATAGTTAACATTTACAGTTAATGCAACTAAACTAATTATTCAACTATGTTACATCCTCTCCCAAGGATTTCTAACGCTTCAATTCAATAGAAAAGAACACTTTCCAGAAAGCCACTCCAAGTAAGAGTGGGAAATATAAACCACAGCAAACTCTGCCCCACTTACTTAAGAAGCAAAGACTACTGACACCAGTGGTCTATTGAATGCTGAGCAGACCCTGGTCTGGGAAAGGCTCAGAACAGTACACCTCAAAATACTTATGAAATTAAGACAGATCAAAAGCATAGAGAATGGGCATAAAATAATTTCCAATCCAATGAGTTCAGCTCCTCTAACAGCAAAAAAATGAAAATTTCAACTGAGATCTTTTAAATACATCAAATATAGGTAACAAGGAAATACGACGCAGGGTTATATAGACACAGTATTGGAGAGATATATATACACACACATATCTCACATCAACATATGTATTAGGTGAATCAAGTACTATCCCTAATCAGTCCCACAATTATAATATTTTAATAATCAACCTTAATAATCCAATACCTTTTTTCTGCTCTGAATTTTTCAGTACCATAATGAAGAGAAAGGCTATCAGCTGCAAAAAAAGGGACTGTGAAACTCTAAACTCTGTTAGATTTGTTCAAGGTTTTTGAGGTTTTGCTCGCTTCAGTGTCCCCTCATTAGAATCCCAGAACTGAAGAGACCGGTAGAACCAGTGCCCTCCCTTTACCAGCAGGGATTCCAAATGATTAAGGGACTGACAAGGTGACATCGAGAGTTGAGAGCAAAGAAAACCCAGAACCTATGTGTCCTGCATTCCCAAACAGTGAGCAGCTCACTACCACACACTGCCTCTCAGTCCGAGTTTGGACTGAGCCTCAGGACTGCCTCAGAAGGTTTCTGAGAGTCATGGGCTTCTCTCTCTTCCCCTACTAATAGAATACCCCATTCAGGCTTCACCATCTCTTGCTGAGCCTCTCTCACCAGCCTCCTAATTGGTCTCCTCCCTTCAGTTTTTCCCCCAATCCTTCCTCAATACTCTCCGAAGAGATCTTTCTAAAAAGAGCAACAGATCACATCCTGCAAGGCCCTTACAAAGGGCCCCATCACAGCCTTCCAGGGTCGCCTCCCACCACTTCCTCCACCACACAGCTAATAAGCCACCAACAACACAGCCACGTGGCAAATAAGCAAACCATGCATACTCGAGAGTCTGTCTTTCACCCACATTGCTGCCTCTGCCTAGAATGTTCTTCTTTAGTACTCTTCAAAGGGTTCGCTTTTGTTACAACCACCTGAGGTAACAAATGATTCCCTCCTCCTTCCTTGGCACTCTTCAAAACTGACTGCTCTTCTCTCTGTGCCCAAATATCCAGTACAAAACTCTTCCACAGCATTTATCACATCACTTTATGTTGTTTACAGGACTATTTCCCCCACAAGTCTCTGAGCTCCATGAAACCCACCATGAAATCCAGTGTCCTATTCAACACTGCCATCCTAGAACCTGGAACGGAAGGTGATTAGTGTTTCACTAATGAGTGAAGAGTTCACTCATGAGTGAAGACTAACTCTTTCAGGAAAATCTATACTAACAGGACAAAGTAATGGTAAGAGTTTACCATCCCTCAAGGACTACCAATTAAAGGTGAATTACATAACTGTTCTCTCCACCTAGAAGAGCTACTATAGAATTCAGACTTCCCTCTTATCTGTGTAATACACATAATAGATGTTCTGTACAGGAGAAAAGTATGCCAGCCATCAAGGAGTTTCTTTGACTATTTATCGACAGGGAAAAAGCATACAGGAAAAAAAAAAAAAAAATCCAAGAGGGGCCCTTGAACACAGGAGGGTCTAGTGGATATACTAAAGACGAACAAAATACTACACACGTTCTAGAAAAAAAATTTTTTAATGGAAATAAAATGAGGGAAAAGATCAGTTCCCTATCTTTATAAAGCTTAAATAAAAATCAAACTTGAAGTAAACAAAGCACAAAATGATAAACAGCACAGGAATACAAGACCTGCCTACACACAGATGCTACACAAACACCAGGGGGGATAATTTAATGCCCTGAAAAATATTCACGTGCTAAAGAAACACAGAAACATTTTTCCACTATTACTGTTTTAGCTGTGATAATAGGTTTTTTCCTCTTATCTCATTTTGATAGGATAAACAGATTTATGTACCACATTCTTTATCTAAAATAAATTTCATCTGAAAGGGATTTGTTTTTACTATTACTTCTAGTTACAGCCAGTAGCTCCAGAAAACTCAGCATGTGTTTTGACCCAGATAAAGACATGTTTTCATCACAAAATAAGATTTCACCTAATAATGTTAAAAAAAAAAAAAAGGTTTTTATCCCCGCATTTTTCCAGCTGACTGTGTGGTTTTGGAGAGGAATGAACAGTCCAGATTTTCACAAAGCAAGTGTCAGTGGGGTTGTCTGGGAAGTATTCAGAATGGCTGCCGGTAAACCAAGCCTGCAATCTGACACCTGCCACGTTCACAGTGAAACCGTTTCTTCTCACTCACATCCGCACCAGCTGTGGCCCCTTCAACCCGCCCGGTTGCCAAGTTCTTTCCCACCTTGCACTTTTGTCTGTGCTGTTTTCTCAGCCTGGAGCCCCTTTCCCTGAGCCCTTTCCTGGCTCCTTTTCATCTTTCAGGTCTCAATTTTTTCAAAAGTTTTTCAATTTCTCAAATCTCTCAGTGATACGTATCACTTTCACCGGATGCGTTCTCTGACCATCCTGTCTAAGCAGCTCAAGGCCCTGTTACTCTCCACTATCCAACGATTTCACATCCTTCACATCTCTTCTCCCAAACAATTATGCATATGTTTGTCTACTTTTTATCGTCTATTCACTGAACTATAAATTCCAAAATGCCAGGTGCTAGGCCCATTCTGTTCAGAACTGCATCTCCAGGGCCCAGCCCTCTAGTGGTAGTAACAGGCACTCAAGAGCTGACGGAGGACACGCTAGTCCAGTGTTCACCCACCCAGACTGGAAAGAAATGGGGGAAAGATTAAGAAGCAAGGAACACTGGGTTCTATTCTCAGTGCTGCCATAAAATGAAGGGGCACGACCTTGGGGAGATCACGGAGGTGCAGCTCCCTCATTTGCAAAATGAAGGGTTGAATGAACAATCTCTTCCAGTGAGCAAGAGCAAACTAGTGAAGTTATAAAGACTTGCTGAGAAGCTAAATATCTGAATGCTTGAAATAATAGTGTTGGTAAAGACATGAGAAAAATGTTACAATCCTGGAATGAGAAAGGTCTCACCACGAAGAAAAACTCTGAAATTATACAGGAAAAAAAAAGTGACAAATGCAGTTACCAAAAAAAAAAAAGTTCTGTGGACGGAAAAAAAAAAACCACCATAACAAATTTAAAAGGAAATCGACTGGGTGAAAATATTTGCAACATATATGACAGAGGATTAACATTCATACTATCACACCAATAAGAAAAAGTAATCTAAGAGTAATATAGGCAAAAGGATATGATCTAACAATTCACAAAAAAATAGCCACTTAACATATGCTCTACCTAATAACTAAAAATATGCTTTTTTTTTTCCTTTGCCTGTGAACCTAACAAATATTTTTTAAATAGGTAACATATGGTGCTGACAGTGGAGAAAAGAAACAACTTCAATCATACCTTTTTCATAGTTGTATAAATAGGTGTAACTTTCTGGAAAGAATTATAGTCGTAGCTATTTTGAATACTAAACCCAGAGACAAACAGGATGTCTTTTCCAGTGCTGGGGGAGGGGGTTGGGGCAAAGATGGGTAAGAGAAAGAGGAAGAAAACAAGCCACTATAAACAACCTAAATTTCTACCAAGAGGGGAATAAAAAACATGTGGTTCACATTCTTACAATGGAATACTGTGGCTACATTTAAAAGACTGAAATGCATCTGTACACACTGACTGGGAAAGACATCAATTCAGTCAGAGGGAGAGGAAGCTGGAGAACAAACTATACAAGATGATCTTGTTTTGTTAAAGAAAAAAGTCAATCCATGTATATATAGGTTTATATAAGCATAGAAGGTTTTATATTAAATTAATATAAGTTCTTATGAAAAATACAAATTGAAAAAGTTTACTTTTACTTTTTCTACTTCTGTATTGTTTGAATTTGTTACACATATGTACTGGTTTTATCATAAAAAAAAAAACAGGGTAACTAGTTTCAGATTAGATCTTCTACTGTAAAAGAAAAATAGGTCAAAATAACTATTTTCAGACATTATACTATAGGCAGTGCAAGACTATGGTCACTGGGAGAAGCTACTTTCAGCCAGTAGGCACCTTCTGGACCATGGTGGATGAAAAGGGACCTCCAACAGCATGTGCAAATCTCAATGAACACAGCAGATAAAGAATGGAGTTTGGAGCTACTAAGCTGAATACAATCTGCAAGGCAGCATTCCAGAGGGAAGTGAGGCAGAGAAGGAGGTATGAACCCTGGGCCTTCAAAAAACACACACACACACACACACACACACACTGCAGGGCCAAGAACAGGAAGACTATTGGGGAAAACAACTGCCTGAGCTTGGAGAGGATTTGGAAATGTTAGAATTCCACCCCGTCGGAGTGGAAAGATGTCAATGAACACTTGGAGCTCTCATAAGAGATCCCAGAAAGACCCCAACCTTAAAGTAGGACTAATCTAACCCCAAAGTAAAAGCTATTCTAAACCATATCCTCTAACACTTAAAAACAAGCCTTAAAAGATTAAGCTGATCCACAAAAAAATGAACCACAACCCAGAACAAAACTCAATAATTAGGGGAAGATAACAGAACTTAATAACTCAACTCCATAATGTTGAGCATACAATCTAAAGTGTCAGAAAAAAATAAAATAGTAAAAAAATAAAAAATAAGGGGCGCCTGGGTGGCTTAGCCAGTTAAGTGTCTGAGTCTGGATCTCAGCTCAGGTCTTGATCTCAGGGTCATGAGTTCAAGCCCCGTGTTGGCTTCCACATTGGGCATGTAGCCTACTTAAAAAATTTTTTTAAATAAAAAAATAAATTAATTAAGAGCACTGGGTGTTATATGCAACTGATAAATCACTAAATTCTACCCTGGTAACTAATAATATGGTATATGTTAATTAAATTAAATTTAAATAATTTTTAAAAATAAAATCAATTGATCACAAATTTTAAAAATAAAATTAAAAAATAAAGTGTTAGACATATGAGGCAGGAAAATATCCATAAACATGGGAAAACTCAACCAACCGACCCAGAAATATACAAATTAAGGAACAGGCAGACAAGGGCTTCAAAACAACTATTAAAGCATATTTGGGAATTCAAAGGAAAATATAAACATAAAGAATATATAGAGAATCTCAATAAAAATATGATGGAAACTACAAAATATCAAGCCAATTTTAGAAATACAAAAATGCAAAAAACAGTATCTCAGCTTGGGTTGTCCTGGGGCCCACCAGGCCACCAGTGGGCTGATGGGATCTCAGCAAAATTACAATAGGCAAGCTGCTCCTTAGCACTGGAAGCTCTGGCTTATGGGATCTCAAAATCAGAAATATGAGAAAAATCTCAACATAGTACAGCTCTAAAAAAAATAAATAAATAATCTAAACTTCTAATTCCATATGCTATTATTTAGGTCACTATTCAAGGCAGAAAGAGAAGGCTAATATTTATGGCCTGGCAAACAGAGCCAAAACAAGATGCAACCCCATTTAAAACATTCTCAAATGGCATATACTTTATAAAGCAATAATTGAAAAATATCAAAGTGGAACTAAATAGTTCCTATTTTAGTTTGCAGAGTCTGCAATATATAGTTTCAAAAATGCATTAACAACAATCTGGCTCCTTTTCTTCAAGCATACACAGGAAATATTTGGCATATGAGAGTTATTCCCATAAAGATGAGTCAGATAATAAGCAAATGATCATTACCTCAAATTATATGAAATGGAAAGAAGCCATTAATGCAGCATTAAGGTCATAAATGCACACAATTGGAAGCCAACAAAATAAAACATTAGTTCTCAAAGCATTATTATTCCATCCATGCTGCCACATTAACTGTACACACTAAAACCTCTAACAAATAATTTGTGTGAAATACAGAGGATTAAGCTTCCCATTTTCATGTTAACTTGCAGATTTCTCAGTTTACATACTGGCTAAGAGTGAGTGTCTAAAGTCACAACTCAAAAGGGCCCTGCATGTCTGAATCACTCCAACGTTCCGAACATGCTTCTCAGCAGCTCACCGCAGGCTCCCCAAGCCCTCACCCAACAGAAGCACAGCACTGGGAAATAGGTAATTGAATATCCATCCTAAATTACTCTTCTGGGAACTTCTTGATCCTTACACATTACGTAAGCCAGGTCTGGTCTACTTTAGTAAGCATTGGTGAGGAGATAACTGAAAGCAAATTCAGAAAATGCTAGAGCTTGCACAAACACTACTCTTCTAGTATTCTCAACAGGATACTAAGCAAATAGAGCCCCTTATCTATTTGTGGTATGTATACACATTTGTGTGCATAGGGAATAAAAACCATGAATATCATGACAATTATCCATAATTTTTATATGTGTATATACAAATTATAAATATACAGTCATGAATTTCTAAAATTAACTCACAGGAGTTATACATACATAGTCATACATAAACTCATAAAAACTTGATAGGATCAAGAATTGTGTGCCTACTATGTGAGACAGCATGCTGGGCATCAGGAACAAAAAAAGCTGAGTAAGATGGGAGCCCTGCCTTCCAAGAATTTACAGTCTAATGGGGAATCAGATAAGCACATCAACAACTAAGGGGGAAAAAAGTCAATTAGCCTGAGTGTGGTGATACATGTACAAATAAGTCCTAGGAAAACATTAAGAAAGATGTACAAATGATGAGGAAGCAGGCAGGAAGGGAAGGTTTCCCAAGAGAGCGGATGCCTGAACTAAAATATGTAAGACTCATTAATTAAATATAAAAGTGGAGCCTCTAGGCAAAAGGAACTATCTGTACCAAGGCATGAAAAGCACGATGGGGCTAGAAAAGCACGAGCTGCTTTGTACTAGAACACAGGCTGTATGGCAGGGGGATCTTAAGGGACAGACTGACTGAAAGGTCAGAAAAAATGAGTCAGTGGGGAACAACTGAAAGATTCTAGGCAGGATAACAGGACTAGTAGTGGTGGTGATGATAAAAGCTTAAGATCTCCTAAGTACTTAGGATGTGTCAGACGTTATCCTAAGAGCTTTACATATACTAGCGCTTATTATTTTTTTCCAAAACTCAGTCTGTAACATTATGTCATTACAGGTACTTGAGTCTCAGTAAGGTAACCTGTCCAAGGTCACATTTCTAGAAAGCAGGGAGCCAGATCTGAAGGGGAACTGGATGGAATTCCCATTTAACAGCGATCAATTTGGCAAGCAGTGTGAAGTGTGGATCAGCGAGAGGCAAAGAGAAGAAAACCTGGTCAGGAAACAGTTGTAAAAAATAAATAAATAAATAAATAAATAAAACTTAGTGAAAATGTTAAAAGCCTGAGCTAGGGCTGTGATGGGCGAGAGACATTTTCACAGGTTCCCAGGGCTTGAGTTAAGCAAAAGCGATGCTTCCCCACTGTGTCAGTACCGCTGCAGTGAAGTATTTCTCTCTTCCCTGACAGACTGCAAACCCTTCAATGTCACCTACAGCTCACTCCTCATTTTGTACACAGCGCCTAGGAGAGTGCCTGGCACACAGCAGCAGCTTAATATTTATCAAACAAAGGTATTATGCTGAGCGAAATAAGTCCATCAGAGAAAGACATGTATCATATGACCTCACTGATATGAGGAATTCTTCATCTCAGGAAACAAACTGAGGGTTGCTGGAGTGGGGGGGGGGTGGGAGGGATGGGGTGGCTGGGTGATAGACACGGGGAGGGTATGTGCTATGGTGAGTGCTGTGAATTGTGCAAGACTGTTGAATCACAGACCTGTACCTCTGAAACAAATAATACATTATATGTTAAAAAAAAAAAAAGAAGATGATAGTAGGAAGGGAAAAATGAAGGGGGGAATCGGAGGGGGAGACAAACCATGAGAGATGATGGACTCTGAGAAACAAACTGAGGGTTCTAGAGGGGAGGATGGTGGGGGGATGGGTTAGCCTGGTGATGGGTATTAAGGAGGGCACGTACTGCATGGAGCACTGGGTGTTATACGCAAACAATGAATCATGGAACACTACATCAAAAACTAATGATGTAATGTACGGTGATTAACATAACACAATAAAAAAAAAAAAGAATATCACCATTCATAAGAAAACCGAAAACATCTTTCAAACATCTGATCTTTATTTTTCTGAGCACATGTGGATGGCCAAAAATGAGAAAGATGAGAAGGAAACTCGCCCTGAGCCATTCAATAATGGCACATCTGACAAGGAGTTTAAGACCAGCATTGCCACGGGGAAGCTGGGAGAAATCCTCTGTATTACCATCATTTTGTAGATTTCAAAACTATCGATATCTTCCTTCTCCTCGCTCTTTCACTGTCAAGGATTTATCATCTTACCCTAATGCCACTTGGAGATAAAATATGTATACTATGTTCTTCCAATTAAATGAGAAAAATGCATATAAAGCCCTAAATACAGTGTCTGGCACACAGTAAGGTCACTATAAATGTTTGTCATCATCACAACAACCATGATTACCATCGTTAGGACTCCTACAACTATGACACTGTTAAACTGACCCATGGTCAGACAGATGGAACTGCAGGTCCCTGACCAAAACACAGAGAATAGTTGCGTTTACCTAATAGCACCCTCCTAATTATTTTCTTCCTGTAAGGTTCCCTCTGCCTTTTCATACCTGCTCCTGCAGACAGAAACACGCCCCCAGCTTCTCCTAACTTCTACTCATCCCTTAGGCTGCTTTCCAAAGTCCCTTTTTCTCAACAATCTCATCTCACAGCCCTGGTTAAATGCTCACTCTGCTCTGTATTTTTCCTTCATCAGATTTGTCAAAGTTAGTAATTATATTTTGAGTGTCTATATACCTCAAGAGGTAGGGGACCATGCCTTTTTGCTCAGTCATATCCCTAGTACACTGCAAAATGGTTCATATACATAAATGATAGTAATTTTTGCTGAATACATCAGCAGAAGAATGATCAAATCCCAGATTTTTTTTTACTAGTTTGTATCTAATCAACTCTTGACTTATATATATTTATATATATATATATTTATTTTTTGCATTGAATTCAAAATAAAAGCCTAGAGGCGCCTGGCTGGCTCAGTCAGTAGAGTATGTGACTCCATCTCAGGGTCAGGAGCTCAAGCCGCACAATGAGTGGAGAGATTACATTAGGGGGAAAAAAAAAAAGACTACAGACAAATACTTTATCCCCAAACTGGCATAGACTTTTATTTAAAATATTTTATTTATTTGAGAGAGAGAGGGAGAGAGAGAGCGTGACGAGCAGGGGGAGGGGCAGAGGGAGAAGCAGGCTTCCCTCAGAGCAGGGAGCCCAATGCGGGGCTAGGTCGCCAGACCCTGGGATCATGACCTGAGCCAAAGGCAGACGCTTAACGGACGGAGCCACCCAGGCAATTTCAAATCTCTTTAAAATGTCCAAAATGGACAAAACAAAACATTTAAGGCAGTAAGAGAAATCAATTAAGAAGTTTTAAAATTAGTTTAATAGAGTCACAACAGTCCTTATTAATATTTAGTATCTACTCTGACATTTAAGGAATACTGTTAACTGTTGTAAATTTGAAATTTTCATTTTTTCAATATTTTGGAAACTCTTACCTTGACATTTCCCAATAATAGATGTAAAATCATCTTTTGCAGACCTGCAAAATATGTGTAAAATTAAGCCAATAGTTTCACCACAACACCATTTTGTTGTACTATGAAACCCCACAAAAATGATAAAACAGACAACTTGTCTGCCCAACACTAAACCAGTCCTTCTCTCAGACATGGATTTGTGCTCAAATAAGACCCTTCCATTGGTGACAACGTTTTCTTGCAACCTTATTTCACGAGAAACAGAGCTACACCCAGAATAGAATAATGTAAGCGTAAGTTAGATTAAATATGGTCTTTTAATACAATACAGATGCATGGCCCCTCCCCAAAGGTTCTGATTCAGCAAATATGGAACAGGGCCAAGCAACAATATTTTTTTAAAGCTCCACAGATTGATCTTGGTCAAGAACCATGGTCTGTATCATATTACAAAGTTTAAATCACTTAGGGGAAAATAAGTCTTGCTTTAATAAATCAAATAGCTTTAAGAGGTGACCATATTTGTTACCAGTGACCTATTTAAAATCTGTGATCTTGAAATATATACCAAAGTAATATCATTATTATATGTTTAAAAATGAAAATTGGTAAACCTTCTAGAAAATAATTTAGTAACAATTATCAAAAAACCTTAATGCCCACAGTAATTTGATCTAGCAATTCAACTTCTATAATAAAGTTATCCCTGGGAAATAATTACAGATACACACAGATCTCAAGGAAATTCATGCAGCCTAATTTATGAAAGAGAAAAATATACCCAGTAGAAGATCAGATTTTGCTAATGCACTCAATGAAATATTATGCAATTGCTGTATGTGATTTGAAAATTAATATATTATGAACATCTTCCCATAAGTTATCAAGAAAATAGGTTATCAAATAAAATGTATAGAATGTATTGTTAGACTAAAGAGCACACCCACACACAGAAAAGGTACAAAAAACATACAGCATTTTGGCTGACCCGTAGGTAATTTGTAGTTCTTCTTTCTTAAATACTTAACTCTTTTCTAATATTGGTAAAATGACTAAGCATCACTTTTAAAACAAATTGTAAAGACTAATATTTATTAAAATATGACATGGGGTGCCTGGGTGGCTCAGTCATTAAGAGTCTGCCTCTGGCTCAGGTCATGATCCTGGGGTCCTGAGATCGAGCCCCACACTGGGCTCCCTCTCCCACTCCCAGTTTGTGTTCCCTATCTCACTGTGTCTCTCTCTGTCAAATAAATAAATAAAATCTTCTAAAAAAGAATATGACAGCCACAGCAATCAGACAACAAAAAGAAATAAAAGGCATCCAAATCGGCAAAGAAGAAGTCAAACTCTCACTCTTTGCAGATGATATGATACTTTATGTGGAAAACCCCAAAGACTCCACCCCAAAACTGCTAGAACTCATACAGGAATTCAGTAAAGTGGCAGGATATAAAATCAATGCACAGAAGTCAGTGGCATTCCTATACACCAACAACAAGTCAGAAGAAAGAGAAATTAAGGAGTCGATCCCATTTACAATTGCACCCAAAACCATAAGATACCTAGGAATAAATCTAACCAAAGAGGCAAAGGATCTGTACTCAGAAAACTATAAAATACTCGTGAGAGAAATTGAGGAAGACACAAAGAAATGGAAAAACGTTCCATGCGCATGGATTGGAAGAACAAATATTGTGAAGATGTCAATGCTACCTAGAGCAATCTACACATTCAACGCAATCCCCATCAAAATACCATCCACTTTTTTCAAAGAAATGGAACAAATAATCCTAAAATCTGTATGGAACCAGAAAAGACCCCGAATAGCCAGAGGAATGTTGAAAAAGAAAAGCAAAGCTGGCGGCATCACAATTCCAGACTTCCAGCTCTACTACAAAGCTGTCATCATCAAGACAGTATGGTACTGGCACAAAAACAGACACATAGATCAATGGAACAGAATAGAGAGCCCAGAAATGGACCCTCAACTCTATGGTCAACTCATCTTTGACAAAGCAGGAAAGAATGTCCAATGGAAAAAAGTCTCTTCAACAAATGGTGTTGGGAAAATTGGACAGCCACATGCAGAAGAATGAAACTGGACCATTTCCTTACACCACACACAAAAATAGACTCCAAATGGTTGAAAGACCTCAATGTGAGACAGGAGTCCATCAAAATCCTAAAGGAGAACACAGGCAGCAACCTCTTCGACCTCAGCCGCAGCAACTTCTTCCTAGAAACATCGCCAAAGGCAAGGGAAGCAAGGGCGAAAATGAACTATTGGGACTTCATCAAGTTAAAAAGCTTTTGCAAAGCAAAGGAAACAGTCAACAAAACCAAAAGACAACCGACACAATGGGGGAAGATATTTGCAAATGACATATCAGATAAAGGGCTAGTATCCAAAATCTATAAAGAACTCATCAAACTCAACACCCAAAGAACAAATGATCCAGTCAAGAAATGGGCAGAAGACATGAACAGACATTTTCCAAAGAAGACATCCAAATGGCCAACAGACACATGAAAAAGTGCTCAACATCGCTCGGCATCAGGGAAATCCAAATCAAAACCTCAATGAGATACCACCTCACACCAGTCAGAATGGCTAAAATTAACAAGTCAGGAAATGACAGATGTTGGCGGGGATGCGGAGAAAGGGGAACCCTCCTCCACTGTTGGTGGGAATGCAAGCTGGTGCAGCCACTCTGGAAAACAGTATGGAGGTTCCTCAGAAAGTTGAAAATAGAGCTACCATACGATCCAGCAATTGCACTACTGGGTATTTTACCCCAAAGATACAAAAGTAGGGATCCGAAAGGGTACATGCACCCCGATGTTTATAGCAGCAATGTCCACAATAGCCAAACTGTGGAAAGAGCCAAGATGTCCATCGACAGATGAATGGATAAAGAAGATATGGTATATATATACAATGGAATATTATGCAGCCATCAAAAGGAATGAGAGCTTGCCATTTGCAACGACGTGGATGGAACTGGAGGGTATTTTGCTGAGCGAAATAAGTCAAAAAGAGAAAGACATGTATCATATGACCTCACTGATATGAGGAATTCTTCATCTCAGGAAACAAACTGAGGGTTGCTGGAGTGGGGGGTAGGGTGGGAGGGACGGGGTGACTGGGTGATAGACACTGGGGAGGGTATGTGCTCTGGTAAGTGCTGTGAATTGTGCAAAACTGTTGAATCTCAGATCTGTACCTCTGAAATAAATAATGCAATATATGTTAAGAAAAAAAAAAAGAAGCTAGCAGGAGGGGAAGCATGAAGGGGGGGGACATCGGAGGGGTAGACAAACCATGAGAGACGATGGACTCTGAAAAACAAACTGAGGGTTCTAGAGGGGAGGGGAGGGGAGTGGGAGGATGGGTTAGCCTGGTGATGGGTATTAAAGGGGCACGTTCTGCAAAAAAATAAATAAAAAATAATAAAATAATAAAAATAAAAAAGAATATGACAGACAAAAGCCAATTATAAATATGGTAATAACTTTCTTCAAGAAATTGACTATTCAGCCTCCAAGTAGAATACAGTGGAAAGAACATGGTCTTTGAAGTGAGGCTGACCTGATTTCAGCTCATCTGGGTAACCTGGACAAAATATTCCATAGGAGTTTTATTTCCTCTCAATAAAATAGAATGGGTGATAGCAACTTCATAGCTTAGGGAAAGATTAAACAAGACACGTATAAATACGTATAAATTAGCACAAACTAGACTTAAGTCAGTGTTTATTACTTATATCCTTAGTATCATCACAAATAATAGTTGCTCTTCTGCTGGGGAAATGGAGGGAGAGAGACATACATTTGGTCCTGTCAAAACTTCATAAATATATTCACTTAAGCAAATCTGGGGGAGAGTGCCTTTTTTTATGAGTCCCTTACTTTAATGCTTTTTGTTGTGTTCTGTGATGGTTCCTAATTAGTCCCTGTATTTATAACAGCCCATAATAAGAAATTGTTACTTCACTATTTAGGATAAAAGGAAACACATATTAGCACTTATAATATGTAATTACTGCCAAATTACAAATTAAAGTAGCAATTCACAAGAAGTCGCTTTTTATCCATGTGAGCCCCACACACAAGCAGGTTAGGGATGCCGTATCAGAGCAAAGGACCGGAGTCACCTGCCACCCACTACAAACACATTGGGGCCCAGCAGCCCTGGTATGATCTTGCAAAAGGCAGGGCTCTCTCTGAACTACAACTAACATGTGTTTCAGCTTTGCATTTTCTCTCCTCAAAAACATTTCCTATTTATGACTGCTTCCAAATATTGAATAATGACCCCGAACACTAGAGCAATCTTTCATATTGTAATACAGTCAACAAATACTGACCGAATACCGGGTGCCCACTACTAGCACTACTGAGCAATCTTGCCTTGTATGTGTTCTTCACCACAGCACAAAAAACAAATGTGGAATAGCGAAAACAAAGATCTTAAACTCAGGCACAGCCACGGTGCATCAGGTTTACTTTGAGGATTTACCCTGCCCTTTTTCTTTGCTAACCATTCCACATCTTTGCTCAAACACTCTTCCTTTCAGATTACTACAAAGTGTATCTATCACTTCAGCAAGAGGAACTGACTGCCAACTCTGAGCAAGTCAGTGGACTATGCCCTGTAATGTCCTCCCAGCATCTGGTTCTTCTATCCCACTTACAAACACCTTACTTATTCATCAAACATTAACCAGGCATCTATTATGTTCAAGGAAATATAAACTCCTAGGGAGGAGCGCCTGGGTGGCTCAGTCGATTAAGCATCTGACTCCTGATTTCGGCTCAGGTCATGATCTCAGGGTCCTGGGATCAAGCCCTGCACTGGGCTCCAAGCTCAGTGGGGAGTCTGCTGGAGATTCTCTCTCTTCCTCTCCCTCTGCCCCTCCCCCTGCTCGTGCATGCTCACTCTCTCTCTAGCTCTCTCTAAAATAAAATCTTCAATAAACTGCTAGGAAAAAAGGACAGGGTCCGCTTCCAAGGAACACACAGTGTAACCGGACTTGCAGACACCAGATCCCACTCACAAGGAATTTTAAGTAAATGACAACCCTGGAGTTGTGCAAAGCAGTAGCCCTAACTATACCAGGGGAAACCCACATGTAAGCATACAAGCATATATGGCTAAACAACATGATCAAAAGGTAGTATAGATTAGTGGTTAAAAGCAGGAACACTGAAGCTAGAATGGGAGATTTCAAATCCTCAAGCAAGTAATTTAGCCATATTGTGCCAGCTTCCTTATTTCTAAAATGGAGAAAAATAGCAATGCCTACCTCACAGGGCTTCTGCAAAGATTAAATGAATTAACACATGCAAAGCACTTACAAGAGAACGCCCAACACCATTAGCATTAGCCTATCATTAAGTATAATAGTGTTGATTTCAGGAGCATAAAGGATTGGTACCTAACCATTGAGGGGGAGGGGTGGGTCCATAGGGAGTGTGTTTCTGAAAAGCTTGCTAGTGGAATTCATGCCTCACCATGTAAGACTCCTTAGATATAATAATGTTATCAAAAGCTTTTGCAAATTACACACCAGATGAATAAGATCTTGATGAGCATCACTTCCGTTGCCTAGAAATCTTCCCTCACCACTTAGTCTCAAATACATGAGTGAATTCCTGGAGTTGGATATATGTACAAGTTTTATAAATATTTTACACCCTAACAATCCAGTAGCAAATCCTTTTATAAAAGCAAATTTTTTTTGTTCTTCTCATCAAAAATTTTATTAACGAATTCCAGAAACCCATGGTCAAACTCTTCTTCACTGGCCTAAATATCAATCCCATCCCCACATGCACATTCTGACCCTAACACCTAAAATCATTCCACTGATGTTCTCATTTCATGGAAGACGGAAATTTTGACAATTAACGGTTATTTGTAAAGTCACACCATAGCACATTTCTCAAAAAGATACAGTTCACATTACTGCAACAAACAGAATAGCAAGTACTTGCCCATTCCTATGAACAATGGAAGTTCAAAAATTGTGTCAGCCTGATGCTTACTGATGCTGTGTTAAAAAAGAGGGACCTGCCTATCAAAGCATGCCAAATTAAGTAATGTAGTTTGGAAAGGCTGTCATTATTGTCAATCATCTCCATCCTGATGACTGTAAGAGGGATCATGAAACAAAGCCTCCACATCTGAAGTTGATGCCCCAATGCAGACAAACCCTCTGTCTACTCCCCCACAAGTTGAGGGGTCCAGGTCTGTTTGGATAACTAGAAAAAGAAATTACAAAAACAAAAAGCTAAAACCAGTGTGATAACAACTGAATGCTCATTATACTATGCTTAGTCAAGAATAATACGTATCAGAAGAAAGTTTTGACTGGTATCTAGGCATCCTGAAATTTCAGTCTCATTGCTTATTTTTTAAAAAACCAAGAGCTACACCTTGCCTGAAGAAGTAGCCTCTAATTTTAGAAACGCAACACATTTTGTCTGCTATTGGTAATTCCCCCCCCCCAAATTAACTAGTTTTCCTGAGTTAGTTGCTATTGTTGCTATTTCTTTCACAACTGATCTATTACTTAAAAATAAAATACATGGAAGGGCACCTGGGTGGCTCAGTTGGTTAAGCATCTGACTTCAGCTCAGGTCACGATCTCAGGATCCTGGGATTCAGCCCTGCCTAAGGCTCCCTGCTCAGCAGGGAGCCTGCTTCTCCCTCCCCTTCCCCTTTTCCTCCCCCCCCCCCTTGCCTTTTCTCTAATAAAAAAATCTTTAAAAATAAATAAAATTAAAAAAAAATAAAGTACATGGAAAGCCCAGCTTAGAGAAGCCTTCTAGATGTGTACAGAATACCACTGAATGTCTCAAGATGACAGAATATCACTGGTCTCAAGTAATATGTAATCCTTGTCTTTCACAGACTCATATTCCATCTACAGCTTTATGCCAACAGAGCAAAGTAGTCCCTACTTCAATACCTTCTTGAGTATCTGCTTCAGCTGACTTAGCAGTAACCAGTCAAACAAGAGTGACTTCTAGAGTTCTGAAGATATGCCTGGTCTCCTGAGAAAGTAAAATTTCACAGGTGACAGCAGACTGATCTGGGGAAGTAGGCCCTGCTACTCTAACAAAGTATCTTTCGTCCTGTAATTGGCATAAGTGGTGTTTGACACCTCACAAAATTATGCGAGTTAATGGTAAAATCCCTTTAAATACGCCCCTTCAAAAATCTTAGTTCCCCTAAATCAAGTAAAATTTTCTCAAGGGAAATTTTAAATATGAATAATATTAACAATTACCTGACCTCTCTCAAGGGAAGTTTTAAATATGAATAATATTAACAATTACCTGATCTCCACACACTGATCTTGAACAGCAGCCAAAAGTTTTCCATTGCTTTCACGGCCGAGAGAGAGAAAAAAATTCTATGTGAATATTTGCAGCGGTCTTCAACAAAGATGGAATGACTCTAAGACGTTAAAAATCATTTTTAAATGCTTTCGCATCTTCAATTATCCAACTTTTGACCTTAAAACTAAAGGAGTATAAAGGTACCGAAGTGTACACAAAAATGATTCAATACAGGTGAATTAATACATTTAAAAGATACCAATCAGGGGCGCCTGGGTGGCTCAGTTGGTTGGGCGACTGCCTTCGGCTCAGGTCATGATCCTGGAGTCTCGGGATCGAGTCCCGCATCGGGCTTCCTGCTCAGCAGGGAGTCTGCTTCTCCTTCTGACCCTCCCCCCCATCTCATGTGCTCTCTCTCTCTTTCTCATTCTCTCTCTCAAATAAATAAATAAAATCTTTAAAAAAAAATAAAAAATAAAATAAATAAATAAAAGATACCAATCATATGTGACAAAGTGAATTCACATTCAGTAAAATAAAAATAAAATCAAGACTGCAAGCCAAAAGTCCCCAAAATTAATATCCATAATGAAACTTAAGTGCTAATCCCAGTAGAGAAACACATAAATTTTTAACACCTTACCTTGCAAGTACCAAATGCCAGTTTATCTGTTTATTAACCAAGCGAACCAGTCCATCAGGGAGCAAAAAAGGCACAGGGCTGAAACAACACATTAGCTAACTTAAAATCTAATCATGAAAGACACACATAAGTAAATAAATATTATAAATAGCATATAGAGCTATAGCAAGATAAGATTTTTTTTCCATTCGAATATAAGATTTGAATATTGGTAAACCCAAAACTAAGAGTTACTAATTAGTTATCTGAAATTTGACCACATACATATCTCTTTTTCCAGAAAAGCATGGTGGTATGTTCAAAACATAAATTTTATGTCCTTCCTAAGGAAAAGATATCGAAGATACCCGTACCATAGCAGAGTGAGCCTGCGAGAAACCCTTCCTGTTACACACACCTAGAAATTCTGACTCATGTCTAACAAATTCTGGTATACAGCTAAACTCACAAGAATGAAAGAAATCTTCAAGTGCTAGAAATGAAAGGGGAACTTAAAGTTCGAATTGGGTACAGGTACAAGAACTCAAAACAGGAGGTAACACCCGGGACAGGAAAGGAGCTGCAGGGCACAGAAAGAACAGAAGCTGAAAGGGGGACCCCAGCAAGGCCAGCATGTCCCTTGACCCCTTGACATGACTGCACTCAGTGAAAGGAGGAAGGACTAGACAAACCTCGCCATGGGGGGGCAGGGGGCGAGCATTGTTCAGGAATGTCATCTAAGTCTGGAATTCGGTCTGTGGGAGGATGGGAATGAAATCCCCTATGAAAAAGAAAAATCCCAAACCTTTACTACATGCAAGATCAGACCGCAATTTCACTTCACTCAAGTGGTGCAAGAATCGCCAAGCACAAGCTCACAATAACATCATTCACCAAAGACAGGAGGAAAGGATTCACGGGCAGTGTATGAGCAGATACAACAAATCGGGAGTAACGCAGGGCAGGAGGAAATCAAGAAAATAGATGGAAGGGGCGCCTGGGTGGCTCAGTCGTTAAGCGTCTGCCTTCGGCTCAGGTCATGATCCCAGGGTCCTGGGATCAAGCCCCGCACCAGGCTCTCTGCTCAGCAGGAAGCCAGCTCTCCCTCTCCCACTCCCCCTGCTTGTGTTCCTGCTGTCCCTATCTCTCTCTCTGTCAAATAAATAAATAAAATCTTTAAGAAAAAAAAAAAAGAAAAGAAAATAGATGGAAAAGAAAAATAAAGAAAACAAGCTGGTGGGAAAAAAAAAAAACGAGAAAAAAAACACCATGGAAATTAGAAAACAAAAAAGTAGGATAAAAGTATCAGTAATATACATTCAGCATATTTATGTTCATTTCTAAAACACAAAATATTTTATACCATGGTAGTTACAGAAATATTATAACAAAGATATGAAACATGCATGTGAACAATACCATCAACTGAGGATGATAATTTCCTCTGGTGGGGAAGGGAGGTGGGGGGGCAAGGAGTTGTAACATTTTGCATAAAAAGAGAGAGATAGCTATCTGAACCAAACAGCAAACTGCCTAATTCACATGCAGATAATACCATAATAAACTTGTTCGGACTTAAAAGGTCTGTAATTCTCAGTCTGTTTATAATACTTCATAATTAAAAGAAAAAGAAAAAGCTACCTGAAACAAATATTGCCCCGAAACCTTTAAGTTTAATTACTATAAACTCAAGAGCAAAAACTGAACTTTTTTCAGTTAACTTTATGTTACCTGTGAAAGTAACATATCGGAAGATTAAATAATCACTTCATGGCACTGACCTATACTGACATATTTTCTGCCCACACTTCCCTAAGATGTTCAGGACTATCAAGCTAGATCACCCAGTGAGCTCAGGAAAAACAGCCTACCTCTTAAATACTCCTCCCTGTCCCTGCCCCTCCCTCAGCTCTCATCTCTTTACCCTATCATACTGAACACACACCCCCAAAAAACAAGATAAAATTAAATAAGAAATTAAATCTATACACACACACACACAGAGCAGAAAAAATTCAGAGCTAATCCTAGAGAAGAGTCAAAGGTCTCTTTTATAAAACCCTATTATCTCCGGAGCTTTTAAGATTAGATGTCCTTAAGGAAAAAACAATCTGTGTTAAATAAATCTATAAAACAATTCCTATACACCTGTCTAAAAGCAGAACTATATCATTTGTCAGAACGATCATTTCTCTGTTCCTTTTAAGCCTGAACACTTACACCATGCCTAAAAAGACTTAACACTGAAAAGAATTAAAAAGTACGCAAGAACTGAAACCTAAAGGACCTTCCTTGATACACAGCAACTGAATATTGACTACAAGAACTGTTGATACAATAAGAACAAAATTGTTTTTAAAAAGCTCCCCAAGCATGTGGGCATTCAAGATAAGGCTGACAACACTCATCAGAGAAAGCAGAAGTCATCCCGAGATATTCTGAATAATGACTATAAAGGACGAAAATTACCCTTAGTCGACTGAGATACCTTGTCAGTATATCAACTGTTTGAAAAGGTCTACTTCATTCACCTGAATGTCAGCATCTGTATCACAATCTGGGACTGAATTCTGAAAACTTAAGTCCTAAATAGGATAATATTTGCATTTGACTTTCATACTGTTCTCTGAAGGACACTTACCTGTACCAGATGTATTGGCGTAAAAATAATAAACGATCTGTAATAAAAAATAGCAAAACCAAATGTGAATCATCTATTCTTTAGGAATCGCTTTCAATTAGTTTCACTGACGATAAATCTAAAATATACTGCAGACTGAACCATTACAAAATATGGAGAACAAAATTCTTAAAATAAAGGTATATAATCTAATATACACTGTAACTTTTATAAGATCATACATTTGTGTATGTTAAGTCCCAAGTTTGTGTTACTCAAACATTTTAAGTATTTCCTAACAGTACAAAAAGGAAATGTGAGAAATGTGGTTTGAGATGTGGGAAATGTGGTTTGAAATGTTAAATTTCACCAAAGACTTTAATAAAACCAAGGAGTAGAAGTCACCCTTTAAAACCAAAATATTTGTATAAAAATTAAGATACTATTTTGTACTTTATAGCAAAAGTTTAAAAAAAAAAAATACCTAAAATGCACAAGTCCAGGGAAAAAAAAATCTCTAACACACTGAAAATAAAGGGACACCTCACTTAAGTAGAGTCGGGAGGCTAGAAGGGGGAGTAGTACACTCAACATCAATTATAGGAAGAAGTGTCAGGCCTCAACAGAAGAATCATCAACAGGAAAGTATCATCAGTTATAGGCCCCAAGAAGGAAGAGATGTACCAATGTACCATCAGACTGCCTACAAGAAATGGACTCCCCCTGCAACTCAGGTAGTAAGAAACCATCATCACCTGAATGCTTTACTCCAATGGGCTTTCATTCAGAACAACCCCTCCCAACTTCCTCCTCCAGAAAATAATGTTCTTCTCTGTTTGTTATACTTGGCTATAGTTTTACTGTAACTTGCTTGTCCTGAATTGCAATTCTGTTATTCCTGAATAACCCTCTTTTGCTGGTAGAATAACTGACAGTTTTACTTTTAAGATTAACTACACTATTGACAAATGATGCTTTATATGATCTCATTTAAAATGTGTATGAGAGTGTGAACATATAGGTATAGATCAATGAAAAAAAGTCTGAAGGGTAACAGATGTTCTCCAGGTGGTAAAATGAGAAAATTGTTCATTCGAATTTATAGTTATCCATATTCTCTGAATTTCTCTAAATGAATTTTATTACTTGTGTATATTTTCTAAGTTATCAAAATTTTAAAATATATGTCACAATGAAAATTGAATATTCTAGTGCTTATAAGAGAAGATAAAATTATAGTTAATTTCAAGCACTTAACTCCTTTGAAACCGAAACTTCTTTTTATAAGTAGCTCAAATTCACCAGTTATTACAAGGATGAGCTCTGGAGCCAGAAAGACATGCAGTCAAATTCCAAATGAGTGACCTTGGACAAGTTTCCTCATCTAAAAACATGAAGTCATAACAGCACCTACCTTGCTGGTCTAATAAAGGGTTAGATCAATAAATATAAATAAAGTTCTCACAGCAGCAACGTAATACAGCCAGTGCTCAAGATCTTCTCAGATACTGTGAGCTCATATGCAAACTTTGTCAGGAGTTACATGAATGCTCTGGTTAATCAAATTTTTAATCTGAATAACTCTGACCAGATGTCGCTGAAACATCACGTAAACCACTTAAAATTAAAATACACACATATATTAAATTAAAATCGGATAACATGTATGCTATTCATTTTTATCAGGCTCTGTAAGTCTAAAGAACATTTTAAAATTGCTCAAGTTTTGGGGACACCTGGGTGGCTCAGTCAGTTAAGCATCTGCCTTTGGCTGAGGTCATGATCCCAGGGTCCTGGGATCTAGTCCCACATCAGGCTCCCTGCTCAGCGGGGAGTCTGCTTCTCCCTCTGCCTGCTGCTCCCCCCTGCTTGTTCTCTGACAAAGAAATAAATAAAACTCTTTTTAAAAATAAATAAATAAAATTCCTAAAGTTTCAAAAACAGCGAAGTTATAAATGAAATGAAAAAATTATCTAACTATATCATTGTATAAAGAAAAATAAGCTATACTTACCTCTAATCGCTTTTGTGACGATAAAGGATGCACCGTGTTTTCGGTTGCCTCTAGACTGCAATGGGAAAAAAGAATATTACATTTGAGAATTTTCTACTAATACTTACACAATATGTAAAGTTACATTTCTTTGCTAATACTCAGTGCAGGGTACAAGTTACCAGTATTTACAAATCGCTATTTAGAAACAAAAGTAGAAGCAGGACTGAACACAGTGAAAGCAAAAGTAAGCATGGTACAGTTACAGGCATTCATCAGGACACAGGACAAGGATTGAAGCTGGAAACTCAAACACCACATGTCAAAACACCAGTCCAGAGACAGAAGAAGTCAAGGGCAAAGACCATATTGGTTGCCAGTTCAGCAGTCTACTTGGGTGGGTTAGAAAGACCTCAAATAATTTTTGCTTGCAGGAAAAGTGCTCGTATGGATTAATAAACTCGTACCTGGAGGCAAATTTGAGTATTTGTTGTATATCCACCGAGAAAATGCTACTAACACGCACACTGATATACAACCGCTATATTAAATAGTTCCTAAGCATAGACTAAACAATAAGCTACAAATAATAAAATGTACTAATGTGCTGTTAAGAGAGGAACATGGACATACAGTAAGTGCAGACAGATACAGCTTAAAAGCACAGAAAAGGTATTTCATTCCACAAACATGAATTGATTATCCACTGATCAGTAATACACAATTCGGTCCTGGGGAGGGTTATAAAGATGAATCCGATGTAATCGCCCTCCAAGAACTTGAAGTTGGGCAGGTGAAATCAATAGAACCAAAACAAAAACAAAAAAAGTGCCATGAGGTTTCAATGTAAGTTGACGCTGTACTTTTTTTAATCAATTTATAATGTTAAGCATTCTGAAACATTCCCGTAATTAACCAGTGCTAAGGAGTGAATATGCAAACTTTTCTGACCAATAGCAGCAGCAACAGCCTCCTAGCTACATACCCTACAATATTCACATTGTTCAAGACAAACAGAAACTAAGTATATACTTGAAAAACAACATGTACAGCCTGAAAGAATACATTATTCAAGAATTCAAGACAAGCAAAAACTGCAATGGAAAGGAGGTTAAAGAAAAACTACAAACTTTATAGATAGGAGAATGAGCAGTTTCTCCAGTAAAGAAACGGGAAAGATGTAAAAAAGAACTCATATGTCAGGACTCCCTGATCTTTAATAAAACTTTTGAATCTTGTTGCATCCTCGCAGTCTAAAACAATCACAGGCACTCAGTAAATATGTTGAACAAATGTGGGTTCCTGGTTCCTACTGTTCACCTTGTGCTGGGAGGCCCCTCTCTACCCAACGACTGAAAACCCTAAGGTCCAGTTAAGGTTACCAACCCCCTGAACCCCTTCTTCAGCAAGGAACCCAACCCCAGGTCAGCAGCTCCTCACTCATCCCTATCGGGGCGTTTTGTTCATACCACTATCACAGCGCAATTATACTAAGTGACGAAAAAGGTTTACTGGCTCGTCTGCCATCTAGACTGCAGATACTACAAAAGTTATTCACCTTTCTATGCCCACCGCCCGACACAGTATCTGGGACGTGGACGGACACACACGTACATTATCTGGGACACGGACCGACACACTGGCATATTAAATGCTTGTTTACTGAAATACACAGGAATGGGTGCAATTCAGCACCAAGGAGGTTAGGTAAAGGTTTGATGCCGCACTCCGCGGCTGCCCTCCAGATGCTGAGGTGACTGTAGGGTCCTGGAAAGTTCTCCCGCTGCAGATGAGGATCAGCCCTGGTCGGCTCTTGCCTCGCCCCCCGGAAAGGACCACCGAGAATCCAGGCAGCAGCTGCGCCGCCCCTCCAAATACAGACAGTGAAACTGAGATCCGGAATGGGAAGCTTCGTGCCCCAGAGCCCGAGGTTCTGCCCGGACGACCGAATTCGGGAGCCCAGGACGGACCTCAGGTACCTCCCGCTTTAGGGGACCCAGACCCCTGTTACAAATCCGCGGCGCCGTTGCCAGGGCGACAGCACAAGCGGCGGAGCCCTGCTCCCCCTCCCACCCAGCTCCACCACCCTACGTGGCTGCAGCTACGTGGCTCTGCCCGGCAGCGCCCGCGCCAAGCTGGCCGCAGCTCCGGAGGGGCCTGGTTCACCTGTACTTCTGTCTCCGAGGGCCACTCGGTGTTGATCAACAAGTCATAGAGAATCGTCTCCTCCTCGCTCTCCGCGGTGGCTGGATTCACAGCCGGCACTGACTCGGAGGCCGCCATGTTCGCCGGGGAGCCGATCAACCGAAGCGGGGCCACTACGGCATCTCGCAACGGACAAACTTCCCAGGCCGCTGTCGCTTTTGATTCACAGGAAGGAGGTGTGGTTAACTGGGCGTGGAAAGGAAATGCTGGATTAACCCTTTTAAGAGTAGGAAGTACAGTGACTATTGCCTGTCAGGGGTACGCCTTAGGTCCCGGTCCAGGGTACCCCTTGTTTATTAATCTGCGTGAGATAAACAAGTCTGAACCCCTCCTATCCAGCCAGCTTCTATAAAACAAAAATGGTAAAGTATCTTTAAGATGCTAGCTTTCATTTGTATATCTGTAGCCAAATACAAAGAGAGTGCAAACAGTGGTTTTTAAATAAACACCAAAAATTATGCAACTCAATAGATAAAGTCAATGAAAGGTGTCAGAGGAATGATGCTATAGGAGCTCAGAAAAGGCAACAAAGTTCACGGAATCAAGAGGAGTGGAGCTTGTCCTTGGTCTTTAACATTAAGTAGAATTTGAATCAAATCGAGAAGGTTTGGGGAGAGTATCTCAAGTAAGGGGGAATGGGGTCAGCAAAGACAGGCAGAAAAATACATAGTTGAAAGAACAGGCAGCTGAATATAACCCAGTAGGAAAAGGGTATGGAGGCAATAAACTTGAAATAATACATTGAGGACCTACTGGGAGGTAGTTAAAATGCCAGCCTCATTTGTTCATTTATTCATTTAACAAATGCCTCTATGTGGAAAACCCTATACTTGCAAGCAGAGTCTATCGTAACCCTAATGAATATACAGTGTACAAGAAATTAGCACTGTGTCACACTCAAAAAAACACAAATACTGAAGATTTCTTGCAGGAATTATATTGCATAATATCCATTAAGATGCATTAGGCAGTAATGCAATTAAAAGCCTCAGCTGGGAAGCCTAGGGATCCCATTTCTTTCAAAGTTAAATGCTCAAAGCCTGCCCAATATCACCTGCCCGCTCCCCTTACTCTCTCACCTCACTCCTGCTCCTCACCCTTGGACCTACCACCTTCAGCCTCACTGACCTTGCTCTTTCTGAACACAGCAAGCACACTTCACTTCAGGGACTTTGCAAAAGTTGTTCCTTCTGTTTGGGAGGCTTTCTACCAAATATTTGTCTCTCTCTCTCCCTCATTTCCAAGTTTTTGTTCATATGTCACCTTCTCTCCGGAAGCCTACCCTGACTGCTTGTTTTTAAATTTGTAACCACCTTCCCTGAACTCCAGATCTCCAGATCCCCCTTACCTTCTGGGTTGTTGTTTTTTTTTTTTTTCCATAACACTTATCACCCACAATGCTATATAATGTATGTTTTGTTCTATTTTTGTATTGTCTGTCCCCATTCACTAAAATGTAGGCTGCACCAGGACAGAGTGCACTACTATATATGTACCAATGCTAAAATGGAAAAAAAAAAAAACTCAGCTTTTCACCTGTGTAGGGTGAGTTTGTTACTTCTTATGTTCCCATTCCTACTTTTAGAAATATATCAAACATAATTTGTTTCTCTACCTGATATTTCTAATATCTAATTTTTTTTTAATTTCCTGCTGACTCTTGCTCAGCTTGTTTCTTTATGCACTCTGTGTGTGTGTCATTGTGAATTGGAATCCATTCTGGGAGCAGTTTTGGAGTTCTGGCTTGGATGGTGCCTTCCCCTGGAAAGACTTGCCTTCATTTTTGCAAGGCACCCGTGAGACTTGGATCTCCTTTAAATTAAGACTCTAAATCATTTCAGATGTTACAAATATTGTAAATTCAGGCAGGCTGTGGCCACAAATTCTCAAAGGAGACTTTTATAGCCACTCAGATTCCAAGCTGAGCAGACAAGTTTATTTGCTGTCTGGCTCTGTTTTAGGAGATTTTATGTTAATAGGGTTGCTCATCATGGATCCTAATTTTTTGTAGGTTGATCAGTGCTCCAGCTCCCCTCTCCTCACAAGTCTGAGGCCTTGACCCAGCCTCTCCATCCCACCGCACCTCTATCACCTGCCCTGAAATCTAAACTCATCCCTGAGGCGGCTATAATGACTTCACTGCTTCTTCTGTGGATTCTCCTGGCTGTTGCCAGGACTTGGGGATTCTTTTCCTTCTGACCAACTCATCCACTTACTTTAAAAGTTGTGTTTCTGCTTTTATATTCTAGCTAGCATTCTTGGGGTTTGTAAGAGTCTTTCAGGACGTCTTGTCTGACCCATTATCTGAAATGAACCTCCTGAACCTCACAGAGGGAAACACAATGGGGGTAGGCATTCTCCCCCAGCTTTGCCACAAATAGCCATGCAGCTCAGATGCACAGACCACAGATAGCAGCTCAACAGTGGCTCCAACGGGAGGCAACCGGCAGCATCCAAAAGAAATGGTCTTGTTTGTCAACATGTAGAAGACACCTCTGGGGCTCCCCAGAAATATTTGGGAGGGGAGTTTACAAATTGCTGAGGGTCCTGTGTCACCAGCTAAGAGTAAGACCAGTGAAATGACAGTGTTTCATGTTAGGATGATGACTACCATTCCTGTCCACAGTCTGGGGACACCTAGGACGTCTCAAATAACACCAATAATTCAAGAATTCAAAAGGCAACTATAGAACCTAAATACTGTAATTTTTTGTGAACAGGAACGATGGCTTTTTAATCTCTATAAACCCAGCTTGAAGGCTGGCCCTGAATACATTTTTCTTTTTTTTTTTTTAAAGATTTTATTTATTTATTTGACAGAAAGAGACACAGCAAGAGAGGGAACACAAGCAGGGGGAGTGGGAGAGAGAGAAGCAGGCTTCCCGCGGAGCAGGGAGCCCGATGCGGGGCTCGATCCCAGGACCCTGGGATCATGACCTGAGCCGAAGGCAGACGCTTAACGACTGAGCCACCCAGGCGCCCCCTGAATACATTTTTCTTGACTGCATGAATTTTTCATGGTTATTTTCCCACTGTTATAGATTAACCCTTTTTTGCTTAAAAGAGAAACTGCAACTTTTAAAAATCATTTATTTTCTCCAATAAAATAGTAATTTTCTCAAGGAAAATTTCTCTGGATAGCCCATTTATGAGCTATATTTTTTCCTACAGTTGTATTGAAATTATGGTCAAGTCCAGTTTATCCTTGAGTTTCTGCTAATGGAAACCTACAATGGGAATATTAACCAACAGAACAAGGATTCAATGAAGCCGATGAGGAATTAATAATGTGTTTGGTAGAGCAAAGTACTAACTTTTTAGAAGCTATTACAGAGGATCGGACACCCTCTACAAAGCTAAATTAAACACCAAGGATTAAGAACCATTTGAGGTAGAATTATTAAACGTCTTCCAATTTTAATGATGTTACCTCTTCAGTGGAATTTCATGCAGTGAATTGTTTCCTGGTGAAGTCCTTATCATTTTAGGTTTCTCTTTAGATAAAAATGTATACTCAGTGTTAAACTCTCAAAGTTTTTTAAGTTTAAATTGTTATATTCTGATACAGACATGAGATTAATGATTTTAAAAGAAGCTTTCCAACCTAATTAAGTCCTAAAGAAATTAACCAAAAGAAAAATTAAAGGCATTTAAGGGGAGACACAAATCTTTACCAAAGTTAGGTCACCGAGGAAGAAAACAGTATGTTAAAGTCAAATATACTGATATGCTAGGAATTGCTCTGGAATTGACATTGAACCTAAGAGGTAAAACTCAATAGTTTTTCAGTGAATGCACATTTATAGAATGGCATTTCTTCTACCCCAGTGGATCTTGACTTGTACAATCTTCCAATTCCTTCTCTGCCTCTGGCATAGACTCTAGATTCTGAAAAACTTCCTTTTGAATAACAGCTGTTACTGACTAGTTCTACTATTGCTTTGCACAAATTATTTAATCTATCTGTGCCTTGGTTTCCTAACTAAAGTAGGAAGACCTAAAGTAAGGCATTGTTCTGACAAAAATTCTGACCAAACTCCAGATGTTCTCCTCGAGTCGCACGTTCTTCTGACTGAGCCAGCCACGTGCCTCCTCTGAGTCTTCCTCTTGGGTCTATTAAAACATGTAGATTCTCTGGGACACCTGGGTGGCTCAGTCGGTTAAGTGGCTGCCTTAGGCCCGGGTCGTGATCCCAGGGTCCTGGGATCGAGTCCCACATCGGGCTCCTTGCTCAGCAGGGAGCCTGCTTCTCCCTCTCCCACTCCCCCTGCTTGTGTTCCCTCTCTCACTGTCTCGCTCTGTCAAATAAATAAATAAAATCTTTAAAAAAATAAAAATAAAACATGTAGATTCTCAGCACAAATGATATTGTCCACCCCCTTCTCCCACCACTAAAAAGCTTAAACATTAAAAAAATTTTCTAACACCTCAAGATACATTCCTAAGATGGTCCCAGTGTCCCCCTTACCCCAATGTGCCTGTTTGAAAAAGCTAGAACTGTTTGTTCTAGCCAACACCTGGCATAGGCCCCTGACCACCCATTCTCATTCCCTAAAATGAATTTACAATGGTGAATCCTCCCTCTGTCCCTTTGAGGTGTATATATATATATATTTCCTGCAACTCAGGAGTGTCTTTCCCAAGGACCTGAAAGCTTTCCTTTGAAATGTAATCCTCAGGAAGGACAGGGCCTCTGTGTTGGAAGTCTCTGTGTAAGGATAGAATCCTAACTTCCATAATTGCCAGCTAACACAGATGGCCTAAAATGCATTTACACTGACCAACTCTTTGTAATTTTTCACTTCCCTGACTTTGCTTAACCTTCCACCGGTTCCCTTCCCTATTCCCTGATTTTCTTTTTAAAATGTTCAGCCAAGCCTGTATAAATCAAAGTTTACTTAGTTCATTCTGCACTTTCTTTAATGCAACAATGTATTACTGATTAAAACCTGTCCTTACCACTTTAACCAGTGTCTGGCTCGTTTTATCTTTGACAATTCAAGAAGTGAGAAAAAAAAATGTTTTAAATACAATAAGATATAAAATAAAATAAATAAAATAATATAGTAGACATCTAAGAATAAAGCCATGAACTCAACATGACCAAGTAGATAAGCTCTAAAAAAAAAATCAGTTCTAAAATCATCTCACTACATATGTGGTCCAGGGATGCCCACATCCATCAAAACGTGTTTAAGTGCACATTTCTGGACTCCATTTCAGATGGGAGCAATCAAAATTGCTGATGGCGAGACCGAGGAATCTGCAGTTGAAAGAGCTCCCCAGAGTAATTCTGATCTACTTGAGTTTAAAGATCAGTGGCCTAATCAAGTATAAATGTGCAGGTGAAAAATTTCTTCTAAACAAGCAGGTAGGGCATAGTACTTATTCTGTTGGCCTTAGCACTTATTAGGTCAGATTTCTCAAATAAAAATTAGGAGTGGAGGGTGGGGAGGGAAAAGAGCAGGTATGGAATTCTGCCCTTTTCTCATCAGAACCCACATAAATAGGAAAGAAGTCTAGGCCAAAGGACCGCAAGTCTTCCAGTCCTTCCATGGGGGGATATAGTCCCTTGAATGGATGCAGGAAGCTTATATGTCCCCTGTTCTTGAATCTGCATTGGGTCTGTGCATGATTGCTCTTACATCTGAGCCTAGACTTAAGGCTTAGCAGCTTCTGTTTCCTCCCTCTTAGATTCCTGAGCTGCCAAGAAGGCCGGGCTATGCTATGGGAGAGAGAGGCCCAGTGGAGAGGCCAAAGGGAGGTGACTGGCAGCATCCAAAAGAAATAGAGTTGTTTGCCAACCTGCTGCCTTGCCTTTAATCTTTTTTCTCAACTGATGCTAACACCATTCACCCAGTTATCCCCACTAGAAACTCAGGAGTAGTACCAATGCCTTTCCTCCTCTCTCATTTATCCCACTTTCTCTACCTGCCACGCTGCCCCCAGTCAAATCCAACACTGCCAGTTTAATGATATTGCTCTTACCTGTCGCTTCCTGTCTGACATTCTTTCATGGTCCTGGTTCAAGTTTCAGTTACTTCTTATGTGTGTTACTGGGATAACCTGGTAGTGGTGCTCTACAAATACATTCTTCACAAGACCCCCAGAAAGAGTTATAGAAAATGAAAATCTGATCATATCACTGCCTTGCTTGCTTTAAATCTGCTTCACCCACAACAGTGGTTCTCAAACTGTTGTCCCCAGACCAGCAGCATCAGCATCAGCATCACCTGGGAACTTGTGAGAAATGCCAATGAGAGGTCTACTAACCCCAGACCTACAGAATCAGAAACTCTGGGGAGGAGGGCCCCACGTCTGCATTTTAGCAAGCCCTCCAGGAGATTCTGAGGCACACTGAGGGTTGGGAAACACTGACTTACCAGATTAAACCAATTTTCTTCATCTGACAGACATAGTCCTCCCTGATCTAATCCGGGTCCAACTGCTGTAGCCTTATTTGTATCCATTGGATGATTTGAACTTGACATCTGAAGAATGGAGAAATGTTTGTTATGTTCAGGTGTAGGAGCTCATCTCCAAAAATGCCCACCAACAATTCCAGCCTCATTTTATCCATGCTCTTGTGTAGCTCCCTCCACAGGGAAGAGGGCTTGTCCATGTAACCAGTAGGATATTGTGGCAACAATGGTATGAGACACGGGGCAGGGAAATATGGAATGTGTAGTGGAAGAAAGTGGCTGTAAATAATAGCTATGACTAGGGGCGCCTGGGTGGCTCAGTCTGAAGTGTCTGTGTTCGGCTCAGGTCGTGATCCCAGGGTCCTGGGATCCAGCCCCGCATCAGGCTCCCTGCTCAGCAGGAAGCCTGCTTCTCCCTCTCCCACTCCCCCTGCTTGTGTTCCCTCTCTCGCTGTGTCTCTCTCTGTCAAAAAAATAAATAAAATCTTTTAAAAAAAAATAGCTATGACCATGTGACCAGTTTCAGAAATGTCACTACAATTGTCATGAGTATTTCTTCCCTATTTTGTTATGAATGTGTGTGTGTTACACATACACGCTAAGCAAATATATTTCCTTTCCTCTATTATCCCTTTATCATGTAACATAAGATGTATTTATTTTATGTCCTAGTATTTAAGTATTGTTAACTTAACATAATGGTATTCAAATGAGAAGATACCAAGAAGAGTAAACATCATGCAAGGACTTTGCATCCTCATCTGGGGAAAGGGTTAGTGAGTTTTCAGTTGTACACAGGACAGTTCTATCATGTTAGCTGGGAGTGTGACCTTGTCATTGTCTTTGTTTGGAGATTAAGTATAGTTTAAGAAGATACACATGGGGGCCAAGTTGACAAGGGGTGAATTTGCGGTGCTTAATTTTATACATCAACTTGTCTGGGTAACATTGGGCCTCATTCAATCAGTGGAAGGCCTTGACAGAACACAAGGCTGACCTCCCACAAGGAAGAGGAAATTTTGCCAGCAGACAGCCTTCAGACCTGAACTGCATTATCAGCAGTTCCTGGTTCTCCAGTCTGATAACCCATCGTATAGATTTTGAACTTACCAGCCTCTGTAATTGCGTGAGTTAATTTCTTAAGTCTCTTTCTTTATATATATATATATATGTATATATATACATACATATATATGTATATATATATATATATATACACATACACATACATATGTATGTATATATATACATCCTTTTGGTTCTGTTCTCTGGAGAACTCTAATACATGGCCACACAAATTTATACCCTGTCCCACATGTTTTTCTTGTAATAAAGTGTTACCACTCATGTTTCAAGTGGTAATATCTAGAATCCCCTTGAACCTGGACAGATCTTTATAAATGCCTCAATTCATAGAATAGGGAGGAAGGGATACTGCTTGACTTCAGAAGCTTGGTCATTAAAGATGACCTGGTCCTTGGGATGCTGCCTTTGGAATATAAACATTATGTTGTGAGGGAGTCCAAGTCACATGGAGAGGCCAAGTTGGTCAACAGCCCCAGCCAGGGTGTCGATGACATGAGAGCATCAATGACATCATGGGAGTGAAGGAACCTTCGAATGATTCCAATGCCTAGGCTTTGAGTCTTTCAGTTGAAATGATAGGTATTGAGGAACAGAGGTAAGTCATTCCTGCTGTGCTCTGCAAAGGTTCCTCACCCATAAAATCTATGGGCATAGTAAATGGATATTTTATGCCACTACATTTTGGGGTAATTTGTTATGCAGCCAAAGTACCTGGAACATCACTATTCAGAGCTATACTTAAAGCAGCCACCATGAATTCCCAGTCTTATTATTGTAATATCATAGGAACCTATGACCAGGTAGTATAAATTTCCTTATTCACAATTATTTTCTCCAGGCATTTTGAAGAATTCTTGGCCATCTTTCTTATTGCCCCTGCTGCTGCTGCTGCTTCTTTTTTTTTTAATATAGCACGTTGTCTTGTTTCAGCCAGCTTTAAATAAAAATCACAGACCTTGTTAACAAGAAAACCTGTGATCAGTTTCACAGACAGGAAGGGGGTGCCGGGAAGCAAGGACACCAGGAGGGAGGCTGAAAAAGCAAGCCTGAAGCCTGTGTGCAGATGCAAAATGGCTCTCTTCTGTGGGTAATGGAACTCAGGGGTCCTGGCAGATTCCGGGCAGCTGGATTCAGAACATTTTTCTGGTGCACAGTCTGTTCTTAAACACCCACAACCTCCAGGCCATGTTCTCTTGCTCAGGCTCCAAGTGTCATGCCATCTCCCCAAGAGCCATCAGCATCACTCACAGGGGCTGATGAGCACTCAAGATGGCGGGCGTGGGAGAGAGAGTGGCATTCATTGCCTGCCGGCCAGTTAGCACCCAACCATAAATCCTGTCCCTGCCTGGCTAGCTTATAATGAGACCGACACTGTTAGTGAGATCTCTTTTTCTGTTTTACAGTCCCTCTGGAACTCATCTGGGTTGTCCTTTGTCTCCCTCTCCCCGTATATCTGGAGTGATGGACTTTATAGCCACTTCTTCAGGGGATAGAGAATTATAGATCTCTGGATTTATGTCTGTTTGCCAGGCCCTCTCTGGTCCCTGCACCATAAGGTGAATGCTGGGGCAGCGAGAATGATGTTGCATTCTAATAGATCTGGACCAGCTTCTGACAGCTTATTTTGACCAAAGCATAAAATTCAATGATTGTTGCTCAGCTTAGAAGCTATAGGAAATTCAGAGGGAAAAAAGAGGATGTTTAAACGTGAACCTCCCCGTCTCCAAACTGCTTTCTGAGTAAGGCAAATGGAGAAAAACAGGGTAAGCTAAGGCCAGCAAATTTAATAACAACAATGGCTGATCTGGAAGGAACACGATTTGTCCCAGATGATGCTGTATGAAAATACTGTTTCCTGATTTTGAGGGATTACCACCTGCTACTTGAATAGATCAGGGGTCTGTTATGAAAGCGAGGGGGTGTGGTCGCCAGCCTCTAAGACGGCCCCCAAATGATCCTTATCTACTGGCACTGACACCTCTTTGTATTTCCATGCTGAACACGACTTTGTGACCAATAAAGCACTGCAGAAGTGACTGTGTGATTCTGATGGCTAGCCCATGAAAGATATCACACACTCTATCTTGTTCTGTAGGACCACTTGTTCTGGTGGCAAGGGAGCGGGGTTTGGGGGTGGGGCACCAGCAGCCATACCCTGAGAACATTCAAGCAGCCAAGGAAGAGGTCTATGTGGAGAAGAGAAGCCTCCTGCTAACAGCCACACAGTCATGAGAGCGAGCTACCTTTACAAACTGAGCCTCCCTCCCCAGCCTCAGATGATTGCAATCCCCACCAGCAGACTGACTACAATAACAAGAATGACTGTCAGCAGAAGTGCCCGGCCAGGCTGCTCCTGAATTTCTGTTCTAGAGAAACTGTGAGTGATAATAAACGGTTACTGTTTTAAGTCCCTAGATTGTGGGGCAACTTGTTTTGTAGCAAGAGATACCTAATGGGGATATATCAATTAGGGTTAGATTTGGCTGTGTGGGACAAAGAGCCCAAAACAAGTAAGATAGCTGTTTATTTCTCTCCCATGTAAGAAATCTCGAGTCACAGTTTTGGCTAGTGTGGTGCTGCTTACTAGGGACTCAAGCTACTTCTCCCTTTTTGTTCTGCCATCCTCAATATATGGCTCTCTTCTCATGGTTCAGTATGGCTGCTCAAACTCTAGCCATCATGTCCACAGTCCAGCCAACAGGAAGGAAGAAGAGCAAGAAGAATATATCACCTCTCTTAAGGAGCCTTTTCTGTGTATGCCATTGGCCAGAACACAGGCATATGGCTGTGGAGGCTGGGGAGTCCTTATTCTGGGCAGCCATACGTCCAACTAAGAGTCAGAAATTTAAGGAAAAAGAGAAATAAATATCAGGGCAAACTAGCAGTATTTGCTAGCTGGGGATTGGCATCAAACAGGATTTGCTGCTAGGTGCTAGCTTAGCTGAATCTCAGTAACAACCAGGAGTTTGCTGAGAAGATAGGGGTGGTTATACTTTATATGTCTGTACACTCTTTGCCAATCCCTGCCTCAAAAGATTGAGTCTGTTTTCCCTTTTTATGAATCTGGGCTGGCCACATGATTTGTGTTAATCAACAGAATGTGACAAAAGTGACAGTTACTACTTCCCAGGCTGATTTAAGAAATATGCAGCATCTGCTTTCTATCTTTAGAACACATCCTCTTGGAGCCCAGCTACCGCGTGGGAAGTCTGTCTTCCCGGGACGAGTTTTGCTGTGAGAAGATCCAAGCTGGCCTGTGGAGAGAGGGAGACCATGTATGGGAGCACTGTGGCACCCACACAGCAGAGAAGTCTTCTCAGACCTTCCAGCCCAGCCAGATGCCTGCTGAAGGCAGCTCACAGAATCATAAGCAAAGACATTGGTTATTGTATTCATTTTGGAATGGATGTTACACAGCAAGAGATAACTGAAACTAAAAACGAAAGGCTATGCTAGAGAGAGGAAGCAGCATAAGAAAATACACAGCTGTAAGAGGCAATCTGGTGTACGTAAGGAATCCTACATCATTTAATTTGCTGGAGGGTGAAATGGTCCTAAGTCATCATCTGGAAGTAAACAGGAGGCTGGGTATGGAGGGTCTGGTGTGTGCCATACTAAGGAGGGTGGGTTCAGGAGCCTTACCAACTATGAACTGTATCAAAGGGAAGGGGGTTTCCTATTGGAAGGTTGGCCACATGAGGTTTACTGATAGCAGGATTCAGGATCTGGAGCCAAGTACTCTAGAGTCCTCTCTTCTCCTAACCTGTGGATGGGAGGGCAGACTCCCTGGGCAGCATTGGAGGAGGCAGAAGCTTGTGGTTTCATGTACGGAATGATGGGTAGGTTTGTATCATATGAAGAAGGACTTGGGTTTGTATCACGAAGATAGCGCATTTTCTGATCAACTTCTTTTACATTAAGACAACTTTTTCTCCCTTACTGCTTCCATCGTCTTGGGGGTTGGATCCTTAGGAACTAGGCAGCTTGCTTTATCTTTATCAAGAACCAGATTGAAATCTGAGGAGGGGGTTGGGTGTCAATCAAAAGGTCAAAGTAAACAACCTGATTTGACTTCTATTTCCTAGGCTGGATTCAGGGTCACTGTATATGACACATTTCGTTCTTATTTTTGGTTGTGAGGAAATGACCAGGTATTCAAGGACTGTTTTTGATGGTGCCTTCACGACCCAGGCCAAAAATGTCTCCTCCTTAGAGACACAACTGGTTGCTTATTGCTCTATTCTAGATCATTTGAAAAGATATCACACACATTTTCTGAATGACGCATTACACCAAATCCATACCGATGAATGTTTCATCTCCATTCTTTTCTGTACCTATTGGCAATGTGTTAGGTTGCAAGCAAGAGAGAATTATCAGTGGCTTAAGTACATAAGGCATTCTCAAACCACAAGAGATCTAGAGGTAGCCAGACCTGGGCTGGCAACTTGGATTACCATTGTCATCAAGGATCCAACCTCCTCCTATTTTGTTTCAATAGCCATAGCATGAAGCTTTCATCTGCATGACGCATTGCTGTCTTTCCACGCACCATGTCCAGGTCCCAGGAGGAAGAAGAGCACATGCCAGTCAGGTCTTTATCTTTTAAAAAGTCCCTACATGGGACTTCCATTTACATCTCTCCAGGCGGAACCGGGGCTCATGGCTATCCCTCTCTACAGGGGGGCCGGCAAAGGTGATTAGTTTTTTCTTTTCTTTTCTTTCTCCCAATCTGTATAATAGAGAAGATCAAGGAGGAAGGGGACTGTGTGTGGCTTTTGGGTGGCCAGTCGACAGAGTCCTTCACTGGACTCCTTCTCTTTACACTGTCCTGGGTTTCTGAAGGGCATATTTCCCAGGCCTGTCTTAGTAGTTGCAAAATCAACCATAGGTTCTTGAAAATACACAGCACAGTCTTTCTGGGTACATGGATTATGTACTAAAATTCCACCACAACATGATTATTGGGGTTCAAAAGACCCAAGTACATAAAATGTGGGGTTCTATGTGAGGTTCTAGAAATAAATGTGGGGGGAAAGTCCCAGCTAGTAGTTTTAAATCCAGTGCAAACTCTACCAAGGCTCAGCTGCAGTTTGGCGCCACCTGCTGGTGGCTGTCATCCCACCTAAAGACCTAGGAGTGGCTGGTTTTCTGGGATTCTAGGACTTTCCCTGGTAGTAGGCCTCCACGTTATCAGCTTGTTCTGGGAAGAGTAGACCAGCAGCATACTGGACTGGGGGCACTCATCCTCTGTCTCTTGGTTTAGTGAAGGAATTGCCTGCCATTTCTTTGCCTGGCCTTGTCCTTACCTGCCAAAGTGGGTAGCCAATCACATTTTATCCCAGTTCACATTGTTCAGGGTATTACCACACCCCCACACACCGCCCCACACTGATATTTATTAAAGTAGTATATTAAATGAGCTAAACCTGATAGAGCATAAGCAGAAAACATCATTCCTTCCCTTCAAACCCTCTCTACGGGCTATTTCTTTCCCTGACCTAGATAGAGCCTCTGGCAACTTCCAAAGCTTTTCTGGTTACTCTCACATAATGAAAAGTGGTCTGGTTTCTTCCATCACAATGAGAGCCTCATTTCTTTAATTAAATGAGCAAGTCCAGTGTAATGATCAAACTTCACAACTTGAACCAAAATTGTAGCTTCCTCCCTCCCCGGGTTGGCAATGGGGTGGAGTGTGTGGTCAGTCTCTGCTCTCCCCTCTCCCATTAGCTGTTGTTTCTGGTGTCTGGAGAGAGAAAAAGTCATGTGTGCTGGGGGAGATACCTACCTTCATCTGGCTGTTGCCATGTAATCTGATTCTGGGGCTCTCTGGTTCAGTCATGTGCAAGGTTGATTCTCGGAGGGGGTACTTTCTGTGGGTATCTTGGAGATTCTTTTGTTGGTATCTTCCCGGTGCAACTCACTTGAGGCAGGTGATACTGCTTCTCTGCTTAGAAGGTAGGAATTCAACAGGGCTCTTTGGGAGCCTGCCTGCTGTGTCACTTAGCTTCTCCAGGCAGCTCTTTGGAGCACATTTCCTTTGAAGATAGCTTCAAGTCCATTCCCACAGGTCCAGGGAGCCCTTGGGGGAAAGGTCACACGTGTCCCCCCACAGGTGTTGGAAACGTGCCCTGCTCCCACAGCAGCCTTGTCCTTCCCTTTGTCTCTGCCTGCCACAGCTTCTCACAGCATGTCTAATGCTTCCCAAAGCCCAGAGATCAAAAATTCTCTGAGTAGTCCCCTAGAAAACACTTTGTCTTGAGAGAGAAAAATGCCATAGGATGTCAACAACTCTCTTCAGAGAAATCTCTTTTTCTTATACTTTCAATCCATTCACACATTTAAGGTGGGGATTGGCTAAAGGCAAATCCTGCCTGGTATGTGATCTCATGTCTGTCTTTAGAATGTGGCATCTATTCAGAATTGCTACATTGCATAACTCTCAGGGGTATCATTTGTAGAAATATATATAAAATGTGTGAGGTTATAGAATATAATGTAAGTGGTGCCCCCTGGAGGTGTGAAGCTCCAGGGCCGAACGGAATGTACCGTCCTTGGCTTTTGGAGCTTCAGGCGAATCCTGTTACACGTAACAGTAACACAGCTAACACATACCATCACCATGCGCTATGCTTTACCTATTTTGTTGAATCTTCGTAACAATCCTATCAGGCAGGTACTATTATTCATGGGTATTTTACGGAGGAGTAAACGGAAGCCCAGACTTGTTAAGGTTACACAGGTTACTCAGGAAGTGGGGGTCCTGCAGTTGTACTTCTAACTCGGTCCACGCATCTTGCCTGAGGGGTTCACTTTCCTTCGTGTCATCCCGGGGCAGCCTAAAGATGGTACAGCACGCACCCTGCAGTGATGCGCACAAGGCTCAGACGCCACGCTGCCTCGTAGTAACTGTGTGTGGCTGTAGAGGAGTTAAACTTTCCTGAATCTTCGGTCCTCATCTAAAAATACTAACACTACCTGACAGGAGGTGTGGGTAGGATTAAACATTCATTTACTCTTCCTCTCACTCTGCAAAGAGAAAGGAGTCAAAAAGGCACGGCAGTCAAACAACCTTGGATTGCTCAGTACATCAGACCCCGTGTCGGGGAGGTGGGGAGACCCAAATCAAAAGCCTTAAGTGAATGTCTTGGGTGCTCATCTTCAGAGGCTGGGGGTGCTCAGAGAGGCTGCGGAGAGGGCCATGTTTTAGTATCAGATCATCCTGGGCCACTGTGTGCCCCTCATCACATAACGTCTGGTTCCTCACGTGTGGAAAAGTGGTCCTGGTGACACGTGGCACGCTCTAAGTAAACGGAAACCATTAGCACGGCTAATGATGATGACGGGTGCCTGCGGAAGGCGGGGTCCCTGCGGAAGGCGAGGTCCAGCTGAACCTGGGCAACGCGCGGCGCGCTCCAGGGCGGGCCTTTTCTTCGGCCGGAACGGTTCTCCCGGGGCTGGGGTCCTGCCCGGACTCGGAAAGCCGCAGACCGAGGGCCGGAAGCGCGCGCTGCCACTGCGAAGCGTGTCCGTGCGGAGGGAGGGAGTGAGAGCGAGCGAGCGGAGCCGCGCACGACCGGGCGAAGATGGCGGCCTTTTCTGGTGCGTCTTTGGAGCGGGGCGGGGGCTGCGGGCGGCTCCATCCGCGCCCCGGTGCTGGGGCAGCCCTCGGGGAGCCATGGGACGGGGGCGGACAGGTGCGGCGCGGCCCGGGAGGGAGCTGTCCGCAGCGGTCTCGGAACTGCGGGGAGACCCCTCGCGGGGGCCGGGCCGGTGCGCCTCGGTGTTGGCGAGTGCCTTTTTCTCTAGGGGCTGGCCGGGCGCCCCCTGCTCCCCCTCGTCTTCCTGCCCGGACGTTGGCTGGCCTGCCCGCCCGCCCGGGGACCCGCGGCCGCGGAAACGATGCGGCGGCGGAGCGCTAGGCCTCCTGCCCGTTCGACGTGGCAGCGGTGCTCGGGGACCCTTTTCTGCGCGCGCCTGGGGCTCGGCCCGGCCGACGGGCGGCGGCGCGTGGGCAGGGCTCAGCCGGACGTGACCGTCCTGCCTCTGTCAGTCTTTCCAAGCCTTTCTGGAACGAAAAGCGCCAGGCACACGTCTACTATTTATTTGTTGTTAAACGCTGTGATAGCAGCATTAACGTTAAATATTGAAGCACGTTCGTCCGCATACACACTCGCGCAGCATACGTTTTGAAAGCTCATCTGTTCTTTATTTGCTGTATGATCCCCTCCTTTATTCCAAACAGTAATTCGAGGTGGCATATTTAACCCCAGAGTTGTGATTTTTCCCTCTTCTCTGTCATCCTTTTTACATCCATAATTTTACGAAGCTTCCATAAACGTTATACATACTAAAGGTGGTGGATTTATGTAACCGTAAATGTATCAAGTTAGGCCTGATATCGTTTAATGTTCTGAACCTATTAAGATGACTTCTGATATAACACAGTACTGTGCTTCCTTCAGTTTACTCCTGTAAGAACGTTAGGAATTCCACATCCTTAAGTCACCAGAGAGGATTTCTGGTTAGTGTTAGTTGCATCTCCTAAATGGAGGCGAGGCGGCGTCCACTTAGAGTGGTAGCTGGTTTTCTTTCCCCGGCTCTCCTACAACAAGATTTTAGAGCCTGAGATGTTAGAGCAGTTCCAGATTGTCATTTTATAGGTTTGCTTCTTTGGGAGTCAGGCACAAATTTCAAGAATGTTAGAGTCTGTGATAGGAAATAAAGACGTGGAATCACAGAGCATGAATATTCCTGTTTTTCCCTTAAATAGTGAAGTGTTCTATTTAGAGAAAACATGGTTCCAAAGCAAACATGCAGAGAACACGACTAGGATGGAACAAGACGTCTAGAATTTGCTGAAAGCAGTCTGGTCGCTGCGCGCAGTATCCCATTTCACAGGCAACTTGAGCTCGCAGTAGAGACTGCAGCATATTTAAGACCATCACTCCCCTTTTTTCAAGCACTTAGATTGTAGAGAGAGAATATAGCTGGACTCTAATGGGAGCAATTCTTAGAAAGGTCTGCTTGGATATACAGCTTCAGATCTTGATTAGTTTTTTGATCTGTGGATTTTCCTGGGGAGATTTAGAGGTAGGAGAACTTTTTTTGAAAACGATTTTCATACTTACCCATATAGTTAATATTTATATTAACTAGTTGACTATGTACTAAAGTTTTAGTGTTGTACCTATTATGTTAATTGCTAGTATGATTCTTCTCACATGCAAAGAAAGCTGTTTTTCCGGTGCATATATTCAATGTGTAGATTTGTGCCTTTTCACAAATAATTATAAGAAATAAAAAATTTCCAAATTGGTTATCTCTGGGGCTTAGGAATGTTTGAGTGTTGTTAATTTTTGAATAGAAATATGTATTTTTGTAGTAATAATAAAAGCTTCATTTTGTAAATGCAGACTTAAAAATTACTTATTTGGAAAGCAGGTCTACACAATCCAACTAACTACATGTGTAACTACCCTCTACAGTTCATTTGAGAAATGACAAAAATGACAAAATACAATCAGAAATAACCAAATCTATTAATTTAGGACTGGCTTCAAAGTGCATTATTTAAATATCTGAACAATTAAGAACAGTAGTTCTTCAGCTGTGACTTCCAGTTACTCAAGTTTTCACTCGGCCCCTCCCTTTTTAGTTAGCCAGAGTTTGATTGATTATGGTTGCCAATAAGTGTGGGCCTCTCTCTCCACTTGGCTGTCCACTTTTCTCAGATCGCTGAGGCTAATCACATGGTCCGCAAATAGTCAAGGCACATGACTTCCACATTATTTCTGTATAAAACAACCAAGATGTTGGTTGAGAAACCTCTCTCCAACTCTGGCGGATTTTTCACCAGTCATAGGAAGGAAGCACTCACTGGTGGCTACTGTGTATCGAGTGACGACTGTGTCAGATGTATTACGTGTTACCAACTGTAATCTTCCTGTAGCCCTGCAAGGCAGGTCACGTTAGTGTGATTTTGTGTGGAGAAAATAGGTTTATAGCTTCGTAAGCTCTGGAGCTCGCTTAAGGTCGCTTTGCTGGTGAGGGTTTGTATTTTAACTCAAGTCTGTTAACTATACTCTTTTAATGGTGCCATAGTCTGGAGGTACTAAATAGCAACTATGCTCCAAAGCCTTTTCCCTTTTCTTTCAACAGTAATTTTAAAAGCAGTATTATTTAAGTTTAATATGTTCAGTTTTTTAAAGTGAATTTTTATTTTCAGAGATGGGTGTTATGCCTGAGATTGCTCAAGCTGTGGAAGAGATGGATTGGCTGTAAGTACACAAAGCTTAAATGTACCTGTGACAACAATGTTCAGTAATTTAAACAGTGGCTAGTCAACTTACAAAATATTTTTGAGTCTAGTTGAGTAACTAAAATTCAGTTTTTCTTAAGATTCTCTTAAATTATAGAAAGCTTCCTTTTTAAACTTTGATTTATTTTTAACTGGAAAAGATCGGTGCTATTTACCAAATAAAGTTCTCTTTTAGGTTTATAGTTTAACATAACTTATTTAGCATAGGTGCTTCTCTTTTTACTAACTAAAATTCTTCAAAATATGGTTCTTTTAGTCTCCCAACTGATATCCAGGCTGAATCTATCCCACTGATCCTAGGAGGCGGTGATGTACTTATGGTATGTTTACATTTGGGGAGGTGTTTGGGAGCTGAGGACACACATTCTGGGGCTGTTTGTGACCCACTTGAAGAGCTCCATAGGCTTAGAAATGTTATTTTCACCAAATTACTTTTATTCACAAACATTTAGGATACACATACTGTATTCAAAGTAATGAGGCAGAAGTTGTGCGGAACACAAAGGTGAATAAGATGCAGTCTTTACCCTTGAGAAGCTTAAATCCAGTAGCATAGTAAGACAGATACACAGATAAATGTCTGTCATACAAGGGGCTGTACTTGGGGGAAGTATATTTTGGACAAAGGAAAGATGAAAGAGAAATGCGCTATACGTAGAGAATGTATCAACAACAACAGTGAGTAGGAGAATGCAGGATATGATCCCAGAATAATTCAATTAGATGGTAGCATGAAATGTATGTGTGTGTGGGGGGAGGTGTATAACTTGAGATAAGATGGGAAGTATATAGTGGGTCAGATTATTTGGGCTCTTTCTCAAGTGTCATGTTAAAGAATTGGTATTTGTTGGAGGGGGGAATCATGGGAAATTTTTAAAAAATTTATTTAGAGAGAGAGAATGCCTGCACGAGCCGGGAGTGGGGGAGGAGCAGAGGGAAAGGGAGAGAGAATCTTAAGCAGACTCCCCCAAGACTGGAGTCCGATGTAGGGGTCCATCCCACAACCCTGAGATCATGACCTGAGCCAAAACAAGGAGTTGGACACTTAACCGACTGAGCCGCCTCAGGTATCCTGGGATCACTGGAAATTTTTAACTGGGGATGTGTTATGTCGTTAGAACTGTGTATTTATGAAGACTGATTTGGTAGCAGTTTGTAGTACAGCTCAGAGATTAGATGCTGCTGGGATCCTTCTGTAGTAATCTAGGTTAGAACGATGAGGGCTTGGATTTGAATGGTAGCAATGGGAAAGGAAAGGGGAAAGCAGATTCTTGAGGGATGGGGGAGAAGTGACAAGATTGGCAGTAGTCACAGTTGACTGAAGAAACCTGAGGAATCTAGAGGCACTGTGAAAATTACAGTAGCCAGTCAAGTCTTAAAGATTTCTCCATGCTGTCATGTTAATTTGACTTTTTTAATTGACAACCTAAATTGTAAACTCAACTATTTTTTTCCCACTTAGGCTGCGGAAACAGGAAGTGGAAAAACTGGTGTAAGTAAGAAACTTAAATTGACTTACTTTGTAAGAGTTGATTTTTACAGCAAGTTTGAACAGTAGTTTTTACTTTGAATAGTTAATAAAACAACCTTTTCCAAAATGTAAGGAATTGATTGCTTGCCACTGAGAATGATATTTTAGTTGCCAGCTAATTCTGAAATAAGATGTGCAAGAGTATAGGTTTAAGACTAGTACAGTTTTAAACTGATCTTGGATAAAGAGTTGTAGTATCTTTAGTATTTATATTTATTTCTGAATTTTAATGCAATGGCTCTAGTAATAAAGAGGCTGCACATAGAGGTGGCTCTCCTGTTGGCCTGGACCAGGGAAGCAGTTTGTCAGACTGGACAGTATTTTTCCTCTTTGAGATTGTTCTGAAGGTCCCCATTGTTTATGGTTTTGGGTTATCAGCTGCCTCCTGGTTCCTTCATTTAATCAACTCTCTTGTTATCTTGCTGGTATTTTGAGTTTGGGCAAATGAAATTAGAGTAGCAATCTGGAATATGTAATTATTTAATGTGCATGTGTAACTTTTGTAACACTGACTGTTAAACTGTCATTAATATCTGAATACTCATGTAGAGAACTATTGTTTCTTTGATAGGCTTTCAGTATTCCAGTTATCCAGATAGTTTATGAAACTCTGAAAGACCAACAGGAAGGCAAAAAAGGAAAAACAACAATTAAAACTGGTGCTTCAGGTAAGTTTTGCATATTAATATTTTCCTTTTGTGTAAAAATAGTAATTCTCATTCCTGGCATTGACAGATGGGAGGTGAGAGTGTGCGTTTTTACTGTCAATATTTGGGGGATAGGGCTGTTGGCATTGGGTGCCCTGGAAATCAGGGATGCTAAATGCCATTTACAGCATAAACAGTGAAATATTGTCCCTCCTAAAATACTAATAGTGCTTTCTTTGAGAAAACACTGGCATTTTGGAAATTATATTTAGTTATTTTAATGTTTTTCTTAATACCTTTTACGTTTAGTATTAAAGATAAATTGGTACAATGTTTTACAAAAGTATTAAGGATTTTATGAAAAATTGATGGAATAAAAGTCCATGATGGTGGGAAATACTGCCTTCCACAGGGAAAGGAGGCATGCATTGTTTTTCCCTTAAGATAAGAAAGGAGTCCAGGAAGTTAAAATGTAAAGTGTAAATTTTAAAGTGCGTTATGTTTAGTCCTATTTACATGGAGATTGATCCTTTACTAGGATTTTCAGTCCTGTCTATGCCATGGATAATCTTAACATCAATTTCCTCATCTGTAAATTGTGTTGCTTTCATTAAATGGTTCTGAATCCCGTTCTACCTTGAGTAATCTATGGTTTTGTTATATTTTGACAAAATTTGTTCTGTATTTTAAGTCACATTTGTTTCATGATACAAAACGGGATTGTGACAAAATAGCAAGCTTAAGTGGAATGAACTTGGCATATCAACATTTTTCTTCTCAGTAATTTGAAAGTAACAATGTTGGATCGTTCATAGAATGAACTCATTTGTAAATAAATTGTGAGATAATGGATATGAACTCTTTAGACTATTGGCCTATTCAAAAATAGTTTTAGAACTTGTAACAACTATAAACCATCACTTATGAGAGATGGTGATAAAAGAGAATATTTCCAGAGGAGGATAACCAGAATGGTAGTAGTTTAAGAAACAAGCACAAAAGAGATGACATAATTGTAAAATCATTGAAGGGATCTGGAGAGAAAATAACTGTTCTAGAAAGGACCAGGACTAATTAGAAATAATCTAATGAAGATTTCTGTTTAAGTACTTACTAGTAATTAGATGGAGCCCACAATGAGAGAGAGAACCTCAAGAGTAAGTTACTTCGCCATCAGAGTGTTTAAGCAGATGGTAGATATCATTTGACCACAAGTAATCTAGAAAAGATTTCTACCTTGGGCAGGAAATTAGGCCTGAAAACATATAGAGTTCTTTAGCTATTACAATTCTTTGGTTATCCGTAGACTATTAAGATGTTTTAAAAAAGGAAAATGCTGGTTCTATGCAAGTGAGAAGGGAAAAAAATTGTGACTTTTGAATGTGATATTGACTTATTTAAAGGACTTGCTTTTTTTTAAAAATGATGATTAACTAGATCCTGATATGTTGGTCATTTATTTCAACGTGTTTAGTTACCAAGGCTTCATTTTATCAGTGCCTTCATAGTTACGACAGAGATCAGCTCCATCTCTTACCAAGTGCAGTGAAGCAAGTGAGGAGAAAAGGCTTTAGCCCATAAGGCAGTGATTATTGCCTTTCACTTTCAATTTTGCCTTTAATAAAAAGAGCAAAACGTTTACTTGTATATTCCAAATAATTTGTAAAATCGTATTAAATCTAGAGGAATTAAGGTATCATATAAAATATAAAATATATTTTTTAGAGAATGTTTTTAATTTCGTATGATTGTGTGTGACTTATTTTAATTTTAGTGCTCAACAAATGGCAAATGAACCCATATGATAGAGGATCTGCTTTTGGTAAGTGGATAGATTTTAGCAGCTTATTTGTAAGAAATTTGTTTTTTTAATAATACCTGAGAATACCAAGAAAATTATGAAAAAGAATAGTAAATGAAGATTTAATTTACCAGATACTAGAATATAGTCACTACGTTTAAGTAGTTTAGTAGTGACATAGGAATAGTCAAGTAAGTCATTGGAATATAATGGAAATATGCTGCAGTATATATGATAAGTTAATATGCAGAAAACAACATTTCAGTGGGAAAAAGGATGATTTATTCAGTAAGGGCGCTGGCATAATTGATGCTCCATCTGGAGCAATGTAAAATTAACTTATAATTAGAAACAAATTCTACATGTACTTAGGATTTAAATATACATATATGTATAATTTTTATTTTTTTTAAAGATTTTATTTATTAAAGAGTGAGAGAGAGTGAGAGAGCACAAGCAGGGGGAGGGTTGAAGGAGAAGGAGAAGCAGACTCACTGCTGAGCGGGGAGCCCAACATGGGGCTCGATCCCAGACCCTGGGATCATGACCTGAGCCGAAGGCAGATGCTTAACCGACTGAGCTACCCAGGTGCCCATATATTTTTATGGGTATTTTTTTGGTATATTTTATGGGTATTTTTGGTATATTTTATGGGTATTTTTATGGGTATATAATTTAAATATAGAAAACTACATATACAGTTTTGAGGTGGGGGAGTTTTCCTAACCCAAAGAGGAAACTTGGGAATTGTAAAAGATAAGAGGTTTATTTGTATACAATTAAAAAAAATACGTGGGAAAGATACCACAGAAAAAAGTCAACCGAAAAAAAATAGAGAACACTTGCAATGTTGATGAAATATAAAGAATACTTATAAACTGGTGAGTGGTTCTTGCATAGATAGCAGATTAAGCTACTTATGAAAGTGGGCAGAGGGTACGAATAGGCAGTTCACAGAAGAGCAAATCCAAAAATAACGTTCAAAACATTCAAAAATAACATTTATAGATAGTAGGGAAATGGGAATTAAAGTTACAGTGAGATATTTTTTTATACCCATTTATTGGTAAGAATTGAATAGAGTGATAACCAACCTAACAAATTATTGCCTTTCTGGAAGGCAGTTTAGCATTACCGATTAAAATAAAAATATGTATTTATTTCTGGAAGGTCTAGCCCATTAGAATAAATGTGTCAGTATATAAGGATATACATACAAAGCTGTTTCATACAGCATTATTTGTAATGGTAAAAACTGACAACAAAATGAATGTTATTGCTAAGAGATTGGTTAACACAGATTAGGGTGTATCTGAGGACTACCGTGTAGCCATTACAGAGAATGAATCAGAACTACAGTGTTGACTTGGAGAAATTTTCACCAGGTGTTGGTGAGTAAGAAAAGCAGGATGCAAAGAAATTGAGAATGGGCATGAGGAATCATGCCCCAACGAGCCAAAAACATCCAAATTGCTGCTCTCCACCATATGACCTCTAATTTATATAAAGTTTATGTCTGTATACGTGCATAAAGAATTTTAAATATAAGAATTTTAAGGATTTGCCATTGCTTGGAGAACCTTTTAAAAAGTTCAAAGTTTTGGGGCACCTGGGTGGCTCAGTTGTTAAGTGTCTGCCTTTGGCTCAGGTCGTGGTCCCAGGGTCCTGGGATCAGGCCCCACATCGGGCTCCCTGCTCGGCGGGAAGCCTGCGTCTCCCTCCCCCACTCTCCCTGCTTGTATTCCCTCTCTCACTGTGTGTCTCTCTGCCAAATAAATAAATAAAATCTTCAAAAAAAACAAAAGTTCAAAGTTTTACAGAATGTAGTACCCATATGAGTAAGAATTTATACTTTGAATAAATTAATTTCTGGTGATGTGTGATGAGATGCTTTTCTTGAAAGTTTGTTTTACATTCAGGTGCTGAATATGGGTTGCAAGCCTGAGCCAGGACAGAAGTTATAGTTTCTTCCCAGTACCGACAAAAGCCATAAGCTTTCCTTAGAGTCAGTAAGCTCTAATAAGCACTGTGACTGACCGTGAGGTAGAATATAGAACATGATTTTTTAGCGTCCTAATATTAGCAAATAACAATGACAGGTTTGTTTATTTGTGCTTTTTCCTGCTTTCTCTTAATGGATCTGGATCCATGGATTGGGGAAGAAGCCAGAGACAAGCCAGAGATACTTCCTGTTTTCCTTTTAGTGTAGTATTTGCTTAAGCTCTAATTTAAGCATGAAATCAGCAACAGGTATTGATGAGTGAGTGCTCCATCCCCTCTGAGGATCCATTTCTTTAAAAGACTCTAGAGAATGGTTGTCTAAACACATTTGTGTTGGTGATACAGCTACACTGTCAGTGGGAGTGAGATTAGGTGCTGTGTTGATTACTTTCCAGACTTGATGCAGTAAAATCTTGTCCTAGTTAACAGATAACAGTATAGGAACTAGTCCGCCACATGGCCAAGGCCCCCCAAGGGATTAATAAGGGCGATTACTTGTGGGGAAGATCTTATTACTCAGAAATCAGTAAGTCTCGGTGTTTGGAACGTTGCAACAAGTCAAGTGAAGCAATTATTTTATTGGTGACTGAATGATATTTGTTTCAGGATGCTTAATTTGATATAATCTGTACTGACATGGTTTTTTGTGTTTTTCTCAAATCCAGCAATTGGGTCTGATGGTCTTTGTTGTCAAAGCAGAGAAGTGAAGGAGTGGCATGGATGCAGAGCTACTAAAGGATTAACGAAAGGTATTTAAATAGCATTTTTACCTGTATCAACTTTAAGTAGCTTTAAATCAAGGATCTGAAAAGATTTCTAATGTTATAGAAAGATCGATAGTTCTTCATTTGGAACATACAAATTGTAATTCAGAAATAATGGGAAAGTGGCTACATGGTAAATGATTCATAGGTGTGTATAAATCTCAAAGTATTTTGCCCTTATAGGGAAGCACTACTATGAAGTATCCTGTCATGACCAAGGATTATGCAGAGTTGGGTGGTCTTCCATGCAGGCTTCCTTAGACCTAGGTAAGCATTTCTAAAATAAACTGAATTTACGGATTTATATTTGTGGGTTGTTGACATTTTATTATAGCAGGGAGCAAAATCATAAGCTTAACCACACAAAGTTTATGTTTTCAAGACTTGGAAATAATAAATCTATTTATACCTCACTGTGTTCCAAAAAGATTTGAAGTACTAAAAAAATACATATTATTACAGTGTAAAACAGGAGGAAGAAGGTTAAGAATATGAGTGAAGTCAGAGTACAGTTAGTATGCATCAGTATGTACCACACGATATTGCATAGATGCTTCAAGTTTTTGTAGATTTATAGATTTAGTTTTATATTTACTTTTAACCACATAAACACATTTTAAAATCTAGGTACTGACAAGTTCGGATTTGGCTTTGGTGGAACAGGAAAGAAATCCCATAATAAACAATTTGATAATTATGGAGAGGTAAGTTGCATTATCGACCTAATTGTAGCATTAGTAAGTTTTCTTGTGTACTTAATTTGGTCACTTGTGACATGTCTAGGGGTATAAAAGGGACTCTGAAATTCAAGTGGATTTTCTGAATATTTTCCACAGAAAGTTCAGATTTGGATTTCAGCGAAGAAATGTTACAAAATGAGATAAATATTTTTCTCTTATGCCATTTATTAGCCTCTCTAAAATACATTACTTTGTCTCTGTTTTCACCCATTTTGATTTTTGGCTTTGACTTGAATGCATATGTTCTCTTATTTTTAGTCGTGGTGAATCTAAATGTGGTTTTCTGTCAAGTCTAAATCTATAGTAATGTGGATGAGCCTGAATATCATGTTGACTCTAAAAAGCCTGTCAAGATGCCTCTACTATGATATATGATTTGCTGTAATAGGCATTTTGTTTGTTTTGTTTTTAAAGATTTTACTTTTAAGTAATCTTTACACCCAACATGGGACTTGAACTCGGAACCCTGAGATCAGGAGTTGTGTGCTGCACTGATTGAGCCACCCAGTTTCCCCAGTAGGGATTTTTAACACCTCCATTAGGGCTTCAAGAAATTATTTTGAAGCACTGACTACTTTTGATGTAGCTGTACGTGAACTTTTAGCTTTAATTTACAATTTTTTTTACTATAAACAGCATTTCACTTTCTACTTTTCTAGGAATTCACTATGCATGATACCATTGGATGTTACCTCGATATAGATAAAGGGCATATCAAATTCTCCAAAAATGGTAAACTTTCAATGGATTGTCTTTTTTTTTATTTTTTTTATTTGACACAGAGAGCGATAGAGAGAGAGCACAAGCAGGGGGAGTGGCAGGCAGGCAGGCAAAGGGAGAGGGAGAAGCAGGCTCCCCGCAGAGCAAGGAGCCCAATGTGGGGCTTGATCCCAGGACCCTGGGATCATGACCTGAGCTGAAGGCAGCTGCTTAACCGACTGAGCCACCCAGGCACTCCTCAATGGATTGTCTTTTTAGAGAAGATAGATAGCCAATATTTATGATTTATAATTCCCTTACCCTCTTCTTCAGTCCTCCCTCCCTCCCTGCCCTTCTTTTGAACCAGTACTTATTGAGCATTTACTCTGTGCCAGGCACACTGGTAGGTGCTGGAGATAGAGCAGAAGATGGAGTAGACAAACATGTTTCATCTTGTGGCTTACCTCCTGGTGGGGAGAGACAGACAGATGCATAATATGTTAGGTTGGAACAAGTACACTGAAAGGAGTGTAATCAGGGTAAGGGACTGGAGGGTGATAACCGTCTAGGGGTAAGCTACTTTAGACTGGGTGGTCAGAGAAGTCTTCTCTGATAAGGTGCCATTTGAGTAGCAATCTGAATGAGTTGGGTGGGGTGGGCCGTACAGAAATCTTCAAAGAGTATTTCAAGCAGAGGGAGCAGTAAATACAAAGGCCTTGAGACAAAAGTGTGCTTGAGGTATTTGAGTGACATTGAGGAGGCCAGTGGGTCTGGAACACACTAAGCATGGAGCGGGATGGTAGGATGTTAGGTCAGTTGGGGTCGTGAGGCCAGACCATATACAAACTTTCTGAGTGAGATTGGAAGCCATTAGGGTTTTGAGTAGAGAATTGATATCTTCTCTCTTCACGTTCACCGTATATCATGGCTTCTGTGTTAAAAACAGAGTGGCAGGCATGGGAGCAGTAGATAGGGAGCCAGTGGGATGCTGGGGGTTCTATTTGGGGCATATTAAATTTGAGATATTTATTACACATCTAAGTGGTGAAGTCAAGTAAGTGGTTAAATGCGTAAGTCAGGAGGTCAGGGTTGGAGATACAGCTTTGGGAGACATTGGCTTATAGATGATAATTAAACCCAGAGGACTGAATGAGATCACCTAGGGAATGAGAGTAAATAAGGAATAGGAGAGATCTGAGTCCTGGGGTGTTCTTTTGGTTAGAAGTCAGCAAATTGTGGAGAATCTTAGCAGAGGTGAAGGAGGAGGAGAACCAAGAGAGATTGAGGTCCTGTAGTACAGGTGAAGAAAGTATTTGAAGAAGGGAAGAATCAGATTGTATCCAGTGCTGCTGATGGGTATAGCCTAGAAAGAAAGATCAAGATTAACTACTGGGTTTGGCAAGTGGATATCACTGATGATCTCTGTTTGGTGAGCGTGATGGGTGAATTGGGGGGAGCCTGATTGGGAATCACTTCAATAGAGAATGGGATGAAATGAAATGACACAGTGAAAATGGAAATCAGGGAGTTTCACTACAAATGAGAGAAGAAAAATAGAAGGTAAATAGAGGAAGATGTGGATTCAAGGAGGTTGTCTGTGTTTTAATGTTATAGTATGCTTGTATGCCATGGACTATCTTGTGTCTAATGGAAGTGATCAGTATGAAGGGAATGATTGAAAATGTAGAGCAGGTGAAGGGGCACTTGTAGGAGTAAAGTAAGAAAGTGAAGAGTTTGACATTAGGCAATCCAATTTATCCGTGGGAATAGGATGGGAAAGCATGAATGCGGGTAGGTTGGTAGATTTGATGATGTGAACATGTGGATGTTCTTTTCTGATCATTTCACTTTCCTCAATCTCTCTTTTCTTTTTTTTTTTTTTTTTAGGAAAGGACCTTGGTTTGGCATTTGAAATACCACCACATATGAAGAACCAAGCCCTCTTTCCTGCTTGTGTTTTGAAGGTAATCAGAAAAATGATGCTATGATTATGAGCTACTTTGATACGCTTTATTTTGTACTGGTTAGTTTGCTGTTAGGTTAAGAATTTTCATTTTCTCCCTTTATTCCATGCTAGAATGCCGAACTAAAATTTAACTTCGGTGAAGAAGAATTTAAGTTTCCACCAAAAGATGGTTTTGTTGCTCTTTCCAAGGCATCGGATAGTTATGTTGTTAAATCACAGCACACAGGTATTGCTCCTGAGTGGGTAAGAATTGCAAGAATGGGGTACTGGCGAAAACTCCAGTAAGGAGGCTTCTTATAGTGAGTTACACATGCTCCCTGTGCTGGTTTAGTCACACATCTTTACTTAACATGTCAGTAAAATTCAGTTTCAAAACCTAATTCATAAACTCTTGAGTATTTGGTTTCAGTTTAGGCGTTTTGGGGAACTTAATCATGATGATGATATCTAGTATTTATAAAGTTGTGCTTATTAAGTGTCATGGCACTGTGTTAAGTTCTTTACATAGATTATTTAATCTTCACAACCCTATAAGGTAGTACTCTTCCCATTTTACAGACAAAGACCTCGAGGAATAGGGACTTGACGTAACTTGCCCAAGGTCACACAGCAAGTAAGTGGTAGAACTGAATTTAAACCCAAGCAGTCGGACTCCAAAGCTCATACTCTACCATTGTGTTGGCTAATCAATTTTAGTTACTTAAAGTAAATACATTTTATAGCTTGTTTACTTTATCACAAGACATATAATCTATTGCAATCATTGCAAGTAAATTTAAAGAAGCTGTAGTTCATTTTAGGAATCTTAGCTTTATTTTGTTTTATGAACATCTATACTTTTTGACAGTTATTGAAAATTTTGATATTGGAATATTTGCGCTCATGCTTTACAACTAAAGGTATGGAGGGGTGATTTGAACATGGTCCACTGGTTTTTATTTTCTTAAGGTAATGCTCAAGTGGCACAAACGAAGTTTCTCCCCAACGCTCCAAAAGCTCTCATCGTCGAGCCCTCCCGAGAGTTAGCTGAACAAACTTTGAATAACGTCAAGCAGTTTAAGAAATATATTGATAATCCTAAATTAAGGTAAAGCTTCCTTTTGTGCTTGAATGCCTTTTTTTTTTAGGTTTGAGGTGTTTGGAAGAAGAATAAGAAAAAAAAATGAGGTAGAAATTCAGTATGCATACATATGCACAGGTGTGAGTGTGTAACTATTTAACTTTGATATATAGTAGCATTTAGTTTTTATATAAAACTCCTGTTAAGTTTTTTAAATGTTTATTTTGTTTTTGTTTCTCTTTTTTTCTTTTCCTGAGGGAGAGCGACTCATGCTGGGATGGGGAGGTGAGGTGGGGGAGGGGCAGTGAGAATCTTAAGCAGGCTTTATTCCCAGCCCAGAGCCAGACAGAGGCTAGATATCACAACCCTGAGATCATGACTGAGCTGAAATCAAGAGTTGGATGCCACCCAGGCAACCCTAAAACTCTTGTTTGATAAGTTTGTTCAAAAGTAAGTAAACTGAGATTTTTCTTTTCCATGAAATGTCATGGTTTACAAAACAATATCAGTAAGAATTAATTTTTTCTTTTGTATTTTTTAAAGATTTATTTTACAGCGTGTGCACGTGTGTGGGGGTGGGGGGTGTGGAGGGGCAGAGGGAGAGAGGAGAGAGACTCTTAAGCAGACTCCTCCCTGAGCACAGAGCCTGAAGTGGGGCTTAATCCCATGACCCTGAGGTCACGACCTGAGCCAAAACCAAGAGTTGGAGGCTTAACTGACTGTACCACCCAGGCGCCCCAAAATTAATTTTTTAAAGGGAACATTTCATTCAGTTTAGATCCATCACTTTATTTGTGTAGAAAATATATCACTGTTTCTAGCATGTTGGTAAACCGTTTGGGGAAGCTGAGTCTAGCCTGTCTCACAGGGATGAGGACTTTCCATTTGGCCTTTCACTGGTCACTACCTAGTTAGAGGGCTCTGGGTACCTTTGAGGGGAGACCGTAAGTTAGGTGATCTTGTGGAGCTCCTTGCTCACTAGCAATCCCTTTTGTTTTGGGGAAGGCCATACTTTATAAACTACTCTGTGGGTTGATTTGCCACTTGATTTTTGTTAATTATGTTTTTTATTGAAACACAATTCTCACACCATAAAAGTCACCATTTAAAGTGTACAATTCAGTGGTTTTTGGCATAGTCCGGTTGTACCAGCATCACCACTGTGTGATTTCAGAAACTTGGAATTGTTGACATCACGCAGGACCATCTTTTTAATACTGATCTTTCTTACAAGTTAAACTTACTCAGGGATAAATTATACTTGATGCAATTTTTCCAGTAAAATAATTCTTAATTTTATTTTGAGGATTGATGCATGTCACTCATTTGGGAACTATTTGAATACCTACTATGTGTGAAGTCTTAGGCTCAGGATCAGGGCCATAACAATGAGAAAGTCTTTGCTTTCACAGAATTAAGTGTGGGAGTGTGGGGATTGTGTGAAAGAGAGAGAAACAATGGAATAAATGGGATAAAATGCCTTGGGGATATGATAGGGAAAGTCACTGTTGGAGGACACAGCCAGGGCATCTGCTTGTGTAAGGGACTTGGAATTCTTCATAAGAGAGTGTTTTTTGGAAGAATGTAAGATGCTAATATGAATGGATTTTTATGCTATAATTATGTGTAAAGATTAACATGCTTATGGACAGGGACTGGAAGGGAAGATGAATAATAAAATCAATTTATTTGTTAAGAAAGTAAAATTGTGGTTTACTCATTTTGGTATTCTGTACAAATGAGCCTTCCTTGAAAACCCAGCTCAAGTCCTAGTCTGTGAAGCTAACCTGGCTGTACCAGCCCAGTCCTTCCTCCCTCCTTGGATACCACTGACTGTGTGTGCCTCACCTTAATCCTTATACACTGTCACATGTTAGTGTTCCTTGTTTTAAGTATGCATAGCTTTGCTCATCCCAGCTTAGTTTTACAATCCTTAAGTCAAGGGCTGTTCTTTTATATTCCTCAAGCCTACAGTGCTTTGCACACAAGCATAGATTGGGGTGTGTGTATCTTCTGCTAAATTCATAGGGATAAATATATCTGATGAGGAAAGTGGATAAGATTATTGTAGCAGAAGAAATGATAGATTTAAGGACCATAGTTTCTAAACCTGGGAACTTAGGGACCTTATTTAAAGATATAAATTATTTATTGTTCTTCTCTTGGATATACTGAATCAGAATTTCCAGGGAATACGAAGTAGAATTTTTTGTTTTCTTAAGAATGGCAACTCTTCCAGGTGATTCTTACCTAGATAATCTGGCATCTAGTATTACCAGATTTAGGAAATGTAATGGCTCTAGAGTGGTAGGTGGTTAGGGAATATGCCAAGATAATGGACATTCATAGGTGAGAAAGCACTTTGTGTTGTGTATTTCTCCTATCTAAATTGTTCAAGATGAAGATAGGAAACCATAAAGCCAATTCTTAATCAGTCGTAGTGTTATAAGACTCAGTGTTACAGTCATCTACTTTCTTAGTGTGTTCTAGGATTTTTTAAAAGATTGATCATTAAGAATAAAATTAATAAAGGAAGATACATGGTAGATATTTCTGATTGAAAGTTATCTGGCTGTATCAGGAAATAATTTTGCCTGCTTTATAAGAAGGAGACAATCTTTTGGTAAATAGCTTTAGTGAGGTCTAATTCACATACCATACAATCCACTCTTTAAAGTGTTCAGGTTGCTTTTAGTTTTTATTATATTCACAGAGTCATACAGCTATCAACAAAACCAATTTTTAAACTTTTTCCTCACCCTCAAAGGAAACACTGTACCTGTTAACAGCCATTTGGTTTCCTCTTGACCTTTCCATGTCAAGGCAGCCACCAATATATTTTCTGTCTGTAGATTTGCCTATTTTGGACATTTTACATAAATGGGATTGGGTGATACATGCTTTTTTGTGACTGGCCTCTCTCACTTAGCATGATGTTGTCAGGGTTCAGTGTGGATCTGTGCTTAGTTCTTTTTTATTGCCAAAAAGTATCCCATTTATATGCATGCACCATGTTTTTGCTTATGCATCCATTAGTTGATGGACATTTGGGTTGTTACCACTTTTTGGCTACTGTGTTGTGAACATTAGTGTGCAAGTTTTTGTGTGGACATCATTTTCATTTCTTCTGGATATATACCTAGTAGTGGAATTGCTGGCTCATATAGTAGCTTCATGTTCAATGTTTTCAGGAACCGCCCAACTGTGTTCTAAAGTGACAACACCATATTACATTCCTACTAGTTTTGTGTGAGGGTTCCAGTTTCTCCAAATCCTCATCAACACTTATCTCTCATTTTGACTGTAGCCATCCTAATGGGTGTGAAGTAGTATCTTATTATGGTTTTGATTTGCATTTCCCTAATAGCTAATGATGTTGAACATCTTTTCTTATGCTTATTGGCCATTTGTAATGTCCACATTCTTTGCCCATTTTTCAATTGGGTTGTCTTTTTGTTGAGTTGTGAGAGTTCTTTATATATTCTGGTACCCATGTAATATTAGATACAGGATTTGCAAATATTTTCACTCTCTTGATAGTGTCTTTGAAGTACAAAAGTTTTTAATATTGATGAAGTCCAATTTTTTTTTTCATTTGTTGCTTTTGTTTTTGGTGTTGTGTGTGATGAGACTTTGCCTAACACAAAGTCATGAAAATTTCCCCTATGTTTTCTTCTAAGAGTTTTATAGGTTTATGTCTTATAATTGCACCTTAATTCATTTTGAGTTAATTTTTCTGTGTAGTGTAAAGAAGAGGTTTGACTTCAGTCTTTCGCATGTGCGTATCCATTTGTTCCAGCGCCACTGGTGAAAAGACTGTTCTTCCCCCCCCAGAGTGGCCTTGGCATAAGGTGATCTTTCTTAACCTAAACGTTAAAAAAAAAAAAAAAATTATAAGGAATGAGAAAAATTCAAACAGTACAAAAGAATATCCTGTGAAAAATAAGTCTTTCGCCCTAGTTTTTAGTTACCCTACTTGGAGGCAAGTTTTAAAAATTGGTATTTATATATTCTTTCAGAGATATTTTATACACATACAACCACAGCTGTCCAAGAAGGTATAGATTGAAAGCAGATTTTGGAGCCCCAGCAATTAACCTAGTACAGGAGGACATGGAGACAAATGAGAACTGGCATCCTCTGGGTTCTGAGCTTTCGCGTGCTCCTTGGCACGTCGGCCTGCTCTAGCATTTATGTGGCTGCTGGAAATGAAGTGCTCGCTTTCCACCCTTCTGCAGCCTTTTGTTGTAGATTCTTTCTCACCTAACTCAACCTTCATTTCCACTTAAGAGAAATGGATAGAATAAATCAAACGATAAAGGAAGCTTTAATCTTTTTCTATGTTATCATTATGGTATTTATTTCAGGGAGCTTCTGATAATTGGAGGTGTTGCAGCGCGGGATCAGCTCTCTGTTTTGGATAATGGGGTAAGTTGTACTTTTAATTTTTAAGAGGTTACATTCTGAGTTGTCATTTTGGCAGTGTAGTTCTGTTGTGTTTCAAGAAAAATCAAGTGAGGCTGAAATTAGAACAAGATCAAAACAAAATTTGTTCAAAAACATGTTGCAAGTATGTCTTTTCTTTTCCCAAGAGTATACATCACAGTAGTTACTTCCAAACCCCTCATGCAAAATTCAGCATATGTGATTTTTTTTTTTTTTTTTTTGGTTTACCTTTTGATCACTTGGAGATTTTCTTCTTGCTTTCTCATGAATTAAGAGTCCTTTCTTTTGGGGATAATGGAAAAAGAAGAAACTGGAGTTAGGAGTAGAAATGGAAATCAAGTGGATTGCAGAGAATATAGATGTTTTGGCAGTGACCCAAGGGAAGGATGAAAGGTGATAAACTGTGGTTTCAGGAGGAGGGAAATGAGTGCAGATATGGGTCAGGGGAGTCTTACAGAGGGTGCTCGAAGGCATGCAGTTACAAAGGACAAAGCTAGGACCAGGATCCTCATTACTGGGGAATATTCTTAACTGGGCCCATCAATTCTGTGAAGCTAGATATAGAAATGACTTCATAAAATATTTCATATGTATGAAATAACTTGCCTGTTTCAAATTTCTCTTCCATTTCCTTTCCTAAATATTTTATCATTTAATCTAACCCACCTGATACTGAATCATAGCAAGGAAATATGTCCACTTCCTTCAGTTCCATTGGTGCCCTGTCAAATGAAATTTTATGCCGTATGGTTTAGATTGACCTGGTGTGACATATTAAAAGCAAAGAATCCTATTACTGTACTTGTTAATACTATTTTAAGATAGTAATATTGCTTTGATAAGTTCTTATTTGCTGTGCTATATTTTTTAGTGGTTGTAAGGGATTTAATGTTCATTCCCATTCTTGGCTCCTCAAACCCAAATCCATTTTCCTCATAAGTTATTAAGCTTCTTAACTCCTCTATTTTCCAGCTGTGGAGGTTTTAGGGAATTCTATATGCTTCTCTCAGTCATATCTAAAATTTGGTACTGGCTAAATCCAATGGCAGTGTTATTCTGTGGCTTTCTTGACAGGATTCAGTTCCATTCTACTTAGGGAACTAATATGTTCTCTTTCTGCTCTTTCCATCTGTGTTCTCTCCGCCTTTGATCTCCCATCATCCTCTGGCTCAGCCGTCGTCTTATGTTATGTCTTGTGCTGGGCTCGAAGTCAGCTTTGGAGTGAGAGAGTAGAACTATGTAATTTTTACAGTTTTAAGAAGTTGCACAGTTATGCACCATGTGCAGTTGAGGCCTAGAGGAGTAGTTGGTGCCATTATACAGGTTTTTCCAATTTATCCTTTTTTAAACCTGAGAGACCCAGTGTCTATATTTCACATAAAGTGAGTTTTCACACTGACTTTAGCTGCTGAAATTGAGAGTGGAAACTCACATGTGGGTTGGAATCCTTTAGTAAAGAGATGTTACACACAGAACCAGAATGTTTTGTTCATTGCTATGTACAGCACCTGTCGTCACAGTGCTTGGCACGTAGTTGGTTCTTAATACATTAAACAGGCCTTATCTTCATATTTTCAAGCAATATTCTCTATAATGAATTGAGACTTCCTTATAGTTATCAGTACAAATGAAATAGTCGCTTCAGAAAAGTCTTTCATTTTTTATGGGAATATAAATGCGTCATATTGGTTCGAATCAAAAGTCTGTTCAGTGCAGTATTCTGCTTTTTCAAGGGGTGGGATATTGAAGTAATGATACTACAGTGATAAATTTGTTAGGAGAAAGTTATGTTTTTAGGCTACAGTGGAGAAAACAATTAAGAATAGAAGTGAGTTTTCAGGCCGTTTAATAGAGTAGAAGTTTTGTTTTGAATTGCCTAATTTATTGAATGATTTTATATAATATCTTATTTGTGCTCACACACACTCATCCTTATGTACACTTTAACCAACTGAGCCACCAGGTGTCCCATTATGTACACTTTAAAAATAACTTACCTTAGGGCACCTGGGTGGCTCAGTTGGCTAAGCAACTGCGTTCGGCTAAGGTCATGATCCTGGAGTCCTGGGATCGAGTCCCACATCGGGCTCCCTGCTCAGCGGGGAGCCTGCTTCTCCCTCTGACCCTCTCCCCTCTCATGCTGTTTCTCGCTCTCTCAAATAAATAAATAAATAAATAAAATCTTAAAAAAAAAATAATAACTTACCTTAATAATAACCACCTGGGTGGCTCAGTCGTTAAGCATCTGCCTTCAGCTCGGGTCATGATCCCAGGGTCCTGGGATCTAGCCCCACATCGGGCTCCCTGCCCCGCAGGAAGCCTGCTTCTCCCTCTCCCACTCCCCCTGCTTGTGTTCCCTCTCTCGCTGTGTCTCTCTCTGTCAAATAAATAAATAAAATCTTAAAAGAAAAAAAAGTTAAATAAAACTTGTTCTTTTTTTTTTTTTTTTTTTTAATGAGAGACAGAGAGCATGAGAGGGAGGAGGGTCAGAGGGAGAAGCAGACTCCCCGCTGAGCAGGGAGCCCGATGCGGGACTCGATCCTGGGACTCCAGGATCATGACCTGAGCCGAAGGCAGTCGCTTAACCAACTGAGCCACCCAGGCGCCCAATAAAACTTGTTCTTGAGTTAGACCTTTTCTCATGTTTGGACTGAGTTTGAAATCCCAGTTTGGGTACTTACGAGCTATATCATTTAAGTTCTTGTGATTTTAGTATTCTAAACTTCAGGTTCCTCATTTAAAAATAGGACTAATTGGGGCACCTGGGTGGCTGAGTCAGTGAAGCATCCGACTCTTGATCTCAGCTCAGGTGTTGCTCTCAGGGTCATGAGCTCAAGCCCCGTGTTGGGCTCCACACTGGGCTTGGAGCCTACTTAAAAAAAGGGAATAACAATAGTGTTTTCTTTAGTGGTCATGAGATGATACAGTACTTGTAAAATATTAGCACAGTGCCTGTTCATTATAAGCACTTGACAAGTAGTAATGTATTCCGAGGTAGTCAGATCATCACCGTTATCAACTATAACTACATTTATCAAGCACCTGGCATACTAGGCATCAGGTGATTTATGTATCTCATCTCTCAGTTGTCACAACTGTCTTGCAATGCCAAAGGTGTTGCCCATTTCAAAAAAGAGAAAGTTGAAACTAGAAGAGGTGAACGAAGTTGAGGTCACACAGCTGGGTAATGGTGGACCTGGGATTTGAATCCTGGTTTGATTTCAGAGTTCCCATAAATTCACTCAGAAAATACAAGTTTTATATATTAGACTGTCCGTAACAGTTAAGAATGTCAAAATCAGTTACCAAAATCTTCACATTAATTCCAAACCAAGTACAGGTTTGGTAATAGGGCATTATCTAGAGCTCCTGTCCTGAGAATTTCGAGCTGACTGCTTCAGTATGCATGTTTTCACTGTAAGTAAACCACTGTTGGTTGCTGTTTTACGGTGATCATAATAGTGCTTTGGTTTTCATTAGGTGCTTCTTTTGATATTTTTCAGGTAGATATAGTCGTTGGCACTCCAGGAAGACTAGATGATTTGGTGTCAACTGGAAAACTGAACTTATCCCAAGTTAGATTCCTGGTCCTGGATGAAGCTGTATGTTGAAATATAGTTATGCTTTTAAAAAAAAATGTTTGCTTATGTTTTTGGAGATAAAAATATGTTAAAATGATGAAAAAAAACACAATTCAGTCATGATCCCAATACCTAGAAATAATCATTATTACCAGTTTGGTATATTTTCATCCACTCCTTGTATTTATATAAATACTATTTTATGTGGTAAATCAAGGTATGTGAATCTCAGAAACCTTTTTTTTTTCCTTAATAAAGTATCATAAGTATTTCATGTCCTTATTTGTGAACAATTTTTAAAGGCTGTCTAGTGCTCTGTTATATGGATACTTCATGGTTTATTTAACCCCTCTTGTGACTAGATATATTGATTTGTTTTTTACTCCAAATAGCTATCTTTGTCGGTGCATAGATTATTTTACACATTACAATTATTTTTTCATGTCATAGTTGCGTAATGTGAACTCTAAGGACATTAATGTCTTGGAGCCTCTTGAGATGTACTTCCAAAGTATTTTCAATATGAATTGAGGTGGTTTTTTAGCACTGAGGATTTTTGTTTTCATTTGTTCATATTAAAATCATGTGCTTAAGGATATATGGTAGGAGCGGTTATCTCTCGTATTCATTCTAGAATACTGGAGTATAGTTTTTGGATTGGTTATTGTCAGCTTTTTCATATTTTAGTCACATGGAGTTTAAAGTTGAATTTATAACTTGTCTTTATCTGATAGGAAATAATCATTTTGAGAATATGGGGATATGTTTGTTTATGAATTCATTTCCATTATCTTTCTACATTTGATTTATGAAAGAAAGATTCAGGTATTGATTAAAAAATGTATGCTTTTCTTTGCTTCTCATTCAGGATGGGCTTCTTTCTCAAGGTTACTCTGATTTTATAAATAGGATTCACAATCAGATTCCTCAGATTACCTCTGATGGGAAAAGACTTCAGGTATGAAATGATGGATGCGTCTTAAAATACATGTGGACAATTGTTATGTGTTAATGCTTATTTTGTTTTGTTTTATATTTTGTTTGTGTCTTCTGATTTAAGCTAACTGCTGTATAAAACATTTTCTTTATTACTTGAGTAAATAGTACACACAAAGAAACAGTCTTAAAAGCTGCTTGTAGAAATGAAGGAGAAGGGAACTTGAGGAAATTAGGTGTCACAGAAGATGATAAGTAAAAAATTCTTAGTTGTTTTTTTCTACAGAGCATTTAGAGTTTATATTCCAGACTGTGAGTACTGCTTCCTGTTTGAGGGGGCAGTATCTTGAGCTGTTGAAAAACAGTTGTTTTCTTTGTAATATTTCTTAAAATATTACTCTTATTTTTCTCATCCTTCTTTCCTAGGAAGAATTTGAGAGGTAGAAGAGGCTTTAAGGGGGAGAGAAGGGAATTAATAGTAACTTAAGATTTTAGATCTTCAGAAACCTCTTCATCTTAGTCTTTGTAGGACCTTGTGGAATCGATGGCATGGTTTCTGTGTGGCAGTGAGGGGACTCGGTGTGAGCGAGGGGACTTGGTGTGAGCGAGGGGACTCACTGTGAGTGAGGGGACCATAGTTCAGAGAGATTAACCAGCCCAAAGTCACGCCACTAGTTGCTACTGCAGGGTCAGGTATTAAACTTATCTGTAGATTCCGGGTTAACAGACTTTGGACCGCACATTAGTATTCATACGGTAGAATTATTATTGTAAAAGAAAAGTTGATCTAAATTTTTTTTTCCTCTTAGGTGATTGTTTGCTCTGCTACTTTGCACTCTTTTGATGTGAAGAAGCTATCTGAGAAGATAATGCATTTTCCCACATGGGTTGATTTAAAAGGAGAAGACTCCGTTCCGGACACTGTACACCATGTTGTTGTCCCAGTGAATCCCAAAACTGACAGACTCTGGGAAAGGCTTGGGAAAAACCACATTAGAGTGAGTACTTTACACTGTTAACATTTGTGGAGAATAAAACTTTCATAAACTAGCTTAACCTGCTTAAGTGATGCTTATAGCCAGATATTGTACCTAAGAAAAGAGAAGTCCAGCACATTGACCAGAAAAGTTTAGGCCTTGAGAGCACAGAATAAGTGATGGGCTTTTATTTTTTTCTCTGTAAGAGTTACTTTTAACGATCATCTTCCTTGATGTAATTTTTATAAATGAGTAGGATTATGTGTATACATATCTAATTTCAGACACAATGATTGCTATTTTTAATAATATTTTAGTGTCCTCTTGAGGTTCCTTATTTTCCTAAAAATCAATTTCATGTGTCCATCTGTCTTTTTTCCCCCCACTGTTCTTAGATTTACCTTTATAAAATAAAGGTGTGTTATAGTAAATATACAACATTCTAAAAGCCACCTTTGCATTTTTATTATTACACTTAAAATTGATTAGCCTTAGATCCACAGTTAATAAAGGGTTTTCTAAATTTGAAGAATGGTTTTGCCTATATACTCTAAAGATGTATGTCTGAAATGCAGTCCAAAGTTAGATACATTTTTCCCTTTAAAAAAAAAAATCTGTTTGGAATCCTTACTTAGCCACTTGCTACCCCTTTTTTATCCTTTTCTTTTGATAGACTGATGATGTACATGCAAAAGATAACACAAGACCTGGTGCTAATAGTCCGGGTAAGTTGAATGAATGAACAAATAAATGAATGAATGAATGAATGGGTGAGTGAATTAATGAATAAATGGTGTTGAAAGATTTTAAAAATGAATTGGTTTGTCTTACTGAATTTATGCCCTATTTACATGAAGGATTTGAGGTGACCTACAAAATTAGAACAGGAAATCTGAAAATAAAAGCAATAAAAATAATAAGGAAATGGGGGAAATGGCTGATACCAGTGAACTTAAGAGCAATATTAATCACTGAATTTCAGATGTTAGTCTGCTGGCATCTAAGTCACAAATATTTTGGATTTGGGAATTCTTATTTGTTGTAGGCTATCAGCAAATTTCTCTGGTAGCAGATTTTATATTGGTCCTGAATTCCAGGAGAAATGTCACGTAGATTCTTCATTGAGAGAATTAAGTAACAAAGGAAAATGTCTTTAGCTTACAACTTTGTGAAAGATACAGAAATTATCTTGAAATATTTTATCTATTTTTTTTTTTTAAAGATTTTATTTATTTATTTGAGAGAGAGAGAGAATGAGAGAGAGAGGACGAGAGGGGGGCGGGTCAGAGGGAGAAGCAGACTCCCCGCCGAGCAGGGAGCCTGATGTGGGACTTGATCCCGGGACTCCAGGATCATGACCTGAGCCGAAGGCAGTCGCTTAACCAACTGAGCCACCCAGGCACCCTATTTTATCTATTCTTTTTGTGTGTGGTAAAGTATACCTAACACAAAATTTCCCATTTTAACCATTTTCAAGTGGATCAAGTTCAGTGGCATGAAGTACATTCCTACTTTGCATCCATTGCCACCATCCATCTCCAGGACTTTTTCATCCTCCTAAACTGAATATCATTAAATCATTAAATATTTATCAGTTTTTTTAAAAAGCTGAACATTTAATTCAATGAAGATACTTTTGTGCAGAGCAGAGACCGTTTGTATCAGGTGCATAATATTTTAAAGATCTATGAAGGTACATTGTTTTGCAAGGATAGTGCTTATAGAACCTAGAGTAGATCTCAGACCCATTAGGCTGCATGTTTGATGTCAGATGTCTCGGGTGGATCATTGGGAAGGGTGAGACTGCACTTGCTTCACGGTTGGATTCATGGGTAAATTTATGACAAGTATCCGAAAGGTGAATTTTCTAAAATCTTGATTAAATAGAGTCCCTTTGAGTTCAGTTTTATGTGCAGTTCCAAATTTATAAAGTGCTTGCTCAACTAGCCTTATTGTTAGAGAAGGGCAGAGATGCTGATGGTTCAAAATAGTGTATTCTCCCACTGTTGGAGAATGCATTTTATAAAATAAAGATTGTGGGCGCCTGGGTGGCTCAGTTGGTTAAGCGACTGCCTTCGGCTCAGGTCATGATCCTGGAGTACCTGGATCGAGTCCCGCATCGGGCTCCCTGCTCGGCAGGGAGTCTGCTTCTCCCTCTGACCCTCCCCCCCTCTCATGTGCTCTCTCTCATTCTCTCTCTCTCAAATAAATAAATAAAATCTTTAAAAAAAAAAAAAAAAAAAAAAATATATAAAATAAAGATTGTTACTTCGTGTATTTTTTCCTGTAAATGTTTTGCTTAAGTTTATACAACAATTAGATATGACTAGAGAGACTTTAGAAATATGGTGGGTTACAGAATTAAAATTTCACATTAGATAGTTGGTAACTGTAGCGCAACTTCCTACTGAAACAGAGATGGGGGGTGGGGTGATGGCTAAGAAATGACTTAGTTTGATGTACAGTTTTTATTCTGTAGAGTGATGTGAACTTTCTGTTGTTAGATTGATTTAAAAAGTACATTAATTATTTTTAAAAGGGGTTAAAATAATTGAGTAAACATTTATTGAGCAGTTAGGGAAGTTAATGCAAGGCAGAATATGATTAGTTGTCCATGAGAGGTAGAAACAGTTTTGTTGTAGGTATGAAGTTCTGTTTACTTGTGTGTTTGTATGTCTGTTTTCCCTCATAAGAAGTATGGTTATAGGTCTTTTGGTGCCCCCTAAACTGGCACAAATGTACATTAACAGAAATAGGAACAAATGAGTGAATAGATATTTTCTCACCATTTCATCCTGTCTTAATCTTACTTACTTTTGTCTATAATACTTATATTAAAACAGAGTGTTTTAGGTGAGTTAAGCAGTAAGTCTATGACTGTATTTGTGTGTGTTTATAACAATTTTACATTGGAATTCTTTTTCCGTTTTTGTTGTTATGGTATTCAAGAGATGTGGTCTGAAGCTATTAAAATCCTGAAGGGGGAGTATGCTGTCCGGGCAATCAAGGAACACAAGATGGATCAAGCAATTATTTTCTGTAGAACCAAAATTGACTGTGACAACTTGGAGCAATATTTTATGCAACAAGGAGGAGGTAATGTTTCCTCACTTAAAATAAATTGTGTTTATTTCCTCATTTAATAGATTATTAGTCTCATGTTGTTGCGGCCTAGAATGCATGCACAGAATTTAAAATAGTGATGTTGCATTGTAAGTATCTGTGCTCATCTAGTACTTTTTCATAGGATAAGCCCCAGGAAAACAGTGAGGGCTTTCCAGTTTCAGTAGAGTGTTCTGAGGCCCTGCTGTCATTTGGAAGAAGGGTAATGTTATTGATTAATGTTAAAATTTCAAGTATAATCATTAAATAATAGAATGTATATCTTCTAAACCAATAAATGAGGAAAAAACGATCTTAAAAAGGCTAAGAAAGCAAGAGGAAAAATAATAAGAAAAAGCAGAATGGTTAGAAATTACAGAGTAAGATGGCTGGTGGAAAAATCTGAGTATATGAGTAAACACTATATCAGTGGACTGAAGTCCTCGGTTAAAAGGCATAGATGGTTAGACTGCTATATACTGTTTACAAGAGACATACTTAAAACCTGAGGACATGGACAGATCGAAAGGGCTGAAAAAGTATATCAGCTAAACTACTAATCAAAAGAAAGTCGGTCTAGCTATATTAACAAGAGATGCAGTAGAATTTAAGATAAAAATATTAACTAGAAACAAAGGTCACTATATAATCAAATAGTTAACCTACAATGAATATATGATGATTCTAATGTTATGCTCCTTATAACATGAAATAAATAAACCAACATGAAGGGATGCTCAGCATGCTCAGTCGTTAGGGAAATGCAAAGTCACAATGTAATACCATTGTACGCTCATTGTAATGGCTGGATTAAAAATACAACGCCAGATTTTGGTGAGGATGTGGAACAACTGGAGCACTCATACTAATTGCTGCACAGCCACGTCGGTAAGAGGTCTTACATTTTTAAATAAAATTAACATTGCTATCTTATGGCTTAGTAATTCAACTCCTGAATATTTACTCAAGATAAGTAAAATTTATCCCAGATTTATTGACAAAAGCTATGGGCAAGAATGGTCATAGCAGCTTTATTTATTATAGCCCCAAACTGAAAATATACCAGGTGGCCGTCAGTAGGGGAATGGCTTAAATCAGATGTGAAGTATTTTCAGTGGAATACTGCTCAGTGATACAAAGGAACGGAGTCAACAGCTGTGGGTGAATTTCACACAACTTGCAGAATGAATGATTTCTTACACAAGCCTATATTCTGTATGATTCCATTTGTGTGAAGTTCTAGAAGAGTCAATTAATCTGTAAGGGGAAGAAACCCACAACAGTGGTTTTTCCCCAGCACAATGGAAGTGGGGTTAACTGGGAAAGGGCATGAGGGTACTTTGTGGAGTGACATTCATATTCTCTATCTTGACAGGGCTTTGGGCCGCATAGGTGCATGCATTTGTCAAAACTCAGCAGATAGACACTTAAGATTTGTACATTTCCTTGTATGTAACTTTCACCTCGAAGGAAAGTCATAAAACCTAAACAAATAACTGCATCTCTAGTTAATGAGATGCATGCTGAACTGTGTACAGCTACTTGCAATTTACCTTGAAATGCATCAAAAATACAAAAATGAATTCATAGGAAAAAGGGCTAGAGTAAAGGAAATACAGTAAATGTTAATGGTATAATCTAGGATGTGAAAATATAGCTATCTACTTTTAGAATTCTTTCATTGTTGCTGTGTTTGAAAGTACATATATATATATATATATATAAAGCAAAATATATAAAGCAAAAATTGACAGATGTACAAGGTAACAGATAAATCCTGCTTTCATAATGGGGAGAACTCTTAACACATCTCTTTTTGTAATTGGTGTACATCAGGGAGCCAGAAAACTCAAAACATTTTAAAAAGTTGGAACAAATGGTCATATGAAGAACAGGTTATATTGTTAATTACAGTGAACTGTTTAGTACCTTTTTTTTTCCCCCAAGTCATAGCAAACAGACTTGCTTGGTTGTTTTAGTTATAGCAGCTGTTTTGTAATACTTCTTCCTGTCCATGTTGGTTTTGAATGGAGGATTTGATTATTTGGTAAGAAATGCCATTGCTCAAGCAGTAATATTCCTTAGTTCTTTTCACCTTCCTTCCCTAAGTATTCTGGGTACCTTTGTCTAAAAACCAAATTTCCAAAACCAAAATAACACAATATATACCAGAATTTCAGAGGTTTAAGAAAGGGAATTAAGGATCCCTCCCTTCTCTATACACAGCTCAACTGGGGAGTAGGAGTGTGTTTGTGATATTTTCCTAAACCACTTGAATTCAGAATGTAAGACCTAAGCTGTAGGCCTCTGGAAGTTCTGATTAGCTATTATTTCTCCTCTGCAATAATTAGTTCTTGTGTTAGTCATTTTGGGTGGGTAGGTTTCATAATATATTTTTCCTTGAATTCTGAAGTAATTTTATTGAACCTAAACTTTACTGTGGAGAGTAGTTACGGCATAATTGTTACTCTGTGCCCATAATGGAGCCTACAGGTTCTGTTGTGCTCTAGAAGGCTGTTTACCCTTACTTTGGTCTGGACTGGACTGCTTTTTGTTACTGTATCTACTTGAGCTTCTTTTTTAGGATTGGCTACCACTGCATCTGCCTTTCCATCCTACCAGTTTGCTTCTAATCTGCTTTGGCCAGGGTACCTCCCGAGGAGGGTAGGCTTGTGGGTGTGGCTTTTAGTAAGGGCATGAACTTCATAATGCCTATTTTGGTTCTTCCAAGATAGATCTCTCTTGTCTACATTTTTTGGTTCTTTGCTTTATATGGGATAGGAGAGGTTCCTGGTATACATGTGTGTTTTCCTTTTAGTAACACATCTTAATTGGCATACTGTTCTGTCTACTTCTGCAGATCAGGAAAAGTGACTTAAAAATATCCTTCAAAGCAAATAGTTTTAATGCTCATGGAGTTTATTTTAATGGCATTTCACCTATGACAGAAATTGTGTTAACCATGGTTTATGGCAGATTGGGGAACAGATTTCTGTAGAATTGTATGGCACCATTGTAGTCTGAATGCTGTTGGTTTTTTGACGTAGTCTTTGGTGTAATATTTTCCAAGGTTAACTGTTTAATGTGCTTTTCACCAGGACCTGATAAAAAAGGACACCAGTTCTCATGTGTTTGTCTTCATGGGGACAGAAAGCCTCATGAAAGGAAGCAAAACTTGGAAAGATTTAAGGTAGTGCTATTTAGTTGATTGTATTTCCTTAATAATTAAGAGGGGACTCATAGCCAATTTTAATCAGTTCCAGTTAATATTATTAAAGCCGTTCTTGTCCTAGAAATTTTAAAAGATTTTTACCCTGTTGGAATATCCTTGCCATGAGAGGGCTTAGTCATCTTTAGCAGTCAATAGTAAATTAATATATTCTCTGCACAACACTGCTGTGATAAGAATTTTCAACTTAAGTTTTAGTTAAATTCTTTCAGGTAGATATTTTTAGGAGAAGCATCACGGGATAGTTAAACTGTGTCTGTGAGTCTTATTTTTTTTAACAGTTCGTAGTAATACCCATAGAGAAGTTAATTTGTAGATTAATTTAAGATAGGTATCAAGAATATGGTTTTGTGGAATTAAAAATACTTGTAATTGTTTGGGGCACGCTGTCCCGGTTATATCCTGGCAGCCCGGCAACAGGTTGGTTAGCTCTTGGTGGAGGTGGGGAGGGCTTGAGCCATTTAGAACACAAGGTCGGTAGCCTCCACCCACAGCATTCTCATTACTTACCAGTGTGTTTACCCCAGTGCAGACAGAGTACAAATAGTATTTTCTCTCAGATCCATCATATGAATAAAAGGTGGGAAGAACTGAGCTTAGGAACTTTGGGTTATGCTTCCACACTGAGCAGAATGTGGATATTGAAGCATGTTTTATGGTCGCATTTCTGTGTGTGTGTCCGACCATATCTACCCAGGGTCTTACGCTGGACCCCAGTCAGCATCCCTTCCCCACCCCGTCTGTAACTTTGCTGTGCCTTGGGGCACAGATGGCATCCAAAGACTAATTTGTATTTCCTTGGTGAGAGCCCTGGGCCCACTCTCTGTTCCCTTGTCTTAGGATTTTGTCTGTTGTCACAAAAAGTGTAACCTCAAGGTAAAATACCTAGTATTCTGAATTTATTTTAATATAAGGGTAAAGATAATGCTTATATTGTAACATTTTTGTTCTATTTTATCTTTCCTTTTTTTTTAATTTTATAAACTTTCTTCTGAATTATCAGTCAGGATTTCTAAAGATAAAGCCAAATTATAGCAGTTTAATGTCTTTGGTGTGAGAAAAAAGAAAATAAAAAATGAATCAAATTATTGATTTATTCACCTTAAATGTCTTGTTTTAGTAGATCATAACTTAAAAATTTAAGATATGGTGCAGTGTATTATGAATATCTGGACCTCTAATCTGATAGTAACACATTAGTTATTAGAGGTCTCATTTACTGGACTGGTAGTATTTCTATTTATTTTTTAGTCTGTGTCCTAATAAATTCCTTTCTCTCCTCTCTGTTCTCTTTAGAAAGGAGATGTAAGATTCTTGATTTGCACAGATGTAGCCGCCAGAGGAATTGATATCCATGGTGTTCCTTATGGTAAAAAGAAAGTTTGATAACTGCAATTTAAATTTTATGGAATTCAAAGTAAACCCTCTAATGTTTTTGAAATATTTAGAACATCAAACATCTAATGAGGTTGAAAATTTTAGAAATTAATGGCAATTGGTAATAATTATTTTGATTTGCAGTTATAAACGTCACCTTGCCTGATGAAAAACAAAACTATGTACATCGAATTGGCAGAGTAGGAAGAGCTGAAAGGTACTGCTGTAATTTTTTTTTTTTTTTTTTTACGCTTCTATGCTTCATGAATAAAGTCTAATAAAGACTTCTAAAATCTTTCAGGATGGGTCTGGCCATTTCCCTGGTGGCAACAGAGAAAGAAAAGGTAATCTTTTCAGTGCTGTATTATATTCATTGTTTGTGTTGTCATTTTAGATATTGGAAGTAAAAGCAGTTTGGTTTTTCCATTTACATTGAATTCAGTTGCATATAGAATATAAGTGAACTTTTTTTTTTTTTTAAGATTTTTATTTATTTATTGAGAGAGATAGTGATAGAGAGCATGAGAGGGGGAGAGTCAGAGGGAGAAGCAGACTCCCCGCCAAGCAGGGAGCCCGATGCGGCACTCGATCCCGGGACTCCAGGATCATGACCTGAGCCGAAGGCAGTCGCTTAAACAACTGAGCCACCCAGGCGCCCTAAGTGAACTTTTTAATGGCAGCTTTTTCTCCATATTCTTGAATGGACCTGCAGTAGGATGAAATTTAGAAAGGAGAAATGCAAAATGTAATTTTCACTAATAGCTTTAATGTACTTGATTTCACCAAAAGCTATTCAAGCCCTCTCTGACATCGTGTCACAGAAAACTTTTGTGAGAGAGGGTGGTAACTTATAATTTTGCAATATAATTTGATACAATTTTACAGAATAGTTTCAAGAATAAGGAATTCCCATAAACTCGTCCAAACTAGTTATTCATTTTGCTTTTTGCTATTTGCTTTATTATAGAAAGCATTTGGACCTTATTTTTTGATATAATCTTGATATACCATTCTCCAGTACTTTTTCATCCTTGTTTTTATCTGAGAATTCGTTTCTGTAATTGACATGGATTTTAGGAAGACTTCAGGATTATTCTCAAAAAGAACTTTTTCAGAAGACCTAGTTAATGAGCTCCTGAGTGGTGGTAGTAATTGGATGACATACCATACTGCAGTCTGTTTTTCTTGTTCCTTGGGGACAGAAAGTATTTAAAAAACTAATTGAGGATGAAAATATCTAGCATGTTTCCGTCTCCATACACGTTAATACTTTTTCCATCTCTCATGTAGGTTTGGTATCATGTATGTAGCAGCCGTGGAAAAGGATGTTACAACACAAGACTCAAGGAGGACGGTGGCTGTACCATATGGTACAATGAGATGCAGGTAAGACTCCTAAAAACATACTAAAATTGGCAAAAATAGACCACATTTAATTATAAAAGTAATACCTCAGGTTTTATCTATTTGTTAGTTGTGGGGAAAAGTAGTAATTGATTATAAAGTTAGTTATAGTTTGTAAATCGTAACTTGTGAGTTTATCTCTTCAGAAATCTAACTTCCATTTATCCTAAGTATTACAGTCCTCCTGGTTTTATTGGACACTGTTAAAATGCAACTCTGTCAAAATGAAATTTTTATTTGAAAATGCTTTTTATATTTCCTTTCCTCTCTTAGTTGCTGTCTGAGATAGAAGAGCATCTGAATTGCACCATTTCTCAGGTTGAACCAGATATAAAGGTACCATTGGATGAATTTGATGGGAAAGTCACCTATGGTCAGAAAAGGGCCGCTGGTGGTGAGTTTTGAATTACTTTAATTTCTATTCTAAATGTGAATGTGTCCTTCTTGGGCTTCAGTGTGTAGAAGAGAGTAATTTCATCCCATCATGGTAAGTGTCTATTTTTAGTTTATTAATCATTTCCTCCTTATTAACTCTCATAGCACGGTATCCATACCTGTCTTGTAGCATTTTTTTGGTTGTGTGATTTGTATGCGAATGAAGGACAGCAGCTTAGCTGTTTCTCTTGAGGTGTTAATGTCATAAAGAGTAGTTGAACATTTACGGAATTATTAGGAAGCGAATATAATGGCAATTTTGAACAAAGAATTGAAAACCTTTGATTTAATTTCAAGTGGTAACCCAGCATACTCTTTCCTTTGCCTGGAATGCCCTTAGCTCATTTCTGAAAATTTTTTTTTAAGATTCAGGCTACTGAGCCTAGTGGTTTCCAAACCAAAAAAAAAAAAAGGAGAGGGGGAGGGGTTGCTAGGGGCCTTGGGACACTATTAGTGAGGTCTGATCATTCATTTATATGCATTTAACTAAATGTCTTTAAAACTCACTTGTGGAGATGACTTGCCCGGTGGTACATTTTTATTGCTAGAAGCAATGTATAAACGGATGTAATTGAGCCAGAGTATTGCTGACAAGTTATTTCAAGCATGTCATTTACATTACTTTATAATTTGTGTGTGTGATGCAGGTGGAAACTATAAAGGCCATGTGGATATTTTGGCACCTACGGTTCAAGAGTTGGCTGCCCTTGAAAAGGAGGCGCAGACATCTTTCCTGCATCTTGGCTACCTTCCTAACCAGCTGTTCAGAACCTTCTGATTTTAACGTACACTGAATAAGATTTGAGTAATAAAAGTCTGTAGTCTTAAAACTCTAAAACAGTTGTATTGCTTCCAAGCAGCAGTATTTATAGTAACATAAGCTATTAATGCTAACTCTTGCATGTCAAGAAACATTAATCTTAGGAATTCTTCATAAAATGGCAACCTAATGAGAATAATAAATTTGATGACTATATTTTTATGAAGGTTTGTGTCTTATTTTTAAAGTTATTTGATAGTTTTCTTTTTCAAGAAAACTATGGGTTGACGTAAAGTTTATGGGTATGTGAATTTGGCAGAGGACCTGTGTGGAACCACCAGTGAATATCTTGAGTAGAATTTATCATAGAAAGTGATCCTAAATGGAGATGTTCTTCAGATGTTATAGTTACCTAGGTGTACACTGAAGCTGGAGGAGACTCGTGACAGGAAAGAAAATTGGATGATCACAGGACAGAAGGACAGCTTGGTTAGTTTTAGGGGGCCTGGAGTTTTTTAGAGAGGTAGAAAGGGTTCTGTGTCTAAGGATTGAAGACTGGTGTGTGATGGTGATGGTGAAGATGTGTCTTGGAAGGTTTACCTTCTAAGAACCTTTCTTTCCAGAGGATAGTTACTTATAAAGATAAAACTATTCTGTTTTTCTATGTTTTAAAATTACACACAGTTCTTTGGAATATATTTCCTCAATCCCTTTTGCCTAAGATACCAGAAGGAAAAGAGAAAATTTAAACAGATAAAATTGAATTGTTATTTTGTGCCTTTTGACTCTTAGTTAATAAAGTATTATTCCTGTGCTAGGATTCTTTAAGAACATAGGCTATTATAAATTCTTGTATGATGGTTTTCAAACCTTTTAGCACTGAAATATTTTCTTCAAACAAAATCTTGAGTGAAACTCAGTGTAGACATTAACAGTGGGAAAACCATTGCCCAGTGTTTTGAGTCATAGTTTGTACGAAGTGATGAGAATACCATTGTCTCACATTTAGACCATGTTCTTCGGAGATGTCCTGGAACCGCCCCAGCTGATCTCAGAGCTCTGCGCCGACAGCTCTCCAGTGTCCACGCATATTAATCACTGCTTTAGAAAGGGGTTATTTTAACTGATATAACAGCAAGGAAAAGACTGAGATCTGGACCATTTAAATACTGGAGCTGGGGGAGGTCCTTTTATAGATGCAGAAGCACAGTTTGGAGGAACGCATGCCCATGTGGCCTGGTATGGAGAAGTGAGCTAGAACTTGGGTTCCCCAGTCTCTGCTTTTACTCTTTGTCTCCCATTGTAAGATGATCCTCAGGTCCAAATGGGTAGGTCAGGGAGAAATGGAGACTGGAAGTGGGTATTTGGCTTTTCCAATGCAAATTACTGTCCACCTGCAGTGACCTGGGCAACGGAATTTCTAAAAGGGCAAGCTGTGTGTGACCAGACCAGCAGAGGGATTGCCAGGAGACCTGGCTGGCCCTTTCTATCTACTCATATCACCAGTAACCGTTCCCTTTACTCTTAGTCCCTACTTCCAGATACCCATTCCTTCAGGCCTCTGGATTCATGCTAACAAAATAAAGAACTGTTAAAAGTCTGCTTAAAGAGGTGGTCACTGAGCCATGAGGGATGCTAATTGCCTCCCTTCCTCCTTTTAGAAACAGAACCTCCTGAGTTTTTGTCGGTACCAGATTGCCTAGCTAGAGACTGCCTTTCCCAGGCTCTGGTCAAGGGGTACGAGTGGAATTGATGCGTATAACTTCTTGGTCACGTCCTCTACCTGCCCTTTCTCTCCTCTCTCAAGGTGCAACTCGGAGATGGTATTAGTGAGCCAGTGTCCACGTTAGAAAAGTGTCCTACTTAGGGAATGACAGAGGGACAAGGAACCTAGAGGACCTTATAGGGGAGCTGCCATCCTCTTTGGCTGACCTGCCTGTTAGAGTAACTTTATCGTCTCCAAGCCACCATATGGTTAGGTCTCTATCCCAGCTAATACAGAACACTAGGGGTACACGAAAGCCCAGGAAATGTTAAATATTAACCATCACCTGTTAGTCTTTCTGACTTATAGCTTCAGCCTTTACTCCACAGTGTAAGAGCTTGTAAGTGTACTCACATACCTTGTGCCTGTAATTCTCGGTCAGTCTCCCCTCTACACAAAAATACAAAGACTCGCCCTACCTTCAACATATCCTAGACGGCCTGGGGGCTTAGGAGTCTTGCCACATTCCCCCTCATTATCTAGTCTTTCATTCTGTTCTCTTCGAATCTAGCTTCAGGCTTTGATTGGTAGAGTTATACTTTCATAGTGACTGGTTTTGTGTTTGGGGCTTTTTTTTTCTATTTCAAATATTAATAACTTAAGCAAGCTTCTCTGACTCTTTATGGATCCACTGTGTTAAAGAGAACTGAGTCTCAAGGACTCTTAACCAGTGGCATTAGTTACAAGAGTGCCAAAACCTCGCTTACCTCATTAGCACATATTTTCCTATTATAAACAGAAATGGAAATTTCAGGTTAGAACACTACCCACCCACCTCCCCTCTATCCTTTTGACATTCTGTTCCCACTCTCAGAGGAAATCACTAAACATTTTCGTTCATTTTTTGTGTGTGAGATTTTTGGTATACTGTTTAGGTCCTACATATGTACAGTTTTGTATTTTCGTTGGACATAGTATTTTCCTTGTAAATACTTGAATGGCTACATAATCCATGGAATGTGCTGTGATTTTCATGACTGCTGCATTCTTAACTGCTCATGAGCACCAAGGGGTTTGAGGAGGATGTGAACCCGGGTGTGAATCCAGCCCTAACCCATGAGAGCTGGATGACACAAGGCCAGTTCCTTAGCCTCTCTGAGATTTAGTTTCTTTGTTTATAGAAATGGCGAGAAAGTAATTCTCATCATTCAGGATTATGTTAAGCATTCAGTGAAGTCCAGCAGATAAGAGGTGCTCGTAAAATATTTTATAGTATCGGTACTGTTCACTGCTGTGAACATGTTTGATCTCTTTTGGATTGCTTGCTACTGGATTCCTAGAAACTGGATTGTTGAATTAAAATGAGTGATGCTAGGGCGCCTGGGTGGCTCAGTTGGTCAAGCAACTGCCTTCGGCTCAGGTCATGATCCTGGAGTCCCAGGATCAAGTCCTGCATCGGGCTCCCTGCTCAGCGGGGAGTCTGCTTCTTCCTCTGACTCTCCCCCTCTCATGCTCTCTTCTCTATCACTATCTCTCTCAATAAGTAAATAAAATCTTTAAAAAAAATAAAATAAAATGAGTGATGCTTATGACCATTTTTCAGGGTCATTACCAGATCACTTCCTGCAAGGGTTGTACTGGTTGACACGCTAACAAGATAGGAAGAATTCTGCACAATGTATTTTACAAATGGTACTTGTTGCATTTAAAGTTTGTTTTCATACTGGTTCTTGGTGTAGTGTGTGAGTTGGTACCAGCGGGCAGAGGTCGCCTAAATCTTACATGTGGCTTCTTTGCACACGACTCCTTGCCCCACCCTCACCGCATTCATGTGCCACCACCATCGTTGTTGCACAATGATCCAGCTTGTAAATCAGGGGCAAAACTTTTTTCTTTTTTTCCAAGGTAGAAGTGTGTATGTCAGTGACTGAAAGTAACCCGGATTAAAAAAAAAAAAAAAAGTTGGTTTCCAGCCAGTTCTAAATGGGCAAAACCATTTAGTCACATTTTTTACCTTATTCTTCAGACTTAAGAGGGAACTATGCACTTCACTGCAGTCTGAACAAGATAGGTAGGATATGAGAACTGTGTAGGTAAATATAAAATATGATCTGGGGTAGGTTCACTTATACAGAGATTTTATTACTTTCCTATAGATGCTGACACCTACCAGGGATTTTTCCAAGTGACCTTATTTGGGGGAAAAAGGAATATTTGTTAGGAGGGAAAGAATGTAGTGGAACAGGAAGGAAAGGGAGGGATATTATTTGGCTACTCTAAAGTAATTGATAGAGGATTCCTTTGGAGGGAGGAGTGGAAGGGGAATTTTTGCTGTTGTTTTCCGTTCTATTGCTTTAAGTAATTACCTTTCATTTAAAATCATCTAAAGCTCTGGTTTTCCTGACAGAGATCCCGCTCTTACTGGTCAATGGTGTTGAGGGGAATTTGAAAGAACCTGGAGTTGGACAGGCCTAGATCTGACCCTGGCCACAGTCCCTGACTTGTAGTTAGCTAATCACGTGCGGAGATCAGTAGGTCTCAGGTAGGACCCGGGAATCGGCATTTTAACACATTCCTCCGAAGATCGTGGCGCAGATGCACCTTGAACCACAGATCAAGAAACACTGTTCCAGAGAAATGGCTCTTAGAGCTATAATTCTCACTGTAATCTTTTGCCCTAAGACCCAGGAAGATAATTCAAAAGCACTGCTGAGAGAGAGGCTTGCTCTACTAGAATCATCTGTGGTTCAGTGCTGGTCGGCTGCCTAAATGATACCTTGTTTCGTTCCTTAGGTTGGTGGTTCTCAGCCCTGGCTGCACGCTGGGATCACCTGGGGAGTTTTAAAAGACCATGCCCGTACCTGCACTTCACCTCCAGAAACTCTGATTTTATTCTGGAGTGGGGCCTGGGTGCCCCAGGTGATGCTCAGCTGCTGCTAGGATTGAGAGCCGATGCTTTAAACAGAGCCCGACTCTAGATAGTTCTTGATTCTGTTGCAAATCAGTGTGTGCCCTCTGCACATGGCCAAGCTAACGCATGTTTTAAGATTACACAGAGTTTAGGTTCAAGCTGGAACCCTTGCTACTGTATTATGCAGTGGAGGTTATTGTAGAGAAAAAAGTTTATAAAAATGGTGTCCTATCATTTTTGAGAAACTAAGATTTTAAAAAATTTTGTAGCCAGGTGAGTTTAGTTTCCTTCAAAATAGTGATTTTTGACGATTCAGACATCTTTTAAGGATGCTTTAATTTCTTTGTTTTTGACATTGCCACTTTGTTTTTACTTAAAACATTTCAAATGCTTTAGACAGAGCTACTTTATAGACTTCTTGAAATCACTGGTTCAACCCATTATTTTACCTCAAATCTTGTTTCCCTGCCTGGTAACTCATCCTGTTCACCAGAAAAGGCTCTGGTTGCCTGTTAGCTGTATTGTTTCCTTAAATCCCAATCAAAGGATAAATACTCTCTACTGCCAAAGTAGGACTTTGAAGAGGCAGCCAGAGGTTGTCTCTCTGTGGCGATAAATTGGGTGTTAAGGGCTTCCCAGTATTTTGTGGTGGGTCAGGGTCTCCGGGAAGAGAGTCCAGCATGGGATATCCTGATCAGAATAGGAATGGCCTGGATGGAGGTTGGAGTCAGAGATCACCAGGAGGGATGGGGTCAGTTGAGTATGGGAGCAATGGGGTCTGATAATGAGTTTGGGGTTTCCTTTTCTTGCATGGTGATCCCCTTGAAATCCTCAAAACTTTGCTATCTTGTTAGCAAGTAGGTATGTCAGTATGAATTGGCTAATAAAGGGAGGGCTCTGTGTTTTGACAAAGTGGTGTTGGAGGGTGTGGGATTTGGTTAGGACCCTGTCTGTCCTTTGGGAAATTGTTACATAATTGCAGGGGTTGGGGTGGGGGACCAGAAAACTCTCCTGAGCAGTTGTCTAAACCAAAACTTAGAAAGCTGACAGTCAGGCTTAGTGGCAATCAGGTTTAGCAGGCATGCCCAAGAATTCTTAGGCATATTTGGGGCAGAATTGTCTAACCTGTAGTCATACAGGCTGGAAGTTTGAGGTACTCTGTTTGGCTCTTGAAGGCTAGCAATTTGGAGACATCGGATTATACCCTATCATTAAATACTGTTCACTTAAAGCATTAGTTCTATTGGCTGTAGTAACAAACTCTATCATATACTTCTGTCCATCAATTGTTATTTACTTTCCCACTGTCGACTCACCACCCTGCACCGAAATAAAACTTTCCTACAAAATGATTGAAGGCAGCAGGACCCACCTATGCTACCAGCTCTTGTGGTTTTGTGGTTTGTCATCTCCCTGTCAGTGCACCAGGTGGCGCTAACGTCCCACCGTGAATACCCACAAAGACCTAAACACAGGCTGATATATTTTTACCACTTGGGGTCAGTTAAGGATTACCTGACTTCCTTTTTTTTTTTTCCCCTTCTGCTAGGATAGAAATCATAGATTCAAAGGAATTATTTCCCATTACATCTGTCAGAGTCTGTGGTCTTTTTTTCTGGATCCTGAAGGCCAAGAAATGTGCATTAGGATTTTTTCCATGAGTCGGCTCCACACAGTTTGTGCTCCAGTGGTTTTCCTATTACAAAGCACTTACAGGATCACAGCACCCACTTTCTCCCAGACCCAGCGTTTGGAGTTCTGTGTACAAAGAACTTCCACACACGTCAAAATTGCATTTATGCTAATTGCCATTCTCTCATTACCATCTCTAGAATGCAGAATGTACTTCCTCGGTCACTTCCTTTGATTCTGCCTGTCTCTAAAGGCCCAGATCTGAATAAAGTGAGTGGGGGTAGCGTGTTAGCACCCACTCATCTTCCTACCACTTCCCCGCTGATCCTAGGAATTACGGCATTGCCCTTTGAGAGCATGGTGGAGATGTGCGGAATGATCCCCAGTTGACTTTGCCCGTGGGTGGGGATGGGTGGCGGTGAGGGCAGGATGTGTGGGCTTGGACAGACAGCCCAAACAATGAGCCTAGTCACTTCAGAAAGTAGCTCATGGCTACTTAATTTGAGAAGTCAGAACGATGATCAGACACCCCGAGTGCCAGTCTCCCTGCTGACCTAGTGACTTCTTGGGGTTGTAAATTGAGAGACCAGAAAAATGAGCAGATATATGATCTGTCATTTGCCTTCTACTTTTTTTCCAAAGAATGCCATCTTTGAGGGGTAGAGGCGGGAGGAGACTTGAGTCACTCTTCAAGAATAGCCTTTTCTGGTGTAATATAAAGCTATGACAGGAACTCGTTTGCTTCTATCATTTTCAGCTTACAATTAATCCATGTCAACCTCCAGTCAGGAACCTGTAATGGGCCTTTATTGCCTTCATTTAGTCCAGACTAACTTGGGCACTTAGGGTTCTCTAAAATTCGGTGCCAGCCTTCCTATTGTCATCTCCTTTATTCGCCATTCCTCCTGAATCGGGCCTCCTCACGCCCCTCCGTATGTAATAAAAATAGCTGACATCAATTGACCCTTCACTATGTGCTAGGTGTTGTTCTGTGGGTTTACTCATCTTTATGAATTCTCCTAACCACCCCGGGAGATAGGTTCTATTAGTGTTTCCATTTTACAGATGAGAAAACCGAGGCACCCAGTGCTTAGTGATGGCTTAGGATTCCCTGGCTAGTAAGTGGTGGGGTCAGAGTTTGCATGCAGGCACTGACCCACTGAGTCCCATGCATTCTTGCTGCTGGGACTGCATGGTTGCTCTTGCCTGCGGGCAGACCTTCCCACCTCCCCCCTGCCTGCCAGGATGCCACCCATCCTTACGGGGCTGAGTCACTTCTACCTCCTTCATGGGGGCAAGAGAACACCACGTTTTTGAATGCCTGCCATGAGCCAGATATTTTATATTCAGCCTCATGTAAGAGCCAGAGTTCTTCTTAATTTTTTTAATTTTTTAATTTTTTTGTGAAGATAAGAAACCCAAAGCCCAGAGAGGTGAGTCTAAGTCCATTAAGCTGTCTGTCTGGCCCCGGAGCCTGTGCTTTTCCATCCTAAGCTCTGCCCCGAGGAAGCCTTCCAGCATCTTACTCTGTGTGTTGTCCTTACACTTTGGTGGCTCTTAATTTTTTTAATTTTAATTTTTATTATTTTTTAAAGTTTTTTTATTATTATTTATTTATTTGACAGAGAGAGACAGGAGAGAGGGAACACAAGCGGGGGGGGGGGTGCGGGGGGGGAGAGGGAGAAGCAGGCTTCCCGCTGAGCAGGGAGCCCGATGCGGGGCTCAATCCCAGGACCCTGGGATCATCATGACCTGAGCCGAAGGCAGACGCTTAACGACTGAGCCACCCAGGTGCCCCTAGGTGGCTCTTAATTTTTAAAAACTGTCTTATGACTCTTTTTCTCCAGTGTTGTCAGGTGGATCGAAAGTTCTTCCAGGGAAGGGTGGATATCTGGGCTCCAGTCTCTCTCCCTGCAGTGTGCAGAGTGGGCATACAACAAGTATTATTGGTTAGCTAAGTTTTAGGCTATGGGGAGTGGCCATCAACTTAGCTGATGGCGGCAATTCTTCTGTAGAGGTTGAGACCCCAAACAGAGACCCAAAACCTCGTGACTTTTAACCTGGAGCAGGAACTGTGGTCCCTTCTGTGGTCTCCTCCAGGCCAGGATGGAAGCCCAGCACCACTCTCAACAGGAAAATACAGCTTTTAGCTTCTTCAAGAAAATCTTGACCAAAATATGAGCATGATTTTGAACATATGGGGACTAAAGCTCCAATTTCCTATGGCTGAGATTTCAGTGTTATGGTGGACTGATACTTGCACAGAAATATGTGAATTCATCATGGTTATTTTTGCAGCATTGATGTTGGCAAACTTCCAAGTCAAGAACTTTCTGCCTTTGCAGTTCTTGGTTATTTGAGGTTGATGACTCACTTTGTGTAACATCCTCTTGTTTTCCTCCTTTTCCTCCCAGGGGCCCTCCTACCTGAGAGGACCGGCGGAGTGGGAGGGTTATGGGACTCCCGCCGCTGTTGATCTTTTCAGTTTTGTTAACATTTGTTGGGAAGCCATCTTGATCTCGGCTTCTCTTTCCCGCCCCAGGCAGGTCACTTCCCTCTTCTGTGCCCTGCAAACCTTTTGCTCCTTCATTAGATCATTTATATGCCTACCTTTTATTTACCTGCTTACATATCAGTGTCTCTCCCCAGGTAGGATAGACCCTTTACAGCAGGTCTGGTTTCAGTATCCTCGGTCCTCAGGGCAGAGTCTGGCCCAGAGAAGGTTCACAAACATGTGTTGAGAAGGAAGGAAGGATAGATGGGTGGATGGATGAATTATCACGAGAAACTTCTATGAAGGAATTTTAGACATTAGCTAACAAAATAAGGATGGGAAGTTAGGATTTGTTTGCTACTTAGTTTTTATGTTTTGGACAGGAGATCTGCATATCCTGAATAGAAGGCCACAGAAAAAGACAGGCTGTGAGCCTCATCTTTCTCTTTAAGAGGGCTTATGTTTTTCGGGCAGAAGCTATGCTGGCTTAACCCAGAACCCCTTTGGAGGAAATCCTCAGCACCACCATGCTATACTCTGCCCAGCCGATCTGCGACACAGCAGCGATACCCACTGTGTGGCAGGCTGTGCCGCCATGCTTTGCATTCTTTATCTTTACAGCTCTGCAAGGCAGGAATCATTATTCCTGCAAAGATGTGATATAACAAGTCAACAATAGTACTTGGAAACTTCAATACCCACTTTTAACAATGGATGGACCAACTAGACAAAAGATGAATAAGGAAATAGAAGACTTGAACGACACTATAAACTGACTGGACCTAACAGACAGCTCCAGAACGTTCCACCCAACAACAGCGGAATACACATTCTTCTCAAGTGCACATGGAACACTCTCCAATATGGACCATATGCTAAGCCATAAAACAAGCTTCAGCACTTTGGAAAAGATTGAAATTATATCAAATATGTTATTCAATCACATTGGAATGCAACTAGAAATCAGTAACAGAAAGAACTTTGGGAAATTCATGAATATGTGGAAATTAACACACTACTAAACAACTAATGAATCAAGAAGAAATCAAAGAGGAAGAGAGAAAGTACTGTGAGATGAAAGAAAACAGAAACACAACATAGGAAATCTTATGGGGATGTAGGTAAAGCAGTGCTTAGAGGGAAATTTATAGCTGTGAGTGACTATCTTAAAAAGGAAGAGAGATTTCAAATCAACCTAACCTTCTACTTTAAGGCACTTGGGGGGGGGGGGAACCCAAAGCAAGCAGAAGGAAGGGAATAATAAAGATTAGAATGGAAATTAGTGAAACAGAAAATAGAAAATCAACAAAACCAAAGTTGGTTTTTGAGACGATCAACAAAGTTGACCAACCTTGGTCAGAAGGAGGTGAGGTAATTTCCCAGTGTGACCCCGATAGTAAATGACAGAACCGGGATTCCCAGCCAGGATTGTCTGATGCCAAAGCTGGGCTTGGAGGTCTGTCTCCTCTTACTTAGACTGTGTCCCAAGGACCAGGAGCTTGCCTTACTCCTCTGTGAGCCCCACTGCCTTGCCCTGTGCCTGGCACACGCAGGGGCTCAGGAAATGTTTGCTGGACTAAAATGGAAAGTAAACCTCCTCCCCACCCTTAGTCAACCATCTGTGTGAGATGATAAATTATGCTTCCCATGCAGATCGGGCTGAATTGCACTATTTCTGATGAGAAACGCTGAAAACAGCAAACTGCTTGTCCTTAAAAATAAACCCTCGGCTTCAGGGATTTGGCCCAGAAATGAACCGTGTTACAGCTCAAGCCCCAAGATTGAGTTTATGACCCTGGAGCCAGGGGTGATGGGGTTTCTGACTGGAGTGAGAAACTCGATCACCTTGACCTGGCCCCTGGGTGCAGACTGGCCGCCTGGCCGCCCTCTCCCCCATCCTGGTTACCACTCATGCTGAGAGCTGGCCCGCCCAGAGGGAGCAGCCGATCCCACAGCACGGGAGGCTGAATCCCGCCCCACGCTGATAGGTTAGGAACGAGGGTTCAGCAGCGGCACCCGTGCTGAGCCAGACCAGGCTCCACGTGGAGTCTAGCTTTCTGACATTTTATAAGGGGTGAAATGTAAAGAATGTTGACTTTAATTAACCCAAGTGCATGTTGATATGTCCCAAAAGGCTGAGGGGGGAAGGTGATCCCAGGTAGATTATATGCCAGAATGCTACCACATGTTCAGGCTGGAGGGACAAGGCCACCTGTCCTGGGAGCAAGGGGGTAGGCAGGATGGCCTCACAAATGGCACATCTTCTTGGGTGGACACCTGCTATGTGAGGAAGGCAGGATGCAGGCTGTTTGCCCATTTTCGAGAAGGACTAGATGAGGCCCCTAGAAGTCGCCCGAGGACTCACAGTGGGGAGGGCAATGAATCCATTCTGGGGACTCCCAGGTCCAGTGATTTCTGGCACACCCCGGCCTCTTGGAAGGCCGCTTGAGGAACGCCCGCCATTTATGAGTTTCCCATGAAGGGTGTGTGTGTGTGTGTGTGGTGCGGGGTGGGAGGGCGGGCGCTGTGCACATTCATGTGTGTGATTTCCCCGGCTTAGATGCAACAGCCCCCTTTTTTCTTTTCTTAATTTAAAGGTGACTCTCCTGGAAGCCCCAAATGTGGAATTGACCCTAAATTGAAAAGAAGATCTTTTTAGGGCAAGAGCTTTGTTCGTGTGAATTTTCTGCCTCACCAACCATGGGGAATGTGAGCTGGAGGAAAAGTCTGATAAAGAAGCTGCTCATTCATTTCAAGGGGCCGAGGAGCTATTTTGAAGGAGAAAAGTCTCCTCATTCTCTTGGCCTTTTGATCCACTCAGGCTCCGTGGCAGGAAGATGTGGAGGAATTACTCTGATCACCCAGAGCCGTCCCACCTGCTGTTGATGGGGCGGAAGGGACCAGAATTAAGCATAAGGAAATATAAGCCTTAATTCTAACTTTAAAATTAACAACCTCTAATTTCCATACCATAAAATCAGTAAAATAATAGCCCCCCCCTTTTTAATTTTTTTTTTAGAGAAAGTGATGTAATTGTAAAATGTCTCCCTCTCCTCGTTCCTATGTCCGTGTCTCCCACTGTTTTGCCACCAGAATGTCTGGCACACGTGCACTATTCAAAATGTTGGGCATAGATCTAAAATCTCATTTTATAATTAGAATAAAATAACTACCTATGATCAATGAATATTAGTGTAAAAATCTGGTGATACATTACATCAAGATTAGGTTCATTTACATACATCAGTATACTCATAATGGAGGCTTAAACACAAAGGAGGCATTGCTGTTTGTTTTTTAATATAACAAAAGCGTGGAGGCAGGCAGTCTGAAGCTGATGTGGTTGGTCCTTTAGCACCCAGGTTCCTTCCACTTTGCCATACTAAGCTCACTGCTTTCATCCTCAAAGATGCCTCATGGTCTTAGCTTGCTGCTGGGGCTCCAGCCATCATATGTGCACTAAAAACAGCAGAAAGGGGCGGGGGAGAGAGGGGGGGCACCTCCCTAGCTGTCATCCTTTTGAAGAATCTTCTCAGAGTCTGACCCAACAACCTCTGTTTACATCTCTTTGGCCAGAACTTGAGGCCACATCTCTGCAAGGGAGGCTAGAACATGTTAAGTTTTCTCCTTTTTTCCACTTCCTTTCTCCCTTCCTCCCTCCCTCCCTTCCTTTCTCCTTCCATCCCTCCCTCCCTCCCTTCCTTCCTTTCTCCTTCCCTCCCTCCCTATCTCCCTCCCTCTGTTTCTCTCCCTCCCTCCCTCTCTCCCTTCCTTCCTTTCTTAAAATCTGGGCACATTGGGATCAGAGCCCCACTGCAAATGAATGGGATGAGGAAGGAAGACCGTCCCCCAAGAGAAGTTGCTAGAGCTGTGGTTGGAAAGAGGGGCATGGAGCCTGGGTGACAATGACCCAACACTCACTCCAGATGGGCCCTGAGGATGTGGACATTCACTGATGAAAATGATTAGGTTCACAGAGGTTAGATAGCTTATCCACAATCCATGGCTGGTGAGTAGCAAGTTGGGATTTGAACCCTGGAAATCAGGGAAGACATCAGAATGTGAAATCGGATTTGTGTCCTGAGGCACCCATTGCTGTTGATCCATTTTACCTTCCATCTGGGCATGTCTGTCTATACCCAAATCTTTGAGGTGAGGATGCATCTCCCACAGCCCTGCTGAGGAAAGCAGTGTGCCAGGCTGCCCTCAGTCCGGTGTGGCCACGTGCCAGGCCTGAGGGGCAGAGTCAGCCTCAGGGAGGGGGTGGTTAGCTAGGGCACCGGCTTCTTCTGGGATTAGAATGTCTGTTAGGAATAGGTGAAGGCCGTCCCTGTAACCTGGAAACACCCTGCAAGTGGCACATGCAGCACCCAGAGGCAATCACACCCTCAGCATGGGGACCAGTGCCGGGTGCTAGTGCTGGGGGGGAAGGACACCCCCGCTGCCCTCAGGAGCTGGACGGCACCTCACGGAAGGGTGACTCCTTGTCCTGGTGGGACAGGAATGACTGATACCGCAGAGACCTGCGGCCTGGTGACTTTGCTCTGGGATGCTGCTGAAATGGCCTTTAGAACCTAGAGGAAGAAAAAGCTAGCCCGACCAGTGCCTCAGTTTCCCCATCGGCACACTGAACACAATCCTTTGAATGGTCTGCCCCGCTTCCTTAGGCACTTTTTGTCTTATGATCTTGGTCACTTCAAGACCTGTGGCCAGTGAAACCACACCCCATATATTCAGGCTCTAAATTCCCTAAACTCAGGGCTGAGAGACCACTGATTCCTCTCTTAGGAAGGGGCTCCAAGGTGGACAGGCTCCTTGCGGCCGGGCTCAGGCTCTTGCCTGCTCCTCTTGGGGGACAGACACCCCTTTCCCCACTGGGTGCTAAGCCCCCTCCACACAGAGCACTCCTCAGGGACACCCCCAGGCCTCCGAGTTTCTGAGAGCACCCCTGTCCTCGCCGGCTCTGTGGTGACCTTCCCGCTGGCCACGCCGCCTGGCACGTGGCAGGAGCTGGGTCGTCTTCAGGGGCAGCATCCACCACAGTGGGAAAGGGGTTTTACTAGAGAATTAGCTGAGGGAGGCTGAAGGCAGGGACAGGAAGGCAGAGGGGTCTTCCTCCGGCTGCGGGACGGTTGTGGGACGGCTGCTGCCCAACATGTCCTCCGCTAGCTTCTGCCCAGTTGCCCAGCCGCCCCAAGCACTGTGAGGGCCGTGGTCCTCACCGACGGCCCCGCCAGGCCCGCACCGCCGAGAGGCTGCGGCGGCCCCAGTGGCCATCACAGGATGCCCTGCCAGACGAGAAACAGGATACCAGGCCGGGGACCCCTGAGGGGCCAGAGCCAGGAAGTGCTTCTTCCTGCTGCAGGGACAGCTCCGCGACCTGGAAAGGTGTGGGCCGGGATGTTCGTGTTTCCACAGTGACATCACCTCTGCCGCGGACCTGAGGCTGGGCGTCTTGGACCTAACGAGCGCGTACAGCCCACACTGTTGGAAGGGAGACTGGCAGCCGATGTTTCTGCATCTGGACGGGCACATCTTGCATTGCAACCTGGGGAAGAATTCATATTTAACCACAGAAGCTTATCTCAAAAATGCAGAGCAAGACACGGGGATTCACCCCTCCACCATGCACGTGGTGTTTGCACATCTCAGTTGCATGCTCCCAGGGATGGGGAGCTCACTCTGTGCAAGACCATGAGTTTACTGCTGGACAAATTATGGCTCTGTGTTGAAATATGGATTCCTATAATTCCCTCCATTACTCTTCACTCTTCCACCCCCAAACCAGATAAATCTCTACTCCTTGAAGTCCTTCAGAAATACCTCCCACTGGGCTGCTTTTCTCCAGACCAAAGAGCCAGCACCCCTTCAACTGTGTCTCTTTAATGTGACTTCAAGGTCCTTTTTGTCCCGGCCACTTTGCTCTGAATTTCAAAATGGTAAGGGATGGACCCCAGGACTGACGCAATGCTCAAAGTAGGGTCTGGCTGGTGTGGAATAAAGCAGGGTCCTCACCTCTTCGGAACTGGACCTTTGACCTCTATTCGTGTGGCCTCGGGTGGCCTTAAGTGTTGGCAGCTATCAGGTTTTAGGAGCAGCTCAGCTGTCTTTCCACCCCACCCCCACCCCTTCCCAGCCAGTAGACCATCCTCCTCAAATTGAATCTTGAGCCCAAATCTGTGCGTTATCCTGGTAGAGATTACCTTGCTGGTCCCAGCACATCAGGGTTCCACAGCTTTGATTCTGTCCTTCCCCCCAGGTGTTTTGCTTTTCACCTCCTAGAGGACAATGGTTTCTTCCCCCAGTTTCTGACCATCTAATCTTTGGATCCATTTAATCTTTGGACCCATCTTTCCCATCTTCCCATGCAGCAGCTAATTGACTCCGAGCAGTGGGTCAGCTCTGCTGCAGACCCATCCCTGGCAGCCTCCAGCAGGGAGAGGGGAGACCAGGGCTGCCTGAGGCACCGGGGGTCCCAGGCCTCCCTCTTTTCTTCCTGTTCCCCAGGGCCCGATGGTCCCTTCTTGTTGCTGTATAGGATGTGGATTTGGTTCTCTCATATTCTTCTCTCTGTCTCTGTCTCTCTCTCTCTCTCTGTTTTCATACGTCGTCAGCTCTGTCTCTCCTAGCTTGGTCCCACATTTATCCTGTGCCCCATTCACTTATCAAGCACCAACTCTGGGGACAGCACCCTGCCAGGGCTTAAAGGCAGGGCTGGGCCTTTCTCTCCCTTTGTCACTTCCAAGGACATACCACATGGAGGGACATAGTCAGAGACATTAGTGACTCATGGGAGAGCACAGGAAGCTGGAATAGTCAACCTGGAAGGGCCAGGGGGATCGTCTGGTCCTACCACCTCTGGTCAGTGGGGAGTTAAGGGCAGACCTGGGTCCTGACACAAAACTGGACTATGCGTGAACCAACAGGGACTGCGTGTTGAGGACCCATGTGCTCTCATGTGTTGGGACCTGTGCAGGTATGCCTAGCCCAGAAGGTGTGTGGGGGCAGCAAGTTCCTCCCGCACCGAGGGGGGCCTTCTTCACTCTGTGGGCTGCAAGTGCCCTGATCTGACCATTTGTGGTGGCTTCACGGCACCTGCTTTGCCACTGCTATTGCACCTTTGTTTTTTCCCCCTTTTAAAAAAGACTAACTTCCCTTCCAGCTCTCCAGCACCTTCAAGTTCCCCCACACATCACTTAGGTGTTAGGCAAGCCCTGATGAGATGGCTGAGAGCTCTCACGGGGTGAGGCCGATGCTGCCGACGTGGTGAACCTATTGTCGTCAGTCTGAAGTCGGAGAAGCTTCATCTAAGTCTTGGCCCCCTGCCTGCCCTGGGGCTAGGCTCAGAGGGTCCAGGGGCACCCCAGGTCCAACCAAGGCAGAGCTGGAATCACAAGTCAGCTCTCCAGTCCCGGCTTGGGCTGCAGTGGTGCTTGGTGGTGGAACTTGCCGGCTGGCTACCTTGACAAAAAGATTCATGAATCTCCCTTTCCTTTAACTAGTGCAAACTCAAACTTGGGGCCGATGATTAGAAATCGGGCTATTGTCACAGGGCCAGTTTTCTGATTAAATAATATCAACAATGACAGGTACATTCTATTGAGTGCTTTCCCTAAAGCAGGGGCTCTAGGCTCATTATCTATTTTTATTGCCCCCAGATTTCTTCAAAGGAGGCCATACTGCACCTCCAGTTTACAAATAAGGAAACGGAGGCTCAAGGAAGTTCTGAGGAATGCTCCCAGAGACTCTCAACTGGTAAGTCTGAGCCTGGGTTTGGAACTTTGGTATCTCTGCCTCCAAGCTCATGATCCTTCTGCCACCCTGCTCTGCCTCCCTGGAATTAATCCTGAAGAACATCCTTCCGCCTCCCAGCTCTGCCCCTGAGGCTGGCCCACCAGGCCTGTAAGCCTGGCCCCATCCCTTTGTCTGGCCCTGCGGGGCCAAGCTAGGCACGGGCTGGTAATGGGAGCCCCTCGGGGTGGGAGCGGATGGCCGTGCTAATGCACTCAGCCCTCAGGCTGGAGATCAAACAGGTCAGCCTCCAGAGCACACGTAAATCAGCCCTCAAAGAGACACAGTTCCAAATGACCAGCGAACTCGACAATTCCCACAGACATCCAACACCGCCATCCCGTCCTCCCTGCGGCCCCTTGGGGGGAGAGGTGTGTGCCTCGCACACCCTGGGAACCCAGACACCGAGTCCGCATAAGGCTTCAGCCCCCAGTCTGGGACTCTTCTGCGGCGGAGCTTTGGATCAGGTCCCTGCAGGAGTCTGTGACACGGGCTAGAGTAACTGAGCCCAGTTTCAGAGCTTTTGGCCCCTTCTGGGCTGTTCCATGTGAGACAAGTTAAATACCACCATTTGTAACACAGGCACGCAAAGAATGACCTTGCACTGTTGCTGGGAGATGAGCTGGGATCGGGTGCCCGAAAGCCCGGACGGACGGCTGACGCCTGAGCGGGGCCAGTGTCCTTCCCCACGCCAGCCCTCCACAAGAGGATGTCACCAGCAGCAGCGTGGGGCTGTCCCTGCCGCCCGAGGAACTAGAGAGGTTCCATGATTCCACCAAGGTCACTGGGATGCAAAGTGTCAGCCTCAGGACTTGAATTGGGCACTACCTGACCCCCCCAATTCCCTCTTTTCTTCCTGCTTCTTGGGTTAGCTTGGCTTGAAGAGATTTGTGCCTAAAATTACTAATAACCTTCTGAATAATCTCCCCCTTAAAGTAATCGCACCAGTAGTGGCCCCTAGTGCTTTGAATTCCCGCGTTGTTTTGAGAGACCGGATACCAAAGGGTTTTACAAACGTGCCCGGCAGAGCGTCCTCGGAGGGGATCTGGCTGTGCCCCCCACGGCTGGCGACCCGCAGCGCTGGTTCTGGGTTTCTCGGAAAACTCGGGTGCCGGCGGGAGAGCTTGTCCTGGCCTTCTGGTGACACTCTGTGGCTAGAGGTGTGGCAGCCAGGAGTCACAGCCTTCTCTGGGCCCCCACGTGATGACTGCCCCTCGCAAGGCCTTCACACCTCCCGTCCAGCTCGGGCAGCTCTGGAGCTGCGGCCCCTGCCCCCCGGGAAGCAGGGGTTCCCAGCAGACCCCCTTTCACCCCTGGGGCCTGCTTCTCATCTCCCAGCGCCACGGGTAGTAACCCTTCGTCCTGTGAAAGCCGAAGAGGGAGGAATGTCACATGAAAGGTGCCCGAGGAGGCCTGGCCAGCGTCAGGCCACCAAATGGCAAGTGCCAGGTGGTTGGAATTAATGGAGCCCTGAGGGGGTCGGGGGTGGGGACTGGAGTCCAGAGGCTTTCTGGGGAGGGAGCCGGCGCTGTCCCCGAATCCCCCTTGGCCGTGGTCACCAAGGAGCGGAGTTCCTCTCCTTACCTCCTGCACACGCGTCCTTGCCTGCCCTCTGCCACAGCACTCCCTTCTAGTGACCTCCTTCTCGTGGACACGGTCCTAAAGGCTCCCTGACTGGGCTCCAGGCTCCAGGCTTGTGGCCTCCACGCTGCCACCCTGCTCTTCCCGAAACACTGTCCCAGCCTGTCGCTCTCTTCCCTGGGAGCCCTGCGTGGCTGCCTGAGGCCTCCAGGCTTGTGGTAGGGCACCCGAGGCTCTGAGTGTCCAGCCCGCCCCCGCTCCCTCCAGTAAGTACCTGCCATGTTCCAACCCATCGCGGTGCCAGCACCGCACACCTTGCGTGATCAGACAGAAGGACAGCATGCTCCTGTCCATCTTGCCGGGCAATCGGTGGCCCATGTTAGTATGAGGGTGCTGCCCCCCTCTCTTTCTCTCTGGGCAGCAACTTCCCAAATTAGGTGGAAGCCCAGAAGAAGGTGTGAGTCAGGAGTGATGAGAACTGTTGGGCACGTAGAGGTGCCTGGGCAGTCGGTGGTTATTATTGGAATATGTCAGTTCGAAGCTCCCCTTGTTCCCCCTTGATTAGATAGAATGTTCCAGATTCAGTTAGTCCCCAGATATCTATGAGGTTCCATTATTTTATTTTCCCTATTTTTGAAACATTTTAGATATTTTCTAAAATACCAAGTAAAAAACAAATAAAAAAATAACAACCCCCTCCCCCCCCCCCACCCCGGGGCTTTCCATGCTCCTTCCTTGAGGTGAAGCAACTCTTACCCAGATTTCTTCCCCGTTCCTACAGAATAAAAGCCAACTCGGCACCTGTTGTTAATGCCCTTCTCAACCCAGGCTGCCTTTACATCCCCGCTCGCGTCCCACTGGGACCTTGCCACGCCCGACGCGCTGGCCATGTGGACCATTTGCTTCTCCCAATCGCAAGTCCCACTTCTTCTCTCTGCCTGTGCCCTGCCCGGGGGCAGGCAGACAGATGATATGATGTGGCAGAATCTGGAAAGGCTTCATGGAGGCGATGCATGTGGGGTGAGCCCTGAAGGTGAAGTAGTAACATCCACGCTTCAAAGGGGGGATGTGGAAGAGAGGCGGGGAGGAGGGCAGGCTGGGGGCCACTGGGGGCCGCTGGGGGCCACTGGGGGCGGCCGGTGTCTGTTCTCAGGCAGCGGAAGCCACAAGGTGGTGTTAGCAAGAATGAGACCCCTTTAGCCTTGTGTTTTGAAAAGCTCCTGCTGACAGTTCCATGGGGAATGACTTTAGAGAGGGAAGAATCAAGACTTGAGGAAGGTTAGGGACTAGCCCTAGTCTGGTGTGAGGTGACAAAGGCGGACCCTCAGCTGGACTCAGTGATGCGGCGAGGGAGGGGCCAGGGCCTAGGGCGGCTCCTCGGTTCTCACTGGAGTGAATGAAGCGATGAGGAAGAGCTACAGGTGGAGAGAGGATGCATTCACTTCGAGAAAGTTCCCAAATTGTCTTTAATAAGAGCCTTCTAAGGGCGCTGTATGAAAATACATATTCTTGGGGCCTGGCCACAGACCTACGGCACCAGGGTATTTGGAGAGAAGGGTCTGGAAATCCGTGTTTCAAAATGCACCTCAGATGGTTCTTAGGATCCGACGGGTCTGGGAAACAACGCTCACAGGGGTCGGCACGTGCCTGGCTTATGCTGGGCCTCCACCCTGGGCAGTGAGCTCCCGGTCAGCGGCTGCCCCCAGCGCCCGTGTGGGGCCCACGGTCAGTGTCTGTGGGATGAATGGACCCATCTCCAACCCAAGACGAATTATTTCCTCTCGTAAACTGCAGTGAATATGACTTTGACTCCTGGGGTTGGTTGGCCAGTCCTGTTGCATGATTTGTCTGAATTTTAATCAGACTTTCTTATTGGATCCCAACATGCCTATTAGCTTCGAAGGCTTCCCCTCAGCACGGCAGGTCCCATGTACTCTGTATCTTCAAATGTGAACCACCAGAGAGGTTTCTACCTTTCGGTTAAGTTGAACAATAGTGAAAAATAATTGCTTTTTTTTTTTTTTTAATAAGAGAGGAAATGTTACCAATGGCAAGGTCTTCAAAAGGGCACTTCGCAAACTCAAAATTTACTTGAAAGCACACAATCTTTTGCTGGAGGCCAGGCTTGGTATGTTTCTGATTACACCGGTGACCCTCACCCTGAAAAGCCTTTGTAGATGGGCCTTTTTTCTAGACAACCTACTGATGAGCAAATGATCTAACAGATTTCACACCACATAAATTTAAGCCTAATAAATGGCTTCAAATTCAGAGCTCCTAATTCTGGGTTCAGAGAGGTAGTCTTTTTACAAAAGCATTAATGTAGACAATTAATAAACCCTCACACAGCACCGGGAAAGAGCGAATTCTGTCCCCGTCCCCTGATTCCCTGTCCCCAAACTCCAAATGACTAGCTTCCGGAAATGTAGATTTGCCTTGAGCTTCACGTAGGGGCAGAAAACACGTCCGTGGTAAGGTCCACTTGGCTGCAAATGTCTTCTGCCCTGTCCAGAACAGTAGCCACTAGCCACATGTGGCTATTTAAATTTACATGTGTATTAATTAAAATAAAAAGTTGTGTTTTTTAGTTGCACCGGCCACATTTCAACTGCTCACTAACCACATGTCGCTAGTAGCTACTAAATTACAGCACAGAATAGAAGACTGCTATCACTGCCGAAAGTTCTATTGGACAGTGCCGGTCTGTTCTTCAGGCAAAACCACTCAGGGCCCAAACTGCTTCTGTTTTGTCTCAATTATCAGTAACTATTACCCCCTGGGACTGTTTTATTACATTAGCCTAGGTAAGCAAAATGAAATGAAGTTCATGCTGAAGAAAAATGTAGATTTAAAAAAAAAATCTATTGTTAATGAGAAAAAGGAACTTTGTTTTCATTCTGCTGATGAGCTCATTTTCTTTCAATTCTTTGCTATTTTCGGTGGCATATTTACAGCTTTGGGGATGAACAATCCCGAATATTCAGGGCCAGGAAAATAAAATCTGCTTTCTCATCCCAGTAAGATAATTCTCCTCTCTGAAATCACTAGGTAATTACTCTGGCTGGTTGTCCTTAGGCTGCTAAGGGCAAACACATATCAGAGTTTACTAGGGATGGTAAGGGCCCTGGAGAGCCCTGAGGTCCCCAGCCCCTTGTAGGGTTGGCAAAAGCAACAATGGGGGGGAGGCACTTATCCAAGGCCACATGGCTAGCCTGTGGCAGAGGGGGTCCTCCTGACTCCTGTCCCCAGCCCATTCTCCTTTGCAAACAACATACAGCTTCTCTTTTGATCCTTGCGCCTTGGTCTAATTTGCTATAAATGGGGAAAGACTTACTTGCTCTTGCAAGGCAGGAGGAGCTAATTCAAAGCCAAGTCAAACCAGGAGCTTGTGGGACCACAGAGGACCTGGGAGATGTGGGCCTGGATCTAAACTGTTGTAGGTCATCCCAAAGCTGGTTTTCTCAGCTTCTACAGTGGGAGGTGAGGGATTCTCCAAACATGAGAAAGGGGTTCGATAGGGGACAGCCAAAAGGATGACGAATGTCCACTAACCTTTATCCATAGGTGATGATGCCCGATTACACGATTCCGTCCCAGGCCTCCCTTGTAAACTCCAGACCTCTATATTTTACTTCCTGTTCAACATCTTTTGGGGAGGTATTTTAAATACACCTCAAACTTAACATACCCCAAACTGATGAAAACCCTTCTCAAATGTGCATCTTCCCAACATGCACCTGGTCAGAGTAGCACCATCATTGTCTGCATTAAACCAGCTGGAAGTCCCGGCCTCATCCTCAACCCCTCCCTCTCCCTCTCTTTCCATAGCCAATCCATCACCAAACTCTGTAGGTCTGACCTCCCAAAGGTCTCCGGAGTCTCTCCACATCTTTCCATATCCTTGGTCTCTGCTGCTGCCATTGCCATGCTGGGCTAATGCTATAGGCACTTATGGTAAACCAGTTCCCCATCCTGATGTCTTCTCCCCATTGAAGCCAGAGTGATATATTTGAATCCTTTAAAGAGTTCCATTGAGCTTAGGAGAAGCCAAAGCTCCTTGGTTAACTTCAAAACTTTATATGACCTCTCCACCAACCACCTTGTTTTTCCCCATTTCAGATACATCCTTTGGCAGGTGTAAGTTCTTGCAACCTCACGCTTCTTTCTCCCACAGAACCTTTGCAGTTTCATCTTCCTGAAACACTCCTCTCCACCCGCCTAGGCCTTGGCCATCAACTCCACTCACATCCCATTTCCATTCAGGCATTACTTCTTAAGAGCATCTTTCATCACCTCCCTGTCAAGGTCAAATCCCTAGTATAGGTTCTTCTTTTTTTTTTTTTTTTTTAAGATTTTATTTATTTATTTGACAGAGAGAAAGAGCGAGCAAACAAGCAGGGGGAGCGGCAGGCAGAGGGAGTAGCAGGCTCCCCGCTGAGCAGGGAGCCAGATGCAGGGCTTGATCCCAGGACCCTGGGATCATGACCTGAGCCGAAGGCAGACGCTCAACCGACTGAGCCACTCGGGTGCCCCCTAGTACAGACCTCCCCTCCAAAGCCCACATTACTGCTGCCATGTCACTTTTATTTGTGTGGTAACTGCACAAACGTCTTTTTCTCCCATTAGATTGTAAACTGCATGCTGGCAAGGATCCTGTCTGCGTGTTCACCAAAGAACCCCTGGTCTGGCACAGAGTGAGCACTGGGTGATGCTGAATGGAGGAATACAGGCGGGCACGAAGCAGACACACCACTAGGTCAGACTTGGGTCTCGATTCCACTACTTCCTTAGTTGTGATATTGAGCAATCATTTAATCCCTCTGAGACTCAGATACCTAATACACAGAAGATCCTAATATTTGCTTTGTAGGAATTTATGAGGACAAAGGACATGAGTGTGAGAGGGGCCTAAAATAGTCACTGTGTCTGGTACAAGGTAGGCACTCAAGTGATGCTTGTGGTCATCATCCAAATGGCCTTCCCTGTGGAAGACTAGCTATCCTACTCAATGTCTTTTAAAGTCTTCTTTTTGGTTGACATCAGTTTGTGTCTGTTTGCAACCAGAAATCCTACATGGAATGTAGCTCTAGTCCAGACTCACAAAATAAAAGCATTGTGTTCCAAGTTCAAGCCATTACTGATTCTAACATTAGCTCATTCCATTCCATAAGCATGTCAACTCTCTGGGGTGTGTACTATTATTCTTCTCTTACCCAGAGAAAACTGAGACACGGTAAAGCTAAGTAACTTGTTGAAGGTGACATAGCTAACAGGTGCCCGAGCAGGGACTCAAACCCAAGCTGTCCTTGCTCTACACCCTCACATTCTGCTATTTTATCTATATTTTGGAGAATTAACCCCAAAACAATTAAAAGGTGAGCAAACAAAGTAATTGCAATACATTACATAAACCACCCCATCATGGGGCCCCTGGGTGGCTCAGTCGGTTAAGTGTCTGCCTTCAGCTCAGGTCATGATCCTAAGGTCCTGGGATTGAGTCCCATATTGGGCTCCCTGCTCAGTGGGGAGCCTGCTTCTCCCCCTGCCCCTCCCTCCTGCTCGTGCTTTCTCTCTCTCCCTCAAATAGATAAATAAAATCTTTTTTTTTAAAGATTTTATTTATTTATTTGAGAGAGAGAATGAGAGAGAGAGAGAGAGCACAAGAGGGGGGAGCGGGAGAGGGAGAAGCAGACTCCCCGCTGAGCAGGGAGCCCGATGCGGGACTCGATCCCGGGACTCCAGGACCATGACCTGAGCCGAAGGCAGTCGCTTAACCAACTGAGCCACCCAGGCGCCCCATAAATAAAATCTTAAAAAAAAAAAATAAACCACCCCATCCACCACCACCACCAAGATCCAAATTATGTAAAAGAAAGAAATGTACATATGCTCATCCCATGCACTGAAAAAAGACAGGAAAGGAATATACCAAAACAACGCTGATTTCTGAGTGATAGAATTTTGGATAGTTAACATTTTTTTTCTTCTTTTGCTTTTCATCAATTTCCTATATTTTCAACACTATAAAATTGTATTATAATCAACATCTAAAAAACAAACATCATGTTTCTGAAAGGTGCCTTTCCTATTAGTAAAATAAGAAAAAGAAGGAGAAAGAAAGCAAAAAGCACTACTCCGTCCAAATCCAAACAGGAAAGGAAGAGAAGAGAGCTTGACGTCCCCGGGCTATCTAGAGTTTTGCTGATGAGGCCTTTCTCTGTGGGCCTGTGCTCTGGGATTGAGCAACAGCTGAAATTCTCATCTTCAGGCAAAGCTCTCAGAATTTTCTGTAATAAATAACCTTGGACCACAATTAGCTCACTCAATATCGAGCAATAATAGGTAGTGGTTGAGCATGAATTTGATGTCTGCAAAATGCCTTGAGGCTCAGGACATCTTGGGCTCGAGCCCGAGCTTGGCCGTCCCCCTCACCATGAGCCTCAGAGAATCTCTACCCTCTTCTGCCAAATGGGAAATTTGCCAAAAATGGAGCTGTATCTGTTTGGAAATCTGCTGTGAGTTGCAAGAATATCAGTGAGTCCTTGCTGTTGTTAAGTGTTTGACATGGATCCATTCATGTAAACTTCAGGACAGGCCTGTGAGTTAGATATTAATACCATTCCTCTTGTACCAGGAGGAAAAGGAGGCACAGAGCACTTAAAGGACCTTCCCAAGGTCCCACGATTGCTAAGTATAGAGCTAGGAGCCAAGCCTATAGAGCTAGGACTTAGCATGATTGGTAAGTATAGATCTAAGGCTCAAAAGCAGTCTGGCTGTCTAGTAAATTCCATGTGGTTGTGACCACTGCCCATGCCAAGGGACATCTTTCAGCTTGCAAGACAGAAAAGTGCTTGGAACAGCTCAAAAACATGAACAAAATGCAAACTATGAGTTTGGGGCATTTTAAAGGAAATAGCTTCTTGGTTTGGGGCAATGTTTTTGAAAGGTTAGTGATTAGGAAATAGGTATAAACCTAGGAAAAGCTGCACATAAATAAAACATTTCCACCTCTCATTGGGAAAGAAAAAGTTTCCACCAAGAGCACAGGAGATTCCCCAAACAGGAAGAGACACTCCTTAGCCAATAAAGTAGTGATTTTGCGTTTGTATGTTCTGCTCCGGCCATCTGCCGTTCAGACAGCAGATATATTACGCAGCTGGGTTTATGAAAATGGCCTGGGCAAGACAAGCTGGCGACTCTCTCCCCTGTCCACCCAACTATCTATCCATCCATGTGTCTAGTGAGCAGGAATGTGGGTAAGTCCAATACTCCGGAGTGGAGTTAGTCGCCTGTGATAGGAATCGGATATTGTCCCTTAAGACGCCTTGGGGGAAAAGACCCACAATGGTCACCTGGTTGCCCCCTTTCCCCACTTACCCTCTTCCACCTAAACTTTTGCCAACGGACGAGGTGAGGTTGCATTTGCAAGGACCTCCAGGGAAAAGGACTATCTGGCCTCCCCCTGGGAAGCCCTCATCAGTCCTTAATCAAAATGTTTAGGGCCCGTGGGAGAGCTGCAGCAGAGACCGGCTTATCAAGGTGGGATTTATTTACTTACTGTCCAAATCATTTCACATCAGATTGGCTTGTTGCTTTCTCCACTCACCGGCTGGAGAGCAGAGGTGACAGATGACTCCATTGCTTACTTAACCAACCATAAACAGGACTTGAAAGAAGGGGGTTCGCTGCACATAGCTCATCTTTGGAGAATCTGACAAGCATCAAATTGATGGCAAACTTCTGCTCATTATCGCAAACGCCTTTTCTGCTTTCCCCCTTTTTCTGTTCCCAAAGGAAGGCATTTACCGCGGAGAACTCACTAGTTTCTCTGCAAACAGAGTAGGATAATGTGGATCTAAGCCAGAAAGTTTTGTCCAGTCTAAGCCTGGGGCCTGGGGGCTACTGAAGGCTTTCATGCCCTCCTACATGGACCTCAGGGGAGGAGGCAGCTTACAGAATTTTGTGGAACGTTCAGCTTATTCGGTTTTCCAAAACCCCTGAAACTTGGATTATCTATAATTTAGACTACAGTGAGATTAAGTTAGAATGAAGTTATAGTATCTGAATAATCGTTGTGATCTCTGTGACATACACACAGGACTAACACGTTCCACAGTTCATGGAATAATTTCAATGTGTTTTGTTCCTTTTCTCATTACCCTTCCCCCAACGCCCCTTCACTTCCTGCCCCAAAATAAGAGAGAAAACGAGATGCCGGCTACTTATGCCAAGCCAACTGCTGTGCCAGGTGTTGGGCTTTTAGAAACATTATTTAATTAAATTATCAGCACAACCCCGCATGAGTTACGTTATCATCTCAGGTGAGACAATGCAGGCAAAGACCGGTGATGTATGTTGCTTAACCTCACTTAGGTGGTTCATGTCGCGGGGTGGGCTTCAAGCCCGAGGCTCAGGATACCAAAACCCAGCCTCCTTCTCCTGCCTCTGTCACATCTGCCAGAATGTGGGGACTGATTAGTGGTCGGAGAGGTCAAGTATGGTCACCAGAGGCGTATGCAGACATAGGCGTCTGTGTGTCTGTATGTCTGCGTGTGTATGTGTGTGTGCACACACATGTGCTAGTGTGTATGTGTCTGTGTGCATGTGTGTATGTGCATATATGTGCTAGTGTGTATGTGTGGATATGTGTGCATATATGTGCTAGTGTGTATATGTCTGTGTGTGCATGTGTGTATATGTGCATATATGTGCTAGTGTGTATGTGTATATGTGTGCATATATGTGCTAGTGTGTATATGTCTGTGTGTGCATATGTGTATATGTGCATATATGTGCTAGTGTGTATGTGTATATATGTCTGTGTGCATGTGTGTATATGTGCATATATGTTCTAGTGTGTATATGTCTCTGTGTATATGTGTGCATATATGTGCTAGTGTGTATGTGTGTATATGTGTGCATGTATGTATATGTGCATATATATGCTAGTGTGTATATGCCTGTGTGTGCATATGTGTATATGTGTGCATATATATGCTAGTGTGTATATGCCTGTGTGTGCATATGTGTATATGTGTGCGTATATGTGCTAGTGTGTATATGTGTGCGTGTGTGTATATGTGCATATATGTGCTCGTGTGTATATGTCTGTGTGTGCATATGTGTATATGTGTGCACATATGTGCTAGTGTGTATGTGTGTATATGTCTGTGTACATGTGTATATGTGCATACATGTGCTAGTGTGTATATGTCTGTGTGTGCATGTGTATATGTGCATACATGTGCTAGCGTGTGCATGTACATGTGTGTATGTTTGTGTGTGCATGCACGTGTACATGCGTGTGTGTGCGCATGTGTGTGTGTGTGTGTGTGTGGCTGATGTACAAGAAGCTAAAGGATTAAGGAGAAAATGAAGGTTAGGATAAAATATGCTGAGAGAAATTACTTGGGGTGTGACAATAAAATCTAGATGAGCAAATAAAATAAAGAATACAGCCAAGGGAGAAATGGCATTATAATGTAATGCTTGAGTTAGCAACAGTTCTCGTTGGACTCCTTTACCATGGAACGGGTCTAAAAGTGGGGTTCTATGCCCTCCACGGCTAGCACTGAAGAATGCACCTGTGTGGTACTTACCACGTTTCTGGAATCAACAAATACTCTTTTAATGTGATAACATTCCCTTTTGGAGGAAAATAAGCCCTTTTGGCTAGTCAACGTGGTGTCGGTGGGTATATGATGTTAGGAGCCTTGTGCTTTCCCGACTCGCTGGAGCCTGGCGGACACTCCGGGGCCTCCTCTCCTATGGGATCTGTGGGATGCAAAGCAGAGCAGGTGGTGCCCAGGCCTTCGGTCCCCTGCCATGTGGCATTAGTTAGAATGTCGTTTAACAACGTGTTGAGACCTTCCTGGGGCCATAGGACCTCATGCTATTCCCTCTACATTCTCAGGTCATTGGGGGTGCTGGAAAGAGTATGTTATTCCATGGTCTGAAGGACCAGGTTTCAAATCCCTGACATACATATTTGGTGTGACCATAAATCCCTCGGCTTCCCTGTCTGTACGATGCGGATGGTGGTCCCTTTAGTGGTGGAGTACTTCCGTGGGGGGCAGTGGGAAGTAGGTGCCTGGGGCCTAGTATGACCTCATCAACTGTTAGCTTTCTCTCATCTTTGAAAATGTCATGTCAGCGTCTTATCAGAACTTGAAATTTTGAGTGAGAGATGTGTCTTTGTTCCTCCGCTTCCTACCAGGTACAAAGAACATAGCGAGCATCGTCGCGGTTCCTCGGTGAGTGAAACAGAATCACCGTGTGACTCGCCAACTCTGCTCCCAAGTCTGCACCCAAAGGGCTGAAAACAGGTGTTCAGACAAAAGCTTGTACATGTTCACGGCTGCACCATACACCATAGCCAAAAGGTAGGAGCAACGCAAATGTGGGGAGACCGACGAATGACTCAACAGCATGCCGTGTATCCGGATAGAGGTGTAACACTCAGCCGGGAGATGAGATGAAGTATTGAGCACATGCTCTCACGCAGATGGACCTCGAGGACACGCCAGGTGCACAGGGAGGGACGCAAAGGTCACAGATCGTGCGATTCCATTGACACGAAACGGGCCAGCACAGCCGAATCGCTAGAGACAGAAAGCAGATCAGTGATTGTCAGGGGCTGGCGGGCGGGGAGGAAGGAAATGGGGTCTAATGAGTACAAGGTTTCCTTTTGGGGGGATGCAAATGTGCTGGACGTAGATGGTAGGGGTGGTCGCAGTACATTATGAAATGTACTTAGTGCCGCTTTAAAACGATTACAATGATAAATTCTATGTTAGGTGCATTTTACCACAATATTAAAAAAAAAAAAAAAAGGAGGGAGCTGTGAGTATACTCTATAAGACTCCATGGTCATGTTGGGGAATGCTGGGTTTGAAATCCGGATGGAGCCTTCTCGGAGGACACGTCACCGTGTAAAGATATCTTTCCTGGCGGCGGGGCCTCGAACCCGCTCCGGGCAGGGATCCCTCTGCCGGCAGCCCCCGGCTCACACAGCCTGAGCGTATCCGCCTGCCCACCCGTAGGGTCTCCACGCTGCTGCTAGACAAAGACCCTTTCTTTCCCCGTGGTCAGGAGGAGCCGAGGGGGCACAGTGGATGCATAAACATGGGCAGGAAGGCATGCCGCCTGAAAGCTTCCAAAAGCCCCTTTCTGACAAATGAAAAATGTTGGTGACTTTAAGTCACAGGCCAGGCTTTTAACAACCCTCGGCGTATTTATTTAACCCAGTAAATATGTTTATTAGCAAGGCCGCCTCCTTTGTAGAGCAGGTAATGGATTCCCCATATGTTTCTGCTTTGCAGACCGGGGCACGGCGGCCAACACCTAGCCTCCTCCAGCCTCCGAGGTGAAGGCCTTGGTGTGTTGCCTCTTTACTGTTCTGGCCCCTCCGTGTGCGTAATTACAGCCGTTCCCAGAGAGAAGGAAATCCCCGGGCTGCGGCCCTAACTAGCCCCGGTGTTCCACTACCAAAGGGCATGTCTCGGAGGGGGGAGAGAGGGGTAATAAAGCTTTCACATTATTAACTTTTTCTTTCTGAAAAGAAGCCTGAAAAATACCATCGCACCACATTAAAGGCGTTATGTGAGAGCGGCCTCTGCCTAATGAGGGGCTCGGACCCCGGGCCCCATGCGAGCGCTCCGAGGGCCCCTGTTAGCGGAACCTTGATGCTCTACCAGCCCTGAGGCCACAGGCGTGGGGCCGCGCGGGGGTCGGGCTGAGGTTTACACCTGACTTGGGGCACCCAGAGCGGCAGGGTGCCACCCAGAGGCTGCGCCCTCACCTCCCTGGGAGGGCTCCTTCCCTCAAGGACTTTAGAAGGCCATGCAGGAGGTGACAGGGAAGCAGGCTGGTGCCATCAGAATGGCCAGCGTCAGAACAGGTGTGGAAAATCCTGAGCCGCGAGCACCATGGCGTGAGGGGAGCAGCTCTGGGCCAAGCCCCCCACCCCCAGAAAGTACAGCCTAGGGGCAGGGGGGCCCAGGGTGAACTGTGGTGTGGCCCAAGCTGCCCCCCATGGTCCTCTCCCCAGATCCCACCCACAGATTCCCAGCCAACAGGAGAATTTTTAACTTTTGATACGTTTGGGTGTTTTGACAGTGGGTGAGATTGCCTCTCTAGCGAAGTTCGGTGCTGGTGTAGATGCACGTGGGGCTGTGGAAAGAATGAGGCCAAGAGCAATGACGGCCAGGTTTGGGCCGCAGAGCTCCGACTTACTCGTCTCATGACCTTGAGTGGGTCTCTGCTCTCAGGCCCTTAGAGCCTGATGGGTTGACTCTGAGCTCTCTCATCCATGCTGCAAGGCCATGTGCTAGGAGGGCGTGGGGGCCCCAGGGGTCAGCAGCCAGGGCAGGAGCCTCTCCTCCCCCTCTCCCACATCCTCCCTCTGGCCTAAGGACTCACCTATCACTGGGTGAGAAGAAAAGCAGGCAAAGCCTTGGGTCTGGAGAAGACAGAAGAGCCCATCTAGATTCTAGAAGCCTGCTGCAGGCTGCCTGCCAGGTCCAGGGAGACTTCACCAGCCCTGCTCTCTGGAAATATTGCCTCCCCTCGGAGAGCTCCTAGAGGTAGGGAACTACTTTCCTATCTTCTCCCCCATCGTAGTACCGACTTCATGGTCCCACCAAAAATAGGCCCTGATCTAGAACTCCTGGGTCCGGTTGTGCCGGCTGTGCACTGACCATTCCCTGGGGGAGCTCAGGGGGTTCAATAGACTCTGCTGCCTATGTGATGGAGCCCTGTGGACTCATGCAGTGTGAAAGCCCTGCTGATCAATGGAACTCCTGACATGGGAGAGCCGGCAGTGCCCCCCCCCCCGCCCCGCACTCTGCGTGGATGGGGGAGGGAGGGGCCCTCTGTGGATGGGGGAGGGAGGGGCACTCTGTGGATGGGGGAGGGAGGGGCCCTCTGTGGATGGGGGAGGGAGGGGCACTCTGTGGATGGGGGAGGGAGGGGCACGCTGCATGGATGGGGGAGGGCCAGGGAGCCTTGGTTCAACTGGTGTTTAATTTACCTTTTTGACTAATAAAGCAATGTTGCATGACTTATCTCATCCGCTTCTCTTCATGGGAGCAGGTGGGCATTAACAAGTCCATTTTACATCTGGGTAAGGAGATGACCACACAGGGGAAGGGACCTGCTGGACTGTTTGGATCCCAGCACGGCAGTTGCAGAGCCAGGACCTGGGTCGGCTGAGATCTTGCCCAGTGCTCTGGCCACAGGATGGTGGGCTGCCTGCGGGCTGACCGCTCATCCTCTCTCCTTTGCAGGGGAAGGATTTTCAGGCATCTCTGCCTCTTCTGCATCTGTGTATTCCTGGGAGGGAGCTGCTTGCATGAACCTCAGCTCTGGCTTCAGATTCCAACTCTGCTAGCTGATTCTCATGAGCAAGGTCCTTCCTTCCTTCCTTCCTTCCTTCCTTCTTTCCTTCCTTCCTTCCTTCACTCACTCATTCAACAAGTATTTATTGGGTGCCTTTTGTGTACCAGCATGCATCTAGACCCTGGGGTTGCCCAAATAAACAGCACGCGCGCGCACACACACACACAACCCTGCAGTAAGTGCTCCCTCACCATTGGCCACACGCCCCAGGCTTGACCTCCACCTGCCCATTCTCCTGGTGCTTTGGAGGCACAGCCATGCAGTGACCTCTCCCCAGGGATCAGAGGAGGAGGTCAAGCTCCCTCTCTGGATGGCCTCAGCCCTTGGGAGCAGGCAAGGGAGGCATGGGAAAACTATCCATTCATCCCTGTGCTTACATTTCCTGGCCTGGGGTGGCTGAGCATTGTCATGCTTGAGCTGGTGATAATATATTCCACCACACAGTGCTCGTAACATTAACATCCGTGCTTGTCTTGGTGAATGATTTTCCCTGATACCCAGAGCATTTCCTGTACCAGGCACCGCGTGCTGTTTATTTATAGGGTCGCTAAAGGAAGGGAGATGCCAGTTTCCTCGTATGTGAAATGGGGGTGGGGTGGGACAGCTTGGAATCGTTCCTAATCCATAGGAGAGATTGTAATCGTTCAATTAAAATGTCTATGTGAATGACCCCAAATAGCGCTCAGTGCATAGCAGGCCGTCAGAAAATATGCTACCTATTTTTGTGTTTATTATTATTGGAGACATCAAATTCCATATAAGGAGGGAACATGTCTTTGCTTGCAAAAGATCAAAATGCCTGCCGGCCTCTGTTCCATCATTCTTTCAGAGGGGGCCCTATCAGGTAAGTGCTAGAAGAGAGAGGTTTGGTGGTCTCAGTATGAACTTTCTGCCCCCTCTGTGTGGCGGAGTCCCAGCACGTTCCAGCCCTCATCAGTCTGCAACAGCCCCTGTCTCCTCCAGAAACTTCCCTGATGTTTGAAAGGGGGAAATCGGAAGAGGCACGCCGGGCTTCTGGGCTGGAATTCTGCTAGGCAGCAGCTGTTTGTGTGTTTGCCCATCAAAGGCTGCATGTTGGGACAGCAGAGGGTGGGAGATGAGAGACTTTGTGGGTAGCAGGGAACAGGTAAGTGCACAGAATGGCTTCTCAGACATGCTTGGGAAGAGAATGGTAAAGCCAAGAGCAAAATCTGCCCATGCTTAGACTGGATCTGAATCACTGTAGGAGTGGGAGAAGGTGATGCTTCTGGAAACATTAAAGGGGCTTTTGTTTTCACTCTCAAGGGCACTCAGGGAGTGATACAGCTTTGTGCCATGTCAAAACGACGGTGAGCGTTTAGTGATTGTTATCCTCATTTTCCAGATGAGGAGCTGAGGCCTGGAACGGTTCAGGGTTAGGACCATGGAGTCAAACGATGTGGGTTCAAATCCCAGCTCTGCTACTTATTAGCTACAGATCACTCTGGGGAAATTATTTCTTCTCTGTACATCAGTTTTCCCTGTCTGGAAAATGGGGATGATAAAACAGTACAGGGTTGTTATAAAATGCTTCGAACAGTGCCTGGCACCCAAACCAACACTAGGTAACCGTTGGTGATGGTAGTGATGAACTCACGGCCTCAAGTGGACTCAGGCTCTGAACCCAAGGGGACCAGGCCTATGCTCTTTCCATGAACCTTATGCAGCCTTAAACTTTAGCAAAAGGTACTGAAGAATATTAAGCAAAAATATCTCATATTAAATTAAAACCAAAGTATGAAGAGACAATTTGCTTTACCGCTTGTGTTTGGGGGTGCACCATTGGCCAATCAGGAGAAAATTGGGTGGAGTGGTGCTCAATCAAGGCCTTAAGCTCATTTGAAATTAAAACCACCACCATGACAAAAACCTTACATTATCTGAAAATCCCCCCAATAGCTTCTCAGCTCACAAACCCTTTACTAAGATTAATTTTTTTTTTAGGGGCAATTTCCTGAACTCACTTTCCCATGCTTCTGCTGTGCTCATTCTGTTCCCTGTGCCTGGAAAGCCTCTTTATTTGTGAGTCTTGCCTATTCTTCAAGATCCAGCTCAAGCCTCACCTTCTCCAGGAAGGCTTCCCTGACCACCTGGCCTGTAGGAATGGCCTCCTCCCCTGCATCTGGGTGCCCAGTTGGCCAGGAGCACGCAGACTTGTGAAATGTGAATCCTTTATGTGCATACGGAAGTCCTTTCTGGAAACTAGATTTAAGTTCCCCAGGACTGGAGCCCTGCCCTGTGTCCCTTTATATTTTTTTCTTACCACTTTTGACTATGGATTATTGAATTTTTATGAGCTTACACACTCTTATGCTCATAGAGGTCTGGAACCCTGGAGTGGCATTCTATTTTTACTTTTGTGGGCTACAGCATCCTATCCCAGCGCCCACCTCCCTTAGACGTGTATTCAGTCAGTTTTTCTTCCAGTAACCAAACATGCGCTCAAGACCCACCAGGTGCAGACTCTAGGTGACTAGAGATGAAGGAGCAGGTTTCTGCAGGGAAAACCAGACATGAACACAAATAATTCCAGCCTGCTAGGTGGTGGGATGGAGGTAGGTGTTCGGGAAGAGCACAGTCGGCCTGGGAGATGTGAATTGCCTTGAAAGTCGGGGTGAATTCGTTATCAGAAAAGTTCCCGCGAATTCGGGAAGGTTGCACGGGCGCAGGGAACAGCAGGGTGCCCATGCGTTTCTGGGCTTTGAGGAGCTTAACAGGATTAGGGGATGATTGGCCGGAGGATATGGTCGAGAAGGAACTGGCAGGAGAGAGTCAAGTGAGGAAGGCCTCAGAGAAGGTTTAATAACTCGGTGTTGGGCCAGTTTTCAGGATTTTAGGCAGGGTATGTAATCTGTCGATCTGAGGTGACAGGTGGGGAAGTCTCTGTTGATGATGGTGACCTAAATGTTAGTGAGTTGGGGGGCTGATGAAATATTCCCCAGGCAATGACAAAAGTATGTAATATGGCCAACCCCAAACGGTCTTGATCTGCAAAGGCTACATCTGTCCGTCTGGGAGCGAGCCTGCCTCTCTGGGCCACTTCCCTCCTCCCGGGAAGCTGTCTGTCCTGGGAGCCGGCAAGCCCCATGTTTCTGTGCCTGAAAACCCTTCTCTGGTCCACCACAGGCAGCTCATAGCTTTCAGCAGAGGATTACTTAGAATAACAAGTTAATGACTGTCCTTAGATCAGGCGAGGCTTGCTGGAAGAAGCAGGCATGCCCAGGGTTCATTTCACTCAAGTCTGGTGGGGGTGGGTTGAGAAAACACGTTGCAAATTCCATTCTAGGAAAAAAAAGAAAAGAATTCTTCGCCCAGTCAAAGCGGCAATTTAGAAGGAGCGTGTGGGACCGGGGTGTCATTTAAAAATATAAGAGCGACCGTCACCATCTGCTGAGGGTGGTAGGGTAGCGGGGTGGCAGACCTACCTGGGGCAATGAAGAGTGGGCTGGAGGCTGTGCTGTTCTTGGGATCAACTGATCTGGGCCCCCCGACCCCCCAGGAAATAGCTGGGGGCTCACGTGTGATGTGGCGTGGGGAGAAAGGGGGAAGGAAGGGGGAGGGGAGGGGGGCAGAGGGAGGGCAGAGGTGAGGCCCTGCTGACTCTCCTCCATCAACACCGGAGACCACCAACAGGCCCGAGCTTTGCTCTGCTCCCCTCCGTTAGCGCCGGGCCAGCCCACCTGATGCTCTTCTCCAAGTGTTGAAGGTGTCTATGCTCGCTCCTTCTTTCGCTCTATAAACATTTGATGCCCTGAGCCTGTGAGGACAATCAAGTGACACAAAACCTCTTTGCCAAATGCTAACTCTGAAATCTGCAAAGTCTGTTAAGGCACCAATGGCTGTGAACCAATATATAGGAAGAGACACAAGTGTGTGTGTTGGGGGGACCTACGTTACTGACTTACTGCACGTCCCCGTCTTAGAAAAGCTCCAGGGCCCTGCGGGCTGGTGTTCTAGAAACTGGAAGTGATGACCTAGGCCCTGAAGGACAGACAGACACGGAAGGTGGACGGAGGACCGCATAGGAAAACAATGTGTGCTTACCATGAGCAGGCCCTTAACACGCGTTGCGTCTAATCTTTAAACCAACCTAGGCAATTCCTGCTCGAGGGAGGAGGTGGGCCAAGATAGCAGACCCCTCCCCGTGTGTGGAGGCCACCATTGCAAATGGCAGGGCACTTTTACCCCTAAATGGGCCACTATTTTTTTTGTATTAACACAAATATGCTGTGCACATAAGCCCTCTGTCTATGCATTTTCTTCGCTGCGCAGCCTGGCATCAGGGTGGGTGACTCAGAGGGCCGGCTGGGCTGCTCTTTCCATGGTGGCCCTGCGGTTCTCAGAGGAGAATCGTGAGCAATCTCTGTACAGTGAGATTTGTGGCAAATCGGCAGCACTTTAAGCTCCTTGACCTCATGGACGAGGAACTTCTGGAAGCCACTGGGCAGCATGTGCTTTGTCTTCTCGTTGCTCCCGTAACCTATGTTGGGCATCAAGATCTGGCCCTTGAGTCTTCTGGGCACATCCATGCCTCTGGGTTTCCTCCAGTTGTGCTTAATTTTGACATACCGGCCTGACTGGTGCCAGATGAACTTCTTAGTCCCCTTTTCCATGAGCTCGGGCTTCACCAGAGGTCTGAGGGCAGCCGTGATGCCGAATAAAAGATGGAAGAGTGGGGAAGCCCACTCTCTTTAAATAGAGCAACACTGAAGCTCTGAGAGGTTACCTTTGCTAAATTGTAGCCGGCAAGTGGCAGAGTTGAGACTTGACTCCATTGGTCTGACTGTGGCCCACGCATCTCTCTGCTGCTCCGTGAGGAAAGGGCCTCCCGGATTCAGCTGGGGGCCCAGAGGGAGCTGAAGCTGTGGGTACATCCCGGCTCAGCTGGAAGGCCTGCAGAAGAGCTTGCCGGGGATGTGGTAGGAAATGGGGATTTCCAGGCCCCACTGGAAAGGAAGGTTTAACCAAAGTGTGGGCTCCGGCTCCCTGAGTCCCCTGAGGTCCCCATCCTTCCTCCTTGGCCTGGCTGGAGACTCTGGCTCTGAAACCGGAAGTTCCTGAGGGATGAGAGTCTGGAATAGTCTGCTGGGAGTTGTATACAGGAAGAGGGAAACACAGGTAGAACTGGAAATGGTATAAACACATGACTCAATGCTTTCCCTGGTCTCCTCGAGGCTGGTTTGGCCTGATGGCCTGGGGGGAGGCCTCAGCTCTTGGGAAGAGCCCCTGAGATGCTCTCTCCTGCTGGAGATCCAGTTCTGAGGTCCATCCAGCCTGGGCGGCTGGAAACATTCTCTTTACTGATGGAGAGTGGCTGCTAAGGGGGCCCAGTGGAGCAGAACCATGCTGGCTTTGAAGTCAAGGATTCCTGGGCTTGAATCACAGCTCATTCCTTTACTGGCTGTGTGACCTTGGGCAAGTTGCCTAACAGGTCTGGGCCTCAGTTGTCTCACTGATTACAGAGGGGACTGGAAGGTGGAGGGTATGGGTTATAACTTTTTTTATTGAGTTATTACTCTGCACAGGCAAAGTGCTAGTGCTGGAGATTTTGCAGGAGTAACGAGATAACAATAACATAGATTTTTACCCACAGTGGTCGCCTGTCACAGCATACAGCAAAGGCCTTAATAAGTGCATGTTGTGGTTGCTAGCCTTCAAGGTGGCCCCAGTGATCCTTGCTTCTCGCTATCCACGTTCCTCTGTAGTCCTCTCTCACCCTGAATCAGGACTGGCCCCTTCTGACCAATAGAATATGGCGGAAGTGATGGTGGGTGACCTCTGAGCTGAGGTCATGCAAGCATCGCAGGTCCTGTCCTGGTCTCTGGAATCATTTGCTTGAGGAAGGCCAGCACCATGCCGTGAGGACACTTGAGCAGCCTGGTGGAGGGGCCGGCATGCAGACTGGCTGAGGCTTATGACCGACTCGCCAGGCGTGTGGGTGAGCAGCCCTCGAAGGGTCTCCCAGCCCCTTGTGACTGTCGCTCAGCCAGCATCTGCCCATAACCTCATGAGAGGGCTCCCCAGTCCGACCGCTCTACAATCCAAACTCCTGGAAACTGGGACAGATAATCAAGGACTGCGGCCAGCAAAGCTTTGAGGTGATTTATTACATAGCAATAGACACTCAAGCAAGTTACCCTCTTCTCTTTCCCCAAGGCGCCCCCTTGCTTCTTTGACCAGTTTACCTGCCGGTCTGTTTTGGGGCCACCCCTTCGCCCTTACCCCACATTCTTTGTCTCTGTTGGCTTCCTGGGTTGCTGAGAACTACCCTTGGGGCCAGCCCACAGCCGGCTGGACAGCCCCTTGCACTTCCCCTGGAACTTGAGTGCTATTCACTATGGCTGCCTCTTGTTGAGCCACACCTACGTTCCCTACTTGCTTCGTGCTCTTCAGCCTCTCCAGCAGCTTCTCTGAGCTACTTCACCGGTAGAGGGGAGGCTGCCAGCAGGGCCTGGCCTATTCATCTCCTCTGCATTCCCCTACAAGTGTATTTCCCTACAAATCCATTCTTTCCGACCTAGCACGCGGATCTGACCATGCACTTGGGGTCACATTGGAGTCTCTCCACAGCCTCCCAGGGCACCAGGATACAAGGCACGTCCCCCACTCCTCTTTCCCCGAACCTTCTCATCTAGTGCCTCCACTGGGCTTCAGCTCGGCTGATCAATATTGTCACGTGACATCATTGTTTTGAAAGATTTCTCAAGAGGTGGAGAATAAGGGTTGAGCAGGACATCCCAGGGACTCTGTGTCAGAGAAGGTCATCCCCACCCCCACCCCCCTCCACCCCCGCAATCAAGAAATGCCTTTTGTGCCACAGGCAGAAAGGTAGGAAATGCTCCTGTAGGTAGTAGCCTCCATCCAAGGTTTTGGAAGCAGAGGAAGAGCACAGAGAGATGAATAATGAGGATATATGGCTTATTTCATTGATGATTATAACAAAGTGCTGGGAACACAGATCTTTAAACTCTTCCCTCTGAACTTCTACTAACTAGTAAAGCCACTTCTGTGGCCTCTTCCTTACAGAGGTCAGGAAGAACTTGGTGTTGACCTTCTCTGAGCAACCACGGATGTGCCCGGGAAAGACTGGTCCAGCAGTCTGCAGTGAGTCTGATCGCGTCCAAGGCATTGGGAGAAATCGTCAGAACCTACCACCAGCTGGTCACAGACTTTGGTCCCAGGGAAGGCAGAATAAGCAAGATAGATAAGGGTCCAATCCTGACTCTGCCATCTACTGGGGTGGTCTTGAGAAATCCCAGCGTCTCTCTGAACCTCAGTGCCTTCAGTTATAAAATGGGGATGATGAGGCCTGTCCCATGGAGAGTACCTGACGTACTGTATATAAAGCAATTGGAATATAGTGAGAACCAGTAAGTGCTACTTAACATCAATCCCCATACCAAAGTGACAGCTAGAGGCAGGGAAAAAACCCATACACACAACATAAAAAAAAAAAAAATTCCTTTCGGGGTGGGGGGGAAGAGAGAGAGGGAGAGAGAAGAGACAGGAGCATTGGAGAGGAAGAAAGGAATTACTGCTGTCAACTGCAGGCCAGTTTGTCTTAAAACCTTTCAAATTGTGGAAAGAACTGAGCAATGTATTTCCTGGGGCGGGAGGCAGTGGGCTGAGGGGCTGTGCACCACCCCCCCCAGGTGGCCTGCACAGCATTCCAGAGGGAGGGGCGCCTGGTGTTTGGGAAACCTTCACAAAGAGGAGGCCAAGGCTGCAGCCCCACCCAGAGCGGGCAGGGAGAACCCGGGAAGCAGGGGGCAGAAGGGGCGAGGTCTCTGAGACAGCAGGACGAGCTGCCCTGTGGGTGGACTTTGAACTCATTATGTGAAGTGAAAGAAGCCAGACGCGAGAGACCACATACTGCGTGATTCGATCCATAGGAAATGTCCAGAATAGGCAAATCCACGGAGACAGAAATAGATGAGTGGTTGCCTAGGTTGGGGGGGGGGTGGCAGGGAGGATCTGGGGGGAAATGGGGAGTGAGTGCTAACGGGTATGACTTCTTCTTGGGGTGATGAAAACAGTCAGTGAGCGATTGCAGTGCTGGCCGTGCAAGTCTGTGACTGCATGAAAACCACGGATGCTTTACCGTAAGTGGGTGAATCGTACGGGACGTGGATCCTAGCTCAATAAAGCCATATTGAAAAGCGAACGTCATGTGAGAATGAGATGGGCCTGTGTCTGTGAAATCTATGCCATGTTCTATGCTGACTTTGTCATTTTGCTGATGTGGATGGCTCCCTGGCTGCAGAGACACATTTCCTGGCGCTGTGAAGGTCTTTGTGCCACCTGGAGTAGAAGCCCCTGTGAGAAGCCCAGGTCCTCACAGGGAGGGGACAGCATCTCCCAGAATGGACCAGGGTCCGGGCTCCCATGCACGATGGTGGCCTGCCTATCCTGAGAGGATGGCCCCTTCAGGCCCCTAGAGGGGTCAGGAACAGGCCCAGCAAGGAAGAGGGAGGACAACCAAGCCTTCTATGTCATTTCGGGTTCACGATCTTGATGGCCACTGTAACTCCCACGCTAAATTCCAAATGTACCTAGCCCCTAAATTAGAATGCCCTGGGCAGAGAGGTTTAGTAACGTGCTCAAGGTCATTCAGCTGGTAGAGAGGGGCGGGTGTGAACACCCAGCTCTGTCTCAGCCAGAAGCCCACCGACTCTCCCAAGCTGCCCCGAGCAGGGGTGCTGGAGGCGCTGTTTGCCCACAGTCTGATTTTGTTCAGAGCTGGCTCTGAGCCAGGCCTCTGAGTTGACTGAAATGTTCTGAGCGTTGCTGAGGGAAATGGAGCTTTGAACTTGCCTAATATAACACGGGCTGGTTCTCAGGATCATAAACATGTTTCTGAACCTAATTAAAGAGTCTCGTGAAAAGAGGGAGAGCAGAGCTGAGACATGACGGTCCGTCTCAAATCTCCCCGTGGGCCAGAACGGGAGCTTTGCTTTTCCCAGACTCGGGGAGAACCAGCCCTCTCTGGGGGCAGAGAGTTAAGAGGCTTTAGAAAGAAGAAAAGGCCCTTTTACAGCCCTGGCTGGGGACCTGGGCTGTACTGGGGAGGGAATGTAGGAGGCATAATTGGGGCTTGTAAAACATTTCCAGACAAAATCACTTAATGTGTTTTGGAGAGTAAAAGGCAACAGTCCACATAATCCATAAATTTGGGTAGTGTTCTACAGTCAGTGGAGCTGAAGCAGGGGACCTGAAGGACCGCCAGACCCGTGATCCCTGCGCCGTGATGGCGGCAGGTGGACTTGCTCTGAGCGCAGGACCCCAGAGGCACCGGCTTGGATTCCTGCTCCACTCCTGGGGCAGGTTAGTTATCCCACTGGGCTTCAGGTTCCTCGTTTGGAAAATGGAGATAAAATAGTACCCACCTTCTGGGTTTGTTGGGAGGGTTCCGTGTGTGACTGTGTGCAAAGCACTTTGAGAACAAGTGCCTGTTAGTCTCTGCTTTGGAGATGGGCTACTCCCTGCTGAGGGCAGACGTGTGGGTCCCTGGGAACAGTCCAGGCCTGGGGGGGCTTCTAGAGCTGGGGCCATATCATGCTTCTCTTGAGCGCTTTCCCCCGTTTCTTCCCCGGCTTCCTTTCTGCCAGTATCGGTCACTCTTATCAATTTCCCAGCAGCCTCGGATGTTGATACACATCATGGACACATCCCTTTCCTCAACGAAAAGCTCTGGTAATGCCTCACCCTCTCAGCGTGACGTTCAAACCTCTGGGTCCTGTAGACTCGGTTCCACTTTATGCTCTGTCCAGCCATGTCCCCCGTGGTTGTCACCGGGTGCCCAGTGTTTCCAGGCTCCTCTCTTTCCGGGCAAATGGTAAATATTACACTTCCCGACTCCCATGTGGTTGGGAACTAGGTGGGAACAACTAGTTTTGGCTATGCATTGTGAGCAGCGCTAACCAGCTGGTCCCTTTTCCCACTCCACCACGACAACTGGGGCAATGGTCTAAAGCAGGGGTCAACACGTTTTCTGTAAACAGGTTCAACCTTGAGGGCTATATGGTCTCTGTCGTAGCTTCTCAGCTCTCCCACTGTCATGTGAAAGCAATCATAGATAATACACACACGAATGAGCATGGCTATGTGCCAATAAAACTTTATTTACAGGAACAGATTTGATTTGATTTGGCCAATTGGCCATAGTTTGCAGACCCCTGTTCTGAGACCAAGCTGGGCAGTAAGAACTTTCTGCAATGATGGAAATATTCTATAATATCTATGCTACCTGAGCTGGTCGCCACTAGCCACATGTGTCTATTGAAAATTTAAACAGCCTCTTGGGGCTAATGCTTACTATATTGGACAGGTGATTCCAGACAGTGGCTGTTTTATCAGCTGAGGTCCTAGAGTGAAGGTGACATGGAGGGCCATCATTGACCATGACGGACATGTAGCCTGTCCAATCCTTGATGTTATAAGCAATTGAGATTTGGGGATGTTTGTCACTGCAGCATAATGTAACCCATCCTAACTTACGTACCATACATATCACACATATTTCATGGGCTCTCACCTAAGCATTCCACACCAGTCTAGGGTTCCAGGCCTTCACTCATACTGTTTACTTTGTCTGAAATGCCTCTACTATCCCTTATGTCACTGGCATAAGCTGCTTCATTGTTCAAAATTGGGCTTAAATATTAACTTTGTCTCAGTGAGGTAATTATTTTCCAACAATTCTCCATTCCACCTCCATACAACTAAGAATCATCTGCAGTTTCCCTAGGACTCTTTGCTGGTCTAAAGCAAGTATAATATAGTTATGCAGTAATTTATTTTCTTGTGTTTTCCACCAGATAGTGAGCTCTTGGAGAAGCCCCCATCAGATCATACTTCAGTGTCTTCAGTGGGACCTCAATACATGTTTGTTGAATTGAATTTAATATACTTCAAACCCAAGCTGTGTTGACCTCTCAGAGTCCTTTATGTCTTCCTCTGGCCCTGGGCTCTACTTGGGACCATTTCTTTCCATCCCACTCCCACTTTCCCGGCCACGGTATACTTCTCAGTCTCCACAGTTTAGCAGCTGTGGTGGTGGAGGATGAGGAGAAAGGGAGAATAAGAGACATCTATTAGTCTTCCAAGGTGGTAGTAGTATAAAAATATCAATTTGATTATTTCCTAAAAATGGACTCTATAGTAAAGAAAAACTGTGACCACAAACCCAGCTGGACCCTGTTGGTGGCTCCTGGGGCTGACTGTGGGACCTCAGAGCCACTCCACCGCCAAGCTGGACCATGTTGGACCAGGACTTTTATCTTAAAATTTCTTTTCAGTGGTATGGCTTGTCAACAATCCTAGTTTATTCTCTTAAAGATTTTCATTTTATCTGATAAAAGACATTCATGTTTTGGTTTTCTGTACAAATATGGAGCATCACCATTACCACCCCTTACATATATGCATCCCTTTGTAGCTGAAGCATGTTCCACCCGTATCCCCTTGAGCATCCCAGGAGTGTGGGGAAGAAGACAGGGCAGTATTTACCAGCCACATATTACTCATGGAGAAACTCTAGCCCAGTGCAGGGAGGTCATTTACCCCCAATCTCAATGAGCTGGGGCCTGAGTGTGAACTTGAACCTGGACTCCAAGCTCTTAGGTCAGTGCCCTCAGCCCTCAGACATATTCCAGTCTGAGGATCACTGTGACCATGTCCCATCCATTATAACTGCCATTATCCCTGTGCTGGAAAGTTGGGGCAGAGTTATAAAATCCTCGCCTAACTCTGAAGTCACAGGATTTCCAGAGCCTATCCGGGTGGGACACCTTTAGTCAGAGAAATTTAGAGCAGGTCAGAATTTTCCTTATTACTTTTTGAAAACCAAGGCTCAGTTCATTAACAGTCTGATACCTCGAAGTGTTCGAATTATTTAAAATGAGTTTGAGAATTTTGGGATAGGTATTGCAAGGGGAGTGATAGGCCTAAACTCCTTCCAGACATATTTTATAATGTTCTGCCTATCAAAGGGGCCATTCTTAGTCTCCCTTGGGTTTCAGTCTACCTAAAGGAACAAAACAAAGGTGCTGCGGATTCCCTCCAAGTAAAATTATGCTCCTGCCAGGGGGACTTGCCTGGTGGTGATGGGGAAGATCTTAGTGGCTTCCTCCCTCCCAGCTTGCTGTCTTCCCCATCGCTCTTTACCTTCACCTTTGTTCCCTACCCTTAGCTCTCCCTGCCATTTCCCACCCCGCCAAGAGCAAGAAGAACACGGCACCATCATACCAGGATGAGCTGTAATAACATTTCATTCTGGGGACTTAAAAGAATCCAAGGTGGTAGAAAGAGCAAAGTACTGACTTTTTTTTTTTTTCCAGTGTTAGTGTACAGATTACGAAATCCCTTTGTTCACTTATGGGTACTTGAGCTCCTGAAATGTCTGTTGGAACCGTAAGTCTTCTAAACATGGAAGGCCCAAATAGATCTACTAAAGACAGAAGAAATCCCTAGGTCAGCAATAAATGTATGAAAGTATTCAATAAGTGTAGAATGAGGTAAAACCTACACTTGTACACTATAAATTGTTATAATATCAACCAGGGAGTAGTGTGATTGCATACACTTCATATGCTATATAAAGATACAGGTTTCAAAATAAATAAAAAATTGTATTTTTTCATATTTATGAAAGTGGGTCCAGAAGAGCCAAAAGCTGGAAATGATGAAAGTGGGCTGTAATAGGAGAAGTGCTTAATAAGTTATAGCACACTGTAGCTATTAAGAAGAATAATTATGAAGATTATTCGGACCATAGTCTTCAGACCAAAAATGCTAATGACGGAGGTACGTGCAAATAGTAGAATTCAAATTGTGATGGAATTTACAAAAAATGTCTCCATGTGAACCAGGACCAGAAGCAAAAATGTGAAAAATAACATAGCATAGGGCGGAGAGAGACTGTATATATATAATATCTACACATCATGTATATGTTATTGTTTATACTCTGTTTTCCTGAGATTACTTGTCAGTGTACCCAAAACTGAGAAACCACCTTTGTTATCTGCATTATGATCTCTGAATTAAATCATTTGAACATGAAATATATTAGATCTAACTCCTGAGGGTTTATTAAATTGTCTTATCAAAAAATATGATGAAAGCATTTATACATAATGAAAAGCACAGAGAATAACAAATATTTATTCACTACCTGACTCTCAAATCCAAATAGTGTGGCAGGCTCGCTTCATATCTTAAAAAGAAGTAGAACATTATAGACACAGCTGAAGTCCTCTGAGTACCTGCAAGCTGAGTTCTTTGTTGGTTTCATATTTTCATTATTTTTGCTGCATCCTCTTTTTATATTAATAATTCCCAAAAGAATGGAGGCTGTAAGCTTTAAAGAAGTTTTGTTTTCTCCATTCAGATGATGGCTCTCTATTTCTGTGCTGCATCTCTCAGTGGGGACGGTAGGTAAATCCCTTAAACTGTCTGATCCTTGGTCTCCTCACCTCTATGGTATGTACTTCAGAGGATGAGGACCAAATGAATCAGGGAAGGTGGGGAAAAGCTTTCCAAGCAGAAGGAACAGCATCAACAAAAGCCTAGAAGCACAGGCTGGAGGGAACTAGCAATAGTCTTGATGGCTGAGGTCCCAGCTCAGAGTATAGGGGAAGGAAGAGGTCATCACTGAGATTCCGACCCCCGGTTCATCCGCAGTGACTTCTCAAGGCCCTGTGCACATATCAATCTCCAAGTCCCACGCCCTCCTCACCCACTTCTCGGGCTTCTCCTGGCTTCAGTTTGTGCCTCATGGAGACCCCAAAGATCCTCCTGTGGTTGTCCATGTCCCCGCCTGCTTCCTCCACCAGACAGATGGCTCCCCGAGGCTGGGAAATGCATCTGATTTATATGCATCTTGGTACCTAGCATGGGGGAGGCCCATGTCAGTAGCTGTTTAATCATAGATTGGGGGTTGGAGGGGAGAGGGTAAAGGCCACCACAGGCACCCCTCCTCAGACCTCTCCTAGGAGCAGTCTTGTTCCCCGGTCTAGCAGGAAGGAGGAGGATTCTAAGAGCTTTCTCCAAAGATAATTCACAGATGCCCCATTGGAATCTGCTCAAAGGAAGAGAGAGGAAAGGAGGAAGAAGATCCCAGGAGGGAACACCCAGCTGCCTCTTGAGGTCAAGGCATTTCCTGCCCTTACTCTATGCCCCTCCTGCCACACACTTCCTTAGGCTGGAGCCCCAGAGGCCAATCCTGACCCTAATCAATACACTGTATCTCTCTAGCAAAAGTTCGGGCTTCTGGATTCAGAAAAGCCACAAATGAGAGGAGACTTTGCTGTTTTCCAGATCCCAACAGAGCTTGTCTATAGCAGATTCTGAGGGGCCCGAGACAGGACTCTGAGCTCTTGCTGTGGGCGCAGAGGTCATCGTGTCGATGGAACTGGGCAGGGATGGGGGCCCCAGGGTTTGTGTCTGTCCTGCTCATCTCTTGCTGCATAATCACCCATTTCAAAACTCAGTGGCCTAAAACAACACAGTCATTAACTGTGCTCACAGATTGATCATTTGGGCAGCGCCCAGGGGGGACATGTCATCTCTGTGCCATGTGGCATCAACTAGAACAGCTTGACTTGGGCAATCCCTTGGGATCTTCAGAGGACCTTTTGTCTGTCTGAGAGTTTATACGAGGCACTACTTGACATCTTCCTGAGTTCTTAGCCGAAGGTCTTATAGTCCCACTCTGGATTTATGTGTGGCCTGAACCCCTTTCTTAGCTGAGAATTATTTGCCATCTGGAAAGACTTGAGAATGAAAAACAGTTTGATTTTTGGACCCAACAAGCCCTGGCTCCTTGAGCTCGTTCCTCTCCTCTCACATTGTAGCATAGCTAGGGGGAAGAAGCCAGGTGGCACCCCCAGTATTCTGCCTGGAAACCTTAGCTAGCCTATCGAGATCATTAGGTGCCTTCCTATTTTCCATGTTGCTGCATGCTGCAGCATTGCCAAAATTTCTATAACATTCTATAACAATGATCTGCGTTATTTCAGGATTCCTGTAACATTTTCATAATTTTCCCCACAGCCTTCATTGACAGGCTTCCTAAGGCCCTTTCGTATTTCACAAACGTTCTCCTTGAGGTCCTCTAGCCTTGTATTTGCTGCCTGGTCTGAAGGCCAGGGTCATACATTTCAAGATTTTATTATGATAACATCCTACTTCCAGGTACAAATATCTGTTCTAGTTAACTATTGCTGCCTAATCGCCCTGAAGCTCAGTGGCTTAAAACAACCAGGAATCACTAATGGTACTCACATGTCTGTATTCTAGGCAGGTCTCAGCAGAGACAGGTCATCTCTGTGCCACGTGGCATCAAGAGGGGCGATTCGACTGGGTCCGGAGAATCCACCCCAAGAGGGCTTGATCACACGTTACAAGTTGGTGCTGATGGTGGCCGTCTCTCTACCTGGGCCTCCCCTTGGGGCAAGTGGGCTTCCTCACGGCATGGTGGCTGGTTTCAAGAACAAGCATCCCAAGGAACTACAATCGCAGGCTACCTGTTCCTGTGGTCAAGCAGTCCCGAGAGTAAGACTCAAGAGCAGGGACTAGGTCCCCAAGTCACATTGTAAGAAGAACATGGGGGATAGGATGTGTTGTTGTGACCATCTTCAGAAAACACAGTCTGCCACAATATTCCTATTCTTAGAGGTTTTGATTGTGGTTTAAAGCCACTGGGGAGCTATACTGACCGATTCCCAACGTAAACTTTATGTTCATGAAGCCTGAATGTTTCTGTGCCCCAGAGATGAAGCTAATTTAACCCAGGATTGGTTTCAGAGGCCACATATGGCCACAGAACCGACTGGCAGTAGTTATAAAAATAACTTCATTCCAGACAGACTCTACCAGATTTCCCTCAACCCTACAAATGCACTATGTCACCTGTAGGCATCTCTGCCTATGTGAGGTTGGACCCTTCAACTGGAATGGTCCCCACTTCCTTCTACTCTCATCTACCACCTTGACCTCTTAACGCTCTCTGGCACTCAGCTCCCTGTCTGCCCAACACTTCTACCTCCACCCATGCCTCAGTGGCCCCCTCCGCTAGAGGCAGGTGCAGCAGACCAGCTAAGACTACATAGACACCCTCTGGAGCCCCACCGCTCGGGGCTAACTCCTGGTTTTGCTGCTTATTAGGTGTGTGTGTTGCTCTGGGCAAGTTATTTAATTCCCTTGCCCTCATTTTTTTTCACTTATAAAATGGATTGTATACTAATAGCCCCTCATGAGGATTGTCGGGAGGAATGAGTTGATACATTCAGACCACTACCTGGCATTGACTTTTGTCCTCGTTTCAGTCCATCTCCATTCTCTCTTTGGGACACTGAGCCAGGCCTTCCTTCCATCTGTTCTGTCATGTCTCTTCCAGACAACAGAGCCCAGGGCCTATCAATATTCTTTTTCTTCTTTAAAATAAGTATGGATTTTTAAACAGTACCAATCTTTCGTGTTTGTTCGGTGTCATTATTTAAAAGATGATTTTGCAACCGTTATCACATTTAATCTTGATACCTACCTTGGGAGGCAGAATTCCAAGCTCCCTGAATTGCTGTCCCCGGTGCACCCAGCATAATCCCCAGGACTATGAAGATGATGGATCTTCATCCCATGACTACGTTATGTTACGGCGCATTTGTCGTATGTTACAGGATACAGTGGACTTTAAGAAAGGGTGATGATTCTGGGTGGGGCTGTTCTAATCATGGGAGCTCTTCATATTTGGGTCTAGAGGTGAGTGACAGGGCATGTCAGAGATTTGAAGTGTGAGAAGGATTTGACATGAGGAAGATTCACCGTGCTGGCTTTGAAGGTGGAGGAGACCATGTGGCAGGGACCACGAGTGGCAACCGGGGGCTGAGAGTAACCCCTGGCTGACAGCCAGCAAGGAAATGGGGACTGCAGTCCAACAACCACAAGAAACGGACTTCTGCCAACAATCAGTTGAAAAGATGACTCTGGGCTCCAGCTGAGAGTGCAGCCAGCTGGCACCTTGATTACGGCCTCGTGAGAACCCAAGAAGAGAACCCAGTCGTGCTGTGTCCAGGCTTCTGATCTACAAAACTACAAGATAATAAATGGGTGTCATTTTAAGCCGCTCAGTTTGTGGTAACTTGTTACAGTGCAGTAGATGATCGTACTTGTTTCCAAGGCTGACAGAAAATATTACCACAAATTTGGTGACTTTAAGCAACAGAAACATATTCTCTTGCAGTTCTAGAGGCCAGCGGCCTGAAACCAAGGTGTCAGCAGGGTTGCGCTTCCCTGAAGGCTCTAAGAAAGAATCTTCCCTTTTCTCTTCCAGCCTCTGGTGGCTTCAGGCATTCTTTGACGTCTGATCTCGTGTTCTGGGGACTCCTCCTCCTCTTCTAACTGTGTCATCTGTGTTGTTTCCTCTTCTGTCTCTTAAGGACGTTTGTCACCAAACTTAGCGTCCACCCAGATAATCCAGGGTGATGTCCTCATATCAAGATCCTTAATTTAATTACATCTGCACAGACCGTATTTCCAAATATGGTCATATTCACAGGGTGTAGGTATTAGGATGTGGACATGTCTTTTTGGAGCCACCGTTAAATCCACTGCAATAACTAATACAGAAGTAGGTCTCCATCCGACTCTGCTATGGAGAGCCAACTGCAGAGTGAATAGGCACATGTTTACCTTCCAAGTTCAAGCCCAGCTCCCACTGCACTGCTGATGCTTATTTCTCCCTTAGCATTTAGCACCACCTTGGCCAGACAACAGAGCTGAATAAATGCATGTGGATTAACTGAAATTCCAAATTAGTCATGAGTGAAGTTGTACTGTGATCAGAAAAGGATTCAGGATTGAAGGGAAAATGATCTCTTCTGCAAGATCTTTGAGTCTGGGTAAAGAAGCCTGGGTTGGTGAATATTTCCATTCTTGATTAAAGTGAAGAAGAGTCCTTATAGAACAAGAGTCTCTTTGCAGAGACTTCTTCCCATAAGGATTAGAGTTAAGAGATGGAAGGGGGAATCTTCCCCTGCCTCGAGCGGTCTGGAAGCAAACCGCCCTGGGATTGAACCCCGGGTCTGTCAATTCCCATCCAAGTGACTCTGGGTAAGTCACTGAACCTTGCTGAGTTTCCCTTCCCTGAACAATGACTACAATATACCTAGCTTAGTATGGGATTTTAAGGACCACCTAAGACGGGAAGAAGTGCTCACTGAGCCCAAGCACTTTATGAGGTAGGTAACTCACTACCATTTTACAGATGGAGAAACTGAGGCACCCTGCGGTACGATCAAAGGTCAACAGGGGTGCCTGGGTGGCTCAGTTGTTAAGCGTCTGCCTTCGGCTCACGTCACAATCCCAGGGTCCTGGGATCAAGCCCCGCATCGGGCTCCCTGCTCGGCCAGGAGCCTGCTTCTCCCTCTCCCACTTCCCCTGCTTGTGTTCCCTCTCTCGCTGTCCCTCTCTCTGTCAAATAAATAAATAAATAAAATCTTTAAAAAAACAAAAAGGTCAATAGCCAGCAGGTGACATAGCACAGCCAGGATTTGAGCTCAGGATGTGTGGTTCCAGAAACCACTTTCTTAACCATTGTACCGTACTGACTATGTCAGGAGTTCCCTAAAAGAGCAGAACCATAGTAAGTGATATAAAGTAAGTTTGTTTTTTTTTTTTTTAAATAGCAATTAGACGTTCTGTAACTATGGGAGCTGGTCAAGCAGTCTATGCAAGACCGTGTACGACTGTGGGCTTGACCCAGCAGGGCCAGGAGGCCTGGGCATGAAGTAGGAGAGAGAGCAAGGTCAGACTGGGACCAGCAAGGAAAGCGGGGCCCGCACCTGATCCTCACTGGTCCGTCCTCAGTGATGCAGGTTACCTGGGGGGTAAGTTGGCACCCCTCACCATACAACTGTGCGTACACCTGGCCAGGATTTGGAGACTCTGCAAGATCAGGAGCTGCTGTAGCTGCTGCCACCCCAGGCCAACAGGGTGACCACGCAGATCCGTGACAATACGTGGGGGCAACGATAGCGTCTGGCCCCACTGCCTTCGGAGCATAACATTCATCAGCCACATCTCCCAAAAATGTCCTGTACGCAACCCTGAATCTGAAGGGTGTAAGGCAGGGAATTTAGGGAAATGTGGTTTCAGCTCGGCTAGGCTGACACAGGGCATAAACTTTTAGATATTCAAATGTGGAAGTGCCCAGAAGAGTGCCAGTAGATTCTTTCCTTAGGACTTGGTAAGTATTAATTGTCTTTTTTCGTACCATTCTTGATGGAGGAACCATGGATGAGTCTGCCAATTTGGACGTGAAGCTGTGAATAAGGGTTCTAAAGATCAGGGCAGATGGGTCAATGATGGTGGCAGGGATGAAGGGGGTATCCAGCCTCCTCATACACTCTCCATCTTTCTCCCCAACCCCCCAAGTAAACCTACCATAAATATGTAGATGACCCCATAAGGAAGTGTTTCAGTCACACCCTTCCCTCCCCCCAGCAAATTGCCAGAGGGATTCCTAACGGCCCTGTTGGGTGAGGGCTCCACTCCAAGAGGCTGGGATAGGACGAGGTGTCCTCCCTGAAGCAACTGGGAGAAAAAAGGTGGGCCAAGCTGAACTCCCTAGAGGGCAGCCTAAGTCCTTAACACAAGATCCCTGCAATGGCGGGGAGTAGGGGTGCTGGGCTTCAAGGTGGGGAGCTGAGACTAGGTGGTGTCGAGTGCAGGAACAGGGCCAGGCTGTGGAGGAGCAGTGAGGGTCTTGCACGACCACCGTGGAACCTGGCTAACCCTTGGGAGAAGCAGGTGTGTGGTGTGGGGTGCACTGATGTGGTCAGGTAGGCATCAGGCTGCCGGGGGTGGGTGGTGCTTTAACACCCATACTCCTGGTGGGTTGGAAAGAGAACAAAGCCTGGCTTAGATGAACATCATTTCCTGCCTATTCTCCCAAAGCCAGTCCCTGAGCATGTTGGGAGCTTCTCTGTCTCTTGTCACCAATGATCGGGCCATGATTCTTCCCAAGAAAAATACCCAGACACTATTCTAAAGGTGTGCATACATTGTGCTGGGGAATCCTTGTCCTAACTCTGCACCATGGTAGAAATTATCAGCAGCATTTTGTAAAGAAGTGCTTACAGAGTTTCGGAGCAGTGTGTGGCTTGCCTGAGGCCGACCCCCAGCCAGTGGTAAAGCTGGGATTTGAACCCAGGCCGGTCTGAATCCAAAGTGACTGCTGTTCTCACTCCAAGGACCACTAAAGAATTGGCCAGAGTTTTGGACTTTGAGGCTTTTCCAGCTTTGAAAATCTGTGAGATGCTCAAGAGTATGAAACTGGGTCTTTAAAAAAAATACATTTTCAAATATTCAACTGGGTTTCTTAGGATCTGAGAAAAGAGGACAGAGTTGTTTCTTTAAAATTGAAGGAATCCGCTAAAGGCTGTATTCATTATAGTTTTTCCTCTTGAAGCTTTTCAATCTCAAATTCAAAGCAAAATTTTAACAATAAACTCAGACTTTTTAGAAATCAATTGCAATTGCCTTTTTGTTACTTTAATTGAGTCCCTTTGCAATTATTGGAGGGTTTTTTTTTTTTTTAATGAGCACGTTTTACTTCTCTCACCTGACAATTCTGATTCTTCCTTTGAGAAGAAAGACAGATCCTCAACAGGTATTTTTGGCCAAAATCACAATGAAGCAAGAAGGGAACGGTGTGATGAATGGAGCTCCCGCTGCAAATGTGCGGGGGACATCTGTCCTCGTGCTGGAAGCCATCCTTGGGGAGCCAGCGGGGAACAGTGCAAGCTGATATCCAAGGGGCCCCATATCATCTGGCTTTGTCTCTTTTGGCTTTTATTTTTTATTTCCCATTTGCTGTTCTAGTCACTTGAGCAATTTGGCATTCAGAAATGGGTCTGTTGTACTATTTCTCATCTTTGAAAAAAATTTCACCCTTTATAATAAAAATCTCTGCCTTCGGAGACCTGGGCACGAGAACCCAGAGTGAGAGTGTCGCTGTGCTGGGCACTGAGATGACACTCATTCATTCCACAAACACTTGACATAACGTACGTAGCACCAGACCCTCTCTGGTGCTAAGAGCAGGGCGGGGAACAGGCCTGATGAGCTCTCAGGCCTCGAAGGAGCACACACTCAGGTTGGTCAGATAAAGCGATCAGGCTCGATCACAGCTCCACGTGACTCGGTGGGCGCGGTCGCCACACAATGCTCACTGCACACAGCTGCAGACTCCCAGAGGTGCAGAGCTCACGCAGGGCCGGGCACCAGCACTGATGGAGTGCGTCCTCTGGGTGGCACACATCTCAATATCTCACAGCAATACCAGGTAGAAACCGTCACTGCCATTTTGAAGATGAGCAAGCCTGGGCTCAGAGCAGTGGAACCCCTTGGTCAAGATCACAGAGCAAGTCCGCGGTGCGGCTCCTCCCACTGGGGCAGGCACTCTTGAAACCCCTGCTGCTTCCCCTGTGCTCTAGTCTCCCTGGCATCCTGGAAGAAGGCGCAGGTGGGCATGCTCCAGCGTCTCAGCCTTCCTCTCCTCCTCCAAGGCTGATTCTTTGTGGTCGTGGTTCCTTTTGCATCGAGTATTTACTTTCTGCTTGAGGAAGAAGAGCGCTGCCTAATGGGGCGGAGTCTGCTAAAGCCCCGTGGCAGAGTAAACATTCCCCCTCTTGCTCTTCCCCACTCTGGGGCCTTGACCCTTGCTCAGCTCTGATGGCAGGGGGCCGCTGGTAACACAGGGAGAGAAGACAGGGGCCCCCTTAGCACAACAGTGCACTGGGATGTTGCTAAGAGATGGCTCATCTCAGCAGAAGCAAAATGGGTGCCTGAAGGTACTTCACCTTGAGGCCTGACGGAGAAGGACTGGTTTTCCTCATCTTACCACCTGGCCACGTGGAGGATCTGCCACCGTCACGGTAAACATGGCGCCCAGGGACAGACAGCCTGGCCGGAAGCCCAGGGCAAAGAAGAAGGTCTAGGGAGGAGGGACAGAAGGTTTAAGAGATAGGATCTCTTTGGGGGTGGTGGTGGTGGGGGGGGACAAACAGGGTCAGGTAGAGACTGGGGATGGCGTGGGTCTGGCAAGGGCGTGGTTGGCCTACGCTTCCGGGAGCCTCTGCCCCTCCCGCCCCCACCACCCTCTCACTGAAAGGCAAGGTGCTCTGAACCAGGCTCTGACAAAAAAGCCTTGATTGTTGGCAGGAGAGGTTTTCTAAACCAGCTTCTATAGCAACCGAAGAGACCTGAGAGAAACAGCCCAAGAGCTCCTGGTTGCTTAGCAAATGCTGGCTGTTCTGCACCTGCCTGAAGGGAGGGGAGGAGGCTGGGGAGTAAGGGAGGTTGGGAGAGCTTTGCAAATAGCCTCTCCTCTTGTGTTCCATAAGCTGGAGGTCGGAGTAGAAGTGAAGGCTCTAGGCCCGCAGCCTGCCTCCCTTCTCTTTCCACAACCCTGGCCCTGCCTCACGTGGGAGGGGAGCTCATTGAACATTCCAGTTTGCAGATCCAAGCCGCGTGCACCCTGACCCCAGACACCCTCGGACTAGAAGCGAGCACCCCAGTGGCCCCGTCGGCCCTTAGGGGAGTGGGCTCCGGAAGCAGGCTTGGAGCTATGCGGATGGCAGGGCACTCCGGGGGCTTGGTACTTGGAGTGCAGTCTAGGGAGCGCGTTTAGGGCATAGATCAGAGTGAGCATGTTGCCTGGCTCCAGAAGATTCCACACCTGATGGGGGGTGGGGAGGGGGGCCCCTCTAGAGCCTGGGCCCAGGGCACCAACCTGCTCGCCTGGGTCTCAGGGTGGCCCTGTTGGTGGGCTGGCTCCCACATGGTTGTTGAGCAGTAGCCTCGGCTGATGCTTGGAACCTGGGAGCCTCGTTTTTATGCCACTGTACTCGAGCATGCCTTCTAGAGGTGGACAGCTCCAGTGTGGTGGCCTGCAAGGGTGGGGGCCTTGAGGGGTCCAGCTGATGGCCTGCCAAGTAGTCTCCTACAGACGGCAGCTATGCCTGGGGAGAGAAGACAGGGGCCCCCTTAGCACAATAATGCACTGGGATGTTGCTAAGAGATGGCTCATCTCACCCTTCTCATTCTGGTTCCAAGTGTGCCATTTCCTCTGGGGGTGACCTTGGGCAGGCACGAAGTCTCTCTCTGCCTCAGTTGTCTAAATTGCCAGAGTCTGCCCTAAGGCTGGCTTCCCTCTCCCCTCATTCTTCTCACCTAGCACAATCTCTGTAACCTCATGCCAGGAAGGCAGCAGGGGTGTGGAGAGATGCTGGACAGACAGATGGTTTCATTCATTAGATTGCCCACTGGCCCTTGACGTTTGCCTCCTTTGAGGTAGGAACCATGTCTGACTCACCTCTGGCTCTTTAGTATAGCAAACAGGGACAGCTCAGTAAGTTTTGTCGAGTGAACGTATGCGGGAGGAGGGTCCTGGTTGGAGGCTGGCAGGAGCCTTGGTCTCTAGGTCAAAGCAAGTGGCTGGGATAGAGATGAGGCTGTGGGAGGGGGCAGCGGAGCCCAAGTTGGAAAGCTGAGCCCTCAGCAGCATTGATCCTTTGGTCTAGGCGATGGGGAGTACAGACCTGCAATGTTCTTCTCCTTTTTCACTCTACCCAAAGAAGCTCTGTGGTGTGTAGGACTGCCAGCCCTGAAAACCATAGCTGCAAGCTGGCCTTCTGGCTCAGACCTCTCCAGGGCTGGACCAGCATCGCTCCCTCTGACCCACGTGGAGGGGTTTTCGTTAGGACCCAGACCTTAGGCTACCTTGCAGCACCAGGCGGGTTGGACCGCAGGCCTTTCTCAGGAAAGTCATTCATGCAAATTGCTGGGAATGCCCTGAGCAGATGGTTTCCTGGACACTTAGTCTGTGTATATGAAGGTGAGTTTCCATGTGGGATGGAAAAACCCACAGATGACCTGGTGAGAGCAAGCGTGTTGGGGTTGGCCAGAAAGGCTGTGTTCAGATGCTGGCTCTGCCCCTTGCTCCTAAGGGTCAGTTTCCTCACACGTAAAATAGGGATCTTCGTCCTGACTCGGCGGGGGGGGGGGGGGGGGGGGGCGGTTATTGTGAGGATTAGACAATATAACCCAATGTTGAGCCTTTGGCAAAGAGCCTAGAAGCTAGCATACTCAGCTTCATGAAGGTCATCAGGTCATACAAAGATGGAGCCTACGTATGGGAGCGACGTGGGAGCCACCTGCCCACCTGCATTCCCCCTGCATTGCAGAAGACAGGAGCAGCCAAGTGGCTTGATTTTAGCAGATGGCCCTTCTGTCCTCCAAAAGTCTGCATCCCTGAGCCTAGAGTTCAAAGACCCCAGGACCCTTCTACTCCCAGGATCTCATTTCATCATTACACCCTGCCTGTGAGCACACTGAGGGCCTCCCCATGGCATTGACCCATCCATGGCAACACGGGCAGCAGAATGGAGCTGGACCCCAGTTTCGGACCACAGGGCTCTTATGCAGTGGGCCTCCCAGCTGGGTGGGTGTTTCACACCTTTCAGTTAACACAGGCCTTCTGAGTTCCTGATGTCCTGCCGGTATATCATCTTGTTCCATGGCCTTTCACAGCAGGTTCACTGTGGACTGGGCACTGTGCTTGGTGCTGGGGTAAATAAAACCAAACAAAGGAAAAAGTTCCCCCAGGAACTCAGAGGAGAAGCCAGCATGTGGTCCTGGGGCCTGGAGGGGTAAGTCGACAAAGTTAGAATTTAAACCCACACTGATCTGGTCCCTAGTGGAGTGCCCTTTAGAACCTGTCACCTACTAAAGGACTCGGCTTTAATTAGGGAAAGAATTTTCCCCTAACCCAAGCTCAGCTGATCCGGCGAAGGGTCCAGGTCTCCTTGGAGAGGGAGCCTTGGGTTTCCGTGGGTCCCCTGGCCCCCAGGTGACTCACAGACCGGCTGCACGGAAAGGCGTCTGCTGCAGATCCCCACACTGCTTTCGCTCGCTATAAAAAAAAAAAAAAAAAATGCTGGGAGTGGATTTAGTGGTTGTGAAATTTAAAAAGGCAAGTGCAGAGCTGGGAGGCATTTCCTTAAGCACAAGGTAATGAAGTGGCCTGCCTGCCCGCCCAGCATGCTACACATGGCCAGCATTAGGGGTAGCCGCAAAGCCTTTCCACAGCCCCAACCGGGGGGCCCTCCCCAGGGGAGAAGAGGCCTGCTCCTCTTTTTGTTTCAGACAAGTTGTTTTAGAGGAGTTTTAGGTTCACAGCAAAGTAGAGAGGTAGGTACAGAGATTTCCCACATACCCCCTGCCCCACACAGGCCTCCCCCATTATCCCCACCAGAGTGGTACCAGTGTTCCAGTCGATGAACCCACACTCACACATCATCATCCCCCAGAGTCCAGAGTTTGTGCTGGGGTTCCCTCTCAGCGTGGCACATTCTGTGGGTTTGGACAAATATATAATGACACGTCTCATCATGATGGCGTCACACAGAGTAGGTCACTGCCTAAAAACCCTCTGTCCCGCCTATTCAGCGCTCTCTTCCCCCATCGAGCCCTGGCAGCCACGGATCTTTTCATGGTTCCATCATTTTGCTCTTTCCAGAATGTCATCAAGTTCGAATCATGTAGGATGCAGCCTTTATGGATCGGCTTCTGTCACGGAGCGATAGGCATTTAAGTGTCCACTCTGGTTTTTCGTGGCTTGTAGCTTTTCTTTTTAGGTGGATAATACTCCATTGTCTGGATGGGCCACACTTTAGGTATTCATTCACCAACTGCATGACATCTGGTTGCTTCCAAATTCTGGCAAATTTGGGGCAAGTTCTCCCTCCGCCCACCAACATGCACAGCCTCTTGCATTCTCAGCAGCTGCCCCCCTGTGGGGCATTTGTTACAATTGATGAACCTACATTGACACATCATGATCACCCAAAGTTTTGGCTGCTAAAAACATCCCTCTGAAAGTTTTTGTGTGGACATCAAGTTTTCAGCTCCTTTGGGTAAATACCGAGTGGGGCCTAGCAGAAGGCCCAGCAGAAAGGAAGATCTTGGTTGGCTTAAAGGAGGAAGTGACCCTGAGGAATGGGTAAGTCCAGATGTAAGACTGGACCTGGGAGGAGCAAATTGCTCAATGCAGTTGAGATGTGGGAGAAAGGGCAGAGGGGTAAGGAGGAAGCCCCTGGTCTGTACGAAAGCCATAGTTAAAAATTTTTACAAGGCTAAGTAGTGAATCATAGAAACCCCTGGGTGCCCTGTTTAGGGGTTTGTATCTTGCCTTATAGGAAACAGAAGTCATTGGAAAGTTTTCACTTTTACTCTTTCCAGGCCAGACATGAGCACCTATGCTGACCATTTCAGTGGGTTTTGGTCCCCCTTGTCAGCTGCCCCTTGCATAGAACATCTCCCAGGGTCTAACAAGACTCTGGATTCTGAGGTTCCTTCACCAAGACCTTGGTGAGGTTCCTTCTTGAGGCTGCCTGTGGTTCCCAGACCCTCACCTGGATTCTCCAGCACCTTTACATGGCCACTCCCAAGCAGCTCCAGACCTTTAGGACTCCATCTGGGAACTGGCTCCCAGACTCAGGGGCCCCTTCCTCAGAAGGGCATTGATGGGAACATCTGCTGAGGCCAGAGAGCAAGACCTCTTGTTGTCACTTGTCATCCTTCTCTCTGTTTCTCTTTATTTTTATTTTTATTTTTTTTTAAAGATTTTATTTATTTATTTGAGAGAGAGAGAATGAGACAGAGAGAGCACATGAGAGGGGGGAGGGTCAGAGGGAGAAGCAGACTCCCTGCTGAGCAGGGAGCCCGATGCGGGACTCGATCCAGGGACTCCAGGATCATGACCTGAGCCGAAGGGAGTCGCTTAACCAACTGAGCCACCCAGGCGCCCTCTCTGTTTCTCTTTAAACAGTAATTACTGTTGCTGTTTCTTAGGGAAGACACTATGACCCATAGAGCTGTGGGGTCCTTTGGCACGCCTGAGTCATTAGGGCTGGGCCTTGATGCCCCCGTGTCCCGGGAGGGCCTGGCGTGCTGGTTATAGCGGATGACAGCCCTGGTCTCCCAACTTCTGGGCCTAGAGGAGTATGTGGGGGGGGGGTGGGGGGGGGTGCACTGGGGTGTGTGTGTGTGTGTGTGTGTGTGTGTGACCTTGCTACTGGAGAGAGGGGCCCATATTTGGCTTTCTCCTTTGTTGCCATGTATTTCTGGGCCCCTCCTCAGGTAAGAGCCAATCAAGTTCAAGGCCTGGGGGCGACAGGTGAGGTGGGCTGTGTGTGGAAAGAATCCATTCCTTCCTAGTTGAATAACCGTGTGGGCCAGAGTTGCTTGACCATTAGCCACTGTAAGTGCAGCGTCCAGGTTCTATGAGCTTTTTAAGGGCCTACAGAAATGTTTGAGGCCTGAAAAATTTATTTGTTCCAAAATACGTAAAGGAAGCAGCCAAACTGAATTTAATAAGTATTTAATTGGAAGTCTATAAAACATATAGTCAGCTGCAACTCAACTCTTAGAATTATATACTTCATTTGGGAGGCCTGACTGCTATGGATTAAATGTCTGTATCTTTCTCTCTCCGCCCCCAAATTCATATGTTGAAATCCTACCCTCCAAGGTGATGATATTAAGAGGTGGAGCCTTTGGGAGGTAATGAGGTCATGAGGGGGGTGCCCTTCTGAAAATTAATAAAAGGAAACTGTGTTTAAAAGGGAGTCAGAAGGCCAGAAGGGGGAGCTCTCAGGCCCTGCCACTGGTGGCCGATGGCAGACCCAACGGGAAGAGAGGTACCCTGCCACTTGATGCTCCTTTAGCTGGTACTTTATTTTCCCAGCAGGATGAGGAAGAGAGGTTTCCTCCTCCCCCAGCAACAGCCCAGCCAATGAGAGACCGTCACGGCTCAGCCAATGAGAAGCCAGTATACTTTGACCTCCCAGTTTACTCCAATGAATTTTTTGTTTACAACAGCCCTCCCAACTCCCCCCCTTTCCTAGAGAAGACCACTCTCTTCTCTGTTCTCCTGACTTGCCTGTGGTTTTGCTGGAGTTTGTACATCCTGGACTACAATTGTCTGCTCTTCCCAAATAAACTCATTTTTGCTGGTAAAATAACTGGTAGTTTTATTTGTAAAGTCAACAGTTTCATGAATGGGATTAGGTCCCTTATAAAAGAGCCCCCCAGGGAGCTCTCTTCCTCCTCCTGCCATCTGAGGATGCCACAACGCGGAGTGAACCATCTGCATCCCTGAAGAGGGCTCTCGCCAGAACCTAGCCATGCTGGTGCCCTGAGCGTAGATTTTCAGCCTCCAGAACTATGAGAAATTAATTTCTGATGTTTATAAGCCACCTAGTCTGTGGTCTTTTGTTATAGCAGCCCAAATGAACTAAGGGGCTGATGATCTATAGATGTTTCTTTATTGTGAATTAAGTCAAGCAGTTTCTTTTGAAAAGGGCAGAGTTTCCAAAGGTCAGACTGGCCAGGCCGATGCATGTTTGAAATAATTGTCCAGAGCGTAGGATGGGAGAAGCAGGGACAGCTGTAGGCAGGCCCAGGCCTTGCCATGTTGGCTTTCCCCTCACTGCTCAGGATGCAAGTAGGCTTCTACTGCTCTTACTTTTCTCACCCTTCTTCCTATTATCATTATTGTACAGATTTTAGCTTATTTCTAAATATTCACCACCATCTTCGCTATGACCATAGCACCACTGCACTGACGTCACCACCTGGCTCTTTCTCCACCTCTGCCTCATCTACTCTCACCCCTGTAACTGCAATTTGTAGACTTACTACCCCTCCCGCCACCTTCACTAGTACCGTTGTTTTAACTAACACTGTTATTACCCTCAATTCTCTTATTTGCTCACATTTAAATACCACTTCCTAGTTTACAGAGCTCTTCATACTGGTTAACTCATTTGACCCTGCTCACAAACTGGCAGAGCATCAGATGACACAGTGATGTGGGTCGTTTTGTCCCCCTGCCATTTCAGACCTGGGGCCTCCCAGGTTGAGGGAGGGCTGTTCAGAATGCTGTTAAGGTGAAGCCACATGTCACTGGCCAAAACCCACTCACATTTCCCAACCTAACTGTGGAGGGTTTTGGAGATCTAGAGGCGCACTTGGCTTTTTGTTGAGCACAAACATCTCTGCAGTAATCAGACATGAGTGGAGTTGATGCTCTGGAAAGGCCAAAGGTCCTGGTGCCTTCCACCGTGTAGGGCCAATGCAAGAGCACTCAAGTGAAGGCAAACGATAGACTGTTGGGTGGGCTTCCTGCTTGGACTTGGCTTTGGTTATATTCTCTGTGCTTCCGTACCTCCTGGCTCATTTAAGCACTCAGCCACATGTTGGAATCCTTATTTTAGGCGGAGAAAACTTCTCAGAAAGGGGAAGTGGTTGCCTAACGTCACACAGTGAGGGCCAGAGCCCAGGTGACCTCTCTCCTAAGTAAGGCCTTATAGCAGTAGCCGTGGCCTATCAGTCTGCCCTGTACAGAACCCCAGTTAGTTCAGGTACTAGAGGCCATGTACAGAGGGGAACTGGGGCCCTTCCATGGCCCCTAGGAAAGAAGTGTGAGTAGTCTAAGAACCAACAGTGCTAATTCCATTTCCTTGACCAATAATTTTGTTAAATCAAGGAATGGCCATATGATGCAATTCTAGCCAATAAGAAATCTGCTAGGAGCCTTCTGGAGAAGGTTTCTACCCTCTAAAAAGGGAGCCCAAGAAAAGGATGTGCTTCCTTCTGGTCTTTTGATGTTGTTATATGATGCTGTGACGTTTGGATCTACTGCAGCCATATTGTGACTATGAGGGGACAAGCCTGAGAATAAACTTCTATCATTGAGGATGGCAGGAGAGAAAGATAGAAGGAAACTGGGTCTGTGATGATGTCATTAAACGGCTGAATTAACCAACCTTGGAATTGCCCTCCCTCTGGACTACTTATTATGTGACATAAATTGAGTTTAATGTTTTCTTTATTTTTGTATATGTATATATTTTTATTGTTTAAGCCACCTTTAATTGAATCTTTTACTTGCAGCTGAGAGCAATAAAAAATGATTCAGTGAAAAATATTCCATTTACTCTGAGTCTTTGCACATGTTATTCTCATTGACAGAAATGAGAATATTTTCTTATCCATCTGGTGAACGTTTACTTGTCCCTAAAAATCAACTTGGATGTCACTTCCTGCAGGAACTCTTCCCTGAATATTACTGCCCAAAGAGTTTATCATTCCTTCTTCGTGTGTTCACTATAACGAGTCCACACTTGTGTTTTTTTTTAAGATTTTATTTATTTATTTGAGATAGAGAGAAAGAGAGGCAGAGAGAGCACAAGCAGGGAGAAGGGGCAGAGGGAAAGGGAGAAGCAGACTCCCAGCTGAGCAGGGAGCCCGATGCGGGGCTCAATCCCAGGACTCTGGGATCATGACCTGAGCCGAGGGCAGACGCTTAACTGACTGAGCCACCCAGGCGCCCCTACACTTGTATTTATTACAGATATATTGTAATGTGCGTGTAACCCCTCCCTTGACAACACTGTATCTTGAGGGCAGATGTAGGGTTATATTTATTCTGTTTCTCTAGCTCTTAGGACAGAGCTTGGCACAAAATAAACCTCACTAAATAAGTGTTCAATCGAATCGAAGCAAGTGGCATGATGCATGAGAAGTTCAATTAACTATAAAGCAAGAAACAACATGAGATAGTATTAAGTTGACAAATGAAGTCACTAAAGTGTTAATTGTTTTTTAATGACCTTCATTCAATTAAACAGATACTTATTTAGCTATTGATGTAGCTATCTGTGTAGCCAATGGAAAACAGATGTTTTCTGACAATCTCTCTCCCCTTCCAAAGACAGTCTTAAGGACAAGATCATTGTCCACCCCCCCACTGCCTGGTTATTCCTCTTCTCCCAGAAAGGCAGTGAGATGTACTTGAAAGAGGACTCTATGAACATTCACAAGGATGCCTGCATTTAAGCCCAGATCTACTCTTGTTATGCACAACCCTGGGCAACTCACATCATCCACTGTGCTTTTAATCATCTATAAATGGGGATTATTAATTCTGCCCCAACTACCTACCAAAACTGCCTTGAGACTCCCAGGAGGCCGAGGCTACACAAACCTCTTTGTTCACTGTCAGATGCTCCATACCCTTTGCATGAAAATTGCTGGCATCCACCACCAAGCCTGCTCTCGGTCCTGTGAGCCCTCATATTCTGATGCTCTGACATCTAGGGCCTTGCTGACCCCAGAAGGACTGCCCTTCTGAGGGTCAGCCAATTCCTAGAGACAGTAAATGACTCACTGAGTGTGCCTTTCCTACGTAAACCCACCAATCCAGAGTTGACACCCAACCACCTCCTTTATCAGGCTCTCAGATGCCCAAGCCACCAAGTTACCTGCCCTCATCACCCCAGGGCCACGTTCCAGACAACCAGGGACAGCCCCTACACCCCAGAGCCTGCTGAAACTATCCAACCTAGCCAATTCTAAGCCAATTTACCTGCCTCTCCCATTCCTTCCTGTGAAAACCATGACAAAGTCTCTGGCCCACGTTTTCCCATCACTCCATCTACCTCCTGACCGACCCTGGTGCTTCCTCGTGTGGTTCTTTGTGGTGTGGTGGCCCCCTCCTCTTAGGACATGTGGGTAACAAACTATCTCTGGCCTCACTGTACCTGACTCATAATAAAACCCACGTTTAAGAACAGCCCGGTCAAGCAGGAAGCTGGGTGATGGGGGCAGCAGCAAGTGAGAAGGAGTCACTCACTTCTCTCTTTTGGAATTTCATCAGTGAGCCTTCTTTGTGACAGTATTGAAGAAACTCTCAGCAGGAGTGTGCACATTCTCTTGGCTCCCATGGCAGCCCAGCCCAAATGAGTGGCAAAGACAGGAGCCACTGTGTCCCTTGCTCCCTGGGCCTCATAGACTGTTCGAAAACCTTAGAATATTGAGAAGGAAGGGAGTGCTGGTTGTGACTTTGGCCCTTTCAAATGCGTGATACCCATCCCCAGATGTGCTATGGAGAGCTGACTAGAATCCCCTCAACATTTGACCAGGGAGGGGCCTGGGAGCCTGAGGGAAGTGGGCAATGGAATTTCCAACCCTGGTCTTCATACTTGGAGCAAAGGCTGTGCTCTGGATCCCTACACTTGCCTGGGAGGCTTGCTTGTAAAGGCCCACTGAAAATGTCTAGGGAAGGAGAGGACTTAGGAGCCCTATTGCAGCCCTGGTAGAAGGCCAACAGCCACTGTTCCCCCAGACAGAAGGGGGGGCTCTCTGTGCTGGGGCAGCTGCAGGATATCCCTGGCCCCGAGGCTCTGGGACCCTCACCCTGAGGTGCAATGGATGGCGGGCAGGAGTGGAGGCCTGATTGGGTTTCACCAGGGCAGCTGGGAGCTGGGGGAGGGGGGTGCGGGTGGTAATGGAATGTGGAATTTGGTCTTGCAGTTCGAATCCTGTCCTGACCATTGGCATGGTCCTCCTGGTGCCTGGAAGCTGAGGTGGAGTTGATTTGGGAAGAGCTTAAGCATGAGCTTTCTAAACAAAGGGCTGAGGCGGATTCACCTTCTCCTAGACCTTTGTTGTAAAGTAAATACCAAGCCAAGCGGTGATTGGAGCAGTGGTTCAGGAACTGAGCTCATCTGGGCCCCAGGAGTCCCAGGCCAAAGCAAAAGGCATCTGGTGCCTCTTGAAGTGGCTTATCCTGGTTCCCTGGGGATGCCCTGCAGACACCAGGCTGTGGGTGCCCCTTGAAAGCGGCCAGCCGCACTCCGGCCCCTCGGCCCGCCCCCAGGGGCGGCTGGTGCCCTCCCGGAGCCGGTGTTAGGCGCAGCGCCTGGCTCAGCCCCGGGGCTGAAGCGCATCCTCGGAGGGGAATAAACACGTTCTAATCAAAACAAAACACTTCCAAATGGGAGTTTCCTGCTGGAATTTCCTGGCAGCTCCCAAGGCAGTCATGGTTATGGAAACACTGATTTTTTTTTCTTCCCCAGGGGTGTGGAGGGCATATGACAGTGGTAGTCTCAGCTTCCCTTTTCTGGACAGGGACAACCGTGGTTATCAGAGGAGGCAGCCTGCGATCGGATGGTCAGATGCTACCACGGTAACCCAGCCGAGCTGCTGCTCCTGGCAATGGGAGAAACAAGCTCCGCTTGACGGGTGGGCTGCATTTTCCTCCTCTAGAAACAAGAGACACTTAGAATAACCTAGAAGCAGAAAGCTGGGCATCATCTTAAATGCTGCCTATCTCACACGCCACTAGTGACCAAGCCCTATGCATTTACCCACTGAAATCCTTCCAGGCACCTCCAGGACCTTCCAGAAGCAGCCTCCCTTGTCCTTGGTTCAGCAGGCAGGGCCCTTCGTGATCCAGCCCCGGCCTGCCTCTGCATCTCAGCTCCTGCGTCCCCATCCGTGCCTCATGCCCCAAGCTCGCCAGCCTGCTTTATACCACGGTATCTCCCTGGAATAGCTTTTCCCTGGGTCTGCTTACTGTATTCGTTTCCACACAGAGCCGCTGTGATCTAGCTCCACAAGCTGAATAGCGTAAGCCACAGACATGTATAGCCTCACAATTCTGGATGCTTCAAGTCCGAGGTTTTGGACTTGAAGGTGTTGGCATGCTCCCTCTGAAGGCATTAGGGAAGGATCTGTGCTCAGCTCTCTCCTAGCTGGCTTGCTGACAGTCGTCGGTGCTGCTAGAAGTGCTACTCCAGTCTTTGTCTTCATGTTCACAGGGCATTCTTCCTGTGTGTCTGTGTCCAGATTTGCTCTCTTTAGAGCTCACCTTAATGATCACATTTTAACTTGACTCCCTCTATGAACACCCTCTCTCCAAGTAAGGCCCCATTCTGGGATACTGGGGGCTAGGACTTCAACATATGATTGGGGAGGGGCACAATTTAACCCGTAACACTTTCCTTTTCAAGACTTTTCTTTTCCCATCTCCCCCTCTGTTGCCTTTCTGCCCCGTGAAAGAATTGGCCACCCCCTCCTTTGTGCCCCTCCCTGGATTCTGTACAAAGACCATCAGAGGACCTAGAACTTGGCTTTTGGGCTATGCACATGTCTCTCTTGCTTATTACACTGTGAGTTCCTTAAAGACAGGGAGAGGGCTTTACTACTGTGTATCCTCGGGGCTCAGAATAATGCCAAGTGCATAGTAGGTGCTCAGTGGTTGCTGGTTAAAGGGGTGACTGAAAGTGCGTAGCTCTTTGTGAAGGTGTGAGTTGGCTCACACTTCTCCCACCTGAATTCCCTGCAGGGTCCTCCAATTTGTTTCTGTTGATGCTGCCTGGTTTCCCGTCCTTCTGTCAACTATTCCCACTTCTGACCGAGGAATTTTATAAAGACAAAACTGATCAGGTTATTCCCCAGTGTCCGTGGCTTGCCATCCCTACTGAGCCAATCAATACTTCTTACATTGTGGCTACTTGTTAGCATAATTATTAAATAGATTATGATACATCCATGTAATGGAATTTTATGCAGTCATTTCATGTGTGAAAAGACCGTCATTAGCAGGGCAAAAGCTTGGGCTATATTGAAAATAGTTAACAACTGGCCAGTCAGACAGGGCATGGCCCAAAGAGCTTCTAGCAGTAAGTAACCAGCGTGATAATTAACTCTCACTGTCACTCTAGTGTGAGGGGACAGAAAGGGATACAAATTGAGTACACAGTGTGTGGTGGGCAGAACTTTACGGTGGCCCCAGTGACCTTTGCCTGGGGCGTTATTCCTGGGATTATGTTATGTTCTATGGCGAAACGGAGATTACTCAGGTGGGCCTAATGTGAGCCCACAAGCCTTTAACCCAAGAGTTTTCTCTGGCTGGCAGTAGGAGGAGAAGTCAGAGACTGAAAGCATGGGAAGGACTTGACATGCTCTTGTGCTTGAAGATGGAGAAGACTTCGGGCAAGTCCTGGAGAGAAACCCCTAGAAGCTGGGACAGGCCCCTGGGAAGCCAGAGGGAAACAAGGACCTCAGTCCTGCCACTGCCAGAGACCGAAGTCAGCCAAACCAGCTGAATGAACCTGGAAGGACAGTTATCCCAGCTGCCAAACACAAGACAGGCTGACCCCTTGACTTGGGCCTAAGGGACTCTACGCAGGGAACCCAGATGAGCCCACCTGGACTTCAGACCCAACAGAACTGTGAGACAATAAATGGGTGTTGTCTTAAGTCCCTGGGTTTGTGGGAAATTGTTACACAGCAATAGAAACCAGTACAAGAGTGGGATAATCACTTATAAAAAAAATGAATTTGAAAACTGGGAGAAAACCTGCCAGCATGTTAATGGGGTTTGCCTTTGGTGATTGTTTTCCTGTTTATGCATTCTTTACCGTGGTCCCCAAGTGCTTTATAGTGTGTATGCTCTGCTGCTGTGACAAGCAAACATATTTGTCTCAGCCTTCTTCTTACTGAGATCTAGGCTTGTCAAGGACAGAGGCTGATGATCTTTGAGTATGACTCAACAAGTATTTGAATAAACAAATTCAGCTTTCCAAACCAAAATGGATTTGCATTTCCAGACATGACCTTTCATCCCAACAACACCTCTAGAAATTCAGCAGCATTAGGCCCAATTTACAGGTGTGGATGTGAAGATCCCACGTGGTTGAGTGACTTGATCTAAGACCCCACACCTAATACACAAGGAGTCCCCATTTGAACCCAGAGATTTCAGACCAGATTTTTTTAGACCAGAGGAGCCAACACATGATGCTCTTTACCTTCATGGTCTGCTTAACAGCATTTGCTGATGCGGGCCCTGTGTCCCACCCGGAGCCAGGAGCTGGGGCATAGATGACCAGTCCTTGTTCTCAGGGGTTACCAGACTGGTGCAGACAAGAAAACATAACTCCAATTCCCAGCCCCCTTCCCTGCCTTTGCTCTCCAGGTCCATCCACAGGCACGGGGCACTTTTCATCTCTGCTGATCACTGCCCAGGGCCCAGTAAGTCATGTCCTCCAGAGGCCCGAGTTTCTTTGGATCTTCACAATATGGAATAGCCAGTTGTGTAAGCAGGGCCCCGGTGGCTCTGGGAGGCCTGATGCAGCACTCGAGAGAGAGGACCCAGCACTGTTGCCTGACTCACCATAACTCTATGCCTGTGTTTACAACAGATTTTAAACAATTCGTATGCTGTCGACAACCCCCCACAAAAATGCAGCTGCACAATCCCTCCTTCCTGAGCTGACATCCCTGTTTAGAGAGGGACATCCGGGTTTTTCTTTTTTCTCTCTCTCCTTTAAAGTGTGATTTGCAAACAGCTGAGTGCTCTCCTAGTCCAGGGCCAAAGCCGACCTCTTATCAGTGAGAGGCCCTGCAGGACCATTTGGAGGGTCCACTTCCTGTCCAGAGAGGAAGTGGCTAGGTCTTGACCTCGGACATACTCTCATTTCCAATCATTTTCCAGCCTGGAATGCAGTGATTCAGTTTCCATTTATAAAGTGAAATTAGTGCCTGTTGAATACTCTGCCTGAGGGAGGGGGTAGGAAGGAGGAAATGAGAGCCCCTTCCAAACAATTCTCTCTGTTCAGCTTGGAGCTGGTCTGTGGTGGAAGGATTTCCTCATGTTCAAGGTGTTAGCAGCCTCTCTCAGGACAGGCCCTGCTTTATGCTCTTCTGCAGTTTAAAAAAAAAAAGAGAGAGAGAGAGAGAGAGAAAGGTGCTGGAGCAGCCACGTGAGCCGCAGAGGTTTGGCTGTGGTTGAGACTTGTGTTTCTACAGCACCTCTTGCTTCTCTAAGAGCTGTCGCACACACTGTCTCAGCACATCCTCAGAGCACCTCTGGGAGGGAAGCTGGGAAGGCTTTGAACTTTCTTTGCCAAGCGTGTGAATTCGAGAGCTTCTGTGGGAATTACCAGGGAGACAGTGGAGGTTCAGGGGACACAGCCGGGACAGGCAGTCAGGAGATCTGGTTTCTTGTCCTTGCTGTGTCACCATTTCCTTGTGTGACTCTCTGGACTTTGGTTTACTTGCCTGTGACATGGGAGGATTGCACGAGGCACTGGGAGTGTGTACCCTACAAGTACAAGAAGGTGGGGTTAACAGTTTGGTAGCAGTCGTTCTGTTGCATGAATAAATAGTTCTAGATGAGCAGCTCCCTGGAGCCCTGGAGGGAATCCTTAGAGAGCTGGGGAACAGGGCCAGGGGGACCCGCTCAATTTGAAGACTTGGTTGACCAAGAGACCAATGGCTGAATGGACCCCTCAGGTAAACGAGGGGTACACAGGGGGCATGCCAAAAGGTCACAGGAGCTCTGAAACCAGGGGTCAAAAGTCTCTGCCTCGCCCTCAAAGACATGGCCCTTGAAGGGTGCAGAGCATGGCAGGGGGAAGGGCTCTGGAGAGCAAGGTGAGGTGGCCCACTGCTGAGCAAGGGGCTCAGATATGAGAAGAGCAGAGAGAGCCCCAGGGCCTGGACAATAAGGGAGAGAGGATTCAGAAAAGTGGGTGGCTGGGTTCTGCCAAAGCCTATAGCGCTAAGTAACTTTCCTGAGGCTTTGTGGCTAATAAATGAAGGATTCGGGGTTCAGAGACTTCTTGCCAGTGCTCAAAATCTCGTCTCTGTGGCTCTCTCTTCAATCACGTTAAAGTGAGAATGACTGATAAGATGTGCTTCTCGGGTGTGTGCTGATTCCTGGAGGGTGGGTGACTCGAGTGGCGCTGTGGGGACTCTTGGATGGCCCCTTGCCACTCATTCCATCTTTGAGAGGGGCCAGGCTGTAGGAGCGTAGGACCACGGCCCTTCTGGGAGCTGGTGGGGGCTGCACCAATAGCAGAGACCGTGGTGTGAGGGCCCCAGGCAGCGAGAAGAACTGAATCCAAGGCCAAGGGCTCTTCCAGGATTTGCTCCCTACCCTTAGGTGACTGAGGTGCCCTACCCTCATCCTCACTCCTCTTTTCTCACCGGACCAGCTGCTCAGAGTGGGAGGGGACAAAGGAGTGCCAGTGAGCTGACAGTTGGGGGACTGGGCAGGAGATGTGTATTCAGAAGCCTAGCAGCAGCCTTCTCCAGAGGCCAGGAACCTCCCTCCCCCAAGGAGGGGTGCACGCACCAGCAGGGCACAGGGTCCTCATCATCCTGTGCTTTGGCGCACCTGACGTGTGCTGCTCCATCTGTTTGCTCTCCCAGGCCTCGTGGCCTGGAGGCCTGTCTTCCTTCTTTCCCTCCTTCCTTTTCTATACTGGGAAATTCAGTGTGCCCTCGAAAATACAGGCCAGACCCTGCTCCTCTTGGCTAGCCCTTTCTCTTAAAACTTGAAACTTTCTTCCTCACTTTATTTGATTTTGTATCTGTGTCTTACCTCTCCTGCCAGGTTCAAGGTGGAGAGCAAGGAGGAGATCTCCCTCATTCTCTACCCACCCGAGTCCAGTTCTGCTGGCCTTTAAAGTTGATCAGAGGCGCCTGGGTGGCTCAGTCAGTTAAGCATCTGCCTTCAGCTCAAGTCATGATCTCAGGGTCCTGGGATTGAGCCCCGCATTGGGCTCTGTGCTCAGTAGGGAGTCTGCTTTTCCCTCTCCCTCTACCCCTCCCCTGCTTGTTCTCTCTCTCCCTCCCCACCCATATAAATAAAAAAATCTTTAAAATTGATAAAATAAAATCAGGAAAAAATCCCCTAACCATGTGAATTTGCTAATAGAGCTTCTGTGGGAGTGGTGGTTGGACATAGGATCAGACCCAGAGCCTTGGGATATAATAATCCAACATCCCCACCTGCTCCAGGACCACTACTCTTGGGCGTCTGATGCTCACCAGCTTGGAACTTGAACTCTGGGAAGTTATACCCCAGGCTTCTAGAAACCAGGAAGTGGGGGTCCTACTGCTCCATGAGACTCTGGACTCTGCCTCCGACCCCGGGCCTGGCATTTGCATCTGAGGCCCATGATTCTAAGAGTAGCCATTAGCCTTAGAATGCTGTATATATGTACATGAGTTTATTTTTTAGGAAAGAAGCTGACATACTATCATCCTATTCTTAAAGGATTCTTCTTAAGGATCTTTGTCTTGGGCTCTTCTAAACCATTTACTTTGACCCGTATCCTTGGTCTCCTGTCTGTTCCATTCTAGGTTCTTGAGTTTGAACTGATGGTTTTTTTCTTCATGGAAGACCAGTCCTGCTGAATTCAGAAGAAATTATTAATGAGTCACCAGGGACTATCAGATTTTCCTCTTAAATTTCTAGAAAATGTATCCAACAAGCATTTCCTGAACTCTGTAATAGATGGTGGGGCTAGAGAGAGAAATCAGACACTGGACAAACTCTGGAGGGAGCAAGCAGTCCAGTGGGAGAGGCAGACATATAAACAACTCAGTGTCATTGACCATGATGGAGGCCGATGGACATAAGGAAGGACAGGTTCCATGCTCCCATAGAGGTCGGAGTCAGGGAGGCGCCATAGGAAAATAGGTTTTGAGCTGTCTTGAAGGACAAATGTGGGGCAATAGATGGAGTATAAGAAAGGAATGTCTTCCAGTCAGAGGTATCAACATATACCGAGTCTCAGGGGTATAGAATAGTGTGGAGAATTCTAGAAATTCCCAGCACTTCCATACAGAACATGGCATGGAAGGAGATTGTGGGAGCTGATGTTGGAGTGGAGGCAGGGGTGGATCATGGAGGATACTTAAGAGCTCAAAATTTTTCCCATAGGATGTGTCATTGGATTAGGATCCCTGCCCTTGAAGCACGTAGAGGACGCAGCAGAGGGGGAGAGGGTTAATGTGGAGAGCTCATTACAGGGTGTGCAATGGTTAGGGGATGCATGGCCATGGGAGGGGACGATGTGAGCTGTTAAGAATTCAGGGTCGGCAGGTGCCTTAGCACCTGATTAAATGTGACATGGTAAGGGAAAAGGAGGTGTTTAGGAACACCCTGTAGGTTTTGCTCTGGGTAGCCAGAAGGAAGGTGGAGCCATCTTCCAAAGAGGGAATATAGGGGAGTAACAGGTTTTGGCTGGGGGAGGTATGAACTCCTTGAATATCTATGGTCAGAGTTCCGCTTCATGTCACGCCCCCCCCAGTGCTTCTGGAATCAGAATCCTGATTGAACCCATGGGAATTTCTCTACAACATGTGCACAGTGTTCACTGTACACACCGAATTTCCCGACCCAAGCCAGTCCTACAGGCACCTTACAGAACGACACTTGTGTATTGAAGTTGTCCCGAGTGCATCTCTATCCCAGTGTGGACGCTGTCCCAGCATCTCGTGTGCACACCCTCATAACCACCTGAGGTGGATTCGAGGACAACTAGAGAGTGCATCATGTGTCACTTAAGGATGTGGCCAGCTTCTAAAGGCTGGTAGAATTTAGGGGTGAGCTCTGGAGAATGGGCTGGATTTAGTAGGAAAGAAGGATTTAGGTTGAAAGGTATGAGGATGAGTTACCAGAAAGATCCTGAAATGCCTGCCTTCTCCCCTGCCCACTGTGAGGCAAGCTAGGAGACGCAGGCCCGGGGAAGTGACTGAGGCAGGTTCCCAGGATTCGTGTTGGGGTTTTTGGTGTTACATGGAAAGCTTCTTGCCATGCCTGCCCAACCCATGTGCTTGGCTCAGGACTTACTTACCATTGCAAGAACTGATATTTACTGATTGTTTTGGTCTCTAAATTGTCAACAGAATAGATATCTTCCCAATTCATTAGAGAGGGCCAGAATCGTTTTTGAATACATAGAAAGTTTGCAAGACAGACATATTCCATTGTTTTCCTAAGAAACAAGACTATCTGTATGTGTCACATCTGGGACAGATTGCCTCATGTGGAAATGTCCTCCCAAGATATGGTCCTAAACTGTTGTGAGGTTCATCCATGCTTATAAGCAGGCTTTAGTATTCATTTTGTAGGACTCTACAACATGACTATATTACAATTTATTTATCTATATTCACTTGTCCACTTGATTTTTCCTCTCAAAACCAAATGGCTCCAAATATCTTATATATGTCTTATGGAATCCATCTGTAAATTTTTTCTTTGTATGTATGACTTCTGACTCATTGAATATATCTGTCTTCAACATGACTAGATATCATCAAATTGTTCTCCAAAAAAGTTTGCATGCACTCTCAATGGTGGAAATGAGTTCCTCTTGCTCTATATTATTACCACACTTGATGTTGTCAGACTTTTTATTCTTGCCAGACTGATGGCTATGAAATGGGACTCTCCCCCACTTCCACTTAACAGACATCATCTGCTTGAGTCCTTTTTCTGTGCACTTCGGTCTACACTGGGTACATGCCACACCAGCACTGTGGTATGTTGATGTGCTGAGCTGAATATTTATTACTAGCCTTTATTGGGTGTTTGCTTATGCTGGACGCTCTCCTATGTTCTTTTCACAAATTACCCCTTACTACTCATAATAACCTGAAAGAGAGAAGAACTATTATCTCCATTACAAAGATTTCTTTCTTTCCTTGTTGATTCATTCAGCAAAATCCTGAAAGACTCTTCTGGACCAGCCACAAATGGAGCAGATTTCTCCAGGATTCCTGAAAAAGCAGCATCTGATGGCCATTCGGTGCTCTTGGCTACCCAGATCCATTGCCCCTTATGATAACAACCCAGTTTCCCACTGGAGTCAATTTACCCTGAATGTATGGTCTTGTGGAAGGACAAACCCAGATAAGAACCTTCTACCAGGGAAGCTTTTGAGCTGCATTTTCCCTGTCCTGCCCTGGTACAGCAGGGAACAGTGAATTAGGCTCTGTCTGAATGGCTCCTGAGTGAGTGGGGGTGGGGAGAAGGGAATAGTTGCCAATCACTCAGGTGGCCCCGTGGGCAAGCCTGCAGCCAGACAGCCCTGACCTACTCCACTGTCAGGGGGCTGTTCATGTCTTCCCTCCTGCTTCCTGAGCCATGGAGCTCCCTGGGTTCATTCCCTCAGTCACCTGTCTGTTAGGTGAAGCTCCTGATAATGTTTCTGAGGCCCACAACAAGACTCCACCTGACAGAGAAGGTTCGGGCTGGGTTCTGGGCCACATGGGATCTGCAGGAATGAGGAACCAGAATGAACCTCCATCCCCGGGCCTGCCTTTTTCCTGGATCCGTGAGCCATCCTGGGAACAGAGCAGCTCTTCTGTTGCTACCTTTCTCTGGGGGTAGGGTTGTTGGAGGAGGTCCAACAATTCACCAGGGGTCTACTCTCCACGGATGGAGCCCATGCAGCTGCGTTCCTGGTTCCCCGGGGCCTGGAAGGGAAATCTGCCCTTTTGGGAAGGAGGCAAGCCCCAGCCCTGTCTCAAGGTATGAACTTCCAGCTGGTGAAGGCATCACCCCCCAGGGCATATTCCCAATGACCTGCTAAACTCAGAGAGGGTTTTTTTTGTTTTTGTTTTTAAGTGCAAATAGATTTTTCCTGGGATTTCCAAGGCAAAATTGTTTTCTCTTGGGAATAAGATCACCCCATAGGCCCGTGGCCCAGAGAGAGCTCTTAACCTCAGCTCTGTGCTCACTACACGGCGTGGTCCTGGTTCCCGTGACCATCTCCCTTTCTCCACCTGATCGGGAGCTCCCTAAGGGCAGGAATCAAGTTGTTTTCATCTCTCTCTCCGCAGTGCCAAGCCTGGAGGCTGGCATAGAGAGCTTCAGCTGAGTGAGGACTGCTTCCTACTCATGTGACACAAGATAGGATAAGATTTGGCCTGGACATGCTTTGTTCCTAAAGGACATGGTATTTGGGAGTCTGGGCCTCAAGAAATTTCAGGTGGATGGAGATTTGTGGATCATTCTTAAATGCCAGCCCTGTGCTGGGTGCTGGGGGTATAGGATCGAAAATTCTACAGTCCTTGACCTTGAGGAGCTCACAGTCTCATAGGAGAGGCAAACAAATAAACAAACAAGTTCAATGAAGTAAGAGCTGCCACGGAGGCCTGGGAACAGATTTTCAGAGACTAACACTTCATTCTGCAGGCGAGAAAATGGAGGCTAGTGGGGGCAGCCGTCTGCCCATCACTCTCTCTTCTCCCTGGCGCTATTCAGGAGTTGATGACGCCATTAATTCAAATACTTACTGAATGCCACCTGTGAGTCCAGTGTTGTGCTCTGTGCTGGGGATGCAGACGGGAGCCAGGGGCACGCAGGTGCTGCCCGTGTCCCCGTGGGGTCTGCAGCCTGGTGGGGGGACAGCTGTGCAGAAGTGACCAACGCTGTTAGGAGGGGTTCGGGGGGTTGAGGGAAGGCGGGTCCCTAACTTAGCCTGAGGGGCTTCTACATTCATTCACTCATTCATTTCATCCCTTCCACAAATATTAGGGAGGCTGCCCTATGCTAGGCATTTTGCACACTCCTTCCTAGCACATCATTCTCCTAATTTTGCCCACATCCCGGCTGCAAGCTAAAGAAATAAAACTTCTGGTAACAGAGGGAATTTGCATGAACAAGAGCAATCAATTCTGAAGTGGAGAAATTTATCAGGACTTTTTAACAGGAATCTAATATTGCATCTTCACACCTTCTGTCACCAGCGGAACATTCCATCCTGGGCTCCAGATTATCCCTCTCTTGTATTCCGTGGTAGAGGGAACACAGGATGGTTGCTGCTAAACTTGGCATGTTTGGGAACAACATAGAGACCACAGGGATCCAAGAGAAGCAAGCTCGGTGCCATCTGCCTGAAGACCCACCTGCTGGACGTGAGCAGGAGGACCAGCCTTGCGTTGCCTGGAGCACCTGTTTCCTGACCCGAAGTCCTGGGTACCAGAGCTCTCTGTGGAAGATCCTTGGGAATCTTTGATGAGATCAGTGGCCAGGGCAGCAAATGACCACACAAGAGGATACAGGGAGGCGTCGTGACAGGAGCGCTGCTGGAGGAAGCTCAAAGCTGAGGGTGATGAACTTAACCCAGGGTCGGGGAAGGTTTCTTGGAGGAAAGGGGAATTTGCAAGAGGCAGAGGACAGGTACTGAGAGGGGAAGTGTCTTTGGGGAGGAAGCCACATGTGCTGAAGACATGGGTGTGGGATGTTTGGGTTGGGGGGGGTCACAGTGGATGCTGAGGCTGGGCCAGGAATGCCTCCAGGGCTCCTGGCTTCCGGTCCTTTGCTACCTTTTTATCCGCATTCCATATGTTCTCCTCCATCCTGCCTCTCATAACCAGACCTTTTACCTGTAGTCCTTCCCTATCTCCTGGCCTCCTTCCTCCCCTTCTACCAGTCTCTGTGATAAGCTTGGAAGATTCGTGGAGGGGCAGAGCCTCCTCCCTGCCCTCAAGTAACTCACAACTTAGCAGGGAAGACCAACAAGAAAGGGGCTCTCGTCAACCCAGTGTGCAAAGCCATGCAGTGGGAATGAAGATCCAGAGAACAACTCATTCTAGCCTGGAGGTTCAGACCAGGCTCCTAGCACATGAGATAGCTGGCTAGGAGTGTGTTAGAATAAGAAGGGGAGAGGTTTCTGAGCAGAGAGAAGAGCCTGTGCCAAGGCAAAGCCTTGGGACATTTCGGGAATGGAGGAGATTCTGTGGGGCTGGAGGCCGTGAGGGTTTTGGTAGTTGTGGGGCCAGGGGTCGGGGGCCAGTGATGGAGCCAGATGGAGAAGAACCTCACGAGCACTTGCGGGGCACCCTCTGGGGTGGGCCTGGGGCTGGTGTCCTCCCCTGTCTGTGTTTGGCAGGTGAGGACCCGGAATCTCACAGCAGTTAAGAGCAGAGCCCGGATCTCCGAGCGCTTCCTGAGCGTGCCCCAGCACTGGCTCCCCCACCCACGGCTGGCAGGTCTGGTCTTTCTTCGGAGATGGCTGATGCTCCCTGGAGGTCTCCAGGCTGGGGTCCTTGGGCCTCTGTCTACCCCCGGGGGAGGGGGAGGAGGGGGGCTGCTGACACGGGCGGGGTCCAGGACTCACGGCTCTCCTGCCCACCCTCACACATTTGCCTCCCCTTGTGGCCCCTGGGTGCCCCTCCCGCCAGGCCCATCCTGTGGCCACCCGAGGCCACGGGAGCTGGTCACGCTTTTCCGCTCCGCACGCGTGTGTTTATGTTTCTGCCCCAGACGGCCTCATGCCCCTCCCCGGCCCCGCCGGCTTCCAGAGCATTTATCAGGGCCTGTGTATGTTTTTCTTGTGTGGGATTTGAAATGATTTCTTTAAACAAGGTCTAAACTGGGATTGATTTCCTCTCTTTATTTAGAGTGGTTTGTTTTGTAATATGGTTCTTTTAACAGTCTAAATTGTGGGAACTGGGGAGAAAAAAAGAGAATTTGCTGACTTCATATAAATACAAATTACTTTATCTCTCTTTGAAGACTTCCATGTCTTTTCCTTGAAAAGGCTGGAGCCAAATTCTTTGGGGGTCCTTTTCTTGTCAGAATTGTTATGATGAGAGCAATAGACTCCCCGAGAGGCTTCCATTCCGGGGCTGAGAATACAAAACAGCCCTGGCCTTTGGACGGCCATTCGCCCTAGGAGATACAGGTGGGAATGGCTTATGAGTCTGATTGTGGTCCTGGCCTGGGAGGTCCTGGGTCCCTGGATCATCCACGTGGTATTCCACAAATATTTTCGAGTACCCACTGGCAGGCTCTGAGCTGGATGTGACCCTGAAAATGAACTGACTTTTCCCATTGACTGTTTGAACCCTCCTGCTTCCAACAACTTGCAACTTGTAGTTCCCCTGCTTGCACTTGCTTGCATGCCTCCAGTGACAGGGAACTCACCATCTATCAAGGTAGACTGTGCGGGCTGTGCATGGCTCAGATTGTTCGAATCCTCCTGTCCATGGAACTGAAACCATCTCCCTGTATCACTCACCCACGCTGCCCCCTGGGTGTTCCTGCTTCCCCACAGCAGATTGGATCATGCCCACATCTCCTCTGGGGGAATCGTCTTTGCTCTGCTTGGCACTTGACCTCTGGGTCCCCTTATCAGGTTGGAACAGTCCGACCTGCTGTGGGCTGGGCCATCTCATCCCTTATTCTGGGCATGTAACTCACTCGATTCAGCACTTACTTATCTTAGCTTACTCAGAGCTACCTCCTTCCTATTCACTGACATTGGCCTTGCACCGATGTTGCCCCTCGGTCTTCGCCCTACAGCTTCTCATGGGGTCCTTAGGCTAGAGTGAGGAACTAGATTTCACACTTATAGTTGCTTTGTTGAATTCTGTTACGGGAGGCCCATCACCCAGCTTCTGTGGATCATCCTGTGGACCCTAACTTCACTGTCACTTAAGATTACCTTTGTCCCCAGGGTGCTTCCCCTGTGGACCAGCCTACCACTCACTTCCGTGTCCAAGCACTCATTAAATCATTGTAGAACACTGAACCTGCAGGGAGAGACCATCTGGTTGGCTCGCTTGGGTTCATTAGCCAATGAACCTTGAAGCTGTGCTCTTTTCCAACTTGCCCATAAGGAGAACGGGACCTAGTTTGTGGATTGTCTAGCTTGAATATGGGTTCCTCTCAACTACTGAATCCTCCCGATATCCCAGGCCAGGGAGCCTGTTAAGAAGGGAATGAATTTCAAATAACTTCTTCTTAAGGCACATCAGGTGGTTCCCAGGAAAACAGTGTTTTCCTGGTTTCTCTCCGAGTGTTCACTGCCCGTCCGTTTCCTTGTCTGTTCTAACAGAGGATTAGGGGAGCACTTTTCTCCCCCTACAGTTGCATGGGGTTAGGGAAGGGAGAGAAATAGAAGAAATGAGACAAGTCAGTCTCACCGACTCATGAAGTCGGTGCCGAGGAGTTCGGAGGCAGTTCTGTCCAATTCAGAGCAGATACACGTTCACTGCTTTGTTGACTTCGGATTTCTCTCTCTTTCATATCAGGTTTGCCAAACATGACTTGCAGGGCTGTGAAGCTGAACGGCTCCAGATCCCACGTTCAGTAGCACTAACCCCTTCTGGATAGGGTGAGCGTATAATTTATCTTGCAATCTATCTAACTTATCTGGGACTCTTGAGTGAGAGAGGATGCTGTTAATGATTGTGCCAGGACACTAGGGGTAGCCTAGGAGTCACGCCCAGCATTGCTCACCCACAGTCTCTGACCGACCAGGGAGCAGGGAGTGAGGAGCAGAGGGGGACCGTGTTTCACTCTGCTCCCCCCCACCCCCCTGCACAGGGCTGCAAAGGTGGAGACTGGGGGCTGAGGGTTTGGCAAAGTGGCCAAATGTTTTGGGTTTTGCTAAAGCCTCAGCCACAGTACGCCTGGAGTGGTTCCCTCACGCGGGCAAAGTTGTATACTTTCAGGCGAATCCTTGCATGTAGCTCTAGCGAATTCACACTCGGCTCATCGAGACCATCCCCGGACAGGCTTCTCGCTGTCGAGTGAGCTCTCCCCGTGGGAGGCACGGCTCTTTGAACTCGGACGCCTGTTTATTTTTGGACTGGAAACTAGAAACTTAGAATTCCCAAAAGCCACAGGCTCAGATCTTTCTTTGCTGCGATAACCTGTGGAGCTTACAGAATGATAGACTCGGGAAATGTCCCTGAGGGGAGAACCCGACAGACCATTTCATCTCCTGGTCTCATGTTACAGATGGGCAAGCCCGGGTTCAAAGAGGAGGAGGGATTTACTTAAGATCACGCAGTGTTTTCGTCCCCGCACCATCTTCCAGAACACTACCCTGCCTGGCGTCTTGTAGGAAATGAAGCCAGGCAATGCAAATAAAGATCCATTTTATTGTAGGCAGCCTCGCATCACTCACAATTTCGAGAAGTCCCGAGGCTGTGTGCAGAGCCACAAGGCAGCTTTTAGAAATCCCACATCCCTTGTCAAGTGCAAGGCCAAGGTAGAGACCACTCATTCTGGAAGCAGAGTGGGGACAAGAAGTGTGGATGATGCTGGCTGTCCAACAAACCTAGCGAAGGTTCTCGCAGCCCCTGGGATTAAGAGTGTGGCCCCTTGGGATGCCTTCTGTAAAGATACCCTGTCTTCTTTGCCCACAGTACTCAGCTGTTTTCTCCTGAGAGCATGGTCTTCTGGGGGCTCTCCCCTCTGGGAAAGGCCTCATCTCTCTCTCTGACTTGAGGAAGCACCATGGTGTATTAAGGAGGATGGGCTTTGGCCTCAGCTAGGCTGGGTTTGAAACCTGGCGCTTCTATCTTGGGCAACTTACTTATTGTGCCTGAGACTCAGTCTCCTCAACTTGAAAACCATCATAAATTCCTTCTGGGTTTGCTGTGGGTATCCGTGGCATGGGGTACGTCCAAGTGTCTACCCTCTAGGCCTGATTCAGCTGCTGATTTTTCAGTAAGGTTATTATGGCTATCACCTTAATACAGAATTTCTAAACGTGGGGGGTGTCCTGTGCCTTGTTGTCTGCTTCACGGCATCCCTGGCCCCTCCCCCACCTACAAATTGCGACAGTATGAGATGTCTCCAGACATTGCCAAGGATCCCCCGGGAAGCCAGGCCCCCACCCCCACCCCCAGGTGAGCACCTCTGCTTTTACTACCAGGCGCACCTAGCACAGTGCCTGACGTCATGACATTGTAGGAAGAATACGGCTTGTGAGCCAGATTGGTGTGAGCTTCGATCCAGGCTCTCCCAGTGACTCACTCTCAGGTGGCCTTGGGCAAGACACTGAATCACATCTAGCTTTGTTTTCTCATCTGTAAACAGGCATCATATTGGCTCTACCCGGATTGTAGTCAAATGAGATGATTTATGTGACTGCCTGGCCCAGAGAGGATGCTCAGCATATGTTCATTCCATTTGCTCTCCTCTGTGAGGTACGAATGGGGCTCACAACGTATTGAATCTCACATGTCCCTACAGCATTGCAAGGGGGTGGAAATCTCATGATATCTGAATCTGAAGGGAATTAACCTCGAACGAGGTCCAAAATGTTTCGAATCTTAGTTGTCCGTTCCAATTCTTGAAATATCACATTTGTTGTTCAAAAACACACATCTCTGTGTGTTGTTCCCTTGTCTGAGTGCACTTGGTAATTCCTGGTTTTCGTCCCCCTGTGGCTGCCCATGTAACTCTCCACTGTGATTCTTCCACCTTTTAACAAATCGCTGTCCTCTCTGAATGGCATGTAACCCTCACCAGAAGCCAGGGTATACTTTGCCCAATTTTGAGGACAAAAGAGGCCCCGAGAGGGAGAAGTGAATTTCTCAAGGCTACCCAGAGGGTGCGCAGCTTGCTTGGCTCTGAACCAAGTCCCAGGCTCCTAGAAAGGCCTCTAGCTCTGGGGCCACAGGACTTGGGGTGGCTGCAATGGGGCAGGTGGGACTGGTGTGGGCTCAGCGGTGGTGGCAGTGAATGGTTGGTGGGGGGCTGGGAGGGCGGGCGGCAAGGCAGGAAGTGTATTAGGGTGCTGGGGCTGCTGTAACAAAGTACGGCAGGATGGGTGGTTTAAAACAGAAATGTATTTCTCACGGCTCCGGGGCTGGAAGTCTGAGGTCAAGGTGTCGGTGAGGTCGAGGTCGGCTTCTGCTGAGGCCGCTTTCCTTCGCTAGTAGATGGCCGTCTTCTTGCCGTGTCCACACATGTTTGTGTCCACATTTCCTCTTCTTATAAGGACACCAGTAGGATTGAATCAGGATGCACCCTAACAGCCTCGTGTGACCTTAGCCACCTCTGTAAAGAACCCGTCTCCAAATGTGGTCACATGCTCAGCTACGTTAGGGCTTCAACATATGAATTTCGAGGGACACCGTCCAGCCCAGCGGCAGGGAGGAGGGAATCTGGGAAGATGCAGGAGGGAGCTGTGAGAGAGGAGAGACAGAGGAGGGGTGGGACATGGGCAGCCTGACGTGTGGGAAGCCCAGAAGAAGCCATGTTTGCTGTTCTTCTACCAACCTCTCTCTGGCCTTCCCAGCCACGCGCTCTGTCTTTGCCCCACCCCCACCTCTGCTGCTTTTGATTCTCTCTCTCCAGAACCCTCTCAGCCTCATCCTCTGTGAGAAAGCAGAAATCCTGGGGCGGAGTGGGAGGTGATGAGAATTTTTTTATGCGGGATTATTTTAGTAAGCTATTCCAGGTTTGAACCCAAACCCACTGCAGCTACCTGCTGCTCATTAAGAAGCAGGGCTCCCCATGTCCCCACGGTTTGCAGAGAAGCTAGATTCACCAAAACGGTGCCTGCCTATCCCGTCTTCCCCTGGCTTTGTCTCTGCTCCGGGGTCTCTTGGCCTCCTGTCTCGTGATTTGGAGACCATGACAACGTTGTCCTCCCCGCCCTGCACCGTCCTGCCCGGCTGCTAGCACAGCGTGAAGAGAAGAAGTGTACTTTCTGTTCATGTCTGCCATCCGAGCAACAGGCACCGTGCGTGGGGCCTCAGGATGCGGGGGACACGGCTCCCTCTTGGAGGAACGGGGAGACTGAGGTGAGAAGGGGCGTGATGTCTCAGGTCTGCACAGCTTAGTGGTGACAGAGCTGCGTCCTGACGCCAGCCCGTCCCCTTGCCAAGGCCTCATTCCAGCCCCAGGTCACCGTCCCCGAGCAGTGTCCTCCCTATCCCCTTCCTCGGCTGCCTCACAGCTCACCAAGCAGTGGTGACAGTTGTCAGTGGGTGTGGGCTACTTTGCTCAGCCATTTGCACCATTGCTGAGGGTCCAGACTTCTAGAAACATCCTGGGAAAGAAGTGAGCCTTGAAAGGTCCTTCATTTCCTGCACTTGGTGCCCAGAAGTCTGCTTCTCAGGGAAGGAGAGAGCATGGCCAGTAAGTGAGCGCAGAGACGTCTTGAGGGGGAAGGTTTGGGCTGGACCTGAGGACTGGTGGTCCCCAGAGTTGCTGAGACAGCAGCAGAGAGGACAGGTGGGAAGTGGAGGGGGTGAGATCATGCAGGGGGCCTGTCCAGCGTGTGAGGACTGCCCAAACAAAGCACCGCACACCAGGTGGCTGAAAACAACAGAAATGTATTGTCTCATAGGCCTGGAGGCCAAGTTCAAGAGCAGCTTGTGGGGAGAATCGGTCCCCTGCCCTTCTCTAAGCTTCTGGAGTTGCCAGCGATCGTTGGCCTTCCTTGGCTTGTAGACCCTTCACTTAGATCTCTTCCTTCATTGTCACATGGCTTTCCTCTGACTGGGTCCTGTCTTCACCTCTTCTTACAAGGACGTGAGTCATAGAAGATTTAGAACCTGCCCTATTCCAGCCTAAGTTCATCTTCATGTAACTAATTATACCCTGCAACGACCCTATTTCTAAGTCAGGTCCCATTCTGAGGTTCTGGGAAGGACGGGACTTTTGAGGGGTGGGGGCACGATTCCACGCCATCCAGGGTCCAAGGGGAGCAAGGAGGCTGCAGGACATGTAAGCACAGAGTGGTGGAAGACAAAGCGAGGATCGACACCAGGCTGACCCAGGAGCTTGGATTTTCTATGACAGTTGGTGAGCACCTTCACGACAGGGACAGACGCTGAGAGAAAGGTCCTGCGACAGCGGCAGGTGCCCCCTTTGTAATTCTTTATGAGAGGTGGAAACTGGATGAGGCTCTGTCAGGTCCATGATCTGCCTCTTGGAATAAAGGGGATTAGAGAACAATCTATGCCCTGAGCTTGTCTTGGGTGCTGACCTGCAGGCTTAGGAGGATCTGTGGGGGTTTGGCCGGATGTGCTCGCAGCTCCCGGTGGGGGGGAAACATTACCTCCAAGGAGGAGGGTTCTGGCCAAGGCTGGTGTGCTGTCACACTCTCCCGAGCAGCCTGGGATCCCCACCAATGGTGACAGAATGGAGCCTCTAGGGAGCGTCAAGGAGGAGTTGGTAGGGCAAGCTTTGTGACTCTGGGTGAGTCGGTGCCTCTCTCTGGGCCTTCCTAATCTAGGGGTTCTTGGCCTGGATTTTAAGGTCCCCCTCGAGTCAGGTATTAAAAATATCTAATCATTGTGACAGTGCCATTTCTCACGTGCAGCCTGCTTTACTTGTACAAAGTCTTTTTCATACGTTTTATCTTATTTAATCCGTTCATGCTTATGGGGTCAGTAAGACAGGAGAAATGCTCACATTTCACGGACAGAAAGCCTGAGGCGGAATGATTGAGCAAGGGCCCAGCACCGAGCAGATCAAAGTACTTGAGATTAAACACTGTAGTCACTTAGTCCACTGTCCTAGGTCCCCAAATAGCTCCTTATTAATGAATTCCTTCCCTGCTCTGTGTCGAGTGCCTGTTATTAGCTGAGCTCTGTGCTTAGCACTGGGGGCCATGGAAGTTAACAAACTGACAAAAAAGAGGAGAAAACCAATAATAAACAAACAGATGGCATGTCAGATGGGGAAAATAAGGCAGGATGAGAGGGTTAGGGACTGTCTCATTGCTAGAAGGGGACTGCTATTGTGTAGTATGGACATGGGGACTCTCTCTACCAAGGGGATATTGGAATAGAAACCTAAAAGGATGTAAAGGTGTAAGCTATGTGGCTGTAGGAAGAAAAAGCATCCTGGGTGATGGGGGCAGCAAGTGCAAAGGCCCTGAGGTAGGGGCAGCTTGATGTGTTCATGGGAAACCAAGAGGCTCACATTTAGATCCTACATTTGAGACCTCTTAGGACCTTTTCCAAACACCATATATTTTGAAAATATAAATATATCCACTATTGTTTTAGAACCATACCATCGTAAGACGTGCATTGCCCTCTGGTATTCTTCCTCCTTGAGACTTGGCCATGGTCCATCACATGGGAGGAGGTCACACCCTGATGAAGGGCTCCCTGGCCAGTCTGAATAGAGGACAAAAGGAAGACCAAGCCGAAGGGGGATGAAGCTTCTGTAGTTGGCGTCATGAACAGAATCATACAAGGAATAATCAAATGTCTGGTAGCTGGCAGCTATCTAGGGAGCTGACCATAGGCCTGGGTGAGAGATGGCTAGATGGCAGCGTAGGATGAGTTAACTTCCCTCTAGGCGGGGCTGGGAGGAGGGAATCCAGTCCCACTCGTGAGACCCCCTGGATCTATCATGGTCCTAACCTGGGCTTTTGAATAGGGGAAGGGCCTCCTTCCCCTTCTTAGAGTAGAAGTCATTGAATTCTTAGACTTTATTCAGTGCTATAGAGACGTGGGGTTGAATAAGAAAATGTGAATGACATCAATCAATTAGTGATGGACCAATATTTACCAAGCTCTTCCTAAATGTCAGGCTCTGGGTTTGGAGCATTGAGGGACACAGAGTATAAAACCTGGCTTCTTCCTTCCTGGGACTTGCAGACTTGGAGAGATAAGATTTATGTCTAGGGGGCGCCTGGGTGGCTCAGTTGGTTAAGCGACTGCCTTCGGCTCAGGTCATGATCCTGGAGTCCTGGGATCGAGTCCCACATCGGGCTCCCTGCTCAGCGGGGAGTCTGCTTCTCCCTCTGACCCTCCCCCCTCTCATGCTCTCTCTCTCTCTATCTCATTCTCTCTCTCAAATAAATAAATAAAATCTTTAAAAAAAAAAAAAGATTTATGTCTAGGAAAGGTGAAAAAGCATGCTGGAAAAGGCATAAATCGGTCTGAATTTCCTTTCCTTTGTCAAATGTGTTCTTCTCAGCCTTGGCTGCAGCAAGGAATCACCTGGGGGGGCTTTTTAATGTAGCTGCTCAAGACACTCACCCCAGTGATGTGGAGAGAGGGACCTGCATGTGTCCTAAACCTTGGGGTGGGCAGAGTGCATGGAGGGCTTGGGGCAACAGTCATTTGAGGGGTGACAGCATTTGTGGGTGAGACAGGGCCTCAGGTATCAAGCCCAACAGATAAAGGGGTGTCTCTTGCCCAAGGTCACACTCCAGAGTCAGTGTCAAAGTGGGAGTAGGACTCAGGCCTTCTATCCGTCTTCTTCTTGTTCTTCCAGGCCTGCCTCTGGTCTCTGAAGCCTTCTGATGGGATCTTGGACATCATAGCTCTGTTCACCTGGATGAGCTCAGCGTTTGGCTCTCAGGTCCACAAAGGACCTGCCGACTCTGTCTGCAGAGGGCGGAGTCCTCCCCATGCTATTTCCTTGGAGGGCAGGAGAGGGACGTGGAGCTGGGTCAGAGGGACTGTGATCAGTGGATGGACTGGGGGCCAACGACAGTCGCAGCTGACACCACGGTGACACACAGTGACACACTTGGAACACTGCTTTCAGTGGTTGGGAGACAGGGCAGACAAATTAACGAGTCGAGACAAGACAGAGCCCAGGGCAGTAAAGAGACATGGAAACACTGCCTTTGAAGAACTTTGAACGAAGCGAGGGGCTTCATTTCGGAGTTGAGGGGGGATAGCCGGAAGAGAGATCTCTCTAAGAATACCCGTCAGGGTGGAAGGAGTACTTGTGTTTTGTGCGAGCCCCAGGGAGAGACACCTTAGAGCCTCGTGTATGGATCGGCTGCTCTGGGAGAGCCGGAAATGCTCTCAGGACTGGCGACAGCGACAACATCTAACGTTTCCCAGGTGTTACCATGTGCCATGTCCACCTCACGTTAATGAACTCATTTGATTCTCCCTACAACCCTATCAGGTAAGTGCTACGATTACCCCCATTTTATAGATGGGAAAATTGAGGCACAGAGCCGTTAACTTGCTCAAGGTTGTACAACACAGTGCGGCTCCAGGGTCTGAGCCCCTGCAGCACACGAAGAGGGTGCGAGCAAGAAGACCTCCCAGATTTTCCCATCCCTCAGACTTGGAGGTTTTAGGGAGTTCCCTGCTGGGACCATCCTCAAGTAATTTATTTCTTGTGGCCCTTGGGTCATGCCCCATCTAAAGCCGAGGCGACAGGATCCTGCTGACTCATTCTTCCCCAGCTGTGCAGGCTGGGAACAGAGCCAGGTCACTTGTCCAGCCTGGTGACAAGTGCGGGTGGCTGTGGTTTGGCAACAGGTCCACAGCTGGGACGAGGCCTTGGGGGCTGTCCTGTGGGGATGACAGTGGGTCCGCAGGAATCTGGGCTCTGGGACGCTTCGGTGAGGGGCGGATCTGGGGAGAGGAAAGAAATGCAGTCGGGGAGTGCAACAAGACAGATGCACGGAGTTGAAAGCCCTGCGCAGACGTTGCTCGGGGCCAGAGCTGAGCCTGGTGGACTCGTGTCCACTTGGGTGACCCTCCCTAAGGGTGGAACTGCCCACATGCCTTCTCCGCGTTATCCGTTCCGTCAACATTTATCAAACCCCTCGTCGGTGCCAGGGAGGAAGAGGCTCCCCTGCCCGAAGGACCTCCCAGCCCAGCGATTCTCAAAGGTATCCTGGGTGGTAGTACCCTGCAGCAAGCGTAGGGGCACCCGAGGGCTGAAGGGGCACATGGGTGCCCCCCCGGAAGCTCTCAAAGCACCAAAGTATCACTTTTCAGGCTCTTCCTGCTTACCCAGAGGCAAGAAACCCAGCTCCCCAGATTGGCAAACCGATGCCCTGCTGACTCTCCCCCTCCAGCCTGCCTCTTTCAGGTTTTTCTTGGGTTGTGTCATCAGCCTTCTGCCACCTGCTGGGACGGTCCCCTGCCCGGGCCACCCTGCCCCAGCTCCTCAGGGCCCAACTGCTGTGGGCCCTTGGACCCCAGCTTAGTAAGTGCCTCCTCTTCCAAGAATACTGTATCATCCCGCTGCCCGAGACCGATTCTGGGGAGTCTCTGCCGTGGCACTTACCATGCAGCCCTGTGGTCCCTGGGTGTCTGGCCTGTGTCCCCTGAGGACAGAGCTGTCTTTCATCTCTGGTGTGCCAGCCCCCTGCACATGGTTAGAGAGAACCGCCATCTCTATTGTAGCTCCTCACCGCCCTACAGTTCATAACGTGCTTCACTCTTGCATCTGAGTTTCCCGGGATAATGTGTATGCTACTGTTTCTATTTCACAAATGTGAAAACTTAGTGTCACGGAGGAAAGCGACTTGACCAGGGTCATTCGGCGCTGGGCCTGAGCCCAGGTGTGCAGAGCCAGCGAGTGCGACGCTGGGCGGCTCTCCGCCAGGCCCAGGTGGGGGCTGGAGGAGGAGGGCACCAAGGACTAGGACAGAGTTGCCTGAGGAAATGAAAATCAGCCCAGTGCTTCACCATTTGAGGAAGCAAATGTGGGAAGCTGTCCCTTCTGAGGTAGAGCTGTTGGGCGGGGAGCCTTCCCCCCCCCCCCCCCCGCCCCGACAGCTCCACTCAGCAGGTACTTGATCTCGGGCAGGTCCCTAACTTCTAGGCACTTTCCTCCAGCTCTCGAGCTTTGTATCCCAATCCCTGACACCCCTGGCCCCCCAATTCCCTGGGTCCCACCCCACTCATCACCTCTCATTGTCCTGTCTTTGATCAGCTTATTTCCAATGCCTGGAACTCCTTGTCTCCACTTTTCTGCTCTGTCAGCCCAGTTGAGAGGCCTCTTGCTGCATGCATCCTTCGCCCCCACCTCCAGAGTACTTTGCAAACCCCTCCACTCTTACTTTACTATCCCGGGTCATATGTTTGTGTTCGGCTCTCTCCATTAGACTGTGGTCCCCTGGAATTCACAGTCAGGCTGGTATTTATTCCTTTACACCCATGTTGTACCTGTTACGTAGCAGGGGCTCAGTTGGGGAATGAATGAATTAATGAATGAATGAATGAAGAGACTGGACTGAGTTCATCTCAGCTTCTCCAAAATGGCAGAAAGAAAGTAACACATGACGGCACCTGGGTGGCTCAGCAGTTAAGCGTCTGCCTTCGGCTCAGGTCATGATCCCGGGGTCCTGGGATCGGGCTCCCTGCTCAGAGGGAAGCCTGCTTCTCCCTCTCCCTCTGCCCCTGCTTCTGTTCCCTCTCTCACTGTCTCTCTCTCTGTGTCAAATAAATAAATAAAATCTTAAAAAAAAAATAACAGATGAGCCCTAATCTCACGAGGCAGGGTGTCTGTGTAATTTGCATAAATCAACCACTGCACCAGGTCCTACACGGCTTGGGAGACCTGCAAGCTGCCCAGCATCCCTGCTTTCTAGAGAGGAAGCTCAGCTCGGCTGTCCCCAGGGACTAGGTTGCCTCCCTCTCTCGTCCCTTTCCTAGTGTGCAGGAGGGACACAGTCCCTGTCCGTCCATTGGAGGGGCCGGCCTGTCCACGTGGCCTGGTTCCAAGCATCATCTGTGTGACTGTGACCTCGTTCTCCATATGATTTTCATCTTCCAGCCTCTGCAGCCGCTATATGTGTGTTGTTGTAAGAGGGGCACTATCGGGGTCTCTATTTTACAGACGGGAAACTGTCCCGGTCAGGGGACTAAAGACAGGAGTGTGGCCAGGTCCGGTTGTAGCTCTGGAGGCCGGCCCCTGCCTGGTGCCGCTCAGGGCGCCAAAACCCCAAAGATCTCTATCTTTTCCAACCAGCTCTGGCCAGGATTTGCATCTTCCTTTTGAGAATGCCTTCAAAAATACATTTAAAACCCAAAAAGCTGGGGTGCCCTGGGGGGCTCAGTTGGTTGGGCATCTGATGCTTGGTTTTGGTGCCAGTGGTGATCTCAGGGTGGGAAGATGGAACCCCGAGTCAGGCTCCACACTCAGCATGGAGTCTGCGTGGGATTCTCTCTCTCCCTGACTTTCTGCCCCTCCCCCAGCTTACGTTTGCTCGCTCTCAAAATAAATAAATAAATAATAACCCCCCCAAAATCTCAAAAAGCTTCTTACCCGAGCTTGTCAATATCTTTCCGCTATTCTTTCCTGCCTGGCCTATCTGGGGTGATTTGAAGCCTCTCTCATGTGGTTTAATCTGAATGGAGTTCGGGGGGGTGGGATAAAACCCCCAGGACAAGCTTCTCTCGACTTCCCCAGCACCCCCTGCCCTGCATCTCCTAAGGGAGGTTTTGTGCAGGAAAGTCCCTTCTGTTTTGGTATTGGACACTTGGATGAGAGAAGAGATAGATAAAATCCTGACACCAAAGAAAGCAGCAGGTCAAACCCAGTTATTCCTATTAATCGGGAAGGAATTCAGTGTGCATTAGTGGTTCCTGAGCTTGTCTGATTATAAAACCTGCTTGATCAGAACCAATGTGTATCATCGAGTAAGACCCGGAGGAGTGAAGGTTGAGCTAGAGACTCCTTTCATAGCACCTTCATCGTGACCTTGAGAAATCTTCAGGGTTAATCTATACTCATGACCTGGTGAGACCGAAATGTAAAGAACCCAGTGAACGCAAGACAATGCCTCAAAAAGGCTGGCCGTTTTCCACCTTTAATTTTAGTCTTATTTATTATTTTCCAAGCACTTTACTAGCACTTACTATAAACCAGACATTATGCTTTACAAATATTTGCTCATTTAATTTCATCGAAGCCTACAGAGGCCCAGTGAGGTTAAGTCACTTGCCCAAGGTCGCACAGAAGCGGAGGGGGGCGGGTGGCTATCAGACTTGAGCCATCTGGCTCTGGAGTGTTTGATCTAAACCTCTAAGATATATGTGTTTTTTAAAAAAAACTTTTTTCATTTGACCACAGGGCAAATTCTCTCTTCACAGCCGTTTAAATCATACAGCAGCCTTGTCTGTGTGATTTCATCTGCTTTGCTGATGGGCTCAAATTAGTGGTCCTGTTACTATCTGTGGAACCTGAGCTGACTTTCTCTTTTGATGGAGAAACATGCCTATTGTTATGGCAATCCCAAATGCTGTGTGGAAGCTTTAAAGAGCAGATTCGAATCCCTTTGTTTCTCACCCCAAATGTTGAAACAAACCTAAGAGTGCTGCTGATTTCTGACAGTTTTGAGTCTCTCCGCATTTCAAATATTTCAGACCAGCTTGGGAGCAAACACATGATATTCTTCTTCTTTCTCTTGCAGAGTTTATTTTTAAAGCATGCATCTGGCTGCTTTTTCGTTTCCCAGAAGGAGGAGGGAAGTTGCTCCCCAGAAGGTGGGTGTTGGATCAAAACTTCTCCAGGAAGGCAGGAGGCAGCTCTATGAGGGTCTGGTGCTTTCGGGGACTTGTCCCTTAGCAGGTGTTGTCCCATAAAGGGCTAGTCCCTTAGTGGGGCTTGTCCCTTAGCCTCAGTCTGAGAGCTTGGAAGAACCCTCTGACCCAGGGGGCTCCTTGCACATGGACACAAAAGAAGTTGGTTACTTGCATGTGTCCATCTTCCCTGAGGAGCAATTTACTTGCCCTCTGATCATCCCTGGTCAAGTCACATAGAGAAAGCCCCTTCTGGCCAAGAGAGCCCATTCTCACAGTGCCACAAGAATTACTGAGCATTTGCTACATATCAGGCCATGGGCTGGGTGAGACTAAATGGAACCATGAAAAAGGTGTTATAATTCCCCATTTTTCACAATCGGAGACTGAGACCAGGGGATCTAAGGTCCTGTGGCTCGTGAGAGCAGAGAATTGATGGGGGGTTGGGTTTGACACAAAAACACCTCTGTTGCTGCCCCCCTTGATGTGGTGAGGATTCATTCCTACCCATCATTCCCAACACAGCACCCTGTGCCATCTCGGTGGAAGTAAAGGAATGGTAAATTCTTATGGACAAGGATGATTTGTAGTCTGAGATCTTATGTCTTGGTTATAAGTATTGCTTCATGATTTTCCTGGAGGAACCTGAGTCCCACAAAACCATGCAAGGTGTGAAATTCAAATAGCACTGTGGGATTCCAAGTGCACTTTCACCACTGGCCTTAGTCAAGGGAGCTCATGGGACCTGAATCAGGTGATGGATGATTTCTGAGTAGCATCTCATGGTTGCTTATTTTCCCCGAGGAGCTAATGCTGAAAATTTTGGGGGCCACCGAAGACAAAATAGCTCTGGCTTGAGATATGGTTCCACTTAATGCCTCTTCATCCCCAACGCCACAGCATTCCCCTGGCTGCTATCTTGAAATGAGGGACCCCTAAAGAGTCCTTTGTCTCCAGGCTTGTCTTCTAGGCACTGGTGTCCCCTCTGGCTGCATGATGATCTTACTGAAACGCCCCTGCCTCACACTGTTCAGTGATGCTCATGGCTTCAGTTTGGGTTCTAAGTCCCTAGCATGGAGGGACATGCTAGGGACTTAGCATGGTCCCCGGTGATCTGGCTCCCTGTAGTCCCAGAACACCTCATCTCCTGCCTCATTCCCCACACTGTCTGTGTCCCCACCACAAGGGGACATTTCCTGTTTCTCAAACACGCCATGCACTTTCAATGTGTCCATATTTTTGCCCTTGCTGTTCTTTTGCCCAGGAATGCCCTGCTAGCAGCTTGCCTACCTGGTGAGCTAGTCATGCTTAAAGATGATCAAAAGACCCCTCTTCTTCTGCCTCCCCAGGCAGAGATCTCAATCTCCCTCCCCATACGCATCTTATCACTCCGTGTTGTAATGATTGCTTCAGGTGTGTGCTCCCTTGTTAACTCTGGGAGGGAGTCCCCACCATTCCTCATATGGCCTAGCCCAAGGTCAGTGTTTGGAACTCTGCTGAGAAATGAGCGAGTGAGTGAATGAGTACATGAAGAAATGAACAGAGGAATAAGCACAGTGTTTGCAAGAGAAAGGACGTAGTAGGAACAGTACTAAAAGTGCTGGTGCCTTCACATAGCTTCTTATTTGAACCTTACAGTAATAAATGGGGAAGGTATTAGACCCATTTTGTGGATAAAGAAACTAAGGCTTACAGAGTTTAAATTAATTGTTCAAAGTTTCCACCTAGGAAGTGATAGAGCTGGGGAGCAAATTCAAATTCAAGTGACTCAAAAGTCCAATCTCATAATCGCCTCATCTTTGATGCCCTGCTTGGGTCAGCTCAATCCCATAGTCTCTGTCTGTGGCTGAGAAGAAGACAACAGTAGCCCTTCGAGGGAAGAGATAGAGGGCAGAGATTTCCTCTCTCTCTCAGGGTATCAGTGTTGCCCCTTCTCAGACTTGGATCCCTTGGACCCATCTGGGACAAAGACGTTCGGTAAAGATAGAGGGAGGGAATGGATGGGAGAGGACAGGGTATGCAGGAGGTCTTCTGCTCCTGGTACTTCACTGGTATGTATGTCCTCAGCTCCCCCAGGAACCACACGGCCCGAAGTGCTCGGGAAGTCTCCCCTCAGAGAAGCACCCAGTTGATCAGAGAATACTTTCCTGCCCCGGGGGAAATGTATCTCCTCTTCTTGCTGTATGAAAATGCAAATGAGGTTCCCTTTCTGCCATGTCATTGGGCTTGATTTCATTACACCAATCCCCTTAAGAACAAAATTAATGAGTGCCAGGGTATTTGAAAAGTGTACAAGGGTGAGTCAACGTATGGCAACCCAGAGAGAGCCAAGAAGATATTAGCAGAAAGTGGCTGAATGGTGTCTGAATGGCATCTCTCCCGAGTCTCATCCTGTCTCCGCGAGACTGGCGGTCACAGCTCCCTTTTCTCTCTGGGCACACAGCCAGGCATTTCTCTGCCTCCCTTGCAGCTAGACAGTGCCACAGGATAGACTGTCAGTGATCCTTCCAGTCCTGGCCATTACAACAAAACAAAACAAATGAAACAAAAGTTCTATGTGCTCTTTCCCTAAGCTGACAACCCTGGGGGCTCACTGTTGAAAGTGAGTCCCAAGATGGAAGGAGCCTGGGTTCCTGGATCCTCCACCGAGGACAGATGTCTGCTCATCAAGAGCCTGAAGTCAGGGACTGTGTCTTGATCATCTCTGTAGGTCAGTGTTCACACAATGCCTGGTGTGGTGGGGCGCTGAATAGAATGTGTGATGAATAATTGCCTTGTATGGAGATCACACAAAGGATCTTCGCATCTCTATTATATATTTTTTTTTAAGATTTTATTTATTTATTCATGAGAGAGAGAGAGAGGCAGAGGGAGAAGCAGGCTCCCAAGGAGCAGGGAGCCCGATGCGGGACTCGATCCCAGGACCCTGAGATCATGACCTAGGCCGAAGGCAGACGCTTAACCATCTGAGCCACCCAGGCGCCCTCTATTATATTTGATCCTTACAACTATGTAAGAGCAATACTACCTTGCTTTTTTTTACAGACCTAGTAACCAAGACTTAGAGAATAAAATGGCTTTGCATAGCTAATAAATGCTGGACTTGTTTTCCTGACCCCAGACTATGGCCTGCATGGCAAAGCTGGTGATCTTTATTCCATGACTAGCAACAAAGCAATTCTGGGCTTTGATCCTGGGATGTAGATATGAATTGGCCAAGAGGGAAAGTAGCCCCAAGGACAGTGACTCTTATGCCTTGGGTCTTTATAAAATTGCCAGGCACCTCAGAATCACCTGGGGATATAGAAAGTATAGCTTTTTAGGTCTCATTTCTCGAGATTCTCTCTTAGAAGGTCTAGAATGAGGCTCTGGACTCTACATTTCTAAAAAGGCCTCTGGAGGATTCTCTATGTAGCCAGTCTAGTAACCAATTTGTAGAGGAAATAGGCATGCTCTTAGCAGTCAGACAGAACCTCAAATCCGAGCTCTGCTGTGTATCAGCAGTAGAACTTTAGCATGCACCCAAGATGACCACGCTGAGCCACAATTTCCGTGTCTATAAATTGGAGGTCACAACTCCTCCTAGTCACACCGTCCTCACTGGCTGGTCACAAGGACTGGATGACACAGTTCCTCTGAAGCCCCTGGCACTAGGAGGCATGTCCTCTCTGAGGGTCTCTGGGGCCTAGCCAGAGCATTTCTTCTGTGGGTATTCTCTCTTGCTGACATCATGAGGCCTCCTGTTTCTTGAGCTCTCCAACCCATTTTAATTTCCTTAACTGGTGACATGGAGATAATAGTATATCATCCACGTGTCACCCCGCCCCTGAGTGTCCTCCATAGCTCTAGCTGGCTGTGGTCCCTGTCTTTTAAGATTCAAATAATGTTTACCTTTTGGTGGATGTCCTTTTATAGACTGAGGAAATTCCCTTCTATTTCTAGTTTGCTAGGAGTTTTTAAATGAATGGATGTTGAATTTTGTCAAATTCTTTTTCTTCATCAATTGATATGATCACGGGGTGTTTCTTCTTTCAAACGTTAACATAGTAGATTACATTTTTTTTAAAGATTTTATTTATTTATTTGAGAGAGAGAGTGAGGGAGATCATGAGCTGGGGGAGAGGCAGATGGAGAGGGAGAGGCAGACTCCCCACTGAGAAGGGAGCCCGATGTGGGGCTCGATCCTAGGACCCTGGGATCATGACCTGAGTTGAAGGCAGATGCTTAACCAACTGAGCCACCCAGGCGCCCCATGGTAGATTACATTGATCAATGTTTGAATATCAAACCAACCTTTCATTTCTGGAATAAATACCTTTGGTTGCTGTGTATTTCTTTTAAAAATATTGCTGGATTCTGTAAATATTGTAAATACTTTGTTGAGGACTTTTACATCTGTGTTCATGAGAGATATTGATCTCTAGTTTTCTGTTGTAATATTTTCTTTTCCTGATTTTGATATGAGGGTAATCCTGGCTTCATAAAACGATTGGGACATTTTTTCCTCTTATTTTCTGCAACAGTCTATAGAATTGATGTCATTTTGTCTTTACTTTGTAGAAATTGACAGTGAAATTATCTAGCCCAGAAAGTTCTTTTTTGTAACTATAAAATATATTTCTTTAGTAGTTATAGAATTATTGAGGTTATTTATTTCATCTTGGGTAAGTTTTGTAATTTGTGTTTTTTGAAATATTGGTCCATTTCATCTAAGTTGGCAGATTTTTGTGTCTAGAGTTATCCATACTATTTCTTTATTATCTTTTTCATGTCTGTGCCGTCCCAGTGCTTTTCCCTCCTTTATTCCTGATTTTGATAGTTTGTGCCTTCTCTTTCATTTCCCTTATCAGTCTTTGTAGAGGATTATGAATTTTGATGATCTTTTCAAGACCCGGCTCATTTTAACTGATTCTCTTATTACTTTATGTTTTAATTCCCTTGAGTCTGTTGACTTTCGTTCTTCATTATATTCTTTCTTCTGCTTAAGTTTATTTTGCTCTTCTTTTTCTTGTTTCCTAAGGTGGAGGTTTAGCTCTTTGATTTGAGATTTTTCTTTTTCTGTCATGTAAACGTTTAATGCTATAAATTTTCCTCTAAGTACTGCTTTAGCTGCTTAGTGCAAATTTTGATATGTTGCATTTTAATTTATGTTCAATTCAAAATATTTTCTAATCTCCCTTGATACTTACTCATTGACCATGGATTATTTGGAAGTATACTGTTCTATTTCCAAGTGATTGGAGATTTTCCACTTATCTTTCTGTTATTGACTTCTAATTAATTTTATTATGATCAGAGAAGATGCCAGCATAATTTTAGTTCTCTTAAATTTGTTGAGGTTCCTATTTAATGACCCGGGGTAAATTATATCTTAGTAGGTGTCCCATGTACACTTGAAAGGAATGTGTATTCTGCTGTTGGGTGAAGTGTTCTATAAATGTCATTTAGATCCACCTCGTTGATGTCTGGCTCAGTTTTTCAATATTCTTGCCGATTTTCTGTTTATTAGTTCTATCTATTATTACTGAGAGGAGTTTTGGAGTCTCCTACTCTAATGTTTCTATACCTTCTCTCCAGGTTTCTTATTTGTGTTCAGTGGGAGAGACAGAGTAGACTTTGCTTACTCTTCATTATTCAGAACTGGAGCCCAATTGCCTCTTTACCTAAACTGTATTTGTGCCTACTGCTGATTGACTGAGCAAATGTCTCTCAGGAGAGACATATCCTAGTAATGAAACATCTAACTCCCTTTACTTTCTGAATGCCTAACCATAAGACAGGGTCTGAAAATAATGAGTTAGAAGTCTGCATCTAGAAACGGGTTCCTCCCATGCATAAGAAGAGTCTATATGTTCATGAAAGAGTCCCCACCTTCAAGAGAGACTTTCCACTGCAAGGATCAGGGTTCAGGAGAGGCACCCCAGAGGAGAGGACACCTGAGTAAACTGCAAGACTGTTTCAGGGTCATAAAGATGAAAAAGATGGAGGGACAGCAGAGGAGGCAGTCTTTACAAAGGCCTGGAGCCAGGGTGAGCTCTCTCTTGTGCAATGCTCTGCAGGGTCCAATCATCTGTGATCATCTCACTGTGAGAGGTGGTGCTTTATCCCTCCACTCAAGGGTGAGAACACTGAGGCTTTGCAAATGAACTTGTTTAGATCCACTCTGTAAAACAATCGCAGAACATTCTAGAACTCAGGTCTCTTCTCTCCTGTCCTTTTTTTTTTCTCCAGAGTGGGGACATGGATGTTTATTTTTGTCCAGTTTTATTGAAGAATAGTTGACAAATCTATTTGTGTATATTTAAAGTGTACGACGTGATGCTATGACACACACTCATATATATCAAGAAATTATTACCACTATCAAGATAACTAACATGGGGCACCTGGTTGGCTCAGTTGGTTAATCATCTGACTCTTGATTTTGGCACAGGTCATGATCTCAGGGTCCTAGGATCGAGCCCCACATTGGGCTCTGAGCTCAGTGTGGAGTCTGCTTGAGACTCTCTTTCCCTCTTCCTCTGCCCCTTCCCTGCTCTCTCTCTCTCTTAAGTAAATAAATCTTTTTAAAAAAAAAAAGAAGATAACTAATGTGTCCATCACTTCATGTAGTTGGCTCTATTCGGTGTGTGGGGAGAATGCTTAGATCTAAAATTCCCAGTATACAATAGAGCATTGTCAACTATAGTCCTCGTACGTCCACTAGACCCTCACAACTTACTCTTCCTATAACTGGAAGTTTGGGCCCTTTGACCAATCTCTCTCTATTCCCCCACCTCTACCCTCCAGCCCCTGGCAACCACCATTCTACTCTCAGTTATGAAATCAGCTCAGTTTTTTAAGATTCCACATCTAAGTGATACCATATGGTATTTGTTTATCTCTGTCTGGCTTATCTCAGTTAATGACCTCTGGGTTCATCCCTGCGGTTGCCAATGGCAGGATTTCCTTCTTTTTTATGACTGAATAATACGCCATTTTGTGTGTGTGTGCATGTGTGTGTGTGTGCACGTGCGTGCACGTGTGCATTTTCTTCATCCATTCATCTGTTGATGGACATTTAGCTTATTTCCATGTTTCTGCTTTAGTGAATAATGCTGCAATGAATATGGGAGTGCAGACACCTCACTGACATCCTGATTTTGGTTCCTTTGGATGTAGACCCTGCAGTGAAATTGCTGGATCGTATATGGTTCTATTTTTAATTTTTTGAGGAACCTCCATGCTGGTTTCCATAATGCCCCATCTGATCTTCTTTCCTCTGAATGCTCCCACCCATGGGGCTCTCTCAGATCACCTCAGAGATTCCCCAGCATTTTTGTTTTTCTCTGTGTCCATGTGCAATGACCCCGGCAGGTGCCTGTGCCCCAAGGGGACACATCAGAGTCTCTAGGGGACGACCAAACAGCCTAGAACTTTGTAGTCTGAGAAATCACCTTCTACCCTGAGGGGCATGTCTTCTCTCCTTGTACCTGGAGAGGAACCTCTGATTTTATTCAAAACCTTTCATTTTAGTAGAAAAATGGTGAAATGTAGGCCAGGAGAGAGGAAGGGATTAGAAGTGAGACCAGAGCTGGGGATCTGGATCCAGCTTTGCGGCTCTTTAATAAGAAATTCATCATGGCTAACATTTATGGAGCCCTTACTTGATCCTCTGACATTCTGATAATCCCTTTACATGGATGAGCTCATTTTTTTTCACACCCTAGCAGAGAGAAGCTACTTTTTTCACCCACTACTATTATTGAGCTCATTTCACAGATGAGGGAACTGAGGCACAGAGGGTCTTGGTGACTTGTCCAAGCTCGTGCAACCAGTGCCCGGAAAAGCCTGGAAGCCAGCAGGTGCTCTGAGTGCCATGCCTTTGCGCCAAGCCATGCCCACCTCTCCCACTTTGCTGCTATTGCTTAGCATCAGGATCCCTCCACAACCAAACAAATGGCCTTTTATCTGCTTTGTTTTCCTTTTCGGGGAAACCTTATCAGTCAGTGGGGGCTCCTTAGCATTCGTGACATTGACCAGGGTTGCATCGGTGCCTGCACAGAGCTAGGCCTTAGGTGGCAAACCCCCGGCCTATGTCCGGCCCCCACGGAGGAAGGGCCCTGACTGGGCCTGGCCTCCCATCCTGCTGGCCTGGCCTCCCTCCAAAACCCACATCCTCTCAAGGTCTCGAGAACCAGGAGCCCTTCCCAGCTCAGGCAGGACCTGGCTGAGAGGTGGCCCAAAGCAGGCATGACAATGCGTCTAAAATTACCCCAGCTGAAGGCTGTGTGCCCTCCACCCTTCCTGCATTCCTCTCGAGGCTGGACGATTTACGGTGAGAGTTGTCTCCCAGGCACAGGGCTCCCTCTAAGCTAGAGGGCCAGGAGGGCTCCCTGGAACTGCTGCCCATGGGGCGCAGGCTTGTCATGGGGCCTGGTGCTCCACTCCATGTGTCTTGAGTGATGGAAGGTTTGCTGGGGCTCTGTGTTCCCTCTCATTGGCTTCCATTTGCCTGGCTAACTCTTATTTATCCCACAGTGTTCCCCTAGATGCAACTTCCTCCAGGAAGCCCTCCTTGCATACCTCCCTCCTGCATCCATCCAAGTTGCATGCCTTTCCCAGGGCTCACTGCTCACCTCTCATAGAGTTTTTCCACTGTTCAGTATCTGTCTGTCCATAAGTCTGCCTCCTTGAGAAAGGGAGCTGGCTCACTGTAGTGTTCTGTAGTGTTCTAAATCCCCAGCACAATGTCCAACACATAGAGATACTCAGTAACATTTGTTGAATAGATTAATTAAAGCAAAGATGTCCAGGGTGAAGACTGAATAGTATAGGTTTCTCTAGGCTCTAGCTTCAAGATGTCCGTAGGCATAAAGAAGTGATATGTTCCAATGCTCAGGTTCTGGATGAGGAAACAAGCCTTGTGCAGCCCAAGGGTTTAGGAGTGAGAAACACTCAGTTGTTTCTGCGGACGTCTAAGCTTCTCTCCAAATGGGATGCTTGGGATAAAAGTTTTGGATGTTATTACTGGCAGGTCTTTACTCCTATTTACAGCTATTTTACAAAAAAGGGAAGCAGAGGCTCAGAGTTTCAGTACACAGCTAGGGTCACACAGGAGCTAGGAGATGGCAGGTTTGGGGCTGTCTCGCTGTTCATATTTGTGTGGTTCTTCTCATCACGGGGCTCTCACGCAGCTTGGAAGACACACAGGTACTAGGACAATGGCAGGTCATTGGGAAGAGTGCGGAGGGTAGGGGAGAGGGGCCATGGGAAGCCCGAGGGAAGAGGGCACGGACAGCCTGAGTGTCTGCCCCATGGAGCAGGGCGGGAGGCACCGGGCATGGCCTGTGCGAGGCCGGGGGCCCTGAGACGCAGGGTTTCTCAGGGAGGGATCCGGGACCCTCCCGCCTCGTGGGCAGCTGTGAGGATGCGGTGGCAGGAACTAAGGCTGCCTTTGCCATTCTCTGAAGTGGGCTCTCTGTGTCGCCGCTGAGCGGTCCCCCGGGCCCATCCTATCTATTCCCCAGCAACAGTAAGAGCCATCAACCTTCTCCACCCTCCTCACCATCAAATAAGCTGAGCTTACTGAGTCAGGATTTCTGGAAGTAGAGAGGCTTTGCCCAGATGCCGAGAACAGCAGTTCTCTTGCTTCATCTTTGGGGCATGTCCTGCCCGGCCACCTTCCCGCCCCTCCGGGCTGTGGCTATCCTTGCATCCACCCATCCGTCCTGGCCAAATTGGCAGGTCGGGGCGGGAGCCTCCTCCGGCCTGCTGCGGGGTCCCCCCTGAGCCACACGTGAGTGATGAATATGCCTAGGATTAGCCGACTGCTCCTGGCCCTGGTGGTGCCAGGAGGGAGCACATTCCTGAAAGGCTGGAGCTGATGGATGCCTGGGGGGGGGAGGGGGAGGTTCTGGGGAGAGGAGAGCCTCGAGTTTGGGAGGGGATTCCTAGCATTCCGGGGGAAGGGGGCAGGAGTGCCTGGAGCCATGATGGACAGACAGCTGAGAGAACAGGCCCAGACCAGGTGGGGGTAGCGGGCCGGGTGCCTTGATCTGCACCTCCTGGGCCTCCGCACACCAGCCCCCTGGAATGTTATCTTTCCTCTAATCAATCAAAGGCCGGGGAAGAAGGTGGCACCTGTGCAGTGTGCTCCTGAGAGGTGGCTTTGGTTCTTTCTGTTTTGGAGGGGGTGCTGAGGGGGTGGGAAGGAGGATCTTGGCTTAACAAGGCTGGAGGAAGGGCACTGGAGCTTCCTGAACCCCACCACGTGCATTACAGGTGAGCCCCGGAAGGATGCTGAGCCTCTGCGCTTCTCATGGCATCACCTCCCTCCTCCACCCCCTCTATTTGGTGGCTGGGGGCTCTCCGGCCCCAGGGCAATACCAGGACTCTGGATGTTTCGGTTTCATGATCACATGTTCTTTCACAGATGCCTCCCGCCCTGGGCCTCAGTTTCCCCAACTCTAGAAATGAGAGGGTTGGATGTGATGGTCTCTGTAGACCGTTCTGGTTCCGATGTCCTTGGACCTCTAAGCGAGCTCACCCCAGACTACTCACAGGCAGAGGGGAGGGCACAGGGTTAGCTAGCTCGTTCTCCTTCTCCAGGGAGGCCTGTGGAAAATACTGGAAGGAGGGAGCCCTTGAAATCTCTTTCATCCGAACCCGCGCTCCTAAGGCCGCCTGGCCAGGTGGGGGGAGGTCAAGCCCAGGCAGATGCGCAGTTCCCCCACGTGTCCTCTGCGGGCCCTCGTGCCTGTGGCCGATCCCCTCCAAGCCTCGGCTCCTTAACTGGAAGACAGGGTAACAGCAGTGAGCTCTCGTGGTGGATTAAAGTGGGAGCAGGTTTTCCCGATGCTCCCTCTTTTCAGGGTGAGCTTGCCTCCTCCCTCTCCTCCTGCTCCTGTCTGGCTGCAGGTGTCTCTGGAGCCTTGTTCAGACCAGGTGGCCCCAGGGCTTGTAATTCCCAAGGCAGGACAGGTTTCTTCTGTGGTTGTTCTTTTCTACAAGGCACTACAAGGCACAAGGTGACTTCCTTTGCATGGCTTTTAATACTTCTTATAAGAAAAGCATTTGGAAATTAGAGGAGAGAAGGACTTGCAGGGTTGGAGACTTTAGGCATCTCACCTGCCTTTGGCTGAGTACCCCTGGTGACCAGCCCTGTGCCAGGATATCCGCACACGCTGCTCACTTCGTCCCCACGACAGCCACCGGGCAGTATTTCTCCCCTTTTTATCGATGAAGAGAGGGAGGCTGAGGGAGGGGAGGACTCACTCAAGGTCACACAAATCCTATGAGGCAAAACTAGGGTGGATTCATAAGCAGCCAGGTGCGGCAAGGCTTTGCATTTGTTGATTAAAAGCCGAGGAGCACCCTGAACAACCTGTCAAATCTCAGGGTAGACAGAAAACGTAGTATGTCTACAGAGTAGACACGCAATGAACACAACTATTATTTTGTGGTGACACAATGATTTACGTAATGACAATAGACCTGGACCTTGCTTTGAAGATCTCAATATTCGAGGGGCGCCTGGGTGGCTCAGTCGGTTCAGCATCCGACTCTTGATCTCAGCTCAGGTCTTGATCCTAGGGTTGTGAGTTCAAGCCCCGCGTTGGGTTCCACACATGGAGCCTACTTAAAATATTCATAATAATAAAATAAAATCTCAATATTCTAGATCCCGTTGCTACGATTATTTTCACATGTCCATCTGTAATATGTACGAAATTCATAGTGTGTGCTAGGCACTGTGTTGGCTGCACGCCGTGTGCAGGCGTGTTTGCATCGGTCCCTGAGGGACTGCTCCCTGCTCTCTCTTGCCTGCCCACCACTGCCCCTGGAACACACAGTTGTGCTCAGTGTGCTTTGGAGACATGAGAGAGCCCAGGCAGGCTGGCTCTATTCCCCTTAGACCCTTGAACACCAGCTGGAAAAACTCATGGACATTCTTGGCGCTGTCCCCTCTCAGGGCTTCCTGAAACCCTTCAAAGGAGCAGAATGGTGAGTGGGTGGTAATATACCCATGACCTCATCTCCTTTGCTGTCCTCCTTTTTTCTGGTCAAATCAAACAAAAACAAAGCATTCGCCAACATCACCCTTAGGAGCCGTTCTGTATTCAGACAAGTGATTGTGAGGAAATCTAAAATTAGTCCAGGGTTAATCAGGTCCTGTCACCAACACAGATGACTCAGTTTCCAATTCCTCAAGTCATGACTTCCGATGGGGCTCGCAGACACCGTTGGAGGCCGACGCTGAGCCATCGTGTGGCGGTCGGCCCTGGCGGCAAGTGCGCGAGCTGAAGACTCGGGCGGCCTGGGTTTGAATCCTGACTCGGAGCCTCGCTGGCTTCAGGTACGAGGGCAGCCTTCTCAAGGTCTTTCAACCTCACATTCTCCATGGGAAGACAGGGGCCCAAAGTGCCCATTTCATAGCGCTATGGTAGCACCTCGATAAGAGCAGCGTGTAAAGGTAGCCCTAGCATAGCTCCAGGGACAATGATTCTCCGAAAAGGTTGTTTTCCTTCCCCCTGCAAGGCTGGGTTCCCTGGGCCAGGTCACCATGGCAACCGGGGCAGCTCAGGTACCAGCGTCACCTGCCCCCTCCTCCAAGGGCTGTGGAACCTCAGAGCAGAAGACCTGGGGTGTCCTCTGATTCAACCGCCTTGCTGTATCCCTCCCTCTACATTCTCCTGCTCCCCTGCCTCTGAGGATGGGGGCCTCATGGTTTCTTCCTCATTCCATTTACTAATGCTTATTATACTCTTTCCTGTTTTAAACGAAAATACACTTCTTTACAGCTTTTCCTCTTGGGTGTGCTCAGGCCCTGCCCTCCTCCTGCTGTCTGGGTCTGAGCCGGGGCTACATGACGAGTGCCCACAAGCCCCAGCTGGACCCAGCATCCAGGAAGGTCTAGGTGGGACTGGGGGGAGGAGGGATTGAATGGGTTCCAGTCTTCAGCCTTCAGCCACCCTAGCCATGCCCTGCTGCCCTCATCCTGCTTTTCTTAGCCAGACGTTTCTTTTTTTTTTTTTTTTTAAAGATTTTATTTATTTATTTGAGAGACAGAATGAGAGAGAGAGAGAGCACATGAGAGGGGGGAGGGTCAGAGGGAGAAGCAGACTCCCTGCTGAGCAGGGAGCCCGATGCAGGACTCGATCCAGGGACTCCAGGATCATGACCTGAGCTGAAGGCAGTCGCTTAACCAACTGAGCCACCCAGGCGCCCTTAGCCAGACGTTTCTTTGAGACCCAGACCTTCCTGGGTCACTCCCCGGCTCATTCAGTCCCCCAGGCATGACTGAGGTGACTTCCTCTGCATTAGGCACAGGGAATGCTGACGGGCCAGTAGCTCTCCCATGCCCCCCTATGTCATGAGACATGCCAGTGACACTGTAGGACAGCAGGGACTTGCAACCAAGGCGGACGAAGTCTCACCTTCCAGCTTGCTATTTCCTGGGTGTGACCTCGAACAGTTTCTTGACCTTTTGGAGATTCTGTGCCTTCTGCTGTTTACCTGGAAATTGGATTAAAAACTTTTAGAGAACTCTTTCATTTCAAACATTTGGGAATATATTCTAGAAAGAGCTGTGTGTGTGTGTGTGTGTGTGTGTGTGTGTGTGTGTGTGTGTGTGTGTGGTACTGAGTTGTTACCTTTAAGAGATCACCAGTCTTTTGCACTTGGCTGCCACAAGCACAGCTGGATGAAGGAAGGGACAGTTGAACAGCTGCTTAGGGTGCCAATCTACCGGTAAGGGGCTCTGAAATGCAGGAAATATGATAAGATGGAGAAGTTTAACAGGACTTCTTTCAGGGAAGGGACAGAATAAAGGGGTAAGCCAGCTGGCATGAAGGTGGGGAGGGGCGGTCTCTAAGAGGTATGCTCAGGCAAATCGTCATATCAGGAGTGTAGCTCTGGTGAACAGCAGGACTTCGGTTTTGCTGAATGGGGCATGTAAGGTAAGGCCAGAGCTGGACTGTTTGGCTCAATGGAGGAGAGCCTGAGAAATGGCCCCTAGCCTGCTTTTCCTGCCCTTCCTGCAAGCGTTGCTCAACCCCTTCCTCTTTAAGAAAATATCAGATTATTTATTTATTTTAAAGATTTTATGAGAGAGAGAATGCTCATGAGTAAGGGGAGGGACAGAGGGAGAGGGAGAGGCAGGCTCCCCACTGAGCAGGGAGCCCGATGGAGGGCTCTATACCAGGACCCCGGGATCATGACTTGAGCCCAAGTCAGATGCTTAACCAACTGAGCCGCCCAGGTGCCCCAAATATTGGGCATATATTTAGAGACTGTCAGATGGCAGTAGCACCATATTGCTATCCACCTGCGATTAGTCTGCCCAGGGCACTCACATGGCGTGGCATGACATTTCTGCTGCAACATGCGGGCAGTCTAATAACAATACTCTGTATGAGAAGGAGCCCAGCAGAGAGAATTCCAGAAACTTACAGGTGGCCCTCTTGGGTTCCTGATCCTTGGTTTCTTCCTCAATGTACCTGTCCTGAAGTGATCCGTGTTTATGTTGGTTTTCCTGCTTATCGCACCCAGCCCTGCCTCTCTGATCCGAGCCTGAGTTCACCTCCCTCTTGTGTCCAGGACCAGCCCAACAAGCTCGTCATCGTCGGACATTTCTGTCTAGCCTGAATGGCAATTTGCACCGTGTTCTCCTGATGGTTAAGCGGAGGAACCTCTCCACTCCAGGGCAGACCATCGCCCTGGAAGCAAGCGGAAAATGCACATGAGTAACAGCTAAAATAACTTCCGCAAAATACATGCAGTCTTCTGTGCAGCAGATCTGTGCTGGCCTGGGGCCGCCCTATCAGGGTTTGGTGGCATAGGATTCTGTGCAAAATGGGAATTACTGAATCAGGTTGAGTGTCTGGTTTCTTCTGGGAAACAGAATTTCTTCTAGGGGGAGGTGGTTTCGAAGCAACTGAGGACATAGTGAGAGATGGAGCTGAGAAGCCATAGTTGGGGACCTGGGGTGGGGAGGGGTGCAAGGTGTGGGGACAGAATCAGTCCTCAGAAGAGCAGTGGGGAGCAGTGGGACTGGTCAGTGAGGGGCAACTGGTCCGGACAGCTCGGGTGTTTTCAGAGGACATCAATGTATCCAAGTCTGTTGAAGGTCACTAATGCTGCATGTATTTTTTTTTTTAAGATTTTATTTATTTATTTGACAGAGAGAGAGTGAGAGAGCACAAGCAGGGGGAACGGCAGTGGGAGAAGGAGAAACAGAGAAGCTGAGCGGGGAGCCCAATGTGGGGCTCGATCCCAGGACCCTGGGATCATGACCTGAGCCGAAAGCAGACACTTTACCGACTGAGCCACCCAGGCGCCCCTTGCTGCACGTACTTCGTTAAAGGAGTGAGGAATTCTTATAAACCATCTTATACTACCAGTACAGGTGGCTAAAAATAGAAAAGCTTATCACTTGGAATGGAAAATGTCAGTAATCTGGAAGATTGGCTTTTGTGGAACAGAAGACTTGCCTCCCTCGCCCGAGGACAGGGAGTGGCTGTAGGGAGGGTTTTCCCGGGCTTCTGAAAGGAGCAGGAACGCGCGCAGGGACAGGGAGTACATGGGAAATTTCTGTACGGTCTGCTCACTTTTGCCGTGAACCTAACTCTGCTCTGAAAACTGAAGTCCGTTAAAAAAAAAAAAAAAGGGAGTAATATGGGATGGGCAGAGTTTGGTTTTTGATGTTCCTGTTTCCAACACTGAATACATGAACATCACTTTTGACTTGTGATGAGGGCAGAATGCACCTCTTTCTGAACCTCTGTTTCTTTGTTAAATGGGGACAAAAGCGTCTCTGCCTCCTGGGGCTGTGACTGAGCCAGAGCATGGTTCGGAAGCCAGGGGGGCACTGCCTGCCCCCGCCAGGGCTCAGTGCTGTGACGTCCGCATTAGCACCCTCGATCTTTGGATTTGAAGGCAAAAAAATCCATTTCGAGTAACCTTGACTGCTTTTTGGACAGCACCAAGGAACTAGAGCTGGATTTAGGTAAAAAACTACGGTCATCTTGAGTCAACAAATGTCCACTCTCTGGACAAGGGAGTTGGATGCATCCTGGTGTGGATCCCAACCACATTGAAGGTCACTTTTCTATCTCCTTCCCTGAAGCGCTACACACACCTGAAAGCTGGGAGGGGGAAGAGAGACCGTCCCCTGAGCCTGGGCATCTTTAAGCTGGGTAGGAGTTGATGGGTCCCTCCAACAAGGCCTGTAAGAATTGAGTGGTGGCCCTCTTGGGCCTTTTCATCTGCATCACCTAAAGCCTCCTGCCCCCCACTGAGGCAGCAGACAAGGCTGTGAGCTTTGGGAGGCAGGGCTTCGCATCCCCAGGAGGTAGGCAAGAGCGGAGTGCAAGGATGCCTGGACAGGGGTGGGGTTGACGTGGCTTCTTGGAGGCTCAGTTTTCTGATGGGAAAAGGGAAAAGCTGAGTTTAGAATCCCTGCCTTGAGAAATAGCCTCCCGGTGCTGTCGAGAGCCTCAGGATACCTAGTTGGCCAGCCGTTCGGGGAGCTGCCGGTTGTAGAAGTTGGGTCTGAGGAGGGGAAGGACTGTTTCGGATGCTGTGTGCCTCACTGATGTAGGGCTTCACCGTCCGCTTCTCTCTCCTCTCATTGGGGTGTGTATCTTTTCGTCCCAGCTCATGTCCACATGACCCATCCCCCTGTCCCCTATGGTTGCCGCCACCCAGCAAGCCAGCTTCTAGGTGAAGGGAGGCAGTGGTTGCCCCCATGGAGGCCATGCTGGGCGCACTTCTGGGGTCTCCTTGTTGGTTGGTGCTGAGAACCCACCAGCGGCAGTGGGACGTACTGTGCTCTCAGTCTCGAGGCCTGGGAGAGGGTGGTGTGGGTAGGGCTCGGCCCTGGGTCCCTGGGCTCCCAGTCCTGCTTCCACCACTCTGAGTTGGCGCTCACGGCCTGATGGTCTTTTCATCCCTCCATCTCTCAACGCCAAGAGCACATTAACTGAGACGTTTTATCTCTTGATATGAGGTGGAGGGTGTGTCTACAGGACACCTTCCAAAAATAATATTTGCACTCTCCAGTGGCAAAATACACTGCATCCATTCTGGTCCTTTTTGAATCTTTGGCAACCACTCAACACATTCTTATTTAGAACAATATAACAATCCGACTTCTGTTTGGGCCCCTAAGTTCTTTTGTCCTTTCCAACCAAGTGTGAAATATGCGCTTCCCGGCTAGCGGACGACAGCTCCAGAAACAATCACAAAGCAAGCCAGAGGCAGGTGGGGGCATTGGCACCGTGATCCCAGCCCCTTGCAAACCCTGTCTGGGTTCCAAGGAAGATCAAAAATAAGCAGCTATCAACAGCTGCCTGGTTACAATGGGACAGCGACATTTTGTGGTTGTGGTTGGCAGTCAGGGATGGTGTGATGCCCAAGGTTGTCCCTAACGGACCCCAATGATCTCACTTCCGCTGATTTGTTAGGTCACCTGGCACAAGGTGACCCCTCCGCCTGAGCACCTCCCACCCCTTTTAGCCAGAGTCAGCTACCGGGTTCTCTCTTCTTTGAACAAGTCTCCCGTGACTCATTCATTTATTCAACACATGTTCGCTGAAATGTACAACAAGCCACCATTTTCCGAGAAGTGGTAATTGTGGCTTGTTTATTGGGTTCCTCCATTTTATGTGTAAGGAAAGAGGTCTAGAGCGGGAGGTAATTAAGCCAAAGTGATGTAGCAAATGAGAGGAGAACACAGAGGCACTGAGAGGCTATCCCACTGCCGTGGTACACGGACAGCCCAGATTGCAACCGTGGGCAGCTGGTCACCCTTCATCCCTGGGCAGTGGTGGAGGAATCCTTAAAGCCTCAAGAGCAGGAGGACACAGTGACTGTGCCTTACCCCACCCCAGGGTGGCAGGGTGTAGTCTGATGGGCAAGAGGAGCTAGGGCAAGGGTTTGGGCGAGTGATGTGTGGTCCGGCAGGAGGTGGTGGAGGCTGGGGTGGGTACATGTAGTCACACAGGCTCCAAACTGCCTCCCTTCACCTAGAAGCTGGCTTGCTGGGTGGCCTTCAAGCACTTGATGCCCACGCAAGGTGACATCCCCTCCTGTGAATGGCAAGTGGCTTGGCTGAGATCATTGAGTTGGTACCTGGTAGGCACAAGACCCCCACGGAGGTTGGGCTAGAGCCCAAGATCTGAAGTGGTGAGTGTGGGACCTCGAGTCAGTCACCTAGGCTTGAATCCTCTTCCCCTGCTGCCCTGGCATCTCGATTCACCTTTCTGGGGCTCCACTGACTTATTTACAAAACGGGGATACTAATCATACACATTTCATAACATTATTGGGAAAGTCTAATAAAATGATGACATGAACAGAATCAAAATGAAAGCACCTCACAAGATGGTAGTCATCATTTTTATGGTTAAGTAACAATACCATTTACATAAGGAGAATAGTGGTGTGCTTTTCAGGAAAATCATTGTGGTTGAATGTTTGTTCTATGTGAGTTTCACTTTCTTCGTGAAGGCTTCTCTCCAAGATTTTGTGGAAAGAGCTTTAATTCTGGCTCTAATCCTCGGGCCTCAGTTTGCCCATCTGTAAACTAGAGAGAACCAATCTGTTGAGATAATCAGTGTGAAAGTGTTGTGAAAGGTGCGAACTGCTGTAGATAAGGGACAGATTATCTAGATAATCCGGGTCTCACATCAATTTGAGAAAAAACCCAGAAAGTTGCAGAGACATCTCTTCCGTTTTACTTCTTGCCAAAGCCACTTCTAGGGCCACATTGCAGCTGAGGATTTAGAATCTTTTCTTTTCTCACATTTCCTCCTTACTCTCGGCACCCACCTCTGCCTGATTAGTGATTTTCGGCAGCGGAGGGCAGGAGGGAAATCCCTCTGGGAGGAGGGTCCCTGTACTGTGACGGCATCGGCCACTAACTGATGGAGAAGGTGATATCCCAGTAAGGTGAGGCACTCATTCCCAACCCTGTTGGCTCCACTTTCAATTAGGTCCATACTTGGCCACTTCTCACCCTTCCAGTGCTACCCCCTACCTGGGCCCTCATCAGCTGCCCCCTGGATGACTGCAGAACCCCCAACCCCGTCCCTGTTCATACCTCCCCAGTCTGGTATCCACACAATAGCGAGTGTGATACCATGAACATAACTCCTTGCTCTGAAGAAGATCTACAAATGGCCAAAACGCTCATGCAAAGATGCTCAGCATCATTAATCATTAGGGGGATGCAAACCCAAACCACAGTAAGATGCCCCTCCATATTCCACGAGGATGGCTATAATAATTTTTTAAAAATGAAAACAAGTGTTGTTGAGGATCTGGAGGAATTGGAGTCCCGGTGCGCTGCAGGTGACAAGGTCACAAGGCACAGCTGCTGTGGGAAACCGCGTGCTGCTACCTCTGGAAATCCAACATGGAGTCCCGCGATGACCTAGTGGTGTTGCTCCCCGGCGTCTGCCCTAAAGAATGGGAAATAGGCACTCAAACAAGTACTCAGATGTGAATGTTCACAGCAGCACCACTCAGGACAGCCTAAAGGTAGAAACGACCTGAACGTTCATCAGTGGATGACTGGATCAAAATGTGGTAGGTACACACCCTTTAGCCTTAAAGAGGAATGACACATTCTGCCACTTGGATGAAGCTCAAAAACATGCTTCATGAGAGAAGCCAGACACAAATGGTCATGTATGGTGTGATTCCTTTTATATGAGATATCCAGAATACACTGTGAGTCCATAAAAGCCGATCGGTGGTTTCCAGGGCCTGGTGGAGGTGTGCGGGGGGGATAGAGAACAAGTCTTTAATGGGTATGGGCTTTTATTTTAGGATCACGAAAATGTTTGGGAACTAGATAGAGGTGGTGGTTGTACAACGTTGTGAATGTACTAAATGCCATGGAATTGTTCACTTTAAAATAGCTAATTGGATGCTGTGTGAATTTGATTATACCTCCTTTTAAAGAAAATGGGCAGTGTTTGGACTATTCACAGAAAAGAGGACATTAATGGCTTTAAACATATGGACAGAGTCTTGACCTCACCACTAATAAAAGAAATACAAACAAAATAAGTCAGATGATCATGTCACTTTCTGGTTCAAACTGTCCTCCTTTTCTATCTACTCAAAATGTAAGCTGAGGGCTTATAATGGCTTGCAAAGCTTTTCACTGTCATACCCCTATTAGCATTCTGAGCTCATCTTCTTCGATTTTTCCCCCTAGGTCACTCCCCTCCAGCCACCCTGCCTCCCTGCTGTCCTTAGAATATAAATGTGTTCCTGCCTCAGGACTTTTGCACTTGCTTGAAACGCTGTTTTTCTCACATATTTGCCTGACCTGCTCTCTCATGTCAGTCTCGACTCAAACATACCTATTTCTGAAAAGTCTCTTTGAATACCTTATATAAAATAACATCTGCTCATCACTCTCTATCACCTTTCCCTGCATTGTCTTCTTAACACCTATTATAGAAGAGATCTATGTGTTTGGTGTCTCTCTCTCTTTAGAAAGTGTCTCACAGAGTGAGGATTTGGTCTGCTTTGTTCACTGATATGTCCTCAGCCCCTAGACCAGCTCCTGCATGTGGGAGGCATTCATAAGTATTTGCTGAATTGAAAAATTGCATTATTCTGATGACCCAGGGCTGAATTCTCATTAAGGTGAGATCCTTCTTTGCTTCTACATAAAGAACAAGATGTGTGCTTTTTGGACAGTCTTTTTCTGAAGCTATTCATGGAGGCAGCTGCTCGATGATGGTGGTGTCCTGAGGATTAGGGGAGAAAATTCATGTGAAGCATCTAGGAATGTGGCTGGTTCCTAGGAGAGCGTGTGGTTGTGGGGGATGGAACTCAGTGGTTTTCCCGTGGTGGAAAGAGCACCGAATGATGCTCCAGAAGGCTGGATTCTGCTCCCAACACACACACTTTGCTTTGGTTCTGGGCTCAGTCACCTTTATTGTGAAGACAGGGGTGTTATGGGCTGAACTGTGCTCTTCAAACTGTGCTCTATTAAAGCCCTAACCCCTAGTATCTCAGAATGTGACTGTATTTGGAGATAAGGTCTTTACAGAGGCGATGAAGTTAAAATTAGGCCTTGAAGGGGACACCTGGTTGGCTCAGTCAGTTAAGTGTCTGCTTTCGGCTCAGGTCATGATCCCAGGGTCCTGGGATCAAGTCCTGGATCGGGGTCCCTGCTCAGGGGGGAGTCTGCTTCTCCCTCTGCCTGCCGCTCCCCCTGCTTGTGCTCTCTCTCTCTGAGTTAAATAAATAAATAAATAAATAAATAAATAAATAAATAAATAAAATTAGGTCGTGAGGGTGGGGGCTGAATCCAGGTTCTCTGGCATCCTCATAAGAGAGGAAGACACAGCAGGGATGTGTCCATGAAGAAAAGGCCACGTGAGGATAGAGAGAGAAGGTGGCCGTTGATAAGCTCAAGAGAGAGTCTTCAGGAAAAACCACCCTGGCAACACCTTCACTTTGGACTTCCTCCAGAACTGTGAAAGAATACATTTCTGTTGCCTCAGCTGCCCAGTCTGTGGTACTTGGTCACGGCAGCCCAGGCAGCGAACTCATACACGAGGGCAGGGGGAGGTGGGGCGGGGTGGGGAGGACACAGTGGAATCCCAACATGTCCTCTGGTTCTCACTTTCACCCCAACTCCACCACTTGCCAGGTGTGGGACTGTGGGCCTGTTACTTAATGTCCTTGATCCTTACGTTTCTCATCCAACGACCATGAGGGGGCCAGTGCTGATGAAGGCTAATGTCAGATGCTCAGCACAATGGCGTCGCCTCTCGGGGTAACTGAATCCCACCGGTCTTAGTTTCCTCATCTGTGTAACAGTTATTTTAAGGATGAAGCAAGTGAATGTCTGTGACTGGTACAGGGTGAGTGTCCGATAGATCTTAATAGCTTAGCTATGATCAATAGTGACATTCTGCTTTTTTAGCATGAATTCAGCAGCAGTGTATATTGAAACTCAGTGTGAACATTAATAACACAATAGCTTAATGTTTACTGAGGGCTTAAGTTGTGTCAGATGCTACCCTAACATTTTACATGAAGTACATAGTAAAGAACAAAATAACGTGCAAATAACATAAAACTCTTCTTTTTTCACTGATTGCTATGGTCTGAATATTTGTATGCATCCCCCCCCATTCATATGTTCAAACCCTAACCCCCAGCGTAATGGCAGTAGGAGGTGGGGCTTTGGGGAAGTGCTTATGTCATGAGGGTGGAGCCCTCGTGAACGGGATTATTGCCCTTGTGAAAAAGACCCAGAGAGATCTCTTGTCTCTTTCTGTGAGGATGGAGCAAGAAGTGGGCAGTCTACAGCTGAGAAGAAGACCTTCACCAGGACCCAGCCATGACGGCAACCCTGATCTCACACGTCCAGCCTCCAGGATTGTAAGAAATCCATTTCTGTGGCGTATCAATCAGCTCCCCAGGCTGTGGCATTTTTGTTATCTTGGTTGAAATGGACCAAGACATTGGTCACGTTCAATGCCTGCGAATCCAAGACTGGAGGAAACAACAGAGCTTTTTCCAGCAGAGATTTCAATCTGAGCAACACTTTCATTTAATTCTATGCTTTTATTTAATTCTATGCAGGCTTTGAATTTGCCTGGTTCCTTGTTTTGGAGAATAGGTAAATATGTCTGAGAGAAGTGGATATAATCATTCAGATTCCATGGTTTAAAAAAAAAAAAAAAAGAAAAGTGTGCCCCCTCACTATGCCCTAAAGAGGCCTGACTTGCGGGGTGGGGGGGGACAGCCCTTCTGACGGCCTCGCCTATGATATGAGGATGTAGCTGTTCATCTACAGGGTTTCAGAAAATAGTTTAACTAATAGTTTAATTTTCAAGTCTACCTCTTAAAGCACCACCCCTCCCTTCTCAGGGTATGCTATAATTCACATTCATCTTTTTGGGATTGATGGTCCCCCTTTTATTATTTCTCTGCTGTCACCAAAGGACCATTGACACAGACTCCGGACTATAACAGCTTATGCTCGTAGTGTGATTTATCATTTGACAATGTTTGCAGAGCTACTGTGTATGGAGGGCTAGTCCGTGCCATTATCGTTATGTAGAATACCTCATTTCTTTCTCCCTGAAGCTATGGATCTCAGAGAAGAGGAAGGTAGAGCTCAGAAAGATCAGGTAGACTCTCAAGACCATAGAGCTGGTGCACATGGGCCATGGTCCCATCTGATCTGTTCCAAGGCTCCCTCCCTTCCCCAGGTTGCCTCCAAGAAGGCATCTCCCCACTGGCAGGAGAGAACACATCGGGTATAGGGACTTCCAGCTCTGGGCTGGGGCCCGGACCCCATACTGTACATTGAGAAGGCTGAGACATTTGCCTTTCAGAGGAATTCTGATGGGATTCCTCTACAGAGGTAGTTCTTCAAGTATGTTTGGAATATAATTTGATGTAGGAAAATGCACTTGCCCATAAATCTCAGGAAGACTCCCACACAGGGAAGGTCAACCTGCTGTTTTAGCCCAGAGAGGTGAAGAGGAAATCGATCCCTTGTTCAGTCATGTCCTTAAGACAGCAGGGAAATGGGACAGTAGATATGCCAAACATTCGTTTGGACTCCAGGATTTTAAAATGAAAGGAGACTCTGCAAGGTTGCTAAACCAAACTCATTTGTTCATGAAATAAATACTAAGAACCTACTCTCTGTCAAGGATGCTATCAGGTGCTAGGGCTACAGTGGGTCTCGGACATGGTCTTCCCTTCTAACAACTCACAGCTTATCAGGAGAGGAACATAAGTACACAGAAATGTATACTCCATTGTGATGGGTCTGGAGCAGTCCAAGAGAGCACAGGGTCTGTGGAATGGGAACCCAGGAAGAAAAACACAGTTCATTTTAACTGGGCCAGGGAGGGAAGGCTTCCCAGAGGAGGTGACATTTGACTTGGACTGTCAAAGATGAATAGGAGTTTGTTAGGCCACGCTAGGCAGCAGGAAAGTCATGGGTAAAGGCAGGGGGCACACGGTGGCCCACTGTATTTGTGGCCAAATGGGTTCTGATGGTGGGATGGTGATGTGTACTGAGCCTTCCTTCAGTTGTGATGCCCCGGACTGAGGGCTTTTCAAGACCTTGCCCCTTCCTGGCTGTGTGGGCTTCAGGCAAGGCCCTTACCCTGTGGGGCCTCATTTTCCTCTCCTGGACAGCAAGGGTGTCCAAGGGCTCTTCTACACCCTGTAATTCAGCCTCTTCCAAGGCCTGAGGTCACCCTAGGCTGGCTGATTTCACTTTCTAGAGAGAATGGGGGAAAAAAGCGAATTATTTGTGTTTCAAGAGAAAGTTAGACCAATCACTTCTTTGCGGACTTGTCTTTGTCAACTTCCTCAGCGTGTTCCTTGCTTCGGCACCAAAATAGCCCCCTAATTATCTATAGGCAGTAATTGCTTCTTCCCCACCGAAGTGTTTTTTTTTTCTTTCTTTTTTTCTTCTTCAATTTTTTTCTTAGAATAGACATTGTATGGAGTGAAGAAATTGTGCAAAATAAGCAACAAGGTTGTAATATTTCTGGAATATCACAAAAACAATTAGCAAACAAGTCCCACTGGAATCCCTTGGCCTGTGGGGGGAATACAGAGAGGCCGTGTTTATAAGAGAGGGCCAGCTCGGTTAGGTGCGAGGGCAGGCGCTGGGGGCCGGGTCAGTATCTGTGCGCAAATGCTGGCTTCGGGCAAGTCATTTCCTGTCCCCAGTGTTTCTCATCTTTCGAACGGAGGTTGGTCCCAGGCCTTCCCCACCACCGGATGTACTGAGCTGCACCGTCCCCAGCTTCCAGAACCGACTGCTTCAGCTCACTCCCTGCCGGGCCCCCGGGCTGGAGGTTGGGATTTGGAGATGGATGAGTCGGAGCCCTCGGACTCAGGTGCATCCCTGCTTCTTGCTGAACTCCTCCGGGAGAATTCAGAAATGGCCCTCACTGCAAGCAGAGGACAAAGATTTGGGGAAAAGTTTGGGTAGGGCCCAGGAAATGAAGGGGAGGGGGTGGGGAAACGGCGGATGGATAGAGAGAAACAAAGCATGCACCTGCTAAGCAGAGGTCAGGGTAGAGAGGAGCCACAAGAAGGAGGCAAGGTGGGAAGGTATCCTGAGCAAGGTTTGCCTGGGTGGCCAAGGAAAGGGAGGGCAGTGGCTCCAGCAAGCGAGCGGCAGGAGAAATGGTGGACGTGGCCGCCTTTGTGGCCCCGATCCCTGCTTCAAATCCTCGTCATGGGAGAAGAATTCTTCATGTGGCATGCTCAGGCCACGGGCTGTCACATGCATGGCCTCATTTACTCTCTCGAGCCCTCCCATGGGGGCACATTACAATTTGCATTTTACCCAGAAGGCAGCGAAGGCTCTGAGATTAGAGGTTAGCCCAAGGTCACGCAGAGGGTCAGGACGACCAGAATCCAGGGCTTTCAGCAACTTGGGAAATAGTCAGTTGGCATGGTTAGCAGTCAGCGGTCTTAGCTGTCAGCCACCCAAACGATCCCGGGCGATGTGAACACAAGGGGAGTTCATTCAAAGGGTCAGAGAGTCCAGGAGGGCTACACACCTAGGCCTGGGGTGGGAATCGAGTGGCAGAAGCAGACGCACGGACACGGATGCCTTCGCCGATGCGTGCTGCTCGCCCATGTGCCCGGCCTTAGGGACTGGACTGGTCACGGCCACAGCCGCCCGCCAAGCACCCACTACTGTCCAGGAGCTCCATCAGCTGCACCTACTGCTTCTCCCTGCACCCTGCACCCCGCCCCCCGCCACATAGTGTCGCACTTCCTGCCTCAACGACCCTGAGTCACATCTAGGCAGCTGCGGCTGGCGGTGAAGACCAGGCCAGGAGCACGTGCACCGAGCTAGAAGTCGGGGCTAGTCGTTTTTAGCCTGTATCGTGGGGGTGGGCTCTGCCTCCCATCAGGACTCGTGGGTGGCTAATACGTGGGTGTGGGGGTCCGATTCTGGGGGGCAAAGAGAATGACAAACGTCCACTCAACACGGTTATGGGGCACACGCTCTGTGCGAGGCCTGACCGTCGGGGGTTCCAAAGAAGAAGCGCCGTTGTATGGAGAAGCTCAGTGCTTGAGCTCTAAACCCAGATCACCCCCCGCAGGCCCTCCAGCGCCTCAGCAAGGCGGACAGGACAGAGCCGACAGATGGAGAAACAGAGGCCCAGCAAGGGCAAGGGATGTGCCCAAGGTTACGGAGCTCATGAATGCAAGTTGGCCTCGTACCTAGGAATTCGGATTCGAACTCCAGCCTCTTTACAGTACATGGAGACCAGGGCGCTGCAGGAAACAGGGCTCGACTCCGAACCAGCCCGGCCTGTTTGACACTTGATCTGGTCTGGGGAGGCGGGGTGCAGAGACCGAGCATCAGATCGGAGATGCAGGGCGGCTAAGCGTTCTGTGTGTTTATTGTGCCCGAACTGAATCCACCTCTTGTCTGTGCTTCTCCCACGAGGGGGTGTGTGGGAGTGCAGTGCGCTGGTGGTGGAATTCAAGAATGTCCATTCTTTCAGCCGGGCGGGCAGCAAATGGCTCTTCGTGCGTCGGTCGGTCTCCGTGGGGACATGGAGGGCATTTCTCTGAGGCCACGGCTGGTGGCATCTTTGGTATTATGGGACCTCAGCTGACTTTAAGTTCAAACTGTGAAGAGCTGAAGGGCAGGCCACTGGCTGGACTTCACTGGTAGCCTGGCCCGTTTACTGAGGTCACCCAAAGACAGCGGAAAGGTTTTGGCCCTCGACCTTGGACCTTGGGGAGGAAAAGCACCCTGGCCAATGTGTGTCTGTTCCTGGTCCTGATGCCCACAGCACAGTTTACCTTGTCTGCTTACCTGCCTGCACCATCAAGAAACCCCTGTGGCAACTTCAGGCTGGGAGCCTGGACAGACTTTCGGTCCTGGGGGAAGAGCCCTGAATTTGGAGTCACATGAGCCAAACACCAGTCCCAGATCTGCCACAGCCTAAGTGCCCAGCCCTGGGCAAGTCACTTAACTGTGCTAAGCCTCAATTTTCTCTCCCCACAAATGGGATAATAACATCGTGAGGAATGATAGAGCTTGCAGATATGAAAGCTTCAGAGCATAGGGTCCATAATCGGTCCCTAATGAATACCCGTGTCAGGAGTGAACCAGGGAAGGAGCCAACTTAGGGCTGCTGCAGGGCCCCAGGAAGTGGCTCAGGTGTTTATCGCTCACGCTGTGGTTTGGATGAGGCCGTGAGTGTCTCATCCAACAGCATCATTCTAAACTCGACAAGACTGAGGTTTGGAGATGGGAGGGAAATTTCCTGAAGTCATATGAGCCTATCCCTGGTCCCCTAGTCTCTTCTCCATTATCTTGCTGTGTTGCCCACCAGCTTGTGGCCATCAGATATATTGGGGGGGAGGGGGGCTGCCGTTGGGACAGTGAATAACACAGGCTTTCAAATCCATCAGACTTGGGTTATGACCCCCTAGCTGGGGGCTTTGTCAAGGTCACCTAACTTCGTGAACCTCAGTCTGTCTTATCTATAAAATGGGGATAGTAGCACCCACCTCCATGAAGATGAAATGCCTGGTTTCTTGAAGACATTGAAAGGAAAGTGAGGACAGGTGTGGCCGACCAGGTAGAATCAGGCTGACCCCACATCCCTGCTGGATGCCGTTGTCCCCGGGGCTGGCTGGGCAGAGTCACCGAGAGGGCACAGACGAGGGGAAAGTGGCAGGTTCTCCTCCACAGGAGGAAAAAGTCAGACTCCGGCCAGCTGGTGTGACCCGGGGCGAGTGAGTGCCCTTCTCTGGCCTTGGCATTCCCATCTACAAAAGGAGGGGGTTTGTGGTTTGCTTAGATGATTTTAAGAGCTCTTCATCTCTGATGTTTAAACATTCTCTAAATGTATTAATTTCAGAACTCCTGGCGGTATTTCCAGGGGCCAAATTTCTTACCAGGTCAGTTTTGAAATAATGACGAGGGAGCTCATTAGTGCCTCTGCCCATACAGGTAATTCCTGGTCTGGAGGTGGCAGGGGGCTGGGGGGACACATTTTCTGCACTCGTGCACAGGCCAATTTTGCAACATCTCATGTTCTCAAATAGTAATAACTGTGATTTCTACGAGATGGTTCACTCACAAAGGTCTGTGCCAAGGTGCCTGGGGCTGGGGTCTGGGCACACAGCTCTGGCAGTCTTTTCCCTCTGAGAATGTGTCCACACCTGCAAGACAATTAAGCAAATAATTTGAGTGAAAAACCCACCACTTTACACCTGAAATATGCTAATAATGGAGAAGAAAAAAAAAACTTTGTGGGAGTGCTTCTAACATTAATTATCTGAATAATTGCTTCAGATATTCACTTCGCTTATTTAGAAGTAGCTTCAGTAAAGGGAGAGTTCTCCCCAGATCAAGATATAGGGTTTCTAAATCTTCCCTGCAAGGCCCAGAAGGGTGGATCTTTGTCAAGGGCTTCCCTGAAAATCGGCGCATAGGGAAAAGAGACTGTTCTTTGGGTTCGGGAAAACCTGGGCTTGAATCTCGGCTCTGTCACTCGCCACTTTCATCCTGCCCTCCTTAGTGCCATCCTGTGTCACGGCCCCGACCTTCAAAGGAGCCTCTCCATTTGCCTAGAATGCTCTTGTTCCCTTGGCAGCCTAACAAAATGCTCCTTATTCTCCGAGGCCTTTGAGTGTTTTTCTTTCCGTGAAGCCTTCCCTGACCCCAACCTACCTACACATCTGGTCTGAGCCAATCAGCCCTGCATTACCCTCTGTGTCTTCACAGGGCTGGGAGCAAGGTCGGTCCTTTACACATGGTGGAGTGTGTGGATAAACTGAAGATCCTTTTACAGAAGCATGCAGACCTGAGCACAGGTAAGGAGGTAAACATCCTTGGAGCTCATAGCAGAGTCTGGTGTGGAATGTATTTGAGGAATTTTTGCTAAAACAATAAATGAGATAATGAGTGAATGAATGACCTGGAGACTTCATAATTAGGTCAGAGGCAATGAAAGTATCTCGTTCATTCATTCATTCATTCAATATTGACCGTGAACACAGATGTCAAGGAAGAAGTCAGACATGGTTCTTACCATTATGGAATTTACGTTTATGGGGAAAGTGAGTCATTACCCAGGAAACTGCAATAAAATTGATAAAGGTAAGATGATACGGGGATAGCTTGCAAGGGAAACCAATCTAGTCCCCCTGAAATAAGTGATTCTTAAGTTAAAAACTGAAGTGTGGGAAGAAACTAACTGGATGGAGTGGTAGAGATGATACTCCATTAACAGAGACAGTACATGCAAAGGCCCAAGGAGGGTGGAGAGCAGAGGATAGGGGAAGCTGAAGGTTATGGGGGGAGTAAAGGACGTGTCTTGAGAAACCTTAGGAGTGCTATTGAGGAGTCTGGTCTATGTCAAGGGAAATGGGGAGCCATCCGAGGATTTTAAGGCTGTGAGTGACAGGTTTTTAGAACTTAATCTAGCTACAGAGTAAGGAATGAATTGGAAGCGAGCAAGAATAAGGAAAGAGCAGTCCAAGTGAACCACATCCTTTGAAAGGGTGAGATTCTCAAGACAAAGACAACATGTAGAATAAAAAATGTGTGTGGTCGAAATGATCATTGAAATTACATGTATCACCAAATACCATATGCAGAATTTACTGTTGCACTGATCCTTGGTTCCAGAAGCTCACAGTGTGACTGGGCAAGACCCCATTCACACTAACAGTAAAGGACATCATAGCAGAAGCTTTCCCTCGTCTAGGAAGGGTCTCAGTAAATGTAAGGGAACCTCTGGAGAGAGAAACCATGTGCTCAAATCTCCTGGGAAGTCATTCTTGTCGGAGGCAAGGCTTGTCCAAAGCATTGACATTGACAAGTAGATATGAGTAAGGGGAGGGAGAGGTTCCCAGGTAGAGGCCGGAATGAGAATAGTGTGCTGTATAGACAAGAAAAAACAACAACAACAAAAAACAAACCTACCTTGAAGGAATTATTGGAACCCAAATGGTTGGAAACATCATAAGGTGATTTTCTTCAGATTTAATTTCTCATCTTAAAAAAAATTGTTTTTAGGGGCACCTGGGTGGCTCAGCCGATTAAGCGTCTGCCTTCATCTCAGATCATGATCTCAGGGTTCTGGGATTGAGCCCCACGTCAGGCTGCCTGCTCAGAGGGGAGTCTGCTTCTCCTTCTCCATCTGCCCCTCCCTCCATTCTGCTCTCTCTCTCTCTCAAATAAATAAATAAATAAAATCTTTTAAAAAGTGTTTTTATCTTCAAGATATGTGTAGAGACATTTGCTTGTGATAGGTTGGACTGTGTTGTTTGGGCCTGGGAAGCATTTGGCATGAGATCAGTATGAATTAGACTGAATTGGATTAGCATGGGCTAGGGTGATCGTTCTGAGATAAGCTGGACGGGATGGGTTGGGTTATATTGGATTGGGTTGTTTGGGAACTAACTGGAATCTGATGGAATTTGTTGAGATGGAAATATTGGACTGGCATGGGTCAAATTTAATTGAATCGTGTTTATTGCCATGAATTTCTTTGGTTATTCTAGGCTTCAAGGAGTTCAGTTGAATAGAATTCCAAGTGGCTGACTTGGAATGAGTTGGAAGAGCCTGGATTACATTAGGTTAGCATTGGTTGGCTCAGGCAGGTCTTTGGAAGGTTCCCAAAACTTGCTGAGAGTGTTTGGTGAATCCATTTTGTGATACGTTTGCAGAGGGAGAGTTAGGGCTATGGACTCCTGGGCAGATTGGTGAAGCCACATCTTAGGCAATGCCACTTTGGGCCCATTTGGCTTCCCTGTCTAAGCTCCATTTTTTTCTCTGAGCCTCTATCCCGGCTTCTGTGAAATGAAGGGAAGGAAATCCCTCACAGTTCACAGAGTATTCCCATACGTTTTTCCGTGGGACCCGCACCCACCTCCCTATGAAGTCCACGCCATTGTACTGATGGCAGAGACAACAGTGTGGAGGATGAGAGCTCTTCCAAGTCACATGGCTAGGGGGCACCTGCCATCTGCAGAGGCCTCCAGGTGGGGCTCCTCACTGAGCCTTTAGGAGCCACTGGGACTCGAAGCTGGGGGCTCAACAGCGGTTCCAACTTGCCTGCGAATGCATGTGGTGAAGTCTGCCGACAGCGTGGCTTGAGTTTGTCCCCCTTTGGCATCTACGTGGACACAGCCCAGCGACCCTGTAATGGAACAGTCCTGGGACTCACAGAGAGGTGTTGGGGGAGGAGAGTACTGGGGTCCCTTACATAGAGGAGGAGGAAGACAGTGAGCTGGGCTGGGTTTTCTGACCTGAGCCCCCAGCTAGAAGAGACATAAATCAGCCCTGGTCAGTGAAGCCCTCCTGGCCCGTGTGTCTCGCTGGACAAATGTGCTGGGCAGATGGTGAGCTGGCAGTCAGGAGACCTTGATGTGAGTCCTACTTGGTGTCATGTTCGATGACCCATCCCCACATCTCCAGACCTTGGCTTCCACCTCTGTGACATGGAGACAAGGATCGTCTCCCTGTCAGGACTATGGGTGGAAGGACCCGGAAGGACCCAGAAGGACCCAAAGGACTAAGGACCCGGTACATCGTAGGAGCTCTGTACGAGATCACTTCTCCCTCTCTGCCTCAGGAGCCCCACCTTGGAGCCACTTAGGCTGAGCAAAATTGGTATCTACTATCCATCCCCAGGTGACCTCCCGCAACCCCTTCCACCCTGGGCAGGTCGACTGACCTGTGACCCCAAGGTGTTGACAGAATCTCTGGCCTCTGGGAAGGAGAGGGTCACTTTACTGAGTTTGTGCAAATAGATAAAGAACAAAGTGGCCCATAAATCAGGGCAACAGGAAAAACAAATAATTCTCTTCCCCCTTGGGAAAGGAGCAGCAGGGATGTGGGTAGGTGGGGTGAGGGGAAACCTGTCCAGGCCAGTTCCCTCCGCTGTTTCCCCGGATGCAGCAGACCCCCTGCCCCCCCGGCCATGGGGAGAGGCAACCTTGGGAAGGGGAAAGTGTGGGTGGGGCACCCTGTCCCTTCCTGGCGATGCCCCTCTCCTCAACTGCATCCCTAGACTACTGCCTCTTTTTCTGCAACCTGGCCCCTGGAAGGAGGTCAGCCTGGGGTTTGGGGAGAGAAGGTCTGTTTTCCCCTATGGGCATTACTAGTTATGCCGCAGAACAAACAAGCCAGGTATGGGCCTCAGAAGGCCTCAATTGGAATGTCACGATCCGAACAGACCACCACGTGGTACACCAGCCACGCCCCGTTCTGACTCTGTTTCCCCATCTGTGCACTGGGAGGTCACTCCCTGTCCTGCCTGCTTCTGCAGCACATGGAGAGAGTGACGGGAGACGTTCCCTGCACGACACCCTGGAGCACCCCGGGGTCCTGGGAAGGCCGCTGGCCCTGGCACAGGCCGCCCAGGTCAAACCCAGGCTCGGGGCCAGGAGAGTGGGCAAGAAGCGAATGAACAGCCCCCCAGCCTCAGTTTCCTTCCCTGTAAAACAAGGATGGGGACTGTGCCTGCCTCCTGGGGTTATTCTGACACATCATCTAAGAGAGTTGCTGTTATACTAGGTGTTTGCTTAAAAAAAAAAAAAAAAAGTCTCTCCATTCTTTTCTCAGTGAAAACACATCCTGACCGCTGATACATTTCGGGGTGGGCTTTTGGGGGTTTAGGGAAGGGTAAAGCCTGGAAGGGGCCAAGCCCATGCGGCCGATGTGGTCCAGGCTCTGCCCACCAGGCTTGCACTCCCCGCCTACTCATCTGGCTCCATCTGCCCCCTACTCCTGTGCTCCCCACTCAGGGCCTTGAGCTTCCTACTCTAGAGTGACCCATTACCTGACTTCCCCGGGACGGAGGGGCTCTCTGGGTGTGGGACTTACAGCGCTAACCTATGCCCCCCACCCTGCCACCGCCCCGGGGAGCCCACGCAGGCTGCAGCTGCCCCTGAGCTTGGGCATCCTCTGACCACCAGATGGAACAGAGCGCCCCTCTCACCTTGCCTTCCTCTTTGTCCAAAGCTTTTATCACCATCTGGAACAGTGTATGCGAGCTTGTTTATTTGTCTCCCTCTCCCCGCTAAAGTGTAAGCTCCAGATGAGCAGGGAATTTCATTTTGTTTTTAATTTTAGATAATGTGCCTTTTTATTCTCTAAATAACCCCCGGGGTCAGGTACTGTCATCGCCCCAGTTTTACAAGGAAGAAAACGGAGGCTGGAAAGGGTTCAATCACTTGCCCACACCCTCCGGAGATGAGCCTGGGTTTGAACTGGGTGGCCCCATTCTATTTCTGGTTTTGTTTTTGTTTTCTCTCTCTCTCTTTTTTTTACTTTATTTTTTTGCTGCTGAATCCCCTGGAGCCTAGAACAGAACTTGGCGGGTAGTAGGCATTTGATACATTTTTTTCTTGAATGAACAAAATATGTGAATGAATCTCTTGGTCCTCGGGTCTACATAAAAGCAGAGAAAGGGCCAAATGGGATTGCTTTTTAAAATGAGAATGAAAAATAAAAGTTTATGTCGGCCCTGGGTTGACTGATGAGGTGTGCAAGCTCACGGACCAAGCAGGAAGCAAGGCTGGATACCGAGACTGGAAACAGAGGGACAGGGAAAGTGTAGCAAGACTTCAAAGCGCCAACAGCTTCTCCTAGGCCGTGTCCAAACACGTGAGGCCCAGAAGTCAGGCAATTAATCAGGTAATTTCAGCCCCCTTCCACCCAATGGCCTCAATTATCTGGCTATTTGAAACCTACCCGTTTTATGGGTAATGAGTGTTAATAGGATATTGTCCGGAAACAGTCTCTCCTCCAGTTTGCTCTTTGGCATTCAAGAGGCCCCAGGCAGCAGGAAAGGTTTGGGTCACTCCGCGAGACTGACGGTCTGTGTGTTTACTAGGGGACAGCGGGACCTTCTTCAGCAGGCTGCCGTCGGGATTCGGTGGCGGGCACAGCACCGGGCCCAGGGCCTGGAATCCTGGCTGCGGGGCTCAGCAAGTGTCCCCACTGGCCTGGAGCCTGGCCCTCCTACCACCTTCCCTCCGGGGCTGCCTCGTCTCCTCCGTTGTGCCAATGCTTCTGAGGGCAGCCGGAGGACTTGGAGAAGTTGAGTTGCCTTCTCCTCTGCCCTGATTCTCCCTTAACAGAGCTCGCCTTCCTGGGGGAAAATGACTGAGCCAGGAGAAACAAAGAAGCGTGACAAAGAAAGTGAGCTCCCATCTCGGAAGGCCTCCTGTGGGTCAGGTCGTGAGTGTGCTGGGGCCTTGAAAAGCACTTTCTCCCTTAATCCTCACAACACTCCTGCTAGGCAGGCTATTGTTATGATCCCATTCTGCAGCCCCGGAGACTGAGGTTCAGAGGTTTGAAGTGCGCGTGTGAAGTGAGACAGGCAGTAAGTGGTGGAGCTGGGGCCCGGACGCAGGGACCATGGAGTCCAGGGCTTTTAGAATTCTACAGATACAGAACCGAGAAAACCAGGCCTGGGAAAGTCTTGTGAGATCGTGGAATTCAACCTCTTATTTTGTACATGGGAGAACCGAAGGCAGGAGAGTGGAAACAAGGTGCATGTGCTGCGCGTAGCGTCCGCCTCCCTGCCAGGCCTCACTCCTACCTCTCTGCTCAGCCTGGCCCCTGCTTGAGGTCCCTCCTTGCTGGCGGCAGCTACCCTCTGGCGGGAGCCACCAAGGCGGTGGTTTGGTTTGGCGACGGAGTTTTCTGTGAGGCTCCCCCGCCGGCTGCCCTGCCTCCCGCTCACTCTGAGCCCTTCTATTTCCCACTTTCAGATGCCCACACCGATCCCCCTGGCCCAATTCCCCTCCAGCTTTGGAAATTTGATTCTGAGTGTAGGTTTCCTCGATGTGCCTGGGGACATCCATGCCTGTAGCCCTCATGTCCCTTCTCGGTGCCTGACCTCCCTGGTGTCCTAGGAAGACGGGGACTCAGAGCTCAACACTCAGAGCAGCAAGATCTTTGCTTTGCAGAAATGCCGAGAAGGCCAAGCCCCCCTCCTTCCTGGACACCCCGTGCCACTGTGCTGGCCTTTGCCCTCTCAGAGGTGAAGGAGGAAAATCAGGGCCCAGCTAGGGAGGAAGTGATTCCTCCAGGAACAATTAAGCGGAGTGCCCTGAGGAGGAACCAGAAGCCTTCCTCACAGGGACAAATCCTGCCCGGTCTTTGGGCCTGGTTCTTGCCCCAAGAAGCCTTCTGTTTCCCCCTCGTCCACCTTTGGGCCCCACAGGCCCCGCTGAAGCCTCGGGCAGGGCTAGGTGCCCACCCTCTGGGCTCCCACAGCGCCCAGCACCCTCCTCCCCACTGAGGAACGTCTTGTGGGAGCACTGCTCACGATGGGCCCACTCTAGTCGCCCCATTAGAGTCAGCTCCTTCCGCTTCCCTTCCGCACCTCAAATGGTGACCGTTTACCTGAGGAAGGACACCTGGGCTGGACGGAAGGTATGGTTGTGACAGCCATCCCTCAGGTCTGAGGGGTGAGCCCTTTCTACGTCTCTGAAGAGCTGCCTGTGCGTTACTTTCTTCCAGGAGGATGGACAGGATGGCCCCAAGTTCGAAGGTCAGGAAGTACAGGGATGTTTCTGAGTCACCTTGCACAACAGTGATGGGTTTGGGGCTGGGACCTGGCTCTCCCAACGGCCCAGCAGGCTGCCCTCAGAGCCAGGACCGCACCCCCTCCCCCTTAACAGTCTCTGCGAAGGGACTTTTGTCCGTGACCCCCCGCCTGTTTGTCGCAGTGTGGCTAGCCCCTGACAGGAGGGTAAGTCAGGGCTGGCTTCTAACCTGCAGGCCTGGAAGACACAGTCCCTCTGGCGACCTAGGACCCCTCCATGAAGGGAGGGGTTGCGTGCGAGGCTGGCTCGGCCCCAGCACCCCAGCTGCACGCTCGTGTGGGCTTCCAAAGGCAAGCGCTCATCACATGACATCATAAGCTGGTTTCGGTGGCCGTCCCCTGCCGGCCGCATCCTGGGCCTCGGGCACACTGCCTGAGTGTGAGGAGGGCGCGGGCCATCGGCAACGTGAAGAGAAGCAGCCCAGGTGAGGCAGGAGGCCCAAGAGCTTCCACGGAGACGACACTCCTCTGAAGGAAGCCTTTGGGGGTTGAGGGGATGTGCTCAGGTCTGCTCTGCCTCTCACAGGCCCAAGAGTATGAATGGACTGGCTAGTCAAGCAAGGGTCCAGAGGGGAAACTGAGGCAGCTGCATGCAAACCTGGGAGGGGTGCTGGGGAAGTCTGGAGAGAGGGCCTGACAAGGGGGTCATCGGCTCGTGCTGCATGCCTGGGCAAGTCCTCACCAGCCCGAAGGTCCTCAGCTGTCGAAGGAAAAATGACCCCGCACCGCCAACCCCAGGGGCCGCTGTGGGGGTCACAGGAGGGAAGGGATGAAGAAGGTTCCATGACTCTGAGTCACAGAGTGACTGTCCCCACCAGACAAGCCGTGCGGTTGGGGTGGGGGGGCCCGACGGCGGACACAGGAGAGGGGGATGGGCCTTGCTACTAGCAAGAAATGAGAGGGATGACAAAATGTGGAGCAGTGACAAAGAAAGACCACCTGTTCACAGAGGGTGTGAGTCTCTGCTGTGCGGGGCCGAGAAGGAGGTCAGCGTGTGGCCAGTTCTGCTCAGACAGTGACACACGGGGGGTAGGAGGCCGGGGGGCTTCTAGGTGTGCACTGTAATCCTTCCACACACACGGTCCACACGCCGAGGAAGTGAAAGCCTGGCACGGACGCTGGAAGCTGGGACCCATGGGCTCACGCACTGTCTGTCCCACTGAGGACATGGAGCGGCTTCACGCGTCTCTCCAGAAGAAATGTTCGTGAACGTTGCCTCCACAATTTCCCCTCGGGTCTCTGAACGAAAAATCCACGCAGCTCCAGAGGGGAGCATGTCCACATTCCCTGTGTGTGTGTTGACATTGCAGACGATGTCATTTGTCCCATTCTTTTGGCCATCCCGAGGCACCCTGCCCTCTAGTCTTGGAACACTGGTGGGGCCACGGTGCTCACGTCAGTCCACCCCACTGGCCAGCTACTTAATTTCTGACCCACATAAACGACGCAGGAATGGGGACAGCTCAGTGCCCCTTTGGGCAACTCTCCAGCCAGAAAACTGGTTGTGAATTATGTTGGGGTGGGCAGAATGGTAGAAGAAAGCTGTGTGTTTGCTTGCTCCTCTCACCGAACCTTGTTGAACTCCCAGCACTTTTCCCCCCTGTGGTAAAATATGCATAACATAAAATTTACCATTTCAATGGTTTTTTAAAAAAGATTTTATTTATTTATTTGAGAAAGAGAGAAAAAGCACAAGATGGAGGAGGGTCTGAGGGAGAAGCAGACTCCCCGACTTGGGACTTGATCCTGGGACTCTGGGATCACAACCTGAGCCAAAGGCAGACGCCCAACCGACTGAACCACCCAGGTGCCCCCATTTCAACTATTTTTAAGTGTACAATGCAGCGGCATGAAGTACAACATTCACATGGTTGTACAACCATCACCATCATCCATCTGCCGAACTTCTTCATCACCCTGAACTGAAACTCTCTCCCCAGGAACAGCATGTTACTCCCCATTCCCCGTTCACAGTAACATCGATGCTAACTTTCTGTCTCTATGAATTTGACTCTTCTAGGTATTGTTGGTATATAAACCATAGTTTACCCATGTTAGTCTATGTCAGAATTTTGGTCCTTTTCAGGGCTGAATAGTATCCCATTGTATGTATGTACCACATTTTGTTTATTACCAGCCTATCCTTACCATTCACTATCTGTCTGGTTCTATTCTCGGCACTTTCATGTATGGGTCAGAAGACTCGTGACATGAACATAGCATTTTCATTCAGGCAGGATGGCTAGACATTTTGGCAAGTAAATCAGTGTGCTACCAAATGATGGTGGCTTTTTGGTTAGAGGAAGGAGACATTTTTCAAAGACTGGTCTAATCTGAGATTTGGGAAGTGACCTGAAATATACAGAGTTTTCTGCCTACCTATGGATTTTCTCTCTCTTTTTTAAAGATTGTATTTATTTATTTATTTGAGAGAGAAAGAGACAGAGACAGAGACAAAGAGAGTGAGGGGAGGGGCAGAGGGAGAGGGAGAGAGAATCTCAAGCAGACTCCCCGTTGAGCGTGGAGCCTGATACGAGGCTCGATCCTACCACCTTGAGATCATGACCTGAGCCGAAACCAAGAGTCAGACGCCTAACCAGCTACGCCATGCAGGAGCCCCTATTGATTCTCTCTTCTAGGCTGTTCTTCTTTATATTTGTGTTTGAGCAGGTAGAGGGCAGGGTGAGTTACCTGTGATGGGTCAGCTCCCCCCCTATTTGTCAACAGCTCTGGTATCGCCTTGCCTATTTTGTACCAGATTGGGATGCCTCAACTTCATTAACTCTTTCTCTTATTATCTGCTATTTGAAATTTTTTTCTCCCTACCTTGGCAAATGTCTTTTGGAATGAAGCAAGGTATAAGAAATATGCCTTGTCTGTTATCAGTCTGTCAACTTGATTTCCTTTTGTTTGAAGTTATTGATCAATCTTACCCAACTCTTCCCCCACCTTCTGCCCTTCTGTCACCTCTCTGTCTCCTCTCTCTCCTGCCCCTTGTCCTGTCGACTTGTTTCCTTTAGAGCCGAGGGCTCAATGTCTTGTGTGGGTGCATCTTCTGGTCAGCGAAGTGGCCATTTAGAACATGCCCTGAATTCCCCAGGATTTTCTTATTCCTTTGATGCTCATTATTCTTTAGATTGGTGCTCTTTTGGACATCTTAGATTAATGGAAAGTTAAACTCTGGTAAGTGAGGGTTTGTGATATTTATTGATACAAAGGTAGTTTCTGATTATTTATAATGAAAAAAGTCTTTCAAAGACTCTCATCACCTACATGACAATGACCTATTGTGAGCATGGCCCACAAGGCTGGTCCTCTCCCCCAGGGACAGTCCAACGATACTCAACTAACCACTGTGGTCCCTTATATACACATTTCCCCCTCTGCTTGTGCCCAACAGCTCCCACGACCTAGATGTTTAAACAAATACGCCATGCGTTTTTCTGCCATGGCACCTCTAAAGCTTGGCTGCCTGCATTTATTTAAATGCCTGTCCTCCACCCCCCAGTCTTGATCTGAGCTCCTCCAGAGCAGGGAGGGGTGCACAACAAGGAATAAGTCACACTCCTTTTGTTCAAGCCGCTAACAATGACATGGGAAGACAAACATATCAAAGCCAAATACAAAATGAACGCATGAGGAATATGCTTTGGAGGAAGATGTAAGTGTACAGAGGGGGTGAATGGCATGGGGAGTTTTCATTAGAAATTGAAAGATGAGAAAGATCTGTGGATGAGGAAGAATCTGGGAGGGTGGGTATGTCTGCCTTTTGGAACAGCATGAGCAACGTCGTGGTGGCCAGAAAGTGAAGGGAACGGTGCATTAAAAAATGTGGCATTGGCTGTGGAGGGGAAGAAAGTGACTTGGGAACTGGGCAAAGCCTTGGATCCCCAACTGAGACTGTCAGTGTTCATCCTGGGGCAACGTGGAGCCATTGAGGGTGGTGGAGAAGGGTGGCTGCCATCTCAGTATGCCGTGGATTTGGGGTGGCCGTGCGGAACACAGGGACACCAAGGCAGAAGCTCTTGCTAAATAGAGCCGAGCTGATGGAGGTGGGAGGGGAGCCTTCCCTGAGTAGGAGTGTCACCTCCCGCGGCTGCCTCAGTGGGAGGAAGAAAGTGGGTGAAGAAGCATTTCTCCACCAACGGGGCCATTGCCAGAAAGCAAGTCGCTCTGCCAGGCGGTGTTTATTGTTCTCTGTCATAGTCTATTTTGTTACATAAGGCATCAGGCTGACCCTACCCACAGACTCTGTCCCACAGGCCTCTGTCGGCCTCTGCTTGGGGGCCTGGGATTGGGCAGCCGGGCTGACAGGTCCCCGACCGGCCCCTCCTGGGTCCCCCTGGGGTGGGCGGGCTCGGCAAGGCAGCTGAGCTCCTGGGTGGGGCTTCCACCCCCGGTGCTGGCTGAGGTCCAATGGCAGGCCAATTGAGAGGTCTCAAAAAGGGGTAAAAACAATTCCACACCCCATCATTTGCCCTGCAACAATCGACCGTCCATTTACTCCATTTATTTACCTTACCTGCAAGAGAACAGGAGTCTGTCAAAATAGAAAGTGCCAGAAGGAGATCGTTCATTGTTGAAGAAAGTAAAATAGAATTGGTACCGTCTGCCCCAAACTGGACCATCCGCTCCAGGACTGATGTTGTGATGGGCCCTCCTTCCCCTTTGGTCTTTAAGGGCTGGAGTGAGGGGCTGGGGAGGAGAGGTTGCTCCCCAGAGCTCCGGACTACCTCCTAAGTGAGGAGAGGTCTGAGTGGTGTCAGGACTCACCCTCGAGTCCAGCTGGAGACCGTGCAGGTCCAAGGACTCAGGCCCTGCTCACGAGACCAGCTGCAGCAGAGCACTCTGGAGTGCGTGCGTGTGTGTGTGTGTGTGTGTATGTGTGCGTGTGTGTGTGTGTATGTGTGTGTGTGTGCATGTGTTTGTGTGTTGGGGGTGGGGCAGGGAGGAGGGTTGGTTGGGTGGAGTATGAACCAGAGATCTCTCTTTTGACCTGGTGCCAGTTTGGACCCACCCGGTGGGGCCTGGTCTGCCTGGGATGTGGAAGCCGAGGGTGGGCCCAGCGCCGGGTGGCTGAGTGGGAGCAGGCCTTCCATCCACAGCCAGAGATGCCCCCCCAGGGACTGTGGGGGGCAGACCCCTCAAAGCCAGAGCAAGAGACCCTTGAACCTATGTTTGTGCATCGAAACAGAAACCAGCTCCCCCTTGACCGCCCTGGTAGAGCCCGGGAGCCCTCAAGCCCACCCCCCAACTGTGCGTTCAGCAAACAAAAATGCAGGACGGCCCCTCCTCCGCACCCCTGCTCGGGCTGGATGCAGCAGGGAACACGGCGGAGGAATCCTGTCCCTCCTGAGCTGCCATCCCCCAGGAAACAAATGAGCGCTCACACAGGAGGCCGCAGCTTACAAGCATTTCCCAATATGCTAATTCATGGCCTTCCCACCACAGCCACGTGAGAATCTCCATCTTTGGGACGGCGAGTGATTTAGCCCAAGTTCAAAGCAGATAACGTCATCCAGAGGCTCCCCCCCCCCCCCGCCCCATATCCTAACTCTCAAGGATTTGTGCCGAGTAAGTAAAAATACGCAGAAGCACTTTGTCAACTCCAATGCACTGAACGCGATGGGGTTCTTCTCGCGACTAAGAGAGAAGTCCGAGGGGAGCCGGAGGTGGAGACAGCCGCTCCCAGGTGTGCTGCTCTCTGGTTTGGGGGACAAGGTTCTTTGCTCCCCTCAAGTGCCTGTCTCCCGAATCCCCCTCCAATCTTTCTGCGGGCGGCTGAAGTGTTTGTTTTGGAGGCCGAAGGACCAAACTTGTACCAGCTCCGACGGGTTCCCCTCTGGACAAAAGGCAGTGCCCTGGGACCCCTCTGCACACAGGAATTCGTCCTGTCACCTCTGTGTACCATCCATAACCCTAAAAGACTGCCCTGTCATCTTATCTGGCCAGCGAGGTTTTAGCAGTCCCTTCATTAAGCCTGGAGAACAAAGGCGGCTGGGTGAGGGTCTCGGAACGTCCAAACACCCTGTCACCCCGAGTGTGAGGCTGAGGCGGCCCCGGGGAGGGCCGGGCGCTGTTTACAGATGGGGGCAGATAACGGCGGAGGGAGGTCGCCCAGTCTTCTTCTCCATCTCCTGGCCTGGGGAGGGGGGGCTGACCACCCCGACGCTCCAGCTGGCCGGAGGGGGCTGGGCAGGGGGCGGCTTTCTCGAGCTCAGCAGAGGAATGCAAGCAGAGCCCAGGACCCTCGTCTTCACACCCTGAGAGAGAGGAGGGGCTGGGATGTGGGGGCAGGGAGCCCCACAGAGACCAGGAACGGGATTTTATAACAGCTCATCCACTGCTGCAAGGGGCTGCTAGGGGTGGGGAGAGTAGCAAGCAGGAACAGGAGCGAGGGGATTATAGTCTGAGTCACCCCTTCTAGGTGAAAGTGTTCTGAGAGATCTCTGGTTCATACTCCACCCAACCAACCCTCCTCTCCCTGGGACAGGAATCCCCTCTGTGTTTTCAGAGACATGGGGCTACCCAGGGCTGCTTGGATGCCACCAGGGGATGGGGAGCTCACTCCTCCAAGGAAGGGTGGTCTGTCCCTTTAGGAGGGCAGCTTGACAGAAAAATCTCCCCAAGGCTGGGCTGTCATCTACCCTCCCTGACAGCAGGCTGAATGTTTGTTCACCTTGGCTTTTGTGCTCTAACTTACTCCCAGGCTTTAGAGAGAAAGTTTCTATGGATGAATTGTTATGATTCTCATTACCACCCAAACTAATGATAATCATCACCATTATTAATGATAATTCCTTGCACTGAAAGAGTACTACCTACTTTTCACAGTGCTTTCACACTCAAGAGTTGATTTGCTCTTCTCCACAGTCATGTGAAATGGGTATAGATTAACCTCATTGTTTTCAGACAAGCAAACTGAAGCCTGGGGAGATGAAGTCACAGGCACCAGGCCAGTAAGGAAGGGGTGTGGCCAGACCCCCAGTTTCCTAGCTCCTCGTCCGTGACTAGCTCTCACCATCTCTAGACATTCACAAGGGCTAACTTCGCGTTCTGTGCTAAAAAAAGAATCCCTCCACCTTGAAAATTATGGTGGTCCTATTTCCCACCCCAAAATGGACAGGCATTGTCCCAGGATTCCCAATTCAGTATTCAGAAACACATTTGAGCTTAAAAGCTGGAAACGTTTGCTTTGAGGAGTAGTGAGGTCCCTGTGCTCGGAGTTGGACCCGTGTGAGTTGATGAAGGGTTTGGGACAGACGTGTTCCAGGACATCTGAGGGCCGGCTGGGTGCTGGAGTATAGGATAATAAGTTCCTTTTGAGCTTTAGCTGTAGGAAAACTTGCCTTCCAGTCCCCAGCCTCAGCAGCATTTGCTCTGTTTGACCTGGAACATCCATCTTTTCTTGCCCTCGGATGTTGGGCATGTTCTCAGACCTTCCAACTCAGACTGAATCACATCACCAACCTTCTCGGTTCTCCTGGCTACAGAGGGCAGATCGTGGGACTTTTTGGCCTCCATCATTGCATGAGTTAATTGCTATAATAAATTTCTCTCTCTCTGTATATATATCTCACATGGTTCTATTTCTCTGAGAACCTTGTCTAATATAATCCTTCAAGACTCAGCACAAACCGTGTTCTCTAGGAGCACTGTGTTGACCACCAGCCTCCCTGTCGGGCACTTACCCATGTCTTCCCTACGTTGCGTTTCTGCAGTATCGTGTACACCCACCCATTGGTTTGTCCAGATCACGTAGAAGGTTTGTCTGTGAATACGCTTCCCGGATGGGGGTTCTGGAGTCCCGCTAGGAAACCGTGTTCTCCTGCTCAGAAAAAGTAACTGCCTGATTGTCCCAACAACTTTGCTGGTCTGTATGAAGTCCCCCTATCCACTCTTAACCCTTCTCAGTAGCAAGTATGAGTGTTCATACACAGACAACACATGCACACACCACAGACACACACACACCACACCCAGCGACCACACACACAACATCCACGACACACACAACATGTGTGCGTAACGCACAACGCACAACACACGCGCTGCTCGGAACCACTTCCCGCTTCAAATTCCAACATATTTACAGCCTTTTCTGCCAACACAGGTAGTGGGCTTAGTGGTCACTGGCACTCAGTCAGGTTCTCTGGGTTCTAATTACTGTGACTGACTCACTGTGTGACCTCGGGTAGGTCCCCTGACTTCTCTGGGCTTTATCTGTACATTGAAGGGATGGTTCTGTGATCTGGAAGGCTCCAGTCAGGTCTAACATGCTAAGGTTCAAAGAACAGGTGAAGAAAAGAGCACTCTCTGAGTCTTGCCCCCTCAGGAAATGTGGGGGATGCTTTCTCAGCCTCCCGGGAAGACAGGCTCACGAAGAGCCGAGGATACCACTGCAGGAACATAGGCCAAGGGGAGCGGAGACCGCAGAGCTGTAGAGAAGCTTCGGAAGAAGGACACATTTTGGAGGGAGACCTCAAATAGCACCCCCTGACTGGGGAAGTGGCAGGGTGCAGGGGAACAGTTGAGGTAGCTGTGAGCCCTCCCTTTCTGTCCCCGCCAGGCGTGGAGATGCTCTTCCCCTGCCTGAAGGAACAGTTCTTCCGCTGATAGCTCTCCATGCCCCGAGTGCAGCCCTGCCCTGTGATCGGGGAATCGCCCATCAGTCACCCCCTACCCCGGGGCAGCAGAGGCTTCCCCCTGGGGCCCCTATCCGGGCTGGGTGGGGAACCCACTTTCTGGTGTCTGAGCAGTAGCTCAGCAATCCCTACCTGGTGCTAGGAAACTTTCATTTTGGGATTCCAGAAATGTGGGACCTCTGTATGAACAGAGGGAGAAGGGCCCATATAGGGATAAGCATCTACGTCCGTGTGGACAAGTGTCCCCTCAGCCAAGAGGAAGTGCAGAGGTGAGTGTGAGCAGAGCAGGGGCAGGAGGGAGCCTTGGCCCCTGAGGACGCCGGGGAGAGAAGGGGCTGGTCCAGGGCCTGACCTAGAGCGCTCAGCTCCCAGCCTGGCTCCCTGGAAATGGAAGAGAAGGAGCCCACTATGTGTGGTGGTCGGGGGGCTGCCAGCCGGTCCCTCATCTGGCCTGGGTATGTGGGGCCTTGGGCTCGAATTTCCACCACACCAGGAAATAGCCCCTTTTTGGGAGAGATTGCAGGAGCTGTGGGAAACGGATTTGGGGACATTAGTCTTGATATTACTTCTTCCGATAAAAAGGCGTTGGCTTAACCTTTCTGTCTTCTGCTTAATCACTTTCAGAGGCTCATTAGACTTCGAGGAAGTAAAGTTTCAAACTCAAACCACATGCCGCCCTCAAAGCACAGACACCCCAACCCCCCTGCCCCAGCTACTACCACCATAGTGAAAGTCTCATCAGCCCCCAAGCACAGAACCAGTTCCTCGGAGGGGACACTGAGGGAGACCACAGTACTCTGAGGCCACCGAACAGCATGGTCAGAGCAGGGCTTCAGAGTCTGAGCCGACAACCAACGGCCGACTCTCCCAGACCTTACAGAGTGCCTGGCGCTGTTCCAAACTCACGGCATGCACTAACTCACGACGTCTCACCCAGAGGCATGTACCCTCACGATCCCTCATGGGGCAGACCTGAGCAGAGAAATGTGAAGTAACCTATTTCAGATCACCTGCAGCAGCGTGGCAAATCCAAAACCCAGACTGCCTGGGTTTGCAGCCTGGCTCTGCCATGGCCCTGCTGTGTGACTTCGGGCAAGTTACTTAACCTTGCTGAATCTCTTTCATCATGTGTGAAGTGAGCGTAGCACCACACCTGTCTCCTAGGGGATGACTGAAGTTCAGGTGCACTGCGGGCCTGACACGGTGCCCAGAGCCTAACCGGGGCCCATACATGCAAGGAACGGCTGAGTCAATGAGGTCCAGCTGAGATGCCACCACCGTCATAAGGTCTTTGTCCCTGAGTCTGCGCCACGTAAGTCTGTTCGAGAATGGGCAGCGCCCGGAAATCTCGGCATTTTCTGCTGTACCGTTGTGCAATGCCACACAGCTAGGCAGCAGGGGGGCCAGGATTCGCATTCAGATACTCTGGTTTCAGTGCAGCGCGCAGTGTTGGGGCCATGATACTGCCTTGCCTCCACCAGCAGATTGTGGGGTCCTTGAAGGCAGGAGTTTGATCATTTATGCTGATTTCCCAGCTCCTCACACGAAGCCTGGCCCAGAGTGCTTGGAGAATGTATTTGTTCAATGAATGGATCGATGAACATAGTCAATGGAGACCTTCAACACTCTGGTAGGTTTTCAAATTCCATGGGCAGACAACAAAATAGGAAAACATTTTCCCTGTATTCTTTTTTGGAGAAATTCTTGCTGGCTGCCCTGTTTCTCCCAAATGCAGTGATTGGACTCAAGGTCCCAGAACTTATTTCTCTTCTTTCTCTGACTATGTCTATCATTTCATTTCTCCCAGGAAGGGGGAGGGAACAGGTCAGTTATGGAACCTTCCACAGAGCAAGTATTTGTACTGAGCCTTAAAGAATGAGCAGGGATGTTTAGGCTTAGGGAAGCTCATGTTAGATTTCTTTTCATGTGGACCAAATGCTGAGTCTTGAAAGCAGGGGTTGTGCTTTGGCATCTTTTTATCTTATCTTTTTTATTCTCTGTATCTAGCACAGGCTGTTCATTCAATCCAGTCTCTATTATCCATCCACCCATCTACCCATCCTTTATCTATCTAACCTTCTTTATCCATCCATCCATCCATCCATCCACCCATCCTTCCATCCATCCTTCCATCCATTCTTCATCTACCTAATCTCCTTCATCCATCCATCCATCCATCCATCCTTCATCTATCCAATCTCCTTCATCTGTCCATCCATCCATTCATCCATCCATCCATCCATCCATCCATAGAATACTTATTGAGCACATACCTCAGAGGCACACTGAGGTCACTGGATGGGGGGGCCCAGAAACAAAATATTATCTTATTATCAATAAATAACCATGTCGAGGTGCCCAGTTGGAGGGCAATGAATTCCTGGCCCCTGTAGTATATAAGCCAAGATGGTCCATATGTGAGCATAAGAAGGGCTTCGATTGTCAGTGGGGGGTTGGAAGAGAGAGCTCTTCCTCAGGCTTCTTCAAGCAGAAAGTGCTGATAAGCTAGTCGGAGTGTTGGGATATCCTCAACACCCAATATCCTGATATCTTGTGTCCTTAGTCACTTAAGAATGAAACAACTCCCTCTTTACAGGAGCAAGACTCACTTGGCCCAGAAATGGCCCTTCCTTTCTGTTCAGGCCTCACATCCCCCACGGCTGCTCCTTCCTGGCCAGAGGCTCCAGCCCCCGCTTCTCGGCATGGACAGTATGCGCCTGGCTCACCAAACACACAGCCCCCTTGTTCCAGGAATGCAGGCGGCTCCTTGGAGCCACTACTGGAAATGGCCTCCCAACAGATGTGCCTTTAATTTGTTTCCGGGTCAGTGGCCCCCATGCCCCGAGGAGGCCGCCTCCCAGGCAGGAGGCCCCAAAATAGCCCTGTGTGTGCGTCCCTGGATGAGGTTATCCATCACTGCCCGGCCTCTGCCCCCGGATGCCTCACTCTGGTGGCTGGCTCTAATCGGACCACTTGATGTGGAGGTGGGGGAAGCCGGCTCTGTCCCCTCGGGTGTTGGCCCCTCAAAGGGCCAATTGTAACCACATGGAAGTGAGGCCTTCTGCCCTGGTCCCAGGGTCAGCCAAAGATCTCCCCCTAAACAGAAACTTCCAGGAAGGAAGTGTGAGAGATTTGCAAAGTTGTTACAGCCGAGTCCCTGATCTGAGGTTGCCGTGCATTTCTTCATCCAGTGTCCGTTTACTGAGCATCTACTACATGCCAGGTGCCGCACCATGCATCAGCACCTAGCCTCTGGTTCTCAAGGAGATCCTGCAGGGTGCACACAGTGTTCCCATTTTACAGGTGGGGAAGCTCAGCATCAGAGCGTTTAGGTCTTCTCCAACCCAAATAGTACATGAGGAACCAAGGTAAGCACCTAGGTCCGAAAAGCAGGGCCTTTTCCCAGAACCCCACCACCTCCCTGTCTAGGACAGAGAAGCTTGCACCAGCAGGCACCTGCTAAATCCGAATGTCTCCTCTAGCAACATCTTTGTCTATAAAATGCATATAATAACTGTCTGGCGGGACTGTTTGAAGGTTTAGATCAGATAATGCATGTCAAGAGCCCAGTGTCATGCTCTTCCCGTGTGGTGCTCAGTTAGTAAACAGTAGGTGCTCAATACATCAATACATAGAAAATATTCAATAGGAGGGGTGCAAGGACATGTGAATCACAGGGTTCTGTGTCCCCATGGAGAGCTCACAAGGCCCTCCTGACTCCCCCCTCCACTACCCTCCTGCATTGGCACTGCGGTGGGGACATTTGCATCACAGAGACCCAGAGAGGGGCGGTGACTGCTCTACCAGAATCTGGAAGGTAGCAGGGCGGAGGCCTGGCCAGCGCTTTGTCACTCAGCCATGCTGCCTGCAGAGAGGGGCTTGCTGAATGGGAGTGTCACCAGATGTGTTCAGATGATCAAAAGCGGAGCTATAATCATGTCAGCACCTCTCCGCAGACAACTTCCTGCGCCTCCACGGTGGCTCCCCATTGCTGTTGAATAAACTGCAAACTCCTTCTCCTGGCCTCCAAGGTCTTTCTGATTGCAGGTGCTGGAGTTGCTGGCCCGAATTCTCCTTTCTGGCGTGCAGCCCTGAAGCGCCACACGAACTAGATTGTTCCATGTGCTCTGAACACACCTGTGATTTCATGCTGACAATCCTCTCCTCAATTATTTTCCGGGCTTGGGATTCCTTCCCCTCCTTCCTTCTTTCCTCAGGTTCTGCCTCTTGAACAACCTGTTGTTCCTTCCTGGAAGGCTTTCCAGCACCTCATCACCACCCCAGGGGTAAGCAATCCCTCTTTCCTGGTGTTTCCAAATTACTTCTTATATAACCTATGTCCTAGGTCAGGGAGCCACAAACTACTGCCCAAGGGCCAAATTGGCCCACGGCCTGTTTTTGTAAATAAAGTTTTATTGGGACACAGCCATGCTCATTTGTTTACCTGTATTATCTATGGCTGTTTTCACACGACAGTGGCAGAGGTGAGTAGTTCCTTCAGAGACCTTATGGCCCACAAAGCTGAAATATTTTGTATCTGTTCCTTTACAGAGAAGCTTTGCCCAACCCTCTCCTAGTGTGATCAAGTGATCTGTTTCTGTTTCCGCCATAGGTATCCAGTTGGGAGCAAGGTGAGGTCAGGAGCACATCATCTTTCCTTCTCTACCCCGGGTGCCTCGTACTCTGCCTGACATACACAGTGTTCGAGGAAGGGCCAGCCAACTGGACGGCAAGGATGCGCGTCCACACATGGTCTGTGGTCTCACTTCTTTGTCATACTGCGGTGTGGACGCAAGCTGCCCCTGCGATTCTGACACTGAGTGGTCTCCGGCCGATCAGGGTCTGGGCTCTGTCATGGGTACCATCAGAAGCACCAGAGAAGAGTGGTAGGTGCCACTGGGAAGTCAGTGATTGACTGAGGTCTCCATTGGAGCTGAGGAAGTTGGTGTCCCCCAGCATACATACATCCATGGGAAAGAGCGGGAAAAGCTGGGTTTAGGCGTAAGGACTTCTGGATTTGGCTTCCAGATGCCATTCTCAGCCGCCCCGCCTGTGCAAAAGGGTGCTGGACCATCCCGGAGGCCAACATCTCCAACACTTCATGGTCCGCTTCCACCCCCCAGCCCAGGGCCGTGCTGAAGCCCGAGTGCCCCAGGGAGACTTGAAACTTGGGTTTGTGCCAGGGAAAGAGCGAGCAAGGAGGCCTCCAGCCAGAGGGACAGCCGTGGGCTCGCTCTCATAGTGGCTCTTCTGCAGGACTTGTAGGTTCCACGGGAGGTCCAGACGACCCAGGCCATCTTCCTGGGGAAGGGTGGCAGCCCAGGCTCTGCTCTGGGCTCAGTGGTCATACTTCCAGAACTCCAATCTGGGCTGTGAGGATATTTCAGGAGTGTGCTGGGATGTTTGGGGCTGGGAGAAAGAATTAGAAGAGGAAAGAAGGAGGGGCAAGCAGCAGGACTATCTGGGGGCGGGGGGCAGCGTTAACTCATTTAATCTTGACAAAAACCTTATGGGGTTAGTTAATAAAAACTACCTCTACTTCACAAGTGGGGAAACTGAGGCATGGTGAATTTAATGAGTATTTCCAAGGCCAAGAAGTAGGTGCCATGGTCCAGAACCTCAGCTCTCAACCTGTATGCTACCCTCGGCCATGCCCTTGTCCTTTGGAGCCCAGATACGCTCTGGCCGTCAGCATGGGCATCACCAGGGAGCTTGATAGAAATGCAGATTCTCAGGCCCCCACCCCAGACTTGCTGAAGCAGTGTTTTAACAAGAATCCCTGGAAAATTCAGACACACGCACAGCTTGAGCAGCCCTACCTGAGATCATGGAGCCTTCCTAGGGCTCATGAGGATGCTGGAGCTCGGTGAGATTAAGTAAGTTGGCAAAGGTCACGTGGAGAGGAAATGCAGAGGTGCGACGCTTGGACTTGTGTCCAGGCGCCAAGCTGGAGGTGCTCTCGTGAGCACGCACAGCGTTTGGGGAGAGCAGGAAGCTTCAGTAGAGTTTCAGTCCAAGTTCATATTCATGTGCTTGACAGATGACGCTTTCCTGTAGAGGACAGGCACCAGGACTGAGTAGCCTGGTGGGAGTTTCCACCGAAATAACCCGTGGCAAATAGAAAAAGACCTGAGTGCAGTCCCACGTGGGCTTCAGGCCAGGAGCAAGCAAGAGAATCCACCATGCTGTCAGAGTGGGACAGAATTTCCTCGGCAGGGGGTCGGGGGGTAGGGAGGGAAGCCACCGTGACCTACCAGTTGAATCCCAAATCCCCTTTGTGGCATTCTTGCCAAGGGACCGCCCAGTTTCTGCTTGCATACCTCCAGCAGCAGAGAGCTCACTTCCTCCTGAAGAAGCCAATTTCCTGTCTAAGCCCCCTGACTCCTGAAAAGCCTTCTTTGTGACAAGCTGAACTCTTCTTTCCTGAAGCTTCCAGACTTCCATCTTAAAGACACAGACGGCTCTTCAGATACGGGAAACCAACATCTCGCCCAGTTCTGAGGGCTGGGGGACTGAGGGGGATGCCCCTGTCCTTTGTGTGGTCCTTGTGGAGGAGGGTCCCAGGCTGGGGGGGGGGCGGGGAACGGATGTCATCCAAGACCACCTGAGAAGAGCCTGCTGGGGAGGCGGGGAGGATGGGCAATGGGTAGGGAGGTTGGTGCCAGAGACTTGGGGGCAAGAGGGGTGAGGCGAGAGGAGCAGGCTGAGGTGGGTTGGGGGTCAGCAGCCGCTCTGTTGTGTGGTGTTTGGTCCAGAGCCTCCCTGTATGTGGTGTTGTGCTCACTGCTTGCGGACACGCGCGGGGCCATGCGCGGGGTCAGGAGCGCATGTCCCTGAGCCTCCCAGGCCAGCCGGGAAGAAGGGGCTCCTTGCTGGGTGTGAAACGGGCCAGGACTTGGCACCGTGCCCTGGAACAGATAACACAGCTTTTCTGAATCTTATCTTATCCATGAAACAGAAGCAACAATAACCACATCCGAATTTCCGTGGTGATTAGTAAATTCTCAACTGCATGGAATGTGGTCCTCACAGCGCCCGGCACCCAGACAAGTTTGCAGCCTTTGAAAGTATTTTATTTTTCCCCCACGGGCAGCAAAGAGAGGAAAAGATTTTTGTTTCTGAGGCATGTGTGGAGCCAGCCCTCACTTTCTAAAGCAAAGGGGTGTCCTGGCTGAGTCATTTTTAACCAAAAGCCATTTCCCTCAAGGGTTGAGACGCCAATTTAGAATCCATCGGTATCTGTTGTTTCCCCATGACCCAGACCCCAAGGGCTTCATGGGTGCCATCTCATTTCATGGGATCCTCCCCACAGCTCTTGGTGAGGTTTCCATTCCTTCTCTGCATTCCCGGCACAGGTTCCCAGGGCACAGGTTCCCAGGGCACAGGCTCCCAGGGCTTTCAGGGAGCCTTTCTGAGCTGGGTGCTTCCTCTAATCCCTGACCGCCCTGCGCTGTCTCCGGGACCAGGGGCCACGTGCGGCAGGCCCTGGTGCTGGCAGACGTCCCCACCTCTGCTGCGTGGAGGAGGGCAGGAGGATGGGGGTCTCCCCACTTCTTCCAGGGGGGATCCTCCCTCCGGAAAGTGCAATCAGCTGCAGCTAATCTACCCAAACGGGGCTCTGGCAGCCCCGCCGTCCAGGCCAACATGCAGCTCCCCCTCCCCAGGCCCCTTTTCTGAAATCTGTGATCTTCCTGCTTGAAATCACCTTTAATTTCCCTCAGGAATGAACAAGCATTTAGAGGGTTGGTTTCAATTACACCTGGAAAAAAAAGTTTGACACAAATTTCAAGCCAAATAAATTAGGAAACCACAGAGCTGGAAATACAAAGCGAGGGATGGAGAGAAGCCGACCTTGGCTCGCTGGGTGCACGCAGCCCCTCAGCCTGGCCGCCAAGGCCACCTTCTGGGGCTTACGGTTCCTAAAGGCTTGGGCTTGGCTCCCCGCTGCTCCACAGTGTGGGGCAGGCTTTCCTTCCCCTTCCCAGCCCCTCTCCCCCAGGAAGACTTCCTTGACTGCCCCAGCCACCACTGTCTCTCCACCTCTGAGCTACTGGAGCCTCAATTCTGTGGTGACTCCCTAAGAAGAGAGAAGGACCATGTGAGGACCTCTTTTCTCCTAGCTTTTTCCCACCCCCAGCGAATGTTCACAGGTGGGGAAAACAATGAACCCTCTTTCTGTTTTCATGTGACGAAACTGATTTCCTTTACTTGAGCCACCATTGTTTCTCCTTCCTTCCCAGCTGAGAAGTGTCCCGTACTCCTCGGTCTCAGCTTCAACAGCACCTCCTGAACGAAGTCTTCCTTGATTGCACCAGCCAGGTGGAGGGTGAGTGCCAGAGGGCATCTGAGGCTCCCTGCCTATCCAACTCCAAGATCCCCGGGCAGCCCTCTGCCCTCATTGCTAGGGTCTGGCTGCAGATGCCGGACCTGAGACCCCCATGACCAATGGCAGCCCAGCACACACAGGTGTGCAATCACCACCTGCCTGTGATCCAGCCCCCGAGGGGATGCGGCCTCTGAGGGCCACGAGGTCCCAAATAGATACGATCAAATGGTCTGATAACCAGGTCCCCAAAGATGGGTCAGGATCAGACATGTGGCCTTGCCAGAAAAATCATTTCATTCTGACCCCCAAGGACCAAAATGGGGCTGTCACGGGAGTGTGGCCCAGCTTCTGTCCCGTGGGAGGGGTGGGTGTGGGTCACCTGGGGGTGGTCCACTCCTCCTCCCAGAGCTGATCCTAGGCTTGGGCACCACCACCCCCCAGGTGTGTCAGAGCTCTGCCTGCCCCCTGCCTTGCCCCCAGCTCATGCATTTCATTCGGTCCATTTCCATCCTCCTCTCCATCGGCATGCCACCCCCGTGGGCCTGCCCCCCCCCTTATACCCCTGGGCAGTCCAGAGAGTCAATCTCCCAATTCCAACATGACAGCCAGACCAAGCTTTTGTCAAGGAGAAACCATATCACCTCCTCTGCTTGAGGTGCTGAGGTGGCTCCGGGTCCCTGCAGCTCCCGAGCCTGGCACACAAGACCCCTCAGGCTGTGGCCCATCAACCTTCCCTGGCTCATCAGCTGCCTTTTCCTGTACCCCAGCTCTGCCTCCCATTCTCACCCCACCTCCCTGCCTTCCCCACTCCTGCACCTTTGCGCACTCATTCGCTCTACCTGGAAGACCTTCTCCCAGCTTCTCCTCTGCCCCGGCTGAAAACTCTCAACTACTTCTGTCTCAGCTTAGATGCAGCCTCCTCCAAGAAGTCTTCCAGATTACTGCGTGGCTTGGGTTATATACTTTCCTCCACAGTCCCACCAAATCTACTTCTATCATAGAATAGAAGTAGATAGAAGAAGGAGTAGAATAGAAGAAGGAGCAAGCTGTCTTACTTATTTGTGTTAATGCATTTTCTCCATCAGACTGTGACCTTTTTGAGGATAAGGCTTTTATCTGGTTAATCTGCGAATTAATAGTCTGGACCTAGCAACTTCTATAAAGATTGGTAGAAGGAAGGAAAGGAGAACTAGAGAAAGGGTGAAAGAAAAGCAAGACAGGAGGAGGGAGGGAGGGGGAAGAGCTGGTGGAAAGCCTTGAGATACTGAGTCCGGTGGCACTGGTCTTGGCTGGGGAGCAGAGAGGGAGACATGGTGAGTCGGTATTTGCAAAGGAAGCTGAGCTGATTCAGATGCTTCTGGGAAAAGCCCAACCTCCCAAGTTTGAACTCCAAGACCCCCACAGTCTGGCCCTGATCCCTCCAGGCTTATCTCTCATTATGAATGAAACACACACACACACACACACACACACACACACACACTCATACAGCTACCCCTTCATACTGCTGCCCGTGGCCTGGCCCCATCACTAAGCTGCCTGACTCACTTTCCCATGTTTGTGCCATTCAGCCCCCCTGTCCCACCGGGGAGGCGCCCTTACCCGCTTTGAGGGGCTGTCCTTGGCCATCCTTGGCATCCAGCATGAAGAACGCTCAGCTCTGGGAAGACAAAGTAGATGATAACATTGCGGGGTCATGAGTGCTATAGCAGAGGGGCTTCTGGGATAAGCTGGAGCTTCCGAGGCTGCTCAGGGCAGGAGTCAGACAGAGCTTTGCCTAGACTAAGACTTGGAGGATGCGGGAGTGGGGGCACCCCGGACCCAGGAGGAGTGTGAGCTGGGCAGATGGACACAAAGGACATGTGCTTTGAGGCATCTGCTGTCCTTCCTCTACCTCCATCTGAGAATTCCCTTCCATCCTAGAATTTCCCTCTTCCCTGAAATCCTCTCTCTGATGGGTATAGTCCACCTGTCTCCTCCCACCCAACACTCAGCACCCAGCACCCAGCACTCAGCACCCAGCACGCAGCACCCAGCACTCAGCACCCAGTACCCAGGGCTGCCCTCTCTTAGCTCACGGCTCTGGCTCCAGCTGTTTTCTTTTAGGTCAGCAGTGTGAACACACATCACCGTCTTGCTCCTACTGGTCTGGAGCTCTCTCAGCAACAGGCAGCTCGTTCTTTCCCTGGTGGTCGCTATAGAGCTCAGAACAGGTGCTCAGTACCGACCTGATGAACCCAAACACAAGCACAGCTAAGACTTCTGGACGTTGTGCTGGGTACCATGCAAGCAAAGATAAAAACCCATTGATAAATGCATGCAACCCTTTTCCCAACTGGGATGCTGCAAGAGAGAGAAGAAACCAATGCCCCCATGAAAATCTCCAAAAGGGGAAAGCCAGGTCTCAAATGCAGGTTGCTTGGACTCCTAACCTAGCCTTTTCCCTCCAAATGCCCCCAATACCCTCCCTGCTCCTAGGGTTGTCCCAGGACCGGCAGGAAGACTACGTGCACAACACCTAGAGGTCTCAGAAGGGCTTTGCAGACAGAGACACCCGTCATGAAATCCTGGCTGCTTCCTGGATGAGGAGGCAATGCCGGTGAGGGCCCAGGTGCCTAGTGATTGGGATGCGGGCCTGATCCTCCCTGTACATGAGTGACAGGGACCACAGCCTCCGACAAGCTCAGAAGTGTCCCAGGAGGATTTGGAAATTGGAGAGCAAAGTCAGAAAGTCCCACATTATCCAATTTTTCTGGCACCAAAATTCCTGCGCTCCCCGCTCAGTGGTCATGAGCCTAACCCCGGGCATACCGTTTCAATGATGTCAGCGCATGAAATCAGAATCAGAAACACATGCATGAAAGGGTCTGTGTGGGTTCAGCGAACCTGGGAAATTGCACTTTGAGGGGAAGACCCACCGGATGGGACCCTTAGAACTCCAGAGCTCTATGCCATGTGTGTTTGGCGTGGCCCTTGGCACCAGGCACACCCCTTGCCTCACACCCCCACACCCACCCAAGGACAGTGAATGCCAAGGGCTTTGAAATCATTTCAGCAGCTGCTCGGTACCCCCAGAGCATATAACAAAGCCAAAGTAGGATTCCAGGGCACGAAGTGTTTCCACGTCTGTCCCTTCAGCTGCATCCACAGCACTGGGAGCTGGGCGCGCAGGGGTGGGCACCCCCCTTCTCAGGTGCACCCCAGTCCTGAGAGATAAGATGCTTTGCCCAGGGGCACCTCATCCGTTCAATTCCACAATCCCTTATTGCCGCTGACACAGCACTGGGCGCGGTGACGCTTTGCACGCTTCATCTGATTTAATATTTCACAACAATCTTGAGAGGCAGAAATAATTATCCTCCCAGTACAAAGGGGAAACTGAGGCGCAGGGAGACAAAGCAATTCGGCCGAAGTTGCACAGTGGGTCGGCGGCAAATCTGAGACTCCCACCATCTGTCAGGTAGCTGGACAAGCTGTCTCTGCAGAAAGCGGAACCAAAAAGGACACTGTTGTCCCCGAGCTACTCCTTATCTGCCCAGGGCAACAGGCCAGCCTTGGGTGGCACGAGCAGAATGAAGAGTCAGGAAGCGAGCCGACCCATGCTCCTGGCTGGCCCCACCGGGAAGACCCGCCCGGCATCTCTCTCCTCCTCCCCCAAGAATCTGAGCAATGCCTGATGATGACGCGTGGCACAGCCCCTCAGCTGCCCCCAGGGGAGGATTGGGCTCTGAGCCTTCCCAAGCCAGGGTGGGCTCCGGAGACGGGGGGCTGGGTGTCCTTTGGGATGAATGGAGCCCACAGTGACAGAGCAGGCTTTGGGCTGGAGGGCAGCCCCACCAGCATAACTGCCTCATTGTGTGGCCCCCATCGCAGGAACCCACGGGGCCACATGCTAATGAGCCAGCTCGTGGGGGGCGGGCGGCCACGAGCCAGACTCAGCCCCAGAGAGACACCCTGGGCACACCCTCACCCCTCGGGACTGCCACTGGCCACGACCCAGGGGGAAGGCCGCCTGGGCCTGCGCCCCTCCATGGAGACAAGTCTCCAACGCCACAGGAATGCAGATTTGCGCCCTCAAACCCTTGCTGGTCCAGGCTCCCTCCAGAACCGAGCAAAATCCCGTGCGTGCGCACACGCACTCAGGCAGAGTACATGGCGTCAAGGCCTAGGTGCATCCCTGGATGCAAATGGCTCCCCAAACCTTCCTGGCAACATGCAAATAATTACAAGATTACCCCAGAGCTGGAACGGGCCGACCTGTGTCCCAGCCATTCTCCTCTGTTGTCTCATTTGATTCTACAGCCCCCTTTGGAGGTCAACAAAGCAGAAGACCTCTTCCCTGAAAACATCTTTTGTAGACGAAGCAGCTATGGTTTGGCCAGTACAGGGGACTTACACCAGTTGGCGACAAAGCTGGCATTAAAAACGAGCCCTTGTGTGCTCTCCCACCCGCCCCCATCCTGGGGTCCCCAGCACTTGCCCGCCTGCCCTGGGCCTGGATTCTCCCCGCTGGATGCTGCCTGGCTCTCCATTCTCACTGTTCCTGTGTTGTTCTGGAAGCTCATGGCAACCTGGGTTTGGCCTTGGCAGCTTGGCTCTTGGGTCCTCTTACCCCAGCTGGGACCGGTCCCAGGGTTTCCTCCTGCTCGGGGCCAGCGAATGGAAGATCACAATGGGTAAATGACAGTGACCGGGAGAGAATGCTTCAACTTGGTTCTACTGGGGGGGAGAGCTGTCCACTCAGACACCCAGGGCAAAATTAATCTGCCACCTTAACTGGCACGACAGAGGTGGGAACAGGGTGACAGGAGACAATCTTGAGGAGTGCTGCTTGCCTAGTTTTTGCCTTCTGGGGATAGGAGTCCTCACCGCATAAAGATCTGTGGGGTGTACTTGGCCTAGATATATATCCCAGACTTCTCCATTGAGTTTTGTTTTAATTCAGAACTCCTAAAAAAATGGCAAAAGACACTGAAAATATCTTAGCCCCTGCTGTCAAAGGTGAGCGATATACCCTAGACCTATGCAGTCATCTACCATGCCACGCCAGAAGTGGCCGAACCATCCCACCCAGCTGAGGCAGTAGGAAGGGGCGTGGAGGGACCGTCTGTGGCTGGTCTGCTCACCCTGGGGTCCTCAGCGTCCCGCACAGAGCTGGACAATTTCATGTGCATCATACGTGATGTGGATGGCAATCCTTATTCTTCATTCTCTCCTATTTGGGTTAGAAATAGACTTGGTCTTCTGAATTCCTTTTGTCCTCATCCGAAAACAGGACAGATGTGAAAGGCCTGGCAAGTGTCTGTGATCGGGGCGAAAACATCTGCTTCCAGCCCAAACTAAACACATCAGCAGGAGCCAAGAACGTTCTACTGCACTCGCTACTGTTTGACTTCTTTTATTAATAACTTGGGAGGATTGCAGGCAAGGAGTTCTGGCAGGAATGAAAGGAAATGATCCAGGGGAAAAAAAATCTAACCCATAAATAAGTTAAAGTCACCGGTGGAGGGCGTTTGATCTTTTTTTTTTTTTTAGATGAAATATGGGAACTTCCCTTCAGAACCCTGCAGATGGAGGGAGAAGCCAAGGGAACTCTGTTCTTGGGGGTTACGGGGGGGCGGGGGGCAAAGACATGTCACTTTCAAACCATGGCCTCTATCGGCCTGTTGGGAGTTGGGGAGTTTAGCTTCGCCATGAGGAAGGCAAGAGCACGGAGTGGGCGGAAGAGCAGGACCTTTGGAATCAGGGAAACCTGAGTTTTAACCTAGTTTCAACCTAGTTGTGTGATCTTAGCAAGTTCCTTGGGCAAGTTCCTCCTGTTGGCTTTGTGTCGCCTGGGGGAAATAATGCCAGCCTCACAGATATTTGAGGAAACGGAATTTGATGGTGTGAACGTATTAATCAGGGTTAAGTATTCACTAACAGCCACAATAGAGGAACCTCGAACATTCAGTGGCATAGTATAACATAAATCATCAGCTCCGGGTCTGGTGCTGAAGAGCGGAGGCTCCCCTCTATCCTGCAACTCAGGAAGGAGGACTGCATAAGCGGATTGCCTGGGGCTGTGTTGGTTTACAACTGCGATCCCACCCTAATGCTCATTGGCCCCTCTCCTTCATTCTCAAAAGTGTCCTAGTTTTGGTGATAAATTATGTGAGCACTCAAGACTCAGGGAGCCAGACTCCCTCTGTCCCCTGATGCCACATCTCTACATGTGACATCCAAGATCATCCCAGCACAACAGGCCCTTAAATTCCACAGCCCAGAAGTGACTCCTGTCACCATTCTGCCCCCATTTTGTTGACTAGACTGGTTTCATTGCCTCATTTACCAGCCCAGGTGTCCCGACAGGAGCCCAGGAAGGAGAAGTAAGCCAGATATGGGTGTGCTGGCCTGAAATGAGCGTCATAAGATATCTTTTGCCCCCATTGTGTTCTTCCCCACCTTTCCTCTGGAGGCCTCAGCAATATGGGGAGAAGAATGTGGTTATGTAGACATGTCAGACCACAAAACATCAAGTGTTCTGGGAAATAAACATTTTTAGGGTAAAATGAAATCTATCCTTTTACTATTACCAAAAGCCTTTCACATCTGTGACCTCGCTTGAGCTTCCCAATAGCCCCATGGGGCAGATGGTGGATTTTCATTTATAAGAGAGAAGACTGGGATTCAGAAGCACACACCCATTTCCCAAGGCAATGAGATGACGGAGCCGGGGCTGAAACTCCAGTCCCCCACTCTCCTCACTGCTTTATCCCTCGCACAGGCCCCAAGAGTCCATGCTGGATTTCCTATGGGGCTGAGACAGGGGGCGAGGCCAGGGCAGAGGGGTGAAGGCTGCTCATCTAGGATCGCAGAGAAATAGGGGTGCGAGACAACGTAGGAGGCATTTTACCCAACCTCTTCCTCACTGTACTTGGGGAAACTGAGACCCAAAGAGGGGAAGTGACTTGCCTAAGATCACAGCGAGCTAGTCGGCGGGCTCTCCAGATTCCTACTGCAGTATTCTTCCTGCTGCTCTGTTGCAAAGTCAGAGGGGAGAAAATGAGGAATAGACTGTTTTCTTGGTCATTCAGAAAAGGGCAGAAGCTAACTAACGTAGGCACAGGGAACAAGGGAGTATATGATCTCCGCCATGTTAGTGGCAGGCTCGAAGACCCTCAGATGCTGAACAATGGCCAGTCTCAGTCAGCCTGCATTCCTGATTACAGGATTAGCCGGAGCCCCTGCCCACCTGAACACCCCACCCACACTCTGGGACTATATGAGAAAGGAATGAACCTCTGGTTCTTAAAGCCAAGGAATTCCTGGGAGCTGTTTATTGTAGCAGTGTAGATGATTCTAACATAGCCTTGAAGGCCAGATAATCCTCCCAGAGGAAGAGAAGGAAATAAATCTTTCTAGCTGGAAGGAACTAGATGCATAAACATGTAGATAGATATTCATCCATCTATTTCTTCTTTCAACAGGTAGTTACTAAACATGTGTATAGGTCCTCAGACTCTGTTCTGGGTTCTGGGCACGTCAACATGAGTGATTTACTTCCTGTCCTCAGGAAGCTCCCCATCTAGTTGGGCTGATCGCCGATCAGGATACAAGTGTTCACAGAGGGAAAGCATGAATACAGCCTGGATGGAAATAAAAAGGACTTATTTTGTAAAGAAAGTGATGACGGAGCTGACTTGCAGGGGGTGAGCAGTTCGAGATTGTCCAGAGCATGGTTTGGGCTTAGCGATAATGAGAGATGATGCTGTCTAGGAAGACACAGCAAACCAGATTCTGCAGGACCTTGGTTGCAAAGAGTTAGTACTCGGTCCTGTAGGCAATGCGAGACATGGAAGAACTCAGAGTGGGAGAACAACATGATGGATGAGTGTCTAAACATCTCTCTCTAGCAGCTGCAGGATGGATGAGGCTGGAGACTGGACTGGAATCCGTGTTCTTTGTGGACCCCACACTTGGCACAGTGGTCTGGTGGCCATCACCTCTCACCTCCAGCTTGCCCCAAGAGGTCAGGTGACTGATCCTGCTTAAAGCCATCTGGAGTTTGCCATCGCCCCAGATAGTCCATGCATGGTTTGGTCACCGGTCACCTGCCAACCTCAGCTTTTGTCACTCTTGACTCATCCTCTGTGTACCAACAAACCCATTGTTCCTCAAAACAGCATGTTCTCGCTTTCTTCTGGGCCCACAGAAGAACCCTCTGGTTCTCCTCACCTCCTAACCCTATCCCTCCCAATGCCACTCCTCCTGAAAATCTTAACCTAGATGTCCCTTCTACTGAGAAAATGTTTCTGTCCCCCAGGGCCAGGTGAGCTACTCCTGCCCTGGGTTTCCCCTGCAGCCTGCACTGTTATGGTGCTTGCCTCTTGATAGTCTGTGCTTCCACCAGATCATGGCAACAGGAAGATGCAATCCGAAACTCTTGGTGACTGTTCTGCCCTAGTGACGGGTGCAATATGTGGCAGGCACATTTACACAGGTCTTTACTGAGTGCATGACCAGAGGCAGGAGACCCCTCACGGCCATCCCGGCATGCGGAGCAGAGGGCTCGTGGACCAGCGTGGGGCTAAGGGGATGGAGAGAAGAGCAGGGGTCCGGGCCTTGCTGAAGACCTTGGCCAGTACTGTCAGTGGGATCTAACAGCTCTTCAGCTTTCGCTACCATTCTTACCAGCTGTGGCAAAGGAGGCCTGGCTTCCAGGAGTGTGTCCTAAGGGGAGGAAACCATAACATCATGTGCCAGATTGTAAAATCATTGCTCCTTATGCACACGTCCATGACAACACTCACCGTCTAGCCTTCCATCATGTCTTTAAGCTTCTCTCCTGCTGGACTAAAGACTCTTTGAGGGAAGGACTAGAGCATATCAAGGTCTCCATCCCCAGCTATCTGCAGAGTGTGGTACACAGTAGAATCCCTGGAAAAGCTGACCACGTTCACCAGAATTTGGCTGAGATTCAGTTCCTGGCTTTAAAGAGCTCACAGTGAGTTTCATGGGCACCTGTGGACACGAATGACTTTTCAAAGTGGGGGGTTGGCGGTAGGCATCTAAAGCGTTGGAATTGCTGGCAAGCACGGAGGGGTGCTCACTGGTTTGGATTTGGGGGAGTGTGGAGGGCTGCCCTTGAAGGGACAAGTCTGCCATCTGTTTCGATGCAGCATATCTAGTGTCAGGGAACAGGGTATTCATCACAGGGGGCTGACTCACTAACAAAATGCTACCAAATCTCAGTGCTTTAACCCAAAAAGCTTCATGTCTTGCTTCCATCCAAGGATAATTCAAGCTGGCAGGGATCCACACAGTCATTCAGAGACCCAGGCTCTTTCCACGTAGAGGTGGGTTTTTCAACCTTGGCTTACCGACACTGTGGACCCCGTAATTCTTTGCTGTAGGAGGCTGTCCTGTGCTTTGCAGGACACTTGGCAGCATCCCTGGCTGCTACCCACTAGATCCAGTGGGACACACACAGTCCTGGTTATGACAGTGTCCCCTGGGTGGTAAAATCATCCCCAGTTGAAAACCACTCATCTAGGGGCTCTACCCTCCTCTAGAGTCTGGAGTGCTTCATTGGATCCCCCACGTCTCCCCAGCAGAGGAGGAAAGGGAAAGCCCAGAGGGCCAGGACTGGAGGGGATGTATAACATGACTCCTCACATTCTGTTGGACAAGGTCAATCACATGAGTATGACTAATTGCAAGGGGTTCTGGGAAAGATAGCATAACTGTGTGCCTGGGAGGAAAGGGAAAGTAGTTTGGGCAATGATGAGCTAATTTCTTTCACAGGTCCTTAGAGTCCATGTATTTTATTTTCATTCTTGAGGATAAGAAAATGCGAAAATGTTTTTTTCCCAAATCACCAGTGGGGGCTCAGTAACGTTCTCAACCCTTCAACCAAACCTTCTAGAAGGTCTTGGCTTATCTGGGAAACAATGAAAACAGTCTCCTCCCACATCACACCCTCCTCCTGTCCTGGATGACTGATGTCAACCTAGTGACACCCAAAATTCTTGACACCCTCCAGCCACTGCATGGATTTTGTGTCTACTGCGTGACTGTGGCATCTTGGAGGGCTGCAGGGCTTGCCCTGGAGGACAGTGTTTCCCGGCTGTGGCACAGGCCTTGTGTAACAACTGCACTGAAGAATAGATATATACAAATGCCAAAAATAATTCAGCAAGAGCCGCAGGTGTAAGAATCTACATGGAAGTGGGGGCGTTGAGTGGGATTCCAGGTAGGAAGTGGCATGAAGAAAACTGTGGGGTGCTGGGTGAGCCTGGTAGTCGTGGGAAGCAGAGGGGATTTCTGACTGGACCAGAAAGTACCTGAGAGAGGATGGGGAGGACCAGCGTCGTGCAGGTAACTTGGGGTCATAATGGAATGTCAACACCAAGCCTCTACGCTGTGTTTTGCCGCTAGTGAGTAAGTGCTCTTGACTCTGGATGGACTGAACTCCCGCTACCAACAAGAATTTTTCCTAAAGCCCCTCTAGGAAAGTGGCCATTTGAACCCCACCAAGAGGCCCTATCTCCAAGAGTGTGCAAAAGCTTGGAACCCCTCCACACAAATGTTTCGTGTGGTGTAGCCGAGAATTAATTAGAAAAGAAAAAAAATCTCTCAAGTCAAAACACATATCTCACAACCTATTAGCATTAAGATTAGCATTAAAGAAAGTTGGAAACTATAACATTTTAAGCACAATTTATAAGTCTAATTTCCTGTGTGTCACTCTCAGATAATAAATGCTTTTCCTTCAAGCTGAAAAGTCTTGGTGGAGGGTGGGGGGCAGGGAGGGGGGAAGAAAAGAAAACGTTAATTTAAGGCCTATTAGTTTATTTTTAGTCGCCCAAGATCTAAGGGACTGAGAACATTTCCCTTTTCTGATAGAACACGCCTTCCTGTGTAGCAAGGAAGTCCCCTGACCTCAGGCCTCCTCAAGGTGCTACTGATTTTTGACAGAATTCCTCAGGCAAGGACTTTGAAAGAGGCTAAGCCGGGCCTGCGAGGGGAGGGCGATCTGAGGTCCTGAGGGACAAGGTTAATTGCTTGGAGCATTGGAGAATGGCGTGGAGAGGCAAGGGGATGCCGGGTGACCAGGAGGCCCGCTTCCTGTATTGCTCTGGAAGAAGTTCGTCGCCCACAGCTTCCATAATAAGACATTCCTGCTAATTTGCCAGGAGCTGAAAGGGATTTCTGTTTTTAGCTTTGGGTCTGTGGCAACTGTTTTGTTTTAAATGAAAATTAAATGGGGACATGGAGCTGGGGTTGGGGGATGGGAAGCAGAGCCATAATTGAAGTGCATTACTGGTAATTACCTCGTTCTTTCTTTCACTCATCATGTTGACAGAGAAATCTATTACCCAGCAGCTCCGTTTCCACAAATTGCCCTTCCCTGAGGACTTGGGGAGGGGGTGGGCCACAGTGGTGCTAGAGGAAATCACTGCTTTCTTCGAGAAAGTAGGCCTCCGGCCATCCTCAGAAGGGGCTCCAGCCGTCTCTCACCCAGAGGGAGGGGAAGTGAGAGAGGACCTTCAAGAGAGGAGGAGGGAGTCACCTGGTGAGAAGGGTCTTGTCCCAACTAGGCCTTATCATTGCAGATCCATTTGGAATGTTGTGCAGACGGATGGAGATAAAGCTTCATCACTATCTCAAAAAAAAGAGGAGTTGGAGGGGAGCCATTGACTGAAAGCTCTTGTGTATTTGTTCAACGAACTAGAGCTCTTCCTGTAGGAGATGAGCCCTGGCTGAGCCTTCTCCATCACGGCGACCGCCAGGGGCCCCACCTTTGCCTCCTTCCTCCATCTCTCACATTTCCCTCTCCAGGTGTGGACTGCCCTGCCCTCCCACTCTCACCTTCCTTCTGTACCTCCAGCCCATTGTCCTACTCTTTCCTCTTGTCTTCGAGCCCCGAGCTCCACGTGGCTTAACTTCCCGAGGGCTGGTTTCCCCTCAAACTCCACTCTGCCAACAGACCAGGTTGGAAGAAGTGGAAAGAGCTCTGGCACAGGCATTCCTCTCTGCCCTTCCCCATCCTCTCTTAGACTGAGGTCTCCAGCATGTGCTAGCGCTTTGGAAGCCTACCAGGCGGGAGGAAGGAAAAATGAGCAGGGGATGAAGGATCTGGGTAGAGTTTCTGCCTTCAGCCCTCTTCCATCTTTGTCCTCAGCATTGGCTCCTTCAACAACATACACTGAGCCCCCAATGTTAGTGAGGATTCAAAGACAGAGCAAGACACTCACCTTGCCCTTAAGAAGCTCATGGTGGGCCTGGGGGCTGAGGTGGGGTTGGGGGACAGCGTTTCATTACACTTTGAGCCTAAGGCAGAAGGTCGCCAAGGCTAAGGAGCCACGAGGCCTAATCTCTGCCCCATGTTTCATTCTGTGAACAACAATGCAGCATCCACAATAATTTGAAAGGCAACAGAAATCATAACTTCAGGGCCTAAAGGGAATATCAAAGGAAGATTGCATTTATAACACAGGGCAAAGCTTCTGAAAATCCTTTTTTAATAAAGTGATTTCAATCTCTTCTTAAAACCAGCTTTCCACTCTCTTCGCTTCCACAAGTAACTCCTTGTCTCATCCAGTATAAATCCTGCTCGCCACCTTAGTTCTTCCAAGTTTTCAGCCCGGCGAACCCTCGGTTTCCACGCTCCGTGCAGTGCCCCCGACAGAGGCTGCCACTTCAGGGTGATGGGAAGGTCTTGGCTTTGAGGCATTTCCTTGCCCTTCTACAGCTATTGTAGGCACATTACCCCATTCCCCAGCCCAGCTAGTCCTTGAACTTGAGAGGCACATTACAGGTGTCCAACACATGGACGCAGCTCTACACTGGAGCCTGGTTGAGACTGTGTCTTGGGGGAGGGTATGAATAAGGTCCATGGGTGCAGGCAGCTGCTGGGTGGTGGTGGGGGGCCCACACTGCTGTCCTCCTTCTTAAGACTTGGCACAGAGCAGGCGCAAAGCAGGGGAGAATGTCTGCCGATGGGACTGATCTGAGAATTACTTCCCAAAAAGTTGGAGAAGTATTAGCATATAAAGAGCTATAAGAATCTATATCAGATCCTGGGTAAATAACACCGGAGGGGACCCGGCAAAGGAGGGCTAGTCAAAGTCTCAAGATACGTCCTCCTTGGGTATCCTATGGGGCAGTGGCCCTGCCCCATTTCCTCACTCCCTTCCCAGAAGACCCATGTATCCTCAGAGAGGACCGGCCTGGGGGTGGGTGGGTGAGGGGGTTCAGATGCATTTTACAGGGAAATGACTTCTCCTGACTTACCTCTTTTCAGGTCCTGTATAGCCAGGGAAAGTCCCAGACTGCCTGGCTGTCTTCAACTTACTTGGCTAAGATCCACTTGAGAGGGTTGTACCCTCTAACTGGAATTATGTGACTTGTCTGAAGTCACCTTAAAACAACAATCAAAATCAAAGTGACCACTTGCTGAGTACCTACTGTGCACCAGGTCCCTGCATTTTTTCCCTAATCCTCAACACCATGGTGGGTACTGTTATCCTTACTTTACTTTTTATTTTATTTTATTTTATTTTATTTTATTTTATCTTATTTTATTTTTATTTTTTAAAGATTTTATTTATTCATTTGAAAGAGAGACAGAGACAGAGAGAGAGCACAAGCAGGGGGAGTGGCAGAGGGAGAGGGAGAAGCAGACTCCTTGCTGAGTAGGGAGCATGACGTGGGGCTCAATACCAGGACCCCGGGATCATGACCTAAGCTGAAGGCAGACGCTTAACCATCTGAGCCACCCAGGGGTCCCCTGTTATCATTATTTTAAAGATAAAGAAACTGAGGTTCAGAGAGAGTAAGCAGAATTGCCCAAGGTCACATAACTTGTTACAGATCCAGATTTTGAATATATTTTTTAAGATTTTCTTTATTTATTTGAGAGAGAGAGAGAGACAGAGATAGGGAGAGAGCACAAACAGGGAGGAGAGGGAAAAGCAGGACAGGGAGCCCGATGCGGGGCTCGATCCCAGGACCTTGGGACCATGACCTGAGCCGAAGACAGATGCTTCACTGACTGAGCCACCCAGGTGCCCCTGGATGCAGATTTTGAACTCAGATCTTTCTGACTCCAAAACCGAGGCTCTTTCTATGGACCCCGCTGCCTCTCTGAGCTGAACGGCAGTCAGCTTTCTCATCATCCTAAAGAAGAAGGAGGAGGAGGAGGTGGCCTTTTTGGACATTTTCTTCTGTTATGACTATTCCTTCCATCTTGAAGTTTTCACAGAGCATCCTTGTACGAGGCTACCCAACAGCTGAGACAGGAGCTGGTCCAACTGCTGTTTCAGACCCTGGTGCTAGAAGGCTGCCTGTGGCCATTCACAAGAGGAAAAGGACAAGGACTCCACCAGAATGTCGTTCCATCTCAGACTCACGCTAGCCAGCCTCAGGCCCGGGGAAGGGGGACTCTGCCCTACCAAGCTCTTAGCAGTCACAGAGGCTCCCGGTGGACGCTGAACTGTCAACTCCACATTTTTTATCTTGACAGGTTGCTGGGCACATTTTAAATGAATTGAACCTACCTGAGTCAGCTGAATTTAGTTCGGCATTCATGGACCACCGTTCTTGGCCAGGGGCTAGGCTGGAGGAGTTGGGCATTGAGAGAGAAACAGGGCACAGCCCTTGCCCTCGAGGAGATGGACTGTGCAAGCCAGCTTGGAAAGCACTTTTAGAGAAGCAAGAACAGGGGTGTGGGGAACAGGGGAGCCACAGCAGGACCCAGTCCAGCAGAGAGAAGGGCAGGGAAGAAGTACTTCTTGGAAAACAGGTAAAAGACTCCAGTGACATCTAAAAGGCTCCCAATCTGAGAAGTAAAGTGGGAATGCACAGATATTATGGACCTACTCTGTTTGCTAAGAGCCAAAGATGTAAAAGAAGAAGTGGGGTTTTGGTTTGTTTGGATTTTTGTTTGCATTTTTTTTTAAATTCTGAAAGAAGATGTCCATCTTTAGATGAATGGATAAAGATGTGAGATAAACACACACACACACACACACACACACACACACACACACACACTGGAATATTACTCAGCCATAAAAAGAAAGAAATCTTGCCATTTGCAATGACATGGATGGAGCTAGAGTATATTATGCTAAGTGAAATAAGTGAGTCAGAGAAAGACAAATACCATATGATTTCACTCATATCTGGAACTTAAGAAACAAAACAAACAAATGAACAAAGAAAAAAAGAGACCAAAAACCAGAATCTTAAATACAGAGAACAAACTGGTGGTTGCCAGAGGGGAGGTGGGTGGGGGGATGGGTGAGAAAGATGAAGGGGATTAAGGGCTCACTTATTGTGCGGAGCACTGAATAATGTGGAGAATTGTTGAATCACTATATTGTACACCTGAAACTAATATAACACTGTATATTAATTATACTTCAATAATAATAACTAAGAAAACCCAGGGAAAATCTCCCCTCTTTACTACCCAGGGTTGTACACACAAAGTCATGGAGGTTGCAAAGGCACACATGATGGCACCCTGTGGAAGATGGGAAGGGTGCCCCCTGGATTTGTGCAGGGCACAGCTTGTGCAACTGTATAGGGCAGCCCTTCTCCAGCGGGTAATTCTGATATTGTGTGGACACAGAGCCTGCTGAGAAGATAGACAATTCTCCCAAATCCCAATCTTTTCTTTGGTTGCAGGTGCTAACAAAAGAATAAAGGAGAAAAGAAAAGGAGCAGAGGATGACGAGAATTTCCTTTAATCCAATGTTTCCCCTAAGCACTGTTAACACTGTGCAAGCCTCCATTCTAATTGAGCAGACATCTATGGGGTGCTCACTATGTGCTAGCAACTGTGTCATATACCTCATATATATTACCTAATTTAAATCCTCAGAACAATCCTGTAGTAGGTAATGTTGTCTCCATTGGTGTGGGTAGCGAGCAGGAGACCTGGCAGATCACAGAGCGTGTGTCTTTTCCTCTAACCCACCCTGGCTTCCAAACAGCTAGAATTTGTTGCTGGCGTGTCCTTTTCGTTGAATTTCGGCAATGGCCTCCCAGTTCTGCAAGGTTCCAGGAATCCTCTTCCTTCTTCCTTCTGTCCGAATCCTTCTTCGTCCGAGGCGGCTCCCCGGCGCGGGGGTCACTGCAGCCAGCTGGCCGGCTGTGCCTCCCTGCGGGGGCTGGAGGGGCCTCCCAGGGGAGGCGGCTGGGGCCACCTCCAAGCTTCCCGCTCTCCCTTGGCCCGAAGCTCTCCCAAGGCCTGGGACGGGTTGCGTGGACTGAGCTGAACTCCCTCAGTAGCTGACCCCCAGCTACCCCTGGGCACGAACGTCATCCCTGCTGTTGCACAGGGAACTGAGTTTCCTACAGGACCACAGGCTGTGACAGAGTTACAGAGACCAGACCCGCGGCATGGACATCCAACTGGGTTCCAAGGGCACATTTATGCAGAAGTAGAGGCCATGTTCATAGACGGCCATGGGTGGGAGGGAACCGAGAGGGCACCCACTTCAATTCCTCATGGGACTGATGGAGAAATGTGGACCCACACAAGGGCAGGGGTCTGTCCAGAAACACACAGCAAGGGCGCAGGTCTCCGAGGCCCCGCTCCCTTGTTTCCTCGCTGGGGGCGCTCACTGTGCCCCACTGCGACAGGACTCCGTTCACTAGGACGGACGGAAAGGCCCCCAGGATGGGAGATCTCTCAGCTGTCCCCACTGGGGCTTATTTGTTAGAAATTCACGGACATAGATTTCCATTTTTCCAAAATGAATGCTTAAAATGCAAGCATCCTTTGTTCCGCTTGATCCGGGAAGAATAATTTTAGGGATTTCAAGATCTCACTTAACCAGCTTTACATCTTGATGAAATGCTGATTTTCATATTGTTCTCAAACTGCACAGTTGCAGAAGCCCATGCCAAGGGGAAGCAGGCTATTTCGAAGGAACGCGTTTACAATGTACATCCCCGGTGACAAGTCCGAGGGTGGACGCAGGGAGGCACAAGGCAGTGGGGAGGCGAGAGACGCTGCGAGTGTGGGCCGGGGCCTAGCTCAGCCCCGCTGGCCGCCGGGCCTCCGGGCCTCCGAGGACAGCTCAGCCCACTCAGCATCCTCATGTGTGAAATGGGCCTGCTTGCGCCCGCTTTATGATGTCGTGTGCGTCTGGGTCATCACAACTTCGAGCAGCGCCTGGAGCGGGGCCTGGCACAGAATAAACACATTTCGATGGAATGAATTGGCAATGGCTGTCCCAGGCCCTGTTTTGAGAAGATTAGGGAGGCCTCTTCCTGGTATAGCAGGAATGTGTATGGTGATTAAGGAGCAGGGTCGGCCATGGGCAAGGCTGGGGTGGGACAGGGGCCGTAATCCTGACCCTGGACCAGATGAGCTCTTACTCCTGCCCGTGGTGAACGACATCAGGCTCTGTGTCCACACAACGTCAGAATCACCCGCTGGAAAAGGGCTGCCCCGTACGGCTGCACAAATCCAGGGGGCACCCTTCCCATCGTCCGCAGGGAGCTGTGGGGTACAGTGGCGCTGGCCGGGAGGCAGCAATGTGCCGCCAACGGGGCACTGGCTTGGGAATACGGAGACTTGGCTTCTAGCTCCCCTGGGGCAGGGTCAGCCACCAGCTCCCTGTAGGGCCGTATTCATGTCCTTCCCTCTCTGGGCATTAGCTCCTGCTTTGTGTTCCAATGCGCTGGCTCCTTAGGGCTCTCCTTGGGCCCTGTTCCAAGTTCTTGGGTGTTATGAGGGTTCTGTTTGCTTTGCCATATGGCCAGGCCTCCAATTTGGGCAACTGGAATTCTTTCTGGGCAGCTGAAAACAGGCTGACCCTTCCGACCGGGAGGAGGGTGGGGGTGTGCGTGGGGGGCCTTCTGGCAGAAGGCAATGCCCCTGCCACCTCTGAGGCCCCCGCGCTCCGGACCAGACTCCGTGCCCCGTCTTAGGAGCGCTCCAGTGGCAGTGACTTCTGCATCCTAGTGTAGGGTGAGCCTCAGTCTTTCTGTCCTTGCTCAGGAGACGTGTCTAGCCCCTCCTGCGCTCCGTGCGTCTCCCGGGGTCCCAGCAGTCTGCTGCATACTCCCTCCTGTGCCCGCCCTCTGAGCCTCTGTGCAGGCCTTTCCTTCCGTCTGGAGTACCTTCCCTTCCCTCACACTTACCCTGCGAAGTGCCCCCCTTGAGGATAAGCATCCCAGTGAGGGATACCCTGCCTCCCTCCCTTCCGGGGAGAATTCTTCACCCTCTCCCCTGCATCTCTGCTTCTACCCAGAGGTTTTCCTACAGAGCACGTGATGCTGTGTCCGTGTTGTCTGTCCCCTCCTTCGGGGATGGGCAGGGATCTGCACAAACGAGGAAGAAGCCACTTCTATGAAGCCCTCACCACGTGCCCGGCCTGTGGCTAAGCACTTCGCGGGGATGATTTCCTGAGGTGTTACTGAACTTGACTCCATTTTAGAGAGGAGGCAACTAAGGCTCAAGGTCATGGCAAGGAAATGGCAGAGTGGGATTCAAGCTGCTGCTGCAGAGTCTGGAGGACCGCCTGCTGCCTGGCTGTCCTCTCCTCCGCCTTCCCTCGCTCCCTCTGGGGGCCTGGAGGAGCAGTTCTCCAAGCATCCTGGGGGTGGAGAGGGGCAGACAGAAGCAGGGCTGAGTGAGAGGAGCAGTTTGCTGAGGGGACTCTGATCTGTGCAATTCCAGTTGTGGAGCATTGAAGTCATTTCCTTCCAGGGGGGTATCTTTCCTGCATACCATTCCCTCCCTCCATCCCTCCCTTGCTTTCTTCCTTCCCTCCCTCCCTCCCTCTCTCCTTCCTTCCTTCCTTCTTCCCTTCTTCCCTCCCTCCTTCCTTCCTCTTTCTCTCTCTCTTCATCCTCCTCCTTCTGTGTGTGGCAAGTGTTAAAACTAGTTTTCAAGCTCTGTTAATGAATGCCAGAGTGATTATGTTGATATCCCCATCAATTATGCAGAAAATCAGGTAACCAGACTATTTACTTTATGTAATAGATGTGTGGGCTTCTCGTTCACTCTCTGAAAGAACATTCCTGAAAGGGTCATTTTTTATTTCCTGAGATGCCTTTTTTCTTAATTGCTTGAAGGTCTGAAAATTGCTCCCTTTCCCCCATTTTCATTCTGTGCAAATGCATTTCCTTGTGTCACATTTCCCTGACACCTCCGGTCCCCCTGGAGAAGCAGGGCCCCTCCTCCAGCCTCCCACGTGCCTTCTGTCTCACCAGGAAAACCTCCGAGAGATTTGAGATTTGAAACCAAGTTGGAAGAAATACAGCTCCTTTGGTTTTTCTCTTTTGTAAACAGATTTGACAAAACGAAATGGGAAAAGCCTAAGCCCGCATCTGAGGAGAGAGCTGGCTTTTAATCTCAGACCTGCCTTGAATTTGCTCAGTGATGGGCAGGCCCCTCCTCCCCTCTGTTTCCTTGGAGTGTAGGATCAGGGACAAAGACAATCTGTGGGTCTAAGAGGAGGAACGAGGGCCTGAGAATGGGAGGTCCTGGAGCTGGATTTTACTTGACTCCGAGGAAATCTTTTCTCTCTGAGCTCCCCACCCACCCGGTCTGCCGAGTGAGATCGTCCCAGCCCGGGCCAGGCAACCCTCACGGGACACTCTGACCAGAGAGCTGACTCGTGAAGGGGCTGGCCCAGGGAGCTGATGCGGTCAGAGGGCTCTTCCACACTGCAGAACAGCCGTATACTTTGCTGGGGGCCCCTCGCCTTGCAAACCACGTGCTCCCGTACCTGTCAGCAGGTGCTTCTCTGGGCTCTTCCAAGCTCTTCGGCGCACCCCCCCCCGCCCCCACCACTCCCCCCCACCCCTGGCCTGCCCGGACGGATGTTATAGATCTGAGCTGAGCACACCCTCCTTAACCCATTTGCCTTTGGGACTTCATCTGACCCTGCTGCAAGGACAGAAAGTGAACACTGTGGTTTTTCCGAAAAGTGACTTCATCTTCACAGCAATTACAAAGAGGGCAAGCAAGGCAAACGGAGATTTTCCCTTCTCATTCTTTTTGAATATTGTGTATTTCCACCCTAACAAAAGCCATTCATCGGGTCTGCCTGGATGGGCTCCACTGAGCACCTACTCAGCACATGAACTCTAGTTTTCAACCACCCCCTGAGCCTGGTCAGCCAGTCTGCCCATTCCCTCCCCTCCTGGGGAAGATCCCTGACTCCCTGGCATGGACTGTTCCCGTGCCAGCCTCCTGCCAACCAGCACGCATGCCCTGGACATTTCATGAGTGAGAAATAGACTTCTATTGTGCAAAGCCACTGACATTTTAGTGCTTATTGTTATAGCAGCTAGCACTAACTTAGCTGATTTGCTCTGTACACCTCTTACCGCCCCATTATGTCATTGCTTCTGTGTCTTTCTCGGAGCTCTTGGCAAGAAGGGGCTGAGTCTGATTTGTTTTTATATTCTTGCGGTGGATGATCATGCCTATAACGTGTGTCAGTTGAATGAATGGATATTGAAAAATGCTGGCTATTTAAAATTGTAACCAGAAAGAGAAGCTGAACATGTTGTTTGACATTTTTCCCATCAAATGGGGCTGGAAATCCTTGAAGGCTTCCTGGAAGAGGTAATTGGACATTAAAACAATTTTTTAAATTGGATAAATAGCAAGGGAGGCACACCTCTGAATCAGGGACCACAGTGGATATATGGGAGGTTGAAACAGGGCAAATCGGGTTATACGTGGAGGGGGGATAGGATCTTTGGGAGTGAGAGGAGAAGCGCCGAAAAACTGAATGGGAGAAAAAGGAAGCAATAGAGGAGAGCCCTAACCCTGCCTGAGCATGCTTTGAGTGCGGGTGCTGGCCCATCCCTTGTTCTTTCCCCTCCATAGGCTCGCCTCCAGGAGGCTTTGCACATGAACCTCGGAGGCTGAAGTAGTTGCCCAAGGCCACGCAGCGGGGAGACCAGGTCTGTTCTAACCCGTAGGCTGTGCTCTTTCCCTCATCACACCCGTAAGACTGGACTTCTCTACAGCAGAGAGAGGGGTCTGCCTCCCAACCTGTCCCTTCCTGGCAGCCAGGTGCCTCTCCTCCTCACTAAAGGAGCCCTAGCCTGGGAGTCAAGACACCCAGGCCCAGGCCAGTCCACCTCTGATTGGCTGCATGACCTTGAAACAGTCCCTCTTCTGAGGCTCAACGTGCCCCTCTGAAAAATGACAGATTTGGCCCAGAAGACCTCCAAAGGCTTTTGACTACCCTGACACAGGATCCCTGCCTCCAGGGAGGGCCACGCTCTTACATGGGAAGGAGAGAGGCCGAGAGGCCCAGAGGCCAAGAGGCTGTGGCCAATTCTGTACCAGGGAGGGCTGGGAAGCAGGAGGACCATGGTGTGGGGGCAGAGTCAGAGCAGAAGAGTGGGAGAAGAGCTAGAACTGGACTGCAGCTCCATGTGGCCTTGGGAGTTGGAAAAACCCTTTGGGGGAAAGAGCAAGACACAAGGAAGGAAGGGTGGGCTGGGGGTCAGCAGTCCCAGCTACACCTGCCCAAGAACGCACCCTCAGGGCGTCAGGTGTAAAAGAGGGTCTTTTTGTTGTATGGGATGCACACATAAACGTCTCTCCCAGAGCCACGTGCACACTGTGAATGCTTTCAACATTCCTCGTGTTTGCGATAAATACATCTATTCCCCTCCCCAACATCAGCTTTACTACTTTGGATGCGAGAGGAAGCTGAGAGTGGATGCCTTTGGTAATTTACCTATTCGTCGATGCTTTCATTCAGTGGATCTTTATTGAGCACCTAGTATATTCTAAGTCCTGTGCTAGGGACCAGGCCTACAGTAGCAGACAAGTTGATCTTCATGGAGTTGCCACAGTGGGGGTAACCAGACCGCTGCAGTGGTTAAATACACAAGCTTCGGTAAGACGGGATTGCCCACGAAGGCACTAAACCAGAGAGACCCTGAGACCATAGTCATATCTAGGCGCTTGCTTTGGGTAGAGTGCTCAGAGAAGGCCTCTCTCGCTGGAAAGGGCCATCTGAGCTAGGACGTGGCTGATGAGAAGGAACTAGCCGTGCAAGGAACTGGGAGGAGGGAGCCCAGGAGGAGGTAGGGGGCTTTGTGAAAAGACCCAGAAGACCCCAGAGAAGACCGATGCCGTCTAGCACCCAATGCCACCGAGCTTTTGCTCCTTACTCCCGGGGACAGAAGCACTGGGGGGACCAGACCCCCAAGGAAAGGCCAAGACGACGCAAACTCTCTGGTCCACAGGAAATCACAACCTCTGATTCCGGCGTCTGTCCTCATCAGTCCCGATGTTTGACAACTATTTCCTTCCCAGCCCGGGCCCAGCCTCTAAGTGCAGAAACCCCGGAGCACGCCAATGAAACTGATTTAGTGCTGGCCGTGCATGCTCTTCCCCAGCCTCGGGCAGCAGAGATTTATGGCTCCTGGAAGTGCCACCCCTCCCGGCTTCCTGTAAATCTCCCACCACATTTCAGGCGGCTGGAGCTATTTGGGTAACCTTTATCTGAACCAGAACTTCCTCGCCAAGAACTTCAGAGGGTACGTCCAGGAAGGACGGGAGAACCCCAGGGGCCGACTTGTTTTGGGGAGGATTCCAGGCCTGCTGAGGACAGCTGCTCGGCAAGCATCAGGCAGAGAACAGACTTCTTCTTTGACGCCGTGACCGCCTTTGTGGGGATGGCACAAAACCCCAAAGGAGCATTTAGGGTTTATGGAGGGCGTGTGGATAGGCGGCACGTTATTAAGCCTGAATGTCGGGCCCCTGGAAATAAAAAGGATCGGGGGAACGGTCTGAGGCCAGATGCTCTTGGCTGCAAGGGAGTGGTGCATTGTGGGAGAGAGAGAACAGCTCTGAGTCAGGCGGGTCTTACAGATGTTATATTAGATTATATATCAGCGTGTTCACGGGCTGTCTCCCTGCCCGGAATCTCATTTCTGTGAGGCCGGGTCTTTGATTACTACCAGACAGAACCTCAGCACCTAGACCCACGCCCGGCTTCCAGTGAGCACTCAGTAATTGGCAGGTGAATAAGTAATTCCAGAATGCATTCTGGTGCCCCTGCTGCGTGACCTTGGGCAAGTCACTGCCTCTCCAAGCCTCGGTTTCTTTCTCTGCACATTGGGAATAAGGACCGATCAATCAAAATACGTGCTTATGCCCGTTCGGGAGATGTTAGCTCCCTTCTCCTTCCTCTGCTGCTCCTCTCTGAGGTCTGGAGAGAAGACAAAACAGCATGGGTGCCCGGCTCTCAAAGCAGTCGGCGTTGAGCCTCCTGGTGTGGGGCATTTTTTCCCATTTCAGAGGGAGCCCGTCACACCGGACAGGTCGCTCCAAATGTATGCTTCTTTGTGACTCTGCAACCAAGAGATTTTTGCAGCCGCCTCCCGCACAGAGGCACGGCAGAGGGGTGCAGTGAGGTGCTTTGCATTGCTGCCCGTGGCTGGGGGGAGCGGGACAGCCACCTGGGGTGGCCACCAACTGCGGGAAAGGGCTCAGCACTCCGCGTTGCATTGCAGGGCAGAGTGTGGCCCCTGAGCAGCCAGCCACCAGGCTGGAAGCCTTCTGGGACCAGCCCTTCCTTTGATGGAAGGAAGCCGGGCTCGGATCCCCGGAGCATCCCTGCTCCCCTCCTTCAGAGTGCTGCCCCTTCTCTGGTTGCTGCGTCCCCGGACCTCAGAGACAAGGTCTGCATCTTCCTCCTCTTTGTTCCTAAGCTCCTTTCACAGAGTGAAGTGACATGAGGGGGGTGGGAGCTGCTCCCCCCCTACCCCCCCACCCACCAGTGCCCGTGGTGACATTTATCCTGAGCAGGCTAGAGCCGGTGGCTGCAGTCTCTGCCCAGAAGGAGCAAAAGGAGCAAACTGAAATTGCTTCAGTAAACAGCCCAGTCAGAGCAAAGCCCGGGCCTCATTAACCACAATTAGGATTTCTGCTCTGGCTTCGAAGGAACTCTGCTTGGGACCCAAGACTGTTTATTTGAGTAAGACCACGGCTGGGGCTGCAGGAGGGTAGGGACAGAGGTGGAGGTGGAGGTCAGGCGGCAGGCGTTGGATCTTTCTGTCATTCTGGACACTTTAATAATGGGAAAACCTTTGACCTGAGCCCTCCCAGATCCCTGGATTCCAGAACCCAAATGACTACGGGGAAGGCAGTTTTGAATCTCCCTCAAATTCCTAATTGAATGGGATAAGGTACCAAGCATGCCCCGTGCATAGCAAGGACTCAAGAGAGGTGAGGTCCGTCTTCACAGCTTGTCCGCACCAAAACCACAAAAAGAAAAGCTCATTTTTCACTAAAATTCTTGTTCAGGTCACAGTATCTTTCACTTGGCCATTCTTTTTTTTTTTTTTTTTTTTTTCCTATGTGAAAAGCAAACAAGCAAACGAACTACCAGATCTCTTATAGTATGTCTTATCTTTTAGGTTCTAAATACTGTATTTCTTCCGGCATTTCCAACCCTCCCCCCCCGCCCCGCTCCCCCGAGATTCTGCTCAGCCTAATTTGTCCCTCTGATCCCGGGAGCCCCGTGGACTTCTATTATCCCACATGGCAGTAACAGACTAACGTTTTTCTTAGGGCTTTGCCGCTTGCAAGGTCTTTCTTGCACATAGCTTTTCTTGTCAGACCCTCCTAAGAATCCCTGCACATTCGTGTTATTAGTGTTCTCATTTTAGACGTGAGAAAAGAGAGGTTCAGAGAGGTTAGGTGATCCTGCCCACCGTCTTCAGTCCAGTATGGAGCTCCCCGACCAACAATCCATTCAACTCACAACCACTCACGGAGCACCTGCAATGTGTAGGCACTTGAAGTACAAAACGAATGACATGGTCCCTGCTCCCCATGTGCCCGTCCACTGGTGGTTTACTTGACTGAATTTCTGTGGATCTCTTAAAGCAACTTGCACTGGACGAGACAGGGTCCAGTTGCTGATGTTCGCTGCTTGAGTGATGGCTGGTTGGCTCGATGAATGAGCGAACGTGGGATGCTTCGAGCTCCCCCAGTACCCACTGCCTAAGACAGAGGGGGCTCCATTTAGTAATGGGAACCTGTGTGCTGTGAGACCAGGGATTAGAGCAGGGCTGGTTCTACCTACTTCCCTGGTGAACTACAGCTCAAACTCGGACGTGCCTAAAGAGGGCATGAGCCAGAGCTACGGATGAGAGGAGACTCTGCTTTCAGCCTGACCCAAGGGTCCCTGGGCCAGGCCGCCCAAGGCTCCAAATGGGCTAATAATAGTAATGGACAACTGCCCTGTATTTGAGCAGAATCCATTGACACATTCGTTCTATTCTAAGTGAAAAGCAGACTTTCATTCCCTGAAACTTGAATGATTGCCTGCCAGGCTATATTTTTGGTAGAGATCTAGAAAATACAGCTGGAAGTTTGATCAGAAGTCAGCACCAAACTTTCTTTTTATGGTTAAGAAAACTGGAGGCCAAAAGAGAGTTTGCCTAAGCTCATTTTGCATATTCTAAAGACCTATTTTAAGATGGGGCTGGACACTGGCATTGGACAAGGAGAGAAGAGCCTTAGCTCCACCATTCACCTCCTGTGTGACCTTGAGCAGTGCACCTCCATCTCTGGGCCCTAGTTCTCCATCTGTAAAATGGGAGGTGGTCACTATAATCCCGCTAGCCCTAAAAGGTAAGTGAATCTAGACTTTATGCTCCATGTGCAAAGATTAGGCTGTATGGAATATTATGCGTCAATTTAATGAGCCATGATAATCACCAGGAGGAGAAGTTACCTTCTCTCTGATGATGTGATGTGGAAAGAGGAAAAGATCTCCTTGTAATGCTGAGCAGAATGCAGGCAGGCTTTTGAAAGAAGTCTCTTGAAAGGCCTTGCTGTAGAACAGTGCCTGGGCAGGTGCTGGGCTCTCCATAAACATGTGCTGAATGAATGAAAGTGAGTTCCAGGTGTAGCTTCTGTGTACAGATGGACGTCAACTGGCCAAACATATGCGGCTCAGTGGGAGCTGGTGAATGAAGAAATGAGTGTGGGATGAGTGGCTGAATGAGTAGGTAGAACATAGCCCTGACCTCCTGTCTTAAGAGACCCCTTTGGTGATGTTCTCTCTGAGGAGTGCCTGGGGTCTGTGCCCAGGGCAGCTGAAGGTAGAACAGCCAGCCAAGCCCTGTTGCCCCCCAATGGGCTCCCTCTGTGTTCACCTGCTGTGGACCAAAGGCTTCTCCTCTGCCACTGTGGTCCGAGGTCCTTCAACGGCTCTCAGGACATGCCCACCGGGGAACCCTGGTGGAGCGTGAAGGTTGAGAGCAAGGGCACATTGGAGAAAAGTGCAAACTTGACCAGCCCAAATCCCACAGCCCTCAGAACACATACTCACCCCGCCCCACTCCACCTCCCACATCTCTGGGCTCCCATGGAAATTCTTCCTTCCCTCTGCATATCCTTATCTTACTCTGCTTCATGTGCAAGTGTGTGAATGGTGTTCCCCCCCCCCCCGACCCGGGATGCTCTGCGGTGTCTTCATCAGAGCCCCTTCCCTGGCTCTGGGCCAGGCTGGGCTCATGGTCATGCAAGGAGTGGACAAATGAATGACTCATTCTACCATCCACAGCCGGTGGGTCCCTGGACCCCGGAGGACCCTGAGTAAACATGTGTGCCCTCCACTGGGGTTGACAACGTTTTTGCAAATGGGAATCATGGTGCGTACGTTACACCACTGTTAGGAAGCAGGTTTTATATTTGAATGGCAATACTCTCCTTAGCAAAAAAAACCCCTCTTCTTTGCATAATCCTTTCCAGTTTTTAATGTTTTATCTCGATTAGCTCATTTTCATCCTGTCTCTGACAGGGAGTTGGGATGAGGATCATCATCTGGCATTTGGAGAAGGAACCGAGGCTCCTGGAAGTCAAGTGACTCATCCAGGATCGCGTTGAGGGTCAGGGGCTGCATTAGGATCAGACCCAGCTTTCCTCGTTCCTGGTTCCGGACTCTCCCCAAGTCACCGTGTTCTATTTCTACATGCCCCCATGGCCATGTGTAAAGGAAACTAGGAGGCAAAAAAAAAAAATGGTTTGATCAAAGAATGTTTTAAAAGAATGATGTTCTTAATTAATAATAAAAGCAAACGCATGCTCTTAGTGGGTTCATAAACAGCAAGCTTCAACCTAATTGATTAAAATGCCCTGGCACCAAATTAACAATGACTTCAAAAACAATGAAATCCAGCCAAGGCCACAATAAAACTGTTTTCCCCCTTTTTAATTATCTTTGTTGTTTTCAAATTTGCCTGAAACTCTTCCGTATGTCTGGGCAGGTCGCACCTGCCCCGGTGACGAGAGGGGGAAGGCAGCATGGAGGGGTGGAAGCCCACAAACACGGAGTTTCACCCTGACATTTGCCAGCTCTGGGACCTGGAGCAAGTCACCAAACACCTCTAGCTCTCAGCTCCTACTCCTTTAAAATGGGGTGGGCAACACCTGTCACATCCATTAAATGCCGAAAATGTAGGTCAAACAGCCTGCATAGCGTCTGACACAAAATAGGTGAACGATAAATGGATATTCGCTTCCTCATGCTGCATATAGTCCAGGAACAAGGGGTCACACTGCCCAGAGGTAGAAGCCTAATAGCCAAACTCCCATGGCCCACGTTACCTGTCTCCTGCGGGACTTTTGCAATCAGATCCTCTGTATTTGGTGTGCAAGCTTTCTGAGCCTCAGTTTCTTCATCTGCTGAATGGCTATCCTAATACCGACATCGGTGGTTAGAATGGAATGAGAACGTGTGCAAAGCCCTGGCGCCCCGTGGATGGTGCTGTATCACTACTGTGTGCACTGCAAGGAGGGCTTGGAGGAAGGTGTCAGACAGCCAGGGTCCAGTCCCAGCTCTGCCACATGCAAGCATGCTGTGTCTGCCTGTGGGCCGTGTTTTCCTCACCTCTAGAATAAGGAGAATGATTCCTGGGCCACCTACCTGCAAGGGCGGCTTCAGGGACCCAGGAGTCGATGGATGGTGTCGACCTTGGCTGCACATTACAACCACCCAAGGAGCTTAAAAACTACTCAGTGCAGGGGATCCACCTACCTCCGATCAACTCGATCAGGATTTGGGTGCCTGGGACCCAGGCGGGTGTGTTTCTCAAACATTTCAAAAGGGGAGTCTAATGGGCTGCCAGGTCGCAAGTCACTGAGATAAAGATGCATCCCTGTTCTCTAACTCAGAGAGCCCTGCGCACATGCGGGGTTCAGGCAGGAGGGGCCCCTCCAGGTCCTGCTCCTGGTGCGACGGAGAATTCTCAGGGTCACCATTCCTTCCTCTGCTGGGTCGGGAGGCATTAGCTTCTCTGATTCCCTTTCAACACTTCCCAGGATTCTGTCCCATCTGAAGAGGAAAGCGGGGTGCTGGCAGTAACCGGGGCGTGCTGACTTTAACCTTTAAAAAAACAAGCTTTATTGTGAAGACCAAAAGGTCTTATAAACCTTAATGAGCGGCATATGTGAAACACATACGTGAATTGCTTGTTTGAAAAATATTTCCCAGCCAGCCTTCAATAGCATAGCCTTATTATTCTAAACGGGGAGCTTGTCTTACCAGAGGACTGAACAAAACCCCAGTTGGAGATAATTATCTTAGCAGAATTCCCCGTGGGTCCCTGGAGAGGGGAAGGGGGTGGAAGCCTCTGGAACACATGTGCTAACTTAGGCTGTCTTTGTGTACACAACAAACACAAAAGCTGGGCTCTCGGCAGCGAGGAGAATTCCGGCTCCTGAAATGATGACCTCAACATTCATTCCAGGGATGGCAGATAGGTTTGTCTCAAAGGGTGGGGGCCGGAGGAGGGAAGGTGGGGACGGAAGCCATGTGCGTGTCCAAACTCATGCTCCGGGGTGGACAGGAGCTGGGAGGCATGGGGAGAGAAATAATGGAGCCAGAGATCGAAAGACCCAGGCTCTTCCAGCTAATTCAGGTTTGGGGATGTGACTTTGAGCAAATGCTCCCCTGCTCCCGTCCCCCCTCCCCGTGTAGGTCTCAGTTTCCCCATGTGTAAAATGGGGTCACTGTGGTCATTCAACAGGATGACCCCAGTGATTGGAAATTATTTCATCCAATGTCCTACAAAGGAAAGCAGTCTCCCCATCAGTAAATCCCGTAGGGAGCAACCTCACACACAACCTCACTGCCTTCATCTTAGAAAAGCAGAGGCTGGAGACGCTGCCTGCGGTAAGAATTTCAGGTTCCCAGAGCTCCCTGCTTTGGGAGGCGGCTCAGCAGCCATTCCCTGAAGCTTTGGGCTGTCAACCTTCTGAGCCTGGCACCCAGATGTTCAGGGAAAGTGGGCCACTGGGCCTCAATTAGCTGGGTAATTGTTTCAATTCCCTACTGCTCCCTACCCCTTCATTATCTCCCTGCTGCCTCCCATTCCCGAGCTCAGGAATGCCACAACCCTGCCCTTTTCCCAGCCTGGAAGCCACAAGACGAGGCCATGTCCGTTGTCCCACAACTGCAGGCAGCCTGAGGAGAGGCAGGCAGGCCCCGTCAGGCCCAAAGTCCTCTTTGATCCCCATCTCCCCACCCCAGACCTCCTCCAGAGGTTTAGGATAAAGCTGGCTGTGTAGGTGTAAGCGGGGGCAAGGGGTGGAGTAGACGATCCTTTAGGTTGTAGGGTGAAATGGACCAAACCGGAGATTTAGAGGAGTTACTCTGGGCAAATGACTTCACTTTCCCCAGCCTCAGTCTTCTCATCTGTAAAATGGGGCCAAGAAGCTGCAGTTGTTAGAGTTAATGATGTAGCGTGCATGTACAATTAACTACGTGCCTGGTACCTAGGCATGCTCTCTTAAATAGCCCCCTGTCCCTGCTACTTCTTGACCGCTCCCATCAACAATGACTGTTGATGGCAGCGAGGCAGCGAGGTGAAGTGGGAAATGTGGCAGAGGAGGGGCTGTGGGCAGGCATGCTTTGAGCCTTTGTTCCCCCATGTGTCCAGTGCTGCTCCCGAAGGGTACTTGCATCTTCCAATGTTCTACCAAGAGAGAGGAGAGAACCTCCTCCAGTCCCCAGATTCCACATCCCAGGCCCAGCCCTGCATTCGGCTCCTCTCCTGGCCTCCAGTGCATGCAACCCGCATGTTTTCCCACCAGGGTAAACAGAGTCATTAACACTTTATCTTAATTGCCACTAATGATGGTAAATTTGCTTGATTACGTAAAACGGGGCTTTTCTGGTCTAATTTGTTTCCTAAGCTGAACTGGAACATTTAAAATTTCAACTAATTCCAGCTTTGCAGCTGAACCTAATTGGTCAATTGTGGGCTATTAATGGAGGATTTGACTTCTCCTAGGAGAGGCTGCTGGGGACAAATACCGGGCAGGAGCAGCAGGTAAGAACCAGCACCCAGATGAGGGCCAGCCTCGCGAGGGAAGAACTGGGGAATGCATTTTTCCTCCCTGACTCCATGTGGGTCCTGCATCAGGCATTTTCATGGGTTTTCTTAGGTATTCGCATGGTTTGGTTTTTTTTTTTTCACATTTAATAAAGTGCTTTAAATCCATCAAATTGGCACTTTTATGAAATTTACTAAAAGATTCCAGGTTGGTTTTACCTTCTATTCAACTCCTCACTGTTTTATAGATAGAGAGATAGATAAATTGATCTTATATTAAATATTTCTTCCATTATTTTTTTAAACTGGAGTTCCGTTTTGGGTTTTTTGACAATGCTCTCTGATTGGAATGCTTAACTTTTCTCATTTAAATCACTTCCCTAAAAAAAAAATCGCTTCCTTTAAAAAAATTTGATAAATTGCTTTAAGGTCCATGGCGGTGTCTGAATGGCAAATGCATACGTACGTCTGTTTTCTTCGACAATCTAAAAGTTCGTTTGTCAGGCTCTGTGGTTGGGAATTTTAACTTTAAAAATTGTGACCATCCAGGTCCACTGGTAATTATGTAGCCACAGGGGAGGAACTGAAACAGTGTCCCATCCATTCCCCTGCCCGGTGTGCTCCTCGTATGGAACCCTGGGAGCGAGACTCCCAAAACACGTAAAATCAATGCTCAAGAGATATGGCTGTGTATGATCTCGACCAAGTAAATCTGATCCTTGCGGGTAAATTTGCAACCTGCATTCACCTTTTCCTTCTCATTCTTTAGGACTTTTCAGTTTATAAAACATTCTCACGTCCATTTTTCCAGATGATCCTACAACGGCTTTATGAGGTTGAGGCCGGTCAGTGGTTGAAAGCCCACTTTCCAAATGAGTCCACTGAGGTCCACACGGACTTCCTCAAGCCTTCGTTAGTACAGACTCACATTCAGCTCTTTCGAGTCAGAATCATCATCTGCTCTTCTGCCAACACAGGAGGCTGTCAGGTTCGAGAAGACCACAAAAGTAAGGTACCAGTGGAGGGAGGGGCTCAGGTTATCACCCCCCTCCCCTTTAGCTCCCTGGCATCGGTCCCTCAGCCTCTGCTTGTCCTTTGGAAAATGATGGCTGTGAGTTCATCCACATGGGGCCTGGTATGGACTGAGTTGCGTCCCACCCCAAATTCACATGAGGAAGCCCTCCCCACCATGTGTCTATATTTGTAGACAGGCCTTTAAAGAGGTGATTTAAGTTCAGTGAGGCCATGAGGGTGGGGCCCTGATCCAATCTGGCTGGTGTCCTTGTAAAGAGAGGAAGGGACACCAGGGACACAGCTCGCAGAGAAAAGGCCATGTGAAGACACAACAGGAAGACAGCCGTCTGTAAGCCGAAGAGAGAGGCCTCAGGAGAAACCAGCTCTGCCCACATCTTGATCTTGAACTTCCAGCCTCTAGAATTGTGAGTCAATTTCTGTTGTTTAAACTACCATGTATGGGATTTTGTTATGGCAGCCCGAGCAGACAAATACAGGGCCCACCAGAGTCACTTCATGTCCCTCCCTCTGCCCCGGCCACTGGGTAATGGGAGGGGGGGGACAGGTTCACATGGCTTAAAATGCTAAGAGCTTGCCATCCTTAGAGCATGTTACTGGTGCTGAGAGCAGTCCCACTTCAGGCACGGGGCTGCCCCTGGAGACCCTCTGCAAACGGTGTTTGCTGAAATCCTGTCTGTTCGAACAATCCTAATGAATAGTGAATTCTGAAATTCATGGGGCCACGTAAGGCACAGTTGGGTCTTACACTCATGGTAATTATGCTTTATAATGTGACTACAAACACCAAATTAGTGGACACTGAACTATAGCTCCCCGGGGAAATACTGGGGTAGGTTCCTGAGAGCCTTTGTTCACACTTTTGTGACCTGATCTGATCAGGGGATCATTTCATCAGGGTCTTTACTGTCAGATGCTTGGCTCCTGGTGAGTCTCCTATCTCCCACTTAGAGAAAAAGAAGAAGAAATGCTACTGGTGTTCACAATGCCATGGCTCTTCAGAATCTGCTTGTATAGAAACAATCTAGAACTTCTTTTTTTTTTTTTTGAAGATTTTATTTATTTATTTGACAGAGAGACACAGCGAAAGAGGGAACACAAGCAAGGGGAGTGGGAGAGGGAGAAGCAGTCTTCCCACGGAGCAGGGAGCCTGATGTGGGGCTCAATCTCAGGACCCTGGGATCATGACCTGAGCCGAAGGCAGATGCTTAACGACTGAGCCACTCAGGTGCCCCACAATCTAGAACTTCTTTATCTCTGTGGTTCCCTGATACCTTTTATTGAAGGCTGGTTCCATCATTACCGATGTAAATCTCATGCAGGAAGATGTGATTGATAACTCATTTTCCGGTCATGTTAAATTCACTGTTCTGAATTTTGTAACATAAACGTAGGATGACACTTCTTGAGCTCTGTAGGCCATTATCACTGCGTTCCTAGAATGTAATCTCTTTCAATGTTGACCTTGCCTTTCACACACAGCTAGCAGTGGGAAGGGTAGGCAAAGGACCTGTGGGCACAGAAAAAGAGTTTTGCACAAAATGTCTGTCCTCATCTTTCACAGCTTAAGATTGCCTGGGGAGAGCAATACATCCCCACGTCAACTGGAGGTAAGAGAGGACGTTGATTGAAAGGTCCCATGTGGTTTGGGTAGCAACTGTCTCAGAAGCCCCAGGAGAAGACAAGACTAGCCATCCACAGAGGATGGCTTGGTGAATGGTGTGGAGCCTGTGGAGGAAGTGGATTGTTTCTCGGGGTCCCAACAGTTGGGGTGCATGGGGTAAACATTGCCTGCTGCCCTCCCCTCCCCATACCTTTCTTGGATAAAGTAGATTGCAGGAGGCACTGTGATGGGAATATGAGTGGGCAAGAGTGCATGGTGCCTGGTGCATGGGCCCATATGTGCAGTTCAAGCCCAAGGGTCAGCAAGGATATCCCAGAACCCTGAAGTCGCTCTATGTCTATTGTGAATCAGAGTCACCCCAAATAAACATGTCACCTCCATGTTGACAGCCCATTCTTATGCAGTTCCAGAAAAAGAAATACCATGTTGGCAACAAGAGTGATCTGGTCACCAGGCTGCCCTTCTGGGACTGGCAATAACCATAGGAACCCAAAACATCCCTGTGGGTGCAAGGCCTAGAGTTCTTCAAGGCATCTGATCAACCCCATATGTGGGGAAGGTGGAAAAGAAGAATTAGAAGGTCAGAAAGCTCTCCAAAGGGGAGAAATGAGCACTACAGCTCTGTCCAGATGGCTCTGCCAGCCTCCAGCATCCCAGGCATGAAAGAGGGTAGGGCTCAGATAATTTTGAGAAGGCATTCCAAGTGCAAAAAGAGTGATCAGGGTGTGGCAGTTAGTCCAGGCAAGAGCTTATGGAGGTCACACATTTCTGGTAAGAGTGTAAATCAGTTGACCTCCTTTGGAAAGCATGTGGTGGTAACTACCAAAGCTACACATAGACACACATCCTATGATCAGCGATTCCTCTCCTGGTTGTATATTCAATTAAAATAAGCACTTGTATTCACTGAAGGACTTGTGCAAAAATATTCACAGCAGCATTATTTATAATAGTAAAAACTGGAAACAACTCAAATGTCCATCAACAGTGACTGGGTAAATAAATTGTGGCGTATCCATACAATGGTACACTATGTAACAGTGAAAAAAATCTATGTGCAACAACACGGATTAATTTCCCAGACATTATGTTGAGCAAAGAAGCCAACACAAAAGAATACATGCTGTATTGTTCCGTTTCTGTGAAGTTCAAAAACAGGCAAAACTAATATATCATGCTAGAGGTCAGATACAGGTTACCTTGGGGAGGTATTAATTGGGAAAGGGCATGAGGGAGTATTCTGGGGGTACTGGAAATGTTCTAAATCTTGATTTGTGTAGTGGTTACATGGGGGTATACATATGTAGAAACTAATGGAGCTGTGTATTTAAGATTTTTACACCTTCTATATGTAAGATATATATCAGTTAAAAATCTTAAAAGGTGTGTGTGTGTGTGTGTGTGTGTGAAGGGGAAAGGGGGCTGGACCAGATCAGTGGCAATGGGGATGGTGAGCCGTGGACCAGTTAATTGGAAAGATGTTGAGGCACTAAAGCCTAACTTAAATAGTACAAAGTGTGTCTCACTGTCCTCATTAAGGAGGAAACTGAGGCTCAGACAAAGTAGGTGGCAAAGTAGAGATTTGAACCCCACTCTGCTTAATTCCAAGTCTGGGAGCATCCACCCCTCCCTGTGGCCACGTGCTCAGGGAATGTGATTCCATCTTCTGCTCTTGGGTGGCCACTGATCCCTGTAGGCTGGTCATGACAATCCTATCTTCCTTGCCAGAGAGCAGTTTAGGGGTTGGCAGGGGACCAAGATCTTCTCAATTCGATGTGAAGAGAAGTCCGCTGGGGGTTTCCAAGAAAGTTGTCCTTAAGGAATTGCAGTTTTTTTCTATTTATGGGCATTGTTGTGTCTGGATGTGTTGGCTGGAAGTGTAGCTATTTCTAGAGTGCAAGGGGGCTAGCTAAAGCCAAGGCTGATACCCTGAAGGGACAGGGTAGAGAGAAAGCACAAATCTGAGCACTCACGACACTTTTAGCCACTACAGCAGCCAATCTAGACAACCCTACCTTAGGACTTTTCTAAGGCCTTCGGACTACAGTGAACACTGTGAAGAATGCTCCCTGCCCCCTTGGGATCGAACATCCTGGCTGTTCCTGATGGCATTTGTGCAAACACCAACACAAGCCCACGTGAAGCGTTGGGAGCCAGGTGGTCAAGGAGGATTTCAGGGTGTGGGTATGGCTAGAGGGTGGCTTTGAAGGATGCACGTGATTGGGGCAGAAGAGAGTGGCAGAGGGAAGGCCAGGAGGAGAAGGACTTTGCAGCATGGGACATAGATAAGTGCTGTTAGTGCCCTGTGCCATGTCCCCGTGACCTTCTGTCCATTCTGCTGCTGGACAGTTCTTGTGCCTGCTGACTGCTTCCTATTTCTAGTACCCACTGTGTTTTCTAGCTCTGTAAGTGTGAGCTCATTCATCTCAGGAGTAGGTACAGCCTAGAGGGTGTGTGTGTGTGTGTATGTGTGTGTGTGTGTGTGTGTGTGTGTAGGGGGTTAAGGCTTAAAGTTCAACCCTTGTGGTAGGAAACCTTTAAGATGGCTTCCACTGGCCTCTGCCTCCTTGTGTTGTGCCCCACGTTGTACCAGAGTAGTATGTCACCTCCAAGATTAGATGATAAGACTACAGACTCCATCGTAGGTGCTCATTCTCTCTTCCCCTCTCTCGGATCACTCTGGATGAAGCCATGTTGTGAGCAGCCCTATGGAGAGGCCCATGAGGTAAGGAATTGAGGTCTCCTACCCACAGCTGTGTGAGGGTGCCATCTTGGAAGTGGACCCTTCAGCCTTAGCCAAGCCTTCAGGGTCAGCAGCCTCAGTAGACAGCCTGACTGTGACCTCATGAGAGACCCAGAGCTGGAACCACGCAGCTGAGCCACTCCCAAATTCCTCACCCAGAGAAACTGTGAGACAATAAATGTATGTTGTCTTAAGTCAGTAAATTCTGGGCTGCAAAACTGTTACTCAGGAATAGATAAATACAATTCTTAGTCAGTGGGAGACAAGAATATGTGCCTCAGCCTTCCATCCTTTGGAGGAATAATTCTGTACCATGATTCAGAGGGTTCCCAGTGGGATTGGGCCCCAGTTGCCATGGTGAAAACAACAACATACCTCTTTCTGACTTTCCCTCTAATCCTGTCTCTTCCTTACTCCAGCTTGCCAGGATCATTCCCCAAATGAGCAAATGGCACGGCACTCAAATACTTGTCTCAGGCTCTGCTTTGGAGGGAACCCAAACTAAGACAAGGAATTCCATGTTCAAAGGCTTAGGAGCTAGAATATGAAAAGTCCATGAGGGGAAGGGGAAGACAGGATTGGTTGGCATGAAAGGTTTGAGGAATATTATTGGACAGCCTGAAGTTCCAGATTCATTCCATCTCCTGTGAAGACTAGACAAATCCTCTTAGCCTACCTGAACGGGTGGCCTGCTGTGCTGCCCACATCTTCAGCAGCAGGGTGAGAGGAGATCGGGAGGTGTGTCTTGATTCTCCTACCAACTTGCTCTATTCAGATGTTCACTTTGCCTCCCTGGGCCTTGTTCCCTAATCTTAAATAGGGCTGGTGCAGCTCACCACTCTAGACACTGGGAAAGACTCATGAGAGAAGGACCGTAAGTGGTGAGGGTGCCTGAGGTCATCTTGAAGCCCCTTGCACTCAGATCTCCTGAGACCAGCATTTTTTCCCTCACACCTCGGGTTGCCTTCTAGGGGAGGGTGACCTGGTTTTTGAACCACATCAAAATTGTGGGGACTGGGAATGGGGCCGGCTGTGAACATTAAGATCTATCTGCTCATCCTTCTGCCATGTCGCTCAGAGATGTGACGGGAGGGGCAGATTTCTCACGTTGGAAAGTGACAGCATCATTTCCTAATTATCACATTTGGGGGAACAGATGGGGAAGCATGTGGAGGAATTATGGGCTTCTTTAAAAAGGGGGGGCATGTTTTCTAAAGAAAGTTGCCACAGAACATTTCCACCCAGTCGTCCTGAAAGCATTTGGGGTTTACAAGGCATTTAGTAAATAGGATGCTTTTTTACAGATGAGGAAACAGAAGTGGGTGAGGGGAGGCGGGGCAAAGCATTTATCGAACACCTGCAGTGTGCCAGGCATTTCATATTATTGATACACTTACGGTTTACAGCAACCCTGTGAGGTAAGTATTCTGATCTGCTTCAAAAACAAGAAAACGGAGGCTCAGCTATTGAGAAGTGGAGCTGGGATTTGAACCTGGGATTTTCTGACCCCCAAAGACCCCTTTAGAGTTCGTGATGTGGCAAGGAATGCAGCATGGGCTCGCCCATCCGCATACTCCTGTGTCAGTGTGCAGGGGGACAGAAAAGGCGCCGGCTGGTTCCTCAAAAAGGTAAACATAAAAGGACCATAGGATCCAGCAACTTCACCTCCAGGGAGCTTCCCAAAGCAAGGACTCAAATGGATACTTGCTCACCGATGTTCATAGCAGCATTATCCACGGTAGCCAAAAGGTGGAAATGACCCAAGTGTCCATCAACAGACGAATGAACAAACCAAATGTGGTGTATGCATACAATGAGTATTATTCAGCCATAAAAAGAGACGAAATTCTCACACCTGCTACAACACAGATGAACCTTGAAAACAGTATGCTAGGGGGAAGGAGCCAGACGCAAAAGGACAAATATTGTATGATTCCACTTACACATGGTGCCTAGAATAGGCAAAGACATACAGACAGAAAGTAGGGGCTGGGTAGTGGGTATTGGGGGGGTTGTTGTTTAATGGGTACAGAGTTTCAGTTTGGGAATGATGCAAATTTTCTAGAGACAAGTAGCGGAGATGGTTGTACACATTGTGAATGTACTTAATGTCATGTTACTGAATTTCCACTTAAAAATGGTTAACATGGTAACATGTATGTGATGTATATTTTACCACAGTTAAAAAACAAGAGGACTGGCACAGGGCAGATTTCCGCTCGGAGCCTTGTGGGAGCCCAGGCGGTGGGAGATGAACTCCGAAGGGACACATCTGGGAGGCTTCCTGGAAGAAGCGAGATTCAGCTGGGTCTTGAAGGATCTGTGGATTTCATTAGGCAGCTCCGGAGACAGCAAGGCATTCAGGTGCAGGTTTGAGGAGGGGCGAGGAGGATGGATGGGAGATGGAGGGCCAGACGCAGTCCCGTGTGGCTGGAGCGATGTCTATGTGATGGACTTAATGGGGACAAGGCTGGGAAGGGACAGGCTAGGGCACTCTGGAGGACGCTGCAGGCCAAGAAGTGCCCACCTCCACCTGAGGCTGAACCCAAGGGGTAGTAGCCGCACCGTGTGACACAAAGAGCCCTGCTCAATGCAAACGGACGCCAAGAACGGCAGAACGGAGGAAAGCTGTGTGACAGCTTGACCCTCCTCCCCATCTGTCATCACCACCGCCTGGGACAGATGTCATACCTCTGCCTCCTCTCCCCGCGGCCTCTGGGGCTGAGACCGGCTCAAGATCCATCCACAGAGATACACTGGATACGCAGCTTTTTCAGGTTTAGAATCACTACCACGGGCTGCATCCCTGAAAAGCACTTATAAACACACGGATTAGGGAAGAAGGATTTGCTCCTAATTGTGTAGGAGTGATGTTTATTGGGGTTATAGTCCGACGGTCTGTGTCTCTCCAAAGTTCATATGTTGAATTCCCAAGGTGATGCTGTTAGGAGGTGGGACCCTTGGGCAGAATCCTCCTGAATGTGATTGGTACCTTTAGGAAAATGGCTTGAGAAAGTTCTCTAGCCTCTTCCGCCCTGTGAGGACCCAACGAGAAGTCTGTGACCCAGAACACGGCCCACCTGACCGTGCTGGCACCCCGATCTCAGACTCGAAGATCCCAGAACTGTGAGAAATCCATTCCCGTTGTTTAGAAGTTACCCAGTCTGTGGTGCTCTGTTAGAGCAGGCCGGGTGGACGAAGACAGTGGGCGTGCAGGCATTCCTTCATGTAACTGACCGTGGAAGGCTTCCCACGTGCAGGCTCCGTGCCCACAGCCCCGTGCCTCCTGTCCATGTGGTATGTCACGGTCACGGAGATCTCGCACCTGGAGTCCTTCCGGGCCCTGCTGGACAAGCGCATCCCCGGGCATGGCTCGTCTTTTCTCACCTGCGCACCATTGCTCCTCCTTTCCCCACTGCCCGACATGCTGTCCCCCTCCTGTCTTCCCACCCTCGAGCTCAGCTCCCCCTTGCATGGGAGCGTAGCCCCAAAGGAGCAGGGCTTTGCTTTCCCGGTTACTTCCATGCTCTTCTTGTATCCGGCATTCGCCATGGCCTGGGAGATCGTTTTCCTCCGCCCTGGGCCCCGTCAGAGGAACTCCACTAGGGTCTTAATTCTGACAATCACTCAGCGTGATCATGCTGAGCCACCTCCATGATCAGAACCTCTAGTTCCCCCGTCTGTGAAATGCAGGGAAAGATAATGCCTGGCCACCCTATGGGGAGTTTCAAGTCAAAATTAAATAATATACCATGAATAAATAATATACCGACTAGAATGGCTAAAGAGAGAAAAAAACAAAGCAGAACTGACAACACCAAGTGCTGGCAAGGACATGGACCAGCCCTCATGACACTTTGTGGCGGGGTGGGGGGATGCAAAATGGTACAGACACTTTCGGAAAACAGCCGGACAGCTTCTTAGAAAGTTAAACATACACTTCCCATATGACCTGATAACCTCCCTCCTAGGTTCTTACCCAAGGAGCTGACTCTTCCTATTGTCATAAAAACTAGTATGTGCATATTTATATGAGGCTTTATTTGTAATCTCCAAATACCAGAAGCAACCTACATGACCTTTGGCTGGTGAGAAGATAAAGTGAGGTAGACCCACACAATGGAACATAGGACATTCTGGAAGAGGTAAAACTATAGGAACAGAAGACAGATCAGTGGTTGTCATGGGCTGGATATGGGGAGAGGTGTTGACAACAAAGGGGTCCCTTGAGTTCCCAGTCCAGACTATTCCACTGACAGAATCCTATCAGGCATGACTTCCCAGAGGACACCCTGGGCTCCCACATCTGTGGAACTGGGGCGTGCTCCCCCTGGGCCAGGCACCCCTCTCTCTCCCTCCTTTACTCCTACAAGAGCATCAAGATGTGGAGACTGGGCCTGGCTTCTCCTCTTTCCAGGACCTTCCTGCCTTCACTGGCTGGTCCCTCCCCTTGCCCTCAGCTCTGCGCTTGTCCCTTGGTCAGAACACCGGTTACACTTCACTGTCAAGCTCCTCCTGGTTAAGGGCTGTGCCTTTGTCCTCTGAGCCCCCGGCAAAGAGTCGGAACAGGACGGGTATTCAGTAAGTGTTTCTGTGAAAATACGGACTCCTCCAGCTTTCAGAGTTTTGAGCCTTTTTCTTGGAGTATAACACACGTAGAGACACGACCCTAAGAGTCTGGCCTGATCAACGAGCACAATGCAAACGCTCGGTGTCACCAGCTCAGGAAGCAAGACCTCCCAGTCCCGCAGCGAGCCTCCACGTGCTCACTCCCAGGGGAAGGTGACTGCATCTGACTTCTAGAACCATCGTTTGCTCTCACTTTTGACCCTTACATGGATGGAATCATATGGTGCATACTCTCTGGTGCTCGCTTTTCCCCATGATTATGGTTTTGAGACTCATCTGTGTTGTGAGGCTCAGCGATGGTGTGGGAGGTGGGGTTCATTCTCATTTCAACCTTCAGATCGAAATCGGAGTGGGAAAAAGAATTCCTTGTCTGGGTGGGTCTTTGCTAGGGTCCTGAGCCTTCTGCTCCCCACTCTGCAGGGGCCCACCCGCCATGACCTTTGTCTAGTGAGTCCGCCCCTCTCTGGCCTCACCCCCCACCCTGCGTGTGTCTGTGGTGCTGAGCTAGCAGGGATTTCTTGGGTCCCTTCTGCCTCCAGCTCCTCGTGCCTTATGCTGGGCTCCCCTCCCGACAGAGATGACTTCAGGCCGGGGGAATGCCAGGCTGGAGGCTGATTCGATTAAGGAGGAAAGAAGAGCCTTGTGAAGCCACAGGGCAGGCGTGCCACCACACTGACCCCTCAGAGGCTGGTGATAATGGGGCGCGGTGCTGGGAGGAGGCTGGGGCTGGCCCCAGCAAACCTGATTACGGGGTCTCTGGCCGTATCCTGCCTGCGTCTCTCAGAGAGAGCGGTCTTTATTCCCCCAGGCAGGTCCCGGACAGGCAGGTTTAAATTGAATCAGGCCCTGGTCCCTGGCTCAGAATGGGCCATTCACTGGCCCCGCCGTCCCCTAGCAAAACAGACCCCTGGACCATATGGCGCTGTGGGGGAAATCGGGGGGCCGGTGGCCAGGCCTTGCAGCAGCCTGCACGGGCCAGCTCAGAAGGGCTGTTTCCAGGGTCCCTGGGCCCAAGTGGGGCTGGGGGACAGATGCTGGCCTGACAGCCACCGGGGAAGGGGCAAGCCAAGAGAACAGGGGCCGAGGGAGAGCCAGGAGCCCTGGCTTGTGGTCCAACACGTCTTGTCCCAGCGAGCGATGGAACCGCGGAAAGTGGCTCAGCCCCTAATGTGTGGCCTCATGTGTGATATGAGAACGGTGGTCAGGGCTGCAGTGAGGATGACGGGACACGAGGAACCTGCCCGGAAGACTGGGCCCATGCCAGGGCGTCATGTTAGTCTGAGGCCCCCACGAGCCACAGGGACCCGAGGCCCAGGCAAAGCCCCGGCCACGTGGTCTGTCCTCTTTGCCAGCCCGGTGGGCCCTCCCCCTGACATCTAGCTGTCTGTGTGGCTGGTCCGTGCCCGGTCAGGTTCCTGCTCCTGCGACATCTTCCTAGAGGGACCCGAAACACCATGTCCAGCCTTATGGACTGTGTCCCCAGCCCTCTGCCGATCTGCACGTGACTCTGCCCGGGAAGACGGAGGCTGCGGATTAAGTGATCTGCCCCATGTTAGAGCCAAAGGAGGGACTGGAATTCAGCTCTCAGCCCCAAATATAGCAGCTCTGCACTGGTCGTTATTTTAGAGACAAGGAACTGGTGGCCAGAGAAGGGAAATGATACCCCGAGGTGTGCTGTGAGCATCCGTTGTAAGGTCTGACCCCCGCTCTGGCTGCCTGGCCCCCAGCATGCCCCGGGGGCTGGCCAGGGCTGCAACAGAAAGACCGGGGCGCAGTGAGTAATTGCTTTGGGGGAGCCTCGGAGTTGAAGCATGGAAGGCCCAGGAAAAAAATGTAAAAATAAATCCTTAAATACAGGGTGGGCTGCTACAGCAAGTGTGGTAAACTCCGACCTAAAGGCTCAGCTCCCAGGCAGGCCGAGGAAGCTCTGACCCCCACCCCCACCCCCACCCCGCCTACACTGGGTCTGGCTCCAGGTCTCTGTCCCTTGCTGGAGCAGATTGAGGTCCCACCAGTGAGCACCCCAGAGCATCACCTTGGTGTGCTTGGCTTCAGATCAAACCTGCCTCGCTCCTCCTGTTTCCATGGAAACACCTCGGGACCCATTGATCAACTCTCACTTGAGGCTTTCATTAGCCCGAGCATTGGAATAAGTTTTGATTCAAACATGACACTTTTTAACGCAGTGAAAAACTCGTTTTGTACAAAACCCCATTATGTGGAACAGACACGCGGGTTGATGGCCAATTTAGTTAATAGAGCTTTGCAGCTGACATTGAATTAAATCTGCAGGAAGCAGCCTCCGTCTTCCCGGGCAGAGTCACGTGCAGGTCGGCAGAGGGCTGGGGACACAGAGGGAAGGCTGCCCCCTGGCTCCCCCTGCCCCACCCGGCTTCGACCACTCCCTCTTCCCCGGCTCGGGAAGGTACCCTTGCTCTAGCCCCTCTCAGGGGTTCTTTCACTCAAGGATGAGCCCCAGCTCTCTCATGGGATCTCATGCCTTCCCCCCGGAGGGTTGAGGCCTTCCTTGCTCCTGGTCTCTCGCCCTTCACCCCCCACTGCTTGCTGGTATTTGAATACACCGTGCTCGGTCCAGCCTCCTATATCTGCAGGTGCAGAGTGTCATGCCCCCCAGTATGAAAATGCATTTCACATTGAAAATGCATTTCACGTTAAGCTAACTATCTGTGCTTTCCCTCTCTCTTCATTTGTAATTGTCTCAAGGCATTGCTAATTATTTCTGAGCCTCGGTCTTCTCCTCTGTAAAATGGGGGTGGTAACACCTATTGAAAAATATCTGTAAAATATCCAGTGCGTGTCATGATGCAAGGCCATGCTACTCTGAGCCTGCTTTCTCTCATCTGTAAAAGGCAGGTAACAATGGTGCTCCCCTCCCTGGATTGCCGGGAGGATTCGATGATGTAATACACAGAGTGTTCTTGGGACAGTGACTCCATGTTGTGAGCGTGCGGTAGTGCGTGACCATCTGCTCTTTGGAATGGGGCCCCCTGCCGCAGCCCCTCCTTCCTGATACTGAGAAGACTGCAGTGCTGGCTGGGGGGGCAGCATCAGAGATACCCAGGCATTCTCTCGGTGTGCACGCCACCACAGACCAGAGCCCTTCCCTCCCTGGTGGGGGTCCCTAGGGGTCCGTGGGGCAGGCTGGGACAGGTCCCCTCTGACCTGTGTTTATCACAAGGTGGTTCAGGAAGCTGCTGTTTTCTCCTGTGGGCCATGCTGGAGGACAGCCACCTGAGCTCCCCACCCCTGCCCATCCTGTGCTCTTCGGGCCTCATCCAAGGCCCTCGCCTGCACCATAGGACACCCAGGAATTCTTCCAGATCCTTCCACCAATTTGCTGTGCCATCTCAGACAGCCACGTCCCCCTTGGCAGCCTGTTTCTCCTCTCATGAACTTTTAGCTGGGAGGAAGGGCGGGGGATGCAGGAGTGTGAACGGGATGATGAGCTAGGGGCCTGACGTGGGTGCCGTGGCCTGGTGAGGCCCCATCTCCCTCTGCTCTGTGGCGTGTTGAAGGCCGACAGCTCCCTGCCTTGGCGACTGCAGGGCCCCATCCTCTTCCCAGGGCAGCCTTCACCCAATGACCAGTCCAGCCCCTCGCCCCAGGCCGGAGCAGCTTCCCAAGGGCAGGCCAGAGCCTCTAATGTGAGGGCATGCCGGCTCGACTTCTCCCCTGCCCAGATCTGCTTCCCTTGCTCCTGGTAAATCTCCTGCGTGGTAATCTCGGATTCGGAGTCGGCTTCCCGGAGCCTGATCTGCAACGGTGCCTTCCCAGGCCTCGTACAACAATCATGGCACTTCGTCAGGGCCTTTGCAGAGAGGGCGTGTGCCCAGCGCTGGGGATGCAGAGATGCATGAAAAGCGTTCACAGTCCGGTCTGGGTGGGTCCACCCGTGACCGCGGGACGGAGAGACCAGGGCTCCGAGAGAGGTTTGTACAAATGCCCTGGGCCACACAGGACAGAGGCCTCGATCCTGCTGGGGGGCGGGTGACCCCTGGAGAGCTCACATCCAGGAGAGGAGGCAGTGCTGAGCCTGGCTTGGAAGGGCAACGGGGGTGCTGCCAGGCAGGGAAGGGGGAGCGGGCGCGGGGTGGGGAGAAGGCAGGCCTGCACTTCACCCTCCAGAAGTTCTCTCCTCCGGGAAACCAGAGGCTCTGGAAGGACGAGGAGAGAGATGGGGTGCAGAGAGGCGCAGTCTCTGCAAGGAAACATTTGCTGTTGTTTTCCATCCAAGCTCGGCAGTGGGGAGAGATGGTGCGGCCGGCCAGCCCCGGGCAGGAGAGGCCCACCAGCCCTGCCGGTTATTGGCCGCCGATTGTCCTGCCATAAAACGCTCTGGATCCCGAGGCATTTACAGCAAAACTGCGTGTCTGGGAGCCTCAGGCCCCATCTCTCAGTGAGAAGGCAGACCTCACTGGGGGGAGGCTCAGCCAGGCCGTGAAGCCAGGCCCCTCTCTCCTGGACCAATGCCGCATCCCCCGGGGCGGCCCAGCCACTGCCTCAGATGTCACCGTCACCTGGAGTCGCCCGCCCCCGCGGAGGACTGAAAGGGGCTCACAGGTGAGGACAGCGGGTATGCAGCCACGAAGGCTGCCGCAGTTCAAACCCGAGTCTGCGGGTCCAGGCTTGTTCTGGGGCTCTAGGCCCTGTCCTGAAAATGGACCACAGTCTGGGGGGTGGGGGCGGGGGAAGAGTGATTAGCAACAGCAGTGAGAAGGGCAGGGAGAGAGGTCACACGGAGGTCCCAGCCATTCTTGGGAGTACGGCAGAGGGCACGGACCCAGGGATGGTAACTGTTGAGGGCAGTTTCTCAGGGGCCTTGAAGGTAGAGTAGGAGTTTGCAGCTTAAGGGGAGCGGACAGCGTGAGCCAAGGTCCTGAGGGAAAGGAACACCTGCAGAAGTGGTGTCAGGCTACAGAGAGGCGGGGGGAGTCCGGGCCAGAGCCCTGAGGGAGGCGCCTGGGGAAGCCTCAGAAGGGTCTTAAGCCAGCCATCAAAATGCCTTTTCATGAAGATCACTTGAGTTCCTAGAGTGAAGATGGCTTCCACAGCTTGAAGGCCAGGCTGAGGAGACTTGATTTGTCCTAAAGAGAACAAGGAACGGTTCTTGAATCACTTAACGCCAAATTCATAGTCTAATTCTATCATTCCTTCCTATGGAGACATGGCTGAGCAGCGGCTGAAGGAGCCTGAAATGCCAGCAAAATCCTTGAAGTGGGCCTCTGTGCATCCTGCCCTACCAGGGGAGCAATGGCGGGCCCGAGGAACAGAGGGGTCTTCTCTGTCAGGGAAAACATGGCACCCAGTGCTCACTGAGTCCCAGGCCTGGCTTTGGCCCCAGGTCCTGATGCCAGAAATCATTTCTTCCCTTTTATTTTCATTATTTCCTATTAGAAGTAGAAAAATCCTAGAGTGGCCTTCCTTGTGAAGTTAGGGGGAAGTCCCCAAGCATTTAAAAAGGTGTTTTATCCTTTCTCTGACTGGATGAGTAGAACAGGAATGAGTGAGAGAGGAGAGAGAGAAGGATGGAGGGATGGGGGAAGACAGGAAGGGATGGAGGGATGGGGCAAACAGGGTGGGATGGGGGAAGACAGGGAGGGATGGAGGGAAGGGAGAAGAGGGAGAGAAGAAGAGTGAGTGCCAGAAGAAAGAGTAAGATACTTATTTCTCTTAGAAGACAATCAGGTTTAGCTCCTGAAGCTTTGGGGGGTGAGGGTGGGAATGGTCTCAGCCGTTGGGACATCTCTAGCAGCTGGGTGGGGGGGAGGGTGGGAATGGTCTCAGCCGTTGAGACATCTCTAGCAGCTGGGTCTCAGCCGTTGGGACATCTCTAGCAGCTGGGTGGGGGTCCAATCAAGAGACAGCAACCACACCAATTTGTGAACCCAGAGAAGTTAATATAAAGAATCACTGACTAGGTATAAAGCTATGGACTAGGAGATGGGAGGATGAAAAGAGAACTCTGAGGTATCATAGAGGCAGTGATGGGAGAGGCAACCTAGCACCCCGAGGGCTATGGGAACATCTGGGATGGTTAACACATTGAAATTCAGAGGAGGGGTCCTGCAGAGCTAAACCCCAGGCAGGTGGAGCATTGTTTGGCTGTGTGTGTGTGTGTGTGTGTGTGTGTGTGTGTGTGTGTGTGTGTGTGTGTATGTTGAGGGGATGTCTCTGAAATGGAAGCAGGATTCTGGGAGCCAGACCTCTCTGAGGAAAGGGCTCTGCTTGCTGGTGCCAGGGTCTCAGAGTGGAGGGCAAAGTAAGGCTGGTCTGCAGGGGTTAGAAAAACGAAATACTGGATTCAGCTGGCGCTACCAGAAGGATCTCCCACGGCCAGGGTGAAGGAGCATGGGAAGGGGGGGATGACACTAGAAGCAGAGCCAGTCCCTTAAGCCCTTAGGCTCCCCACATGTCCCTGTTGGCAGAGACCTCTAAGGAGCCAGCCGACAATGCAGAAACGTGGTTTGCAGAGTCCCATCCCCAGGACCATGGGGCTGATTCCAGAAGTAGATTTGGGGCCCAGAGACAATATGGCTATTGCGATTCGGGCTTACCACCGGAAAGCAAGTCCTCTTTGTGTGTGGGAGGGCAGGCAAGGCTTGTGTTGGGAAGAGGAGTATGAGTGGGTCTCCGTATAGAAAATGTGGACAATACAAGGGAAGAAAAGCAAGAAAGTCACCCATAATTCTGCTCCCCCAAATGACCTCTGTTAACATTTTGCCGTATTGTTTTCCAGTAATTTTTTATGCATAGTCTTAAAACATGGTTATGATCTTACGTATATAATTTTACATCCTAATTTATTTTTATTTGTCACATCACAGTATGTGATGGGTTGAACTGTGTTCCCTCCCACCCCCAACACACAAAAGGTGTCGAAGTCCTAACTGCCCCACCCCCCAGAGTTGTGAATGTGACCTATTTTGGGAATAAGGTCTTTGCAGATGGTCACATGGGGATGAGGTCATATGGAGTCGGGTGGGCCCCTAATCCAGTAGGACTGGTGTCTTTATAAAAAAAGAGATGTGGGGGCACAGATACACACATAGGGAGAATGCCGTGGGGAGATTGCAATTACGCTACTACAAAGCAATGAGCAAACCAAGAATTGCCAACAGCCACCTGCACGTGGGGGAGAGGCCTGGAACAGCGTCTCCCTCTGAGCCCTTGGGAGCAACCAAGCCTGCCCGCACCTTGACCTCTGACTCCTGGCCTCCATGACTGGAAGACAATCAACTTCTGTTGTTTAAACCACCAAGTGTGTGGTACTTCCTTATGTCCCCTCCTCTCTACCTGCAAACTAAGAACAAAAGGAAAAGTATAAGCAAGTTCCCATGTTACTGGAAGCACTTCCTAAACATAATTTTACTTATATATACTATGCCACTAGGTGGATACAGCCTACCTTACCCGATTTGGGGCATCTTTTGGCAGTTATAAATAGCATAATGCCAGAAGAACTGGCCCTATCATCCTGATCATCATCATCTTGTTTTCTTATTATTTCATTCAGATAGATTTCTTAAAGTGAAATGATTGGTTCAAAACTGTATATTTCTTTAAGGTTTCAAACAAAACTTTTTGCTAGTGATAAAGTTAACATACTTATAGATAATTTGCAAAATAAAGGAAAAAAACGAATATGACAAATCAAATCACACCAGCCAGGGATGTTCCATACAATCTTAGCCTATTTTCTTACAATTATTTTTCAGGATCTCAGTACTTACTTCCAGACTGCTTTTTGTTCAGTAATATTTCCGCCAACACACGGTATATGAGAACTTAATGCGTCCTCACCAGTAATGACTATTACCACCTTTTAAAATCTTCTTTAGGGGCGCCTGGCTGGCTCTGTTGGTGGAGCATGTGATTCTTGATCTCAGGTTTGTAAGTTTGAGCCCCATATTGTGCGTAGAGATTGCTTAAAAATAAAATCTGTAAAAAAAAAATCTTTTTGAATTTGGCGAAAATTATGTCATAGTTTTGCTGGAGAATTTGATTTTCAGGGGATTGAATGTTATAAAGTGTTTTTCAGCCGTTGTTTGCCTTCAGGTGCGTTGTCTAATAAAGTCCATTTTTCTTTTTTTTTTTTTAATCAAAGACTTCAGATGGTTTTCTTATGTATTTGTATAATCTCCTTTTACATTACATATTAACCTTTTGTTACATTGATTACGGGTCTTTTCCTCTTTTTTTTTTAACTTTTCAATATTCATCATCTTTAATGCATATTTGATGTATTCCAATCTATGGATTTTTCTTTCTGTGATTTCTCCCACTATGTTTGGTTGATATCCCCATTCATAATATAAAGTTATCTATATGTCCTACATTTCTTATGGTTTTGTGTTTTTATATTTAATTCTTTTGCCCATCTGAAATTTATTTTGGAGGATGAGATGAAATGAGAATCTAAAGTTTTGAGGGTTTGCTTTTTTTTAACAGCTTCACACTGTTCCCATGTAATCTACTGAGTGACCTTCCCCTTTGTGAGCCTCCCTGCAGCAGACATTAAGCTCTTAAGTATTCCAGAGCTGGTTTTGGTCCAACTCTTCTGTGTCATTGATCCATATGTTCATACCGCTGCTGTACCTTGCCTTGTAGCATTATATTTTAGAAAGCAGTGGGGCTAGTTTTTGTTTTCTCTGTCTCTAATTTGGTTTGTTTGTTTTGCTTTGTTTTCCCCTCAGCTACTTACATCCCACGTGGCATTTGGGATGGAGGGGCTTCCCTTTGAGCCCCATCTCCCAAAGTAGAATTAGCTCCCCCTCCTACTCATAGAGAAGAAGCACTGAGACTGTGAGCACTGAACCAATGCTCATTTCAGAAATGGGGAAATCTGAGTCCCTTGAGGCTTGAAAACCACAGTAAGGCCAAGTCTTGGAGGAAAGGGAAGGATAGCATGCACAACTCCCCCCCCCCCCCCCCCCCCCCCCGCCCCATTCAGGACTGACCAGTGTGCTTACCTGGACCAAAGGGTGGCAGCATTTCCCAAGCCTGACAAGACTCACTCAGGACTTGCCTCCCTTCCTGGGTCCAACCCAGATCTGGGGAATTAGAATCTCCAAGGGAAGGGTTCAGGAATCTGTGTGCCGGGGTGATCCTTCGTATCAGAAAAGGCTGAAAAACACAGTGCTAGGAGAAGAAAGCAGATCAAAGACTAAAACCAGGAAGCCATCCTGGACTATCAAGATCGCAAAATTGGCACCAAGAACCCAGTGGAGAGCAAACTCTATGAAGGGCTCCTAACAGGGGCTGGATTGCAGCTGGGTCAGAGATCTCGGAGACAGGATGAAATGGAAGGAATGATAGCCATCATGGCAGAAAGGAGCAGGTAGGATTTTGTCAGGAGCAAAAGGGACATGTCAGGAAACAGAGAAGGATTCCAAATATCTTCAGCAAACATTTACAGAGCCCTTTGCTGGGTCGGAGGACACAGAGACAAATTGGGTGTAGCCCAGTCCGTAAAGAGCTCAAAGACAGGTAAACAGGAGATTACAATAGAATGTGATAAGTGCCATGATAGGGGGATGTAAGGGGAGGTAGAAATCCATTCTGCCTAGAGCTGTCGAGAGAGGCTTCAGAGAGATGACCTTGCACGGGACTGGAAGGATGCATACTATATTGTGGGGCGATGGTTGGGGTGGGCTTGACAGGTGTGGAGAGAAAAGTTGGAGGAATTTTAAGGAGAAACAAACTGAGGAAGGCTGGAAAACTTGGTGTCTTGGAAGAAGTGTAGGTGGTTCAGTCCAAGAAGTGCCTAGTATGTTTGTGCAGAAGCCAGGCTAAGAAGCTTGGGCTTAACTCTGAGTTCAACAGGGAACCACAAGAGGGTTTAAATAGCACCAGGAGGTGATCAGATTTGCATTCTAAAGAGATCACTCTGGCTGCCCCGGATAGATCCAATTTAAGAGGGACAAAATCAAAAGTAGGAAGACAGTTTAGGAGGATGTCTTAAAAATTCAGGCATACACTAAAGAAACGGGAATGGGTGGGTCCAGGGGAGGGGTATGGATGGAGAGAGAGCAGATTTAGGTAGCTTGGGCTATAGGATTGACACTTCTCTTATACATTGCTCCATCTGCAGGATTTCCAGCTTTAGAGGATCCCTGGGTGTTACTCCAGGGTGGAGTGACTTTCTCCTCTTGAATCATTTATTCTTTCATGCCTGTCTGGAAGGTAAGGTACCATGCTAAACCTACTGAGGGCTCTATCTGGTATGCTTTAAAAATGGGAATAAACCAACATTTATTCCAACCTTGTCCTAGGAACCTACCTTTTCTTAACCATTAAAATAATTCTATAAAGCTTATAAATTTGTTGCTATTTTGCAGATAAGAAAACTGACCCAGAGAGTCTAGAAAAATGCCCAAGTATATAGAAATATAATGGATTTTTGTATATTGATCTTGTATCTTGCAACCTTGCAAAACTAACTTAGTAATCCTAGTAGCTTTTTGTGTGTGTGTGTGGATTTCATTGGCTTTTCTACATAGGTAAACATGTCATCTGCAAATACAGTTTTGCTTCTTACTTTCCAATTGGATGCCTTTTTCTTTTCCTGCCTCATTACACTAGCTATAAACTACAATGTATGATGTTGAATAGAAGTGGTGAGGGGGGACATCCTTGTTTTATTTCTGATTTGAGGGGAAAAGCATCCAGTCTTCACCCCTAAGTATAATGTGAGCTGTAGGTGTTTTGTAGATGCACTTCGTCCGATTGGAGAAGCTGCCTTCTATTCCTAGCTTACTGAGAGCACAGTTAGAAAGGGCAGATTAGGATTTGAACCCAGTCTCTTAGACACTAAAGCCTATGTGCTCAGCTCTTACAGCAGCAAGAATGAGTATTTTTTTTTCCATTTGTTGCCAGCTCATTTTACAAAACGTCATTCCCCCACCCCCTGAAAATATTTTTTTAACTAGGCAACGGGGAGGAACAGATTTCTCAAAGGCTGTTTCATCAGAAACTTGATGAACGTTCTGTGTTGCTCTAATGTGCAGGTTCTTATTTCTCATCAGCTAGACTCTTCATTAATTTCATGTAAGTGGTGTAATTAAAGTAACTGTTAATTGGTGTATTACTAAGGTGCCATTATGGTATGTGACAAGCCTTAATTAGCATGTGGTCTGGCACTCAATGTTCTCGGCGAATCACTCGGAAACAGAGATCATTCTCTCAAGAGCGGCACTTAATATGAACAGAGAGGTAGTGCAATTTTAAAGCAATGGGGAGAAAAGGGAGAAAAAAAATAACTTCCAGTGGCTTTTTTTTTTTTTTCTCAAGGAAGTGGGCTCTCCAACTGCTGCACTCAACAGCACCCTCCATGGTGAAGTGCATAGGACTAGGCATCCTGTGGTGGGCTCCACTAACTGCAGAATGATGTTCCATGAAACCATCTCCCATTATCTCAGTAAACACAGACATCTCTTTAACCAATGTGACTGCTTTATAAAACAGGTGACCTCTAGGGGTGTCTGGGTGGCTCGGTTGGGTTAAGTGTCTGCCTTCAGCTCAGGTCATGGTCCCAGGGTGCTGGGATCGAGCCCTGCATCGGGCTCCCTGCTCTGCGAGGAGCCTGCTTCTCCCTCTCCCTCTGCCTGCTACTCCCCCTGCTTGTGCTCTCTCTGTGTGTCAAATAAATAAATAAAAATCTTAAATATATTTAATATAGCACAGGGACCCTCTAAAAGCACAGGGACCTCATTACTGCCTCTACCTAGAGTGTCCTGGAAATTTTTTTTTTTTTTAGAAACCCATTAGCTTTTTATTCACCTTTTAAATTCATATACAGTCAAATTCACTGTTTTTGGTGTCTTCTTCTTTTTTTTATTAACTGTAATGTATTATTTGTTTCAGAGGTACAGGTCTGTGATTCATCGGTCTTACACAATTCACAGCGCTCACCATAGCACATACCCTCCCCAAGGTCTATCACCCAGCCACCCCATCCCTCCCACCCCACCACCACTCCAGCAACCCTCAGTTTGTTTCCTGAGATTAAGAGTCTCTTATGGGTTGTCTCCCTCTCTGGTTTCATCTTGTTTCATTTTTCCTTCCTTTCCCCTATGATCCTCTGCCTTGTTTGTCAAATTCCTCATATCAGTGAGATCATATGATACTTGTCTTTCTCTCATTGACTTATTTTGCTTAGCATAATACCTTATGGTTCCATCCACATCATGCAAATTGTCCTGGAAAATTTCTACCCACCTTAGAATATAGGAGTCACCTAACTTATTCTTTCTTAGGTCCATTCAGCTCTTCTACATCTCATAAGTATTTTCTGAGTACCCACTATGGGCCTAAGGCTCCAAGGAGATCAAAGGAGTTATATGACGTGACCCTACCCTTGAGTAGATCTGGACACTGTCTACACGCAGCATCAGCAATTTCTTCCACAAACACTCCTCACGTGCACAGTTACTGGCTTTCTACCATCAGGACCCCTCAGGGATGCTGCAATCCTCAAGGGAGCTCTTACTTTACTTGGCATTCTTGGTCCTCAAACACCTAGTATAACACCTGAAATAAGAATTAACAGGCTGTTAATATGAATCATTCTGTTTTCCTTCGTGGCATTAAAATGGGTGGTGGGATGTCGTGGAAAGTGTTCAAATTGCTTTAGAATTTGAACACTTGCCAGCTACATAAATCTCCACCCATCACTTTATCTTTCTGAGCTTTAATTTTGTTTTCAAAATGGGAATGAAAATAAGTCACGTAGTATCAAGACTGATGTGTGGCTCAGATGATATACTTTTTTTTTTTTTTTTAAGATTTTATTTACTTATTTGACAGAGAGAGAGACAGCGAGAGAGGGAACACAAGCAGGGGGAGTGGGAGAGGGAGAAGCAGGCTCCCCGCCAAGCAGGGAGCCCAATGTGGGGCTCGATCCCAGGACCCTGGGATTATGACCCAAGCCGAAGGCAGACGCTTAACGACTGAGCCACCCAGGCGCCCCCACAGATGATATACCTTAAACGGTGACGCATGTTAAACTGAAAAGCACCATTCAAATCAAGTATTACTAAATTATTAGTTATTAATAAGAAATTTCACCCTGATTATCTTAAGATAATGCCCCAATCACTCAAAAAAACATTAATTGCCTCTTTTGTTCTGAAAAATTTCCAAAATAGTTGATTTCCACAATTCAAGGCACTCTTCTACTATCTAACAGCCTTATGCATCAGAAAGAAAATCTTTTAGACAAGACTACTTGTCTTACTAGAGATCGCTATTAAATGCAAACTCAGATTGTATTTGTTTTTTTTTAAATAAACTCAAAACAGATAAATGATCCATTATTTTGATCCAGTGTGCATCAATCTATTATTTCTATTACAAAACCAGTACAAGTAACTCAGAACCAATTTAATTCCCTAGCTTACAAAATTTCAAATTTTAATTCAGTTAGTATTAATTGAGCTTGTACCAAGCACTGAGCTAGGTGCTCAGGGTACAATAGTAACAGAATCATGTCTGGTTTATAAACTAGTTCGATTTCTAAATATACTCATGTACTAAATTTCTATAATAACTAAAAATGATAGCCAGTGACCAGAAGTCTCACTTCCACAGTAAAATATTGAACAACCAGTAAGTAATGATAACTAAAAACTGAAAAGATATCTTCCAGGTAAGATGTATTCTGGAAAATTCTTTTTCCCACTTAGAGCCACAGGAAACCATATAATAGCTTCTGTGGAAACAACGATGGAAGATTGCAGTGGACTTCCATAGCCTCACAGATCTTGAGGTGTTTAGAATGTCCACAACCAAAGGAATGGGCAAAAAAAGAGTTATTATACTCCTTTGTTTGGGTAGAACACATCTGTTCTTTAGAGATTAATCTTGAACATTTGCAAATGGAGAGTGTGAGAGCATTCCATAGGGAGCTTATAAGCAGTGACACTGGAAAGCACTTGGTTACAAAATGATGAAAAAGTAGTGTCCAAAGAGAGCGGTATGAACCCCAGGGCTGCCAAGTTGCACAATTTGAGTGAGCACCATTCACATTACAGGCTCCAGGGGGGTGTCATTCGTGTATACAGCATCTTGCACAGGCAATAACTGTGGCTCTCGGTAAGAACGTTCTTTACCCAGGCCCTACTTTTGGGGATTAGTACTTAATTAACACCAGAACCGTATCACAATCATACATACATGTTATTTTACTTAGAAGTTATCATAGTTGTGTGTATGTAAATATACAGTTGTATTGATAAACTTAGTTAATCTGTACATAACTCAATCTGTAGACTAAATCAAGTTCTTGAGAACCAAGTCCTTGAGTGTGAAGTTAAACAGACCCACAGATATCATCAAGGACAGAAACCTGAACTGGGTAGACACAAGTGGATTTCCTGATTGGGTAGGTCAATTACCAAGGTATCATTGAGTTGGTGAACCATGTCTGGGTCAGCCAAGGTTTACCCTGTGAAACTGTTGGAAAAAAGATTGCAATATCCTGCAATGTAATTTACATTTTACATTGCTGAATTGATAAATTAAGAGCTTGTGTATTAGAACACTTGACACTTTGTCCAATAGCTTCAAAAAAAAAGCATATAATTATGATCAAAGGGTTAACGCCTAAGAGTTTTATTCTGATATCAAATTATTCAAAGTCAAGACAAGAGAACTCTATAAATATATTTTGTTATGGCAGCCTCTCTCTGACTCTCAGAAATTTCTCTCGATGAATGTCATTATCCAAGGCTGCAATTTTCAGACTGTGCATGCACAGATAATGGCTATTCATTCACTATATAACTCCCGGTGAGGAAACGGTCTCAACTCCTCTTTTAAAAAGCTCAACAGGCTAGAAAAAAATATGATTGAAGACAATGGCTTTTTAGATCTTTCTAAAAGGGCATAACTTTCCAGAAGCATCTTCTTTAACCCTGTAAGAATCCAGTGTTTCTTCTGCCCAGGTAATTCTTCTGAATCCTTTTTAAGAAGTAGGTGCTCCCACATTTTACTTTGGATATCAGTTGACAAAGTAAATGTACATATACTCAAAATAAATGTTTAGTTTAGCCTCTATTATTCCACTGAGAAAGGCACCATTGGACTTTATCCATTCTTTTAAAGAAATAATCATGCTTATTAGGTGCCAGGCAGTGTTCTAGATGCTGAGAACTGAGCAGGAAGACAAAGATCCTGCGCTCATGAAATTTACATTCTGGTAGGGAAGAAAGGACTAACAAACAAGTATATTTCAGGGCGCCTGGGTGGCTCAGTCATTTAAGCGGAGGACTCTTAATTCTGGCTCAGGTTGTAATGTCAGTGTCCTGGGATCGAGTTTCGTGTTGGGTTCCATGGTCAGCACGGAGTCTGCTCGAGATTCTCTCTCGCCCTCTCTCTCTGCCCCCCCCACTCCTGCTTGGGCTCTCTCTCTCTCTAAATTATATAAATAAATCCTTGGCAGGGGGAAGCTCTTTTAAACAAGTATATGTCAATGTGTCAGATGATGAAGGGCTATTAAAAACAACAAGTGAAGTGATAGTGACTTAAAAGCATGGTTGTTGGCTTTTTTAAATGAAAGGACATGGAGAAAGTATTTGCAGTACATAAAGCTAACTAGCAAAGGACCTACATCTAGAACCTATAAAGAAATTTAACACCCAGTAATAAGAAGATAAGCAATCCAATTTAAAAACAAGCAAAAGACTCAACAGACATTTCAGAAAGAAGAGACACAAATGGTCAATAAGCACATAAAAAGATGTTCAGAATCTTTAGTCATCAGGGAAATGTAAATCCAAGCTACAGTGAAATACTACTACAAACCAAGTAATACGGGGAAAGATTTTTTTCAAGACTTACAATACCAAGCATTGGCAAGAGTGTGGAGCAACAAAATTTCATTATTGCTGGTTAGGGTGTAAAATGGGACAAACACTTTGGAAACCAGTTTGGCTTTTTCTTGTAAAAAATTAAACATCAACTTACCCTATGACCCAGCAATTCCACTTTTAGGTAATTACCCAAGAGGAATGAAAACATCTGTCCACAGAAAAGACTTGTGAGTGATGTTTATAATAGCTTTATTCATTATAATAAAAAACTGGAAAAAAAAAACCCACAGGTGTCCATGGATAGGTAAATGGATAAATGAACTGTGGCATATTCATACAACTATGATACTCACAACAACATGGATGAATTTTAAACTCATTCTGCTGAAGAGGAAAAAACCAGCTATAAAAGAGTCCATAGGATCTGACACTGTTGATCTGAAGTTCTAGAGGAGGCAAAACTAATACATAGTGGTAGGAACAAGATCAGAGGTGGCCTGGAGAAAGAGTGAGGGGCCGTGGTGGCTGGTAGTGACCATGGAAAGAAATAAAGGAACATTTTGGGGGTGGCGAGTGATGGATACATTCTATGCTTTAATCGGGTAACAGCTACATGGGTGCATAGATATGTTAAAACTCACTAAATTGTCCACATAAAATATATGTGTTTTGCTGTTTGCAAGTTATACTTTAATAAAAATGAGGCTTATTTTTTAAGATTTATTAATTTATTTTAGAGAGAGAGTGCTTGTGCAGAGGGAGAAGGAGAAAAAGTCTTAAGCGGACTCAGCACTGAGCTGGAGCCCCACAATCAAGCCCCGGGGCTTGATTTCATGACCTTGACATCAGAACCTGAGCCAAAACCAAGAGTCGGAAGCTTTACCTACTGTGCCACCCAGGCGCCCTAAGGCTTATTTTTAAAAGAAGGAAGTTCAAACTGAAATTAAAAACTTAATACATGGGTTTAAAAGGAGACAAGAAGCAATAGGAAAAATTGGTAGATTGGAACATAAAGAAATGATCCGGAACATAGCACAGAGACAAAGAACGAAAAGGCAAGAAGGACTAACATATTCAAACTGGCGCTCTAGTAGGAAAGCATTGAGAAATGCCCCAGCAGATGCCACAAGGAACAGAGATGAGTTACCCCCCCACCCCCCGCCGAGGCTTGCCCAGGCTGCAGAGTCATGAATAAAAAGAAATCATTGTGGTTTTAAGCTGCCTAGGGTGAGCTAGTCTCTTACGAAGCTGTGGATAACTGGAAGAGGTTTTGAAAGGTCTTGATACCAGAAGTCTGGTCTTGTAACAAAAACCTAAACAGTGCAGTTTTGGCTTTGAGCCCCGATGGTGGTAGAAGCCAAAGGACCTGGAGGAGGCCATCGGTGTAGACATGAAGGGATATGAGAGAGATGTTACCAGAAGCTGGAAGAAAGAAGACACTTGCATGCGGGAACGTAACATTTAACAGTATTATCACCTGTGATAACATGTAAATTAGAAAATGTACCTAATGAACCGACCATCTAGCTAGAGGGATTTCCAGGCAGAATTGTGCTGTCTGGCTTCTCCCAGTTGCTTATAATACAATGAGAGAGCAGAGAGGTAGAGTAATGAATGGCTCTCTAAATATAAAAAAGCTACCCACATGAACTGAAATCTTACGTCCACACAAAAACCTACACACAAATGCTTATAGCAGCTTTATTGACAATTGCCAGAACTTGGAAATCACTAAGATGTCCTTCAATAGAAAAATGGATTAAGTAAACTGTGGTGCAAATATACAATGGGATATTACTCAGCAATAAAAATAAGTGAGCTATCAAGCCATGGAAAGCCGTAGAGCAAACTTAAATGCATATTTAGAAGCGAAAGAAGCCAATCTGAAAAGGCTACATATTGTATGATTCCAACTGTATGACATTTCTGGAAAAGGTAAAACTATGTAGATGGCAGAGATCAGAGTTTCCAGGGGTCTGGCAGGGAGGAGGGATGAATAAGTGAAATACAGGAGACTTGTTCATGGTTGCGTTGTTTGAGTAAAAAACTGGGAACAACAAAAATCTCCATGCACAAGAGAATGGATAAATAACGTACAGTATGTTCACATAATACACTACTATGTAACAGTGGAAATTAACGAAATCAAGCTAAATGCAAGAGCACAGATGAGTTTTAAAAGCACACTGAGCAAAAGAAGAAAGTGCCTATAGAACCACTGAACTTTACCTCTGAAACTAATAATATGCTATATGTTATTTACTTGAATTCAAATAAAATAAAATTAAAAACAAACATAAAAAGAAAGTGTCCACATTGTAGGAGTCCATTAATATAATGCTCAAAACCGACAAAACTAAACTACATTGTTTAGAGTTATATATCTGGATAGCGAAACTAGGGAGAAATGAGGAACTGTTCACCATAAAATTCAGAGCAATGGTTACTTTTAGGCGATGGGGAAGGGAGTGTGCCCAGGGAGGGAACACCATGGGGGGTTTTGGGGTGATGCCAATGTTCTAGTTCCTGACCTGGGTGATGGGTACACAGGTGTTCACTCTAAATGTATTTATTTTGCTCTACATTGATAGGCTTTCTTTTCCTCCTTTTTGCATTTGTTATATTCCACAATTTAAACAAAATTGACAAAAAGTTAAGTAGCTTTCTCAGGGTCAAAGGGCTAGCTCCTCACAGGTTCATACAGAGCAGTCTTTCACCAAAACCTCTTAAAGTCTATGCTACGGAGCTGTCTGTTTTAGTTAATACTAATTAGTTAATACAGAGACCTCTCAGTTCATGCTTATGTTGTTTTTTACCTGTTACTCTTTCTACCTACCTGCTCAATGACTTTCACCCAGGTGTCAGTCTCTCCTTTGTTATCTTTCCAAATGTGTTTAAAATAACAAAAGGGGGGGCACCTGGGTGGCTCAGTCGGTTAAGTGTCTGTCTTCAGCTCAGGTCATGATCCCAGGGTCCTGGGATCGAGTCCCTCATCGGGCTCCTTCCTCAGCGGGGATCCTGCTTCTCCCTCTGCCTGCCGGTCCACCTGCTTGTGCTCTCTTGCTCACTCTCTCTGTATCATTCTCTGACAAATAAATAAATCAAATCTTTAAAAAATAATAATAAAAGGGATTTCACTTTTGCTTTGCAAGAGCCTAGTTTGGAAGTAATAATAAAAGGAATAGGTATTTCTTTCTCTTTGCATTATTGCTGGGACAACCCTAAACTCCTGAAAAGCTGGATGCCCATGTCTACTAGGAGGAGCCCAGGGGGCAGAGGAGACTGCAAAAAAGAAAAACCCGAAGACTTTATCTCACCACATATCTTTTTGCCCAGTGAAGGAATCTGTTTCAGCTTGGATACTAATACAGAAGTGACTTATCCAGCCGACGGGAGCTGGAGTTTAGCGACACGACCCCTGTCATCAGAACATGAGCAGGACGGGTAGACAGCCAGGTAGCTCACTCCACCCTCTGACTGGAAGGAGAGAGGATTAAAGAGAAAATTGGCACAGAAAAAGGAAAGAAAAGCCATTCTCTGTTGATTAAAACAAACAAGCAAGCACCAGCCTCAGATTGCAAAGCCTTCTCAGCAATAGGATGGATGGAGTGCCTGTGAAAATATATGTAAGAAAAGGGGTCTTATGTCAAAAGCAACATCCCCCTAGCCCAGAGGGGCCTAGGACAAGAACAATATGGAACTTTCAGAAGAGGAACTGCAGGGGGTAGAAATCATATGGCACTGGTCACAGAACCCAGAAGGGTCTTGAATCCAGGGTCTTCGAACTCCCAACCCAGCATTCTTCCTCCAGGCCTGACTGCCTCCAGGGTCATAACAGGATTGGCTGGGACACAGTGGGAGACATGAGCACGGCAGCATATCAATGGGCTCTGCAGATAAGGAGAAAAGGCCAGGTTGCTGCCTAGCAGGGGAGATGGCCCAAATGCCGGGCAGGTACCTCGTGATGAGTGATGGGGATCACAGGCTGCTGGTGGAGCTTGGAAGCCCCTTAAAGGTAGCTGGGAGTTGGGGAGTGAAGGGATTCACACCTGTCACCCCAGAATATGTCACTTTAGCACATGGTTATTTTCACCTGAAGACACTTGAGAAACAGCAGAGTTAGGGAGGGCTCTCTGACCTCCCCCTTTCTACCCATGAGAAAAGTGCCCTCCCTTTACTAGGAAAAGTGCCCTCCCTTTACTAGGAAAAGAAGAACATTCTTATCACTGGAGACTGGCGTCGATGCCAAAACGGACCTATACAAACAAACCTCCTGAAATGGCCCATATCTTCGATTAGCTTCCTGTATCCATTTCCCAGTCACTGTCACACAATTGGCTGTCCCCAGCCCAAGCCCTTTTGTCTTGTTACATCTCCACGATTTATTATCCTTTGTGGGAAAAGTATATAAGCCCTTGGGCCTAATGCTTCTTCAAGTCTTCATTTTCTTCTTGAAGACTCCCAGGTAATCATACGGATATTAAATAAAACTTGTGGACTTTCCTTCTGTGAATCTCTCTTATGTCCATTTAATTCATAGGTCTGGTCATAGAACCTAAGAGGGTGGAAGGAAGATTTTCCTCCCCTACAGGGACAAAGTCAACTGGACCATGATAGCCAATTTTTCTGGCCCAGAGTTTCTTTCCTCACAGTTTAGTGCCCAAGAACAACCTCTGGAAGACCATATCAGTGAGCAAAGCATGTGTATTCAATCAGGATGAAAATCAAGTGCATGGAAAGGCCTTCACAGTGTCCGTGCAACTAGAAAATGCTTCTTAAAGATAACAGGACCGTTAACTTTCTCTAAGTTTGCAAAGTATTTGGTGAGCCCTTCAGGGTCAATTATCACTCATTGGAGGGCTGGGCAGTCACAACCGTAACTGCTTGATCATCCCTGGGGGACAAATACAGACTGTCGTACAACTGGCACATTGCAGTGTTCTCGCATCTCTTCTCTTGCTCCCCTGACTCTGCGGTTTGCTGGGAAGAACGAGACTGTCATACCTCTCACAACGGGAGCAGACCCAGACAGCAAGAGCACCCTCCTCAAGGTGACTCCACTGGCTGGTTCCCCAATGGCTTACCACGTACCTGTTCATTATGGTAGACACTTCACACACATCATGTGATTCAATCCTCACAACATCCTGAGAAGTAGAAAGTACCCTCATTTTAGAATTATACTTCACTCTAGGGGTGCCTGGGTGGCTCAGTCAGTTAAGAGTCTGCCTTTGGCTCAGGTCATGATCCCAGGGTCCTGGGATTGAGCCCTGCGTTGGGCTCCCTGCTCAGCAGGGAGCCTGTTTCTCCCTCTCCCTCTGCCTGATGCTCCCCCTGCTGTGCTCTCTCTCTCTCTCTCCAAGAAATAAATAAAATCTTTTTAAAAAAAAGAAAAAGGCAAATAAATCTGACTATATAAAATTTAAAATTCCTGTTTAAAAGACACCATAAAGAGAAAGCAAAGACTCTCACAAACTGGGGGGGAAAATGCCCACAAACTTGAAGAATTCATTTCTAAGACATGTAACAGACAAAGCATTAATTATTATCTACACAATAAAATAAACCCCATAGAAAATTTGGCAAAAAACTTAAAGAGGCACCTGACCTCACAAGAATCTTTTATAATCAATAAACATATCAAAAGATGCTCGGTTTGATTACCAATTAGGAAAACGCAATTTTCAATCATAATGAAACACATTTCACACCTGCCAGAGCAGCAGAAATTTAAAAGTCTGAAACTATCAATTGTTGGTGATGTTGAAGCAGCCAAGATACTTCTGTGCTGATGGTGGAGGGATGAGTTGGTATAATCACTTTGGAAAGTAACTCAGCATCACATGATAAGTATCTGCATAGACTCCAATGGTTCTTCTTAGTGAACACCCCAGAGAAACTCTTCCACCTGTGCATGTAAAGACACTAAAATGGGTAATCAGGGCAGCACTGTTTGTAGAAGCAAAACCGGAAGCAATCCAAAGTCTGTCGATACTGACTAATTAAATTTATGATGGATTCGTATAACAGAGTAGTGTACAGAAAGGAATAGGAATGAATGGTAGCTGCATGAAACACCATGGATAAATCTCAAGAACTTACTATTAAAGAAATGAAGCAAATCACCAAGGAATACTTAGTGTGTGCTTCGGTTTACTTAAGTTCCAAATCATGTAAATCAAAAGCAAGGTATTGTGTAAGGATACAAACATAGGTAGCAAAACTTGAAGGAAAATCAAGACCACACTGAAACCTCTGAAACTCTGAGGTGGTAGGAAACGGGGCAAGATTGTGGATCGATACAGAGGCAGCTTCAAAAACACTGATCCAGGTGTGACGTGGACCAGGCTGGATACTTCGGTGGTGTTCGTGATGGCAAGAGAAGAGAAATGACCTGAAATGAATGAATTAAACGAGTTATGATATATTCCTGCAATGAAATAACATGCAGTCATAAAAAAGAATAAAGGCATTTTTTTTACGAACCCATATGGAAAGATCTCTGCTATGTTATTTGGTGGAAAAAAGAACGATTGAGAACAATGCTTACGATATGCTGCCGTTTGGGTGACAGAGTAGGAAAATGCACCAGGTATCCTGGGTGGGATGTACAAGAGCCAGATAAGACTGGTTGCATCTGGGACGGAATGAGGTAGGTGAAAAGCTTACACTTTAAGCCATGTGAATAAAATACCTAATTCTAAACTTAAAAATTTTAAGTGCGACATAATTTACGTAAAATTGTATGGTGTTCGGAGTTTACTTGCAAACACTCCAGCAAGTTGAAAATTAAGAGTCTAAACAGATGACAGAAGATAAGCAAAATGTTGATAATGTTGAAGCGAGGTTAGGGATGGAGGGATGTCTGCCTTTGAAATTTTCTATAAAAAATTATGTAAAGAAACCTGCAGAGCTCTGGGTCAGAGCTCAGACTGAGCGCACACGTGTTGCAATCCTCTCCACCTCCAGACCCCACAAAAATAACATGAAATGTATTTTAAAGCTCTATGCACAACATAGCTTGTCATTTAAAATTCTGTCAACAGCGAAACCAGAATCAACCTACAGAGATGGTCTTATAAATTATCGTATAGCCACCCGAGTGAAATTATGCAGCTGGAGCCCAGAATCCAAAGCTAAATAACCCTTAGGAGGGATTTATTACATTTGGGGACCAAGGTTGGTAACGTATTTCCATTTGGTCTCCTCCACTCGCAAATGGAAGTGGTGGGGGGTGGGGGGGAGGATGCATGGGTCCCACCCGTCCTGGGGTGAGAGCAGGTGTCTCTTTCTCAGGGGTGACTTGACCGAATTCTGACGACTGAGAAAGTGTACGTATTCTGGAAAAGAGACCACATATCCAAATTGAGATAGATCACACTTTGAATACCAAAAGCCTTGAAATGATCCACATTTCCATCAGTAGGGGACTAGTTGAATGAGCTCTGATCTATCCACGCAGTGCAGTAATATGGGACCAAAAGATGAAATAAGAACTATCCACACTGAAAGACAGACAGCTCCAGAATGTGTTATTAAGTGAAAAGCGCAACGAAGAAAAGTATGTGATGCGATCACTTACCAGGGGATGGAGTGCTGGGAGTGTACGTACTAATTCGCTTACCTATGATTTTTTTTTAAATAGAAGGAATAATATAAAACAAATAAAAATGGCTACCTGTCAGGGGAGGAGGCAACCGGGAGCAGACGCTGAGGGACAGAGACACGGAGGGAAGGCACACTTTTCTGCACAGACCTCGTTTTGCCCTGAGCTCCTGCAGCAGCTCTGTGCCCCATCCTTGCTACCTTCCTCCGCCCGCTCTGCCCAGGGCTGGCCCCCAGATTCTGCTCCTGGCTTCCTGGAGCTCTGCTTCTCTGTGAGGAATTTGGCTTTGCTGACTTTCTTGATTGCGTGGCCTTGATTGCTGCCACGGAGCCCCCGGCCCCCCAAGCTTCTACCCCTGATCCGCACATGGATACCGGAGGAAGCAAACCCAGATGCTGTTGACCATCCCAGCTGTTGTTACCTGAGCGCAACCAAGATGCACAAAACAATTTCATGGGCCAAAAAAACTAGGTCTGATCACCGGATAGTGTGGCTCTGAGGTCCTCCCAAGACTCCTAGCCAGGCCTCTTATAGTTGAATTTGTCTCTTGCTTCTAGGAAGAGTGCACCAGCAGGCTCATGACCAGCTCCACTCGTCAGGGAGCAACTGGTGGGTGTTTCTTGGGCTCCGAGGGGGGAGGCCAGGAAGGTCAGAGTGCACGGGGTTGCTGGGCCTGGGGCTCAGACAATTAGAGTGCAGGAAGTGCGTGCGTGCATGTGCGTGCATGGGGGTGTGTGTGTGTGCGTGTGTGACAGGCAGAGAGAAACTGTTCAAAAGCTTTAAAGAAAGCTTCCTCTTCCCCATCATAAAGAGAAAAAGATACTCAGAATTACAGTTGTGGCAGAGACTGCCTTTCTCAGACCCTTTGCCTCTAGATGGGGCCCCATGACAGTGCTCCGCGTGGAACGCGCCCAGAAGTGATGTGGGTCGCCTCCGGGCCCAGGAGGCTAAGAGCGGGGATCTCTGCTTGTTCTCCTTCGCCTGCCAGGGCCCATGGGCAGGAGCCTCTTGGAAGCCATGTCTTAAAGGTGGCGGGGAAAGAGCCTGGCTGTCGAGTTGAATCGGCCCTTGGAAGCAAGTCACCAGGAACACCCATTTTAGACTTTCCGTGGGTGAGACACAAAACAAAACAAAACGCTTCTACTTGATTTGAGTCATTGTACATTTTTGGGTTGATTTGTCATAGCCGCTAGCTTTCCCTAAAGTAACACACATGGATTTCCCAATAGAGTCACATTCAACATCTGGACCCCGAAAGAAGAGTGTGGGTTTCCCCCCATGGGTCCCTTTGTTGGCCAGCAGCAATGTGCCCAGGGCTTGGTGTGGTTCAGGCGTCACCCTGCCTTCCCCCTCCTCACTGTACTCTCCCAATAACACGGGGGCAAGGCGGGGCGGCTGACCTTGTTCCTGTTGCAGAGCGAAAAGCTGAAGCCCCCGTGGGGGAAGTGACTTGTCCTCCCTCTTTCCACCGGGGCCGGAAAGCTGCATCCACGGAGCTTGCGCTACCTCTGCAGGGCTCACGAGAGCCCCAGTAACCAGTGTGCGCTTTTCTCGAAGCCACACTTGGTGAGAAAGGGGAGCCGGCTCTCCGGACGGGACAGGACGTCATGATTTGGCTTTGGAGATTGAGCTGGCGCAGCCTCATTATCCACCGGCACAGGCGAAGCTACTTGGGGGACAGGAGGGTGTCCGTGGGAGGAAATCACAGAAACCTCTGTCTGTTTTCACACCAGCTGCAAAGTGCAAAATGGTATTAAATTGTCAACATCTTTCCCCTGGTCTAAAGAATCTGAAATCCCATCTGTGTCTGTCTGTCATCAGATCTGCGGTGGGGCTGGGGTTGGGGGGGGGGCACACCACAGAATCTCGTGCACCTAGAGCGGGCGCCACGGTCTCCAGGCTGTGGGAATTGGGACCGAGCCCCCTCATTTACCCTGATCCTCAGCTTTCTCCTGTGTAAAGCTGACACTTCAGGCCGGGGGGGGGTTGTTAATGAGGATTTTAAAATATGTGTAAAAATCTTCTGTAAGCTGTGAAGGATGCTACTGATGTCATCTCATTGAGCGAGATACAGTTCGTGAAAGATCTACCTGGGGCCTGTTAGGTAAATAGCTGGTCAGGTTAAAGCCATTTTCACTTATTTCCTATGATATTCCTACTATGAGTATTATTGTGTCCCAAGACCATTCCCACAATGTGAAATCTCAGAGGATATTAGGACCTCTTCTCATCTTATATTATTGCTTATCACCTTCCTGTGGCCAGTTGTACTTACCAAAAATGGCCACAGCCATGTTTTCAGCCCTCTGTAGCCTTCTAGAACCTTGCCACCCCCAGTCAAGATAGAATTTATTTCTCTTCGAATGTGGGTGGGGTGCTGTGACTGCCTTTGTTGAGTAGAACGTGGCAGAAGCGATGCCTCATGATTTTGGAGGCTAGTTCATAACAGGCAGTATGGTGTTTACTAGGACCCCCGGGGATGCCTGTCCTTGAAATCAGCCACCATGCTCTGAGGGAGCCCAAGCTAGCCCACAGGGGAGTCCACATGGAGAAGCCCATCAAAAGGGACTCAGGCCAGCATCAACCACCAGACAGGTAAGGGAACAAATCTTTAGGTGATCCCAGACCCCAGATTTGTGATCTCCCAGCTGAGAAATCATGGAGGAGAGACAAGATGTCCTTGTCTCAACTCCCAACCCACAGAATCAGTGAGCATAACCGATGGTTGCTTTGGGCTGCTAAGTTTCAGAGTAATATTTGGAAAAGCCATCGTACCTGGGAACTTTCCCCCATAGACCACAGACCTCTTCAGGAGGGAGACTGCCTCATCTGCCTCCCCCTTAGCCAGCTGCACCAAGGATTCAGTAAATGGTGGCAGCTTGGTCCTTCTTGAAGGACGCTTGACTCTTTTCAGTCATTTTGGAAAGCCTCTGTGCTCAGCGAGGCCAGGACTTCTGAGGTATGCAAAGGTGATTATTCCTTCACTGAATATTAGCTGAATGTGTAACAGGCCAGAGGGTTGTGCTGGAGATAAGACAGTGAGCCAATCATGGGGCTTCCAGTGTGGTTGGGAGTGGACAGGTTACAAGCAAAAGTGGATACACAATTATTCTAAGTTGTGACGAACACTACTGAAGGAAACACACAGAGTGAAGATGATGAATGGTCCCAAGAGTAGGGACCTGCTTGGGAGGATGGTGAGCAAAAGCCTCTCTGAAGATGAGCATGGGGGACGGGGGGAGAACATTCTAGGTGGACGAAAAGATGCATGCAAAGGCCTGTGTGCGGAAAGAGCCAATGTTTGGGGAAACACAAGACCAGTGCGGTGGGGTGTGGGCAGCCAGGGCAGGGCTGGAAGCTGGAGAGGTGGGACAGGCAGGCCACGGAAGGCTGCTTGGACTTTCCTCTAAAGGGTGTGGGTCCGGTCCCCAGGGAGGACAGGCCTCCGCTGTGAAGTGAACTCCAGCATCAGGGTAGGGTTCCAGGGTTGGCGGCCTTACGCTCTTAGTTACCGAGGAACTGGCCAGTTGTGACTCTCTCTCTCTCTCTTTCTCTCTTACACACACACACACACACACACTCACACACAGGGCACACCCACACGATATTAGCCAAAAGTAGGTAAATAAGAAATAAGGATCTTCTGAACAACTGAGTCACAGCCACCCGGTGGACACACAATTACCACACCCTTTACTGTTCAAAAAGCCTCTTAGTCCTCCGGGAGCCCACTCCTACTTCACCCCCAGTTCTGGCAACCCTGGTTCTCTGCTTGCTGAGCTGTTAGCAGTAGCAGCAACCTAGGAGGGATTCCTGGGGGAAGCCACAAGCAGTCCCGGCTGACAGCCCTGAGTAAGAGGCGGGGTGGTGGGCGCAAGCAGCCCGACCCCTGTGTGCCCGTCTCTCCCAGCAGCGGGACACGCTCTTGGTTTAATTAGCGCAGGGTCCCTGGATGAAGAGAGCAAGGCCATTTGCAGCATTTTAATATTTTTCAATAAAATTTGTTTATTAAAGCATGTGTAACCAACATACAGTGTCTATAGCATGCTCTAGAATCATTTCTATTCAAAATGCTAGAATAAAATTTTAGTGTTTAAAGCGATAATAACCATGATGATGATGACCGGCATTTGTATTTTATGCCAACTACTGTTTGCCAGGCACCGTGTTTTACCCATTTAATCTTCACGACGGGCGTTAGCTTTCTAGAAATGTCACCCACATGACACCATCACCCCTCTTTCTCAGCATGCCTCCTCCGGAGTCTGCCCGGCTCAAACACGCACACGCGCAGAACCTCCAAGTAAACGCCCTCGTGGACGTACACAGATGTGTGCTTCTTACCCCTCGTGAACCCACCGAGTAAAACCCACGTCCTGCTGGAGCAGAAGCAGGGAGCAGCTGCAAGAGACCCAAGACAGGACGGCCCAGTCTGACCAGGAGCTGCAGGGCGAGTCAAGAGTGGGGAAGACAGGAGGGTCACGGGGCCCCTGGGCTGGCAGGAGCCGGGGCTCGGGCTCTGCCCTCTGTTCGCTGTGTGGCAGTCCGTCGGCTGTCTTCTGAGTGTGGTCCCCTTCCCGTCTGTTGCGGCCTGAACTGTGTTTTCCCACGCCCGGGCCTGCCCAAGTTGTCACCAGCTGTGACCAGCTGTCAGCCGGTTGTTAGCCCTCGGCTCCTCTCCCTGCCACGTGACAACCCCCCTCGGCTGCCAGAGCCCAGAGGAGCCTTCCAACAGGCAGCCTCGGGGACAGACGGCATTCCGGACCTGAGCACCCCTGCAGGCAGGGGGAGACCCAGGTGAGAGACCCACAGAGCCACGCAGCCAGAGACACGGACCCCCGGACACACAGGAACGGACTCAGAGAGTGGGAATCAGAGAAAAAGAGAGAGCAGCGGGAGAGGAGCATAGAGACAGATGTTCACCAGAAAGCAGGGACACACACACACACACACACACACACACACACACACACACACACGATGGGCAGACAACGAAGCATCCTTTCCAGCCACCGGCCATGGTTCCCGGGAGCCAGAAGCTCCAGGGCGCTGCTGGGGGGGCTCCTCAGCCAGCTACTCGGAGTGTGGCCCACCGGCCCCGACTGGCAGCCTCGCCTCGGCGTCCCTGGGAGCCGGCCGGACCTGCAGAGGCCCCTGCGCGGCCCAGGCCGGCACACGGCAGTGTGCGTGTCGACGAGCGTGCCCGGAGACCCGCGCGCACGAGGCCTGCGAAGGGTGGTGGCTCGGCGTCGCTGCGCTGCTCTCTCAGCGGCCCGAAGTTTGAGGCTCGCAGGCCGAGGGTGCCCTTCCGCTCCCGAGCTCTGACCTGAACTCGGGAGGACGGGAGGAGCCCAGGGAGCAGCTGTCCTCGGGGCTCTGAGCACAGAGCGGGAGAGAGGGCCTGGCAGCCGGCACCCGCCCAACTCTGCCCCCTCGCCCTTCCACCTGGCCCCTCTCTCTGCCCTGCCTTTGCCCCTGCGCCCCCCCCACCAGCTCGTAGGCTGTCATTCCCTCTTCCAGAGGGTCCCATACTTCGCCTCCTTCAAGGCCAGTCTCAGACAGGCGGTCTCCTGGGAGCCCTCCTGCCCTCACCCCTCCTAACCAGAGCCAGACTGGTGCCGGCTGCCAGTCCACTGGACGGTCCCATATTCCCAGGCTGCTTCTCCGACTGCTCTCACTCAATACACACAGCCTAGTTGAGATGACTACTTTTATCATCCCCATTTCACAGGTGGATAAGCGAGCTTAGACGGCTACCTGTCTTTATTCAGCATGCTTAGGGCATACCAAGTACCATATGTGCGGAGGTGGGGGACTAGCTGGTCTAGGGGCCCTGATCCGTCAGACTTCTGTACCCAGACGGTGGGCCCTGGAGGGTGGGGCAAGCCAAGCCCAGAGGAAGGAGCCGGAGTCCACAGAATCTCAGCTGCCTCGCCAGAGATAAGGGTGCTTTGTGCTCCCAGGCTATTTCCCAAACCAAGGCATTCCATTCTGCCTCTTGCGGGGGGGTGGGGGGGTGGGGGGGGTGTTGCAGAATTGCCTCTGAAACATCAAGAATGACAATTATTATTTATTCATGAACTCAGGATCTGCTTGGTTCCATAAACAGGGGTCTTCCCTGGAAGAGCCCCTCTCTCCAGCTCTCAGTCTCCAGCCCCCTGAGGGGCCCCTCTGCCCACAGCCTGTCACTGACTGAAGTTGGACAAGGCATGGGGGTCCCCCCCACTGGAGGCTGCTAGGGTGGCCCTGGACAGGGGCAAGAGAGAGGAGCCACTCAGGGACACCCCCCAAGCTCTGGGACCCACAGACCTGGTGTGGAGAGAGGAGAAACCGCCTTATCCACCTATCAGCTGGGTCTCCTGGGGCAACTGACCTCACCACTCTGGAAGTCAGTTTTTGGACTGTAAATTGGGACAATGGTCCCTGTGCTGCCTATCTAGAGGGCTGAGGGAATCTGAAGAATGTGCAGCTTCCATAAAGTGCTAAAAAGATGGCGGGACAGTTGCCCTTCTACTGATCCAGGCAGGAACAGCCCCCACTAGAGAAAACTGCTTCCGGCTTCTATTTTAGAGATTATATATGCATTATGCAGATCACAGTTCCCATCTTAATTAAAAAAAAAAAAAGTCTTGTTGCTTGTAGAAGTCTGTACTCTCTTGTTATAAAGAACAGGTGACAAAGGAGTGAGGGCTCTCAGCGGTGAGAGTAAAAGGAAGTTGCTGACTCGCCAGAGCCGCTGAAATGGGACACGGGGATTGCTTGAGAGCTATAAATATATGGTAGTGGAAGACTTTTTTAACTGATGTTTCTGTGGGAAAAATAACTTTATTTTTGCTGGTCTGAAACCCTCATGGAAACAATTACTTTTAGCACATGGTTTCTGAGATTTCATTTGATTGCAACACTCCCGCTTGAGCAGGACCGCCTGCTTGGAATCCCTACCATGTGCTAAGCTCTTCTATCCTATTTTATCCTTTCAACTGTGGCACGAGGTAGTGATCATCTCCATTTTCCAGGTAAGAAAACTGAGGCCCTGGGAGAAGAAGTAGCTTAGCTAAGGTTGCACAGTTGGTAGCAGGGAAGGAATATGAAGGCAGGGCTTTGAGTCTCCAAAGTCTTATTTTTGGCTGCCACACTCAACCCATCTTCCTCGGTGTGGAAGTTTCCCTACGTGGCTCAGGCCCATACCCACCAGATGACTGGGACCGGCAGAGGTGAGAGCTTCTTGTAAACTGTGAAGTCCTCCACACAGGTCTGAACTTTTTACATCAAAGGTCTAATTTATTACAAGTAATTTAGAGTTTGTTATTTCCTCCAACGAAGCCTTGCTTTTACAGAAAGAACCACCACAGGGTTCCTGGAATAATGAGCGTTTAAAATATTACTAAACACTTTCCAGGAGCACAATCTGCTGAAAGGAAATGAGGTGTACTTCAGGCTGGGAGGTGAAATCTCTGGAACTGTAGGATTTTGCAAGGGCAAGAGGAGCTCAGTTGAGACCTCCTCACCAGGACAAATGCTTTTTGGTCACCCCAACCTCTACACAGCCCTGGAGCAACCAACTAATTTTTTTTTTAACCAACATTATTATTTATCATCATTATGCATATAGTGACTTAACGTTTCTGGTAGGGCCTGAGACCGTTATTATTTCCAATGAGGCTCAAAAAGGTTTAATAACCTGTCCAAGGTGATAAAACAAGCATCACTCAATAGTAATGCACAACCATATGGTCCAGCAACTCCATTTCTGGGTATATCCACAAAAGAATTGAACGCAGGGATTTAAACAAATACTTGTGTACCCACGTTCGTAGCAGCATCATTCACAACAGCCAAAAGGTAGAAAAAAAACCAAATATCCATCCAGGGGTGAGTAGATACACAAAATATGCTAGGTACATACGATGGAATATCAGTCAGTCTTAAAAAGTTAAGAGATGCTGACACATGTTACCACATGGACCAACCTTGAAGACATTCTGCTAAGAGAAATAAACCACACACAAAAGATTCTACTGAGATAAGGTTCCTAGGGTAGTCATATGCAGAGCGACTGAAAGTAAAACATTGGTTGCCAGGGGCTGGGGGGAGGGGTTGGAAATGGGGAGTTCATGTTTAATGGATATGGAGCTTCTATTTGCAGTAATGAAGGATTTTGGAGATAGAGGGCGGTGATGGTTGTTCAACAATGTGAAGCACTTAATGCCACTGTAGTGTATACACAAAAATGGCTAAAATGGTGAATTCCATTTACGTTTTATGTTATGTGTATTTTACCACAATTAAAAAGCAGAGTCAATGCACAAACAGTAACAATGATGGTTGCCTTTTAGTACCCAATACATAGCAATACAACCTTGTGGGATAGTTCTTACCCTTCTGATCCTAAGATGAAGAAATTGAGGCTCAGAGTGGTTCAGGACTATCCCCAAAGTCATAAAGCCAGAGAAATAAAGCTGGGATTTAAAGCCAGGTCTTTCTGGCGATCTCTCTGGCTTCTCTGGGCTGCCTCCTCTCCTCTGGGAGCCATAGCGCCCTCTGCGTGGCCTTTGATAAAAGGATTTTTTTTTCTTTCACAGAAAACTATCAGCAAAGGGCATTTAGCCCTGGATCATTCTTGGGAGCTGCTGCTGGCACCAAATCAGTGTGGCTTGGGGTTAATTCCTCCCCATGCTGCACCTCGGCTTCCCCATCAGGCAAACTGGTGGCTGGTCTGCAAGGGCATGCCCAAGACCCTCATTCCGACACTCTCTCACACCGCATAGCCTGTCAAACAGAAAGGTCTAAAAAGAAGCCAAATTAGTAGGTCGACCAGAAGTCCCATTTTGCTCCAGTCCTGATTTCTGGTTGTTGCCTTTCAGAAGTATCCTGGTTTGGATGATATGCTCACCCTACAAATGCACTAGCTAGGTTTTGTTTGGGCAACAGTTGGCTTCAGACCTCACAGCCAGAGCTGCCTCTTGTAAATTCCTCTTACTGTTTGGTTTGAAGCCTATGAGGTAAAACCATCCAAAGGTCGTCAAGATTGATACTGCAGGCTTTGTTTTGAAGTCATTCAATGGGGACAGTTATATGCATCTTTGTTTAAAATTTGCAAGCCAAGATCCCTAATGCTTTGTTTGTTTCTGTTTCAAAGCTTTAAAACGTTTTTATTTATTATATGTTAGGGACTATTCTCTGATTTAAAAAAATACCACAATAATTCAGTACACTGATTTTTTAAAAAAATCTAAGTGTAGAGCCAGCACATGCAAAATGTCTGATCGAGCAGGATTAGTAGGAAGAGTAAGTATTACGAGGTGTTTATGAGTTGATACTTAGAACCACACTTTTATATAAGTAGAGTGAGTCAAAAATTGTCTAGTTGATATTCTTTGGCAATTTGTTGTCACTCTGAGAGGGCTTTAAATTTTTTTTCTTTCCTTGAAAAGCAATATATGTTTCTTTTAGATAATGTGAAAAATATAGAAAAATATAAAAAGACAATAATCTCATTACCCAAGATCTTTACTATTACATTTTGATATATATTTCTAGTTATTTTGGTATTCATGTATGTATCATTTTAATCCAAAAACAGCACACACGCTACATTTTCTTCTATAATATACTTTATATTATGTATATAAATACAAATACATATTTCATGTATTTATGGAACACTTTTTTTCTATTTTGTTAAATATATTCTATAAAATCACTTTAGTAGCTATGTGTTGTCCATTATATGGGTGTGTCATAATTTACTCAACTCTGCCCCTACTGTTGGATGTTTCTTTCCAATTTTTTTGGTGTTGAAAAACCAAAAAGAACTGAGAGTCATTCTTCTGGCAAGCACTTTGTGCACATCTAAATTATTTCTGGAGAATAAATTTTTGGAAATGCATCTGCTAGGTAAAGGAGAAGCAGTTTTAAGGCTCTTAATACATATTCCTATCATAGTCACTGGGGAAATTCTAAAACTTCCAAAATAAACACAAAAAAAGGAAGAGACATTGAAGGGATAGACATTCTAGACCTCTTCCCCATAATCCACTTCCTCCGTGCCTCATCATCATAGTTTCCAAACCCAAACTGGCCACCTGTTCTAGTACCTGCAGTGTCCCAAGATGGTTGAGCTGCAGAGGGAAGAATCCAGGATGAGGAGATTGGATGCCTGGCTTCTGATCCTGGATCAATTGCAGCAATTTGAGTCATAAACAAGGTATCTGGCCTTCTGGACCCAAGTTTCTCCATTCGTGAAACAAAGGTCCAGCCAGAAAATTATGAAAAGTCCTTCCTGCGCTTACACTGGAAATGAAAGGAAATTGATGGAAATGCTGTAAAATATTAACATGAACTTCTAACTGATCTTAGCTGGGCATGCTTCCTTTCCCCTTCCTTTCAACCTCCCAGTGTCTCACATCTTCCCCGTGCTTGGCTGCGTTTTACCTTCTCTTATTCTACCTTCTCTTGTTTTACCCTAAAACTCACCCTTAGACAGGCTTCAGCTGGGTCGCCAACGATGACCAAGCCCTTTTGAGTCATTAGGAATTAGAAGTAATCTTTCCCCAATGTGCTTTTTTTTTGGCCATGATTTAGAGCCTTTGAAATGCAAATCATTCCAACCTGCAGCTAAGGAAACTGGGTTCCATACGGCCTCCAACTGACCTTGACAACCCATTCTAAGCCCCAAATAGGCAGGACCCTGTGGCCTGCTTCCGAAGATCAAAGGGGCATTGTTCATCTAAAGTTCACCACCAGAAAACCTAGATTAGCTAGTAGTCTCACCCCCACCCACCCCCCACACACACATCGGCTTTAATATCAAACTTATGTTAACATGGGCAGGACACAAGGGCTCTAGCCACTGGGTTCAGAGCAGCTCGAGGAGAGAAACTACTGTGACATCTCAAAAGAGGGACAAAGTAACAGGTAAAGTTGCTTCTCGGATCTCTCATGATATAGAGCAAGTCGAAGTGGTCAGGAGTGGGGATTCTGGAGTCAGCTGGTCTGCACTTGCACAGAGGAGGGGCCAATACATGCACATGGAATAAACACAATGAACTCCTACCCCCAGCTCTAGGTGACAGAGGATTCAAGTGTTTCAGCGATGCTTTGGCAGTCTCTGCCTTGCTCCTCCTTGAGCTAGTCCTGGTCAATGGACGTCAGCGAGCTCTGGCCAGTGGGTGGATTCTGATCCACCTGACCGCCGCAGGTTCTCACAATTCCCAGGCTGGTTGTCTGGACCTCTGCCCTCTCTTTCCTGTCCATGCCCCGTGGACACACACATTATCTCCACTCCCTCCTGGAATCCCACTAAAATGATAGTAAAGGAATGCAAAAGGCACAGACCGCAAGGACAGAGAGAACAGGAGAAGAGACTCCAGCAAACAAGAGATATCCATGAAATTCTAGAAGCTGGAAAACAGAGGGCTTAGTGGGGACCGACTAGCAGATAGAAGAAGAATCTGACTCTCTTCAGTAGGTTGAGTATACTAGAGAGGAGACAATTGCAAGCAAGAGATGTCAACACATTTCTAACAACGCAAAAACAGATGGATTAATGGTATCTGACAGAGAGAGAAGAAAAGTGAATCGAACTTCCTTCAGTAGACCAACTAGAAGTAAGCTGACATGAGCCCAAGAACTATGGAAAGGCTCCAAACTGGAGGCCCCAGATCTCTCTGGAGGTGAGGATTCAGAATGAAGCTAAACACTGGGGTATTAGTGAAAAGCCTTCATTAGAGCAGTTAGACCCCCAGTTGCCCTTCCATCCTCCAGGTGCCCATTTGGGCAAAATGCTGAAAGTTTACTGCCTAAAGAAGTTGAATTGCAAAGGGTATTGTGGAGATGCCAGGCACAGTTGAAAACAGGACACCGTACAGTCTTGAAAGCAAGGGGACAAAGTGAAAAATATATACGCTGCAGACTGATAGCATGGCCTGCCCCACGTCTCCCATCTCTTCCTGACTCTCCAAATGGTGGCAAACAGCTTACACCGTACCTGCCCCTGTACATTTTGGCAAGAGAATGGAGAAATTGTCATTGCAGAAACTGATGAAAACAGGAAAGAACATCTACAAGTATTGGCATTTGAAAGTTTACCCAAAGACCCAGTCAGCCCCCGCCTCCCCGCCCCGTGATTAAAGCCTACCAGTTAGCAAACTTCATACATGTGCACAAAATTATTTGGGGCCTCAGTCTTAAATAAGGATGTGCAGCCAAAGATCATACCATTTCTGTAGGAGCCTCTAATATGACAGAGAAGCCAAAACAATGTGAAAAAGGGAACCCAGACCAATCAGAAGACCGTTATTTGAATTTTAGGAAGTCCGGAGTCAATTTTCAGAGAAATCACAAAAGAAAATTTCCCAGCACTCAAGGATTTGATGTGGTGTTTGTTTGTTTGTTTGTTTTTTAATAGAAAGGGTCCTTCAAGGGCCCAACACAATGTATGAGAAAGGACATGGAGCAACTGGGTGGCTCAGTCAGTTAAGTGTCTGCCTTCAGCTCAGATCATGATCTCAGGTCCCCGCATCAGGCTCTACACTAAACGGGGAGTCTGCTTCTCCCTCTGCCCCTCCCCCTTGCTTGTGCGCTATCTCTCTCAAATAAATAAATAAAAATCTTTAAAAAAAAAGACACATTGTTATAAACCTTAATAGTAGGACGTATAAAGAGGATATCCTAAAAGTTTTCAGGGGAAAAAAAAAACAACAACAACCAGAAAATTATAAACTGAAGCACTAGTTTTAGATTTTTAGTTCTGAGGGAAAATATTTTCCAAATACAGAATATAATACTCTTCTAAATTACCAAACAGATGTAAGTTGAGAAAAAAATTCAGACTTGAAAGATCTCAAAAACTCATCTTCCATGAACCCTCCACCAGAAAGTTGCTGGGGAATGTTCTCCACCAAAATGAGTTAGGGATGTGACAGACATGGACGATAGCAAAGATGGAGGAGTGGGGACCAGATTTATGGTCCCATCTGAAACAAAGAACGAAACAAAATATAGGAGACAATGGCTCTCAGGACACTGGACACGCAGATAATGAAGGCCAGCGATCCCTGGGAGGAGTGGTATAGTGCAGGGAGGCTGAAGCAGGCGACACCCAGAGATGGAGCTGGAAGTCTGGGGAAACCAAGGCAGCTGGCATTCACAGGGCAGAATGCTGGAGTAAAGAGAGCTTCACAGAAGGGGAATCTTAGAGATCTGAAGAAGGTCCCCTCCAGTGTTGAGCTGTGCACATGTGAAAGAAAACCAGCCAGGGTCAGGGGAAGAGCCATGACAGGGCTAGAGGGAATGGAGCTGACATTCTGTCTGTTCCCAAATGTCAGACTGCACTGTCTCATGATTCAGGAGGCATCTGCCAGGGAACTAAGCAGGGATTTGCCCCAGTGGTGGGGAAAAATGAACCCTAGACTTACTGCTGCTTTGTTCCAGCCTAACAAAGATTAGAGGCAGAAACCAAAAGGATTGTTTCCATGTAATTTAACCTCAACCCGGAACAGAATTCAAGAATGCTTTTTGGAATGCAAAAATATCTAGCACCCAGTTAAATAAAATTTATGGATAAATATACAGACTATTATTATCATTGAAATGTCTTTAAAAGATAAAACTACATAAAAATATTATGAAGCTGATAATATCTATAGAAGTAAAGTGTATGAGAATATCATCACCAAGGCCTAGAGGGAAGACAGAAATACATTGTTGTAAATTTCTTATCCATGAAGTAGTGTAATATCACTTGAAGGTAGCTGTGGAAAGCTAAAGATGTATACCCTGGACTATGAACAACTAAAATAACACAACAAAGAATTATAGTTAATAAACCAATGAAGGGATTAAAATGGAATAACCAAAAATCCTCAATGGATTCAAAAGAGTGCAGAAAAAGGGGAATTAGAACAAAGAACACATGACGGAAATAGAAAACAAAGAGTAAGATCATATATTTGAACCCAAACACCTCAATAATCACATTAAATATAACTGGCGTGAACACCTTGTGATAGCCAGCCTCCAAGATGGCCACCATTGAGACCTGCCTTCGGGTGTTCACATCACCATATGAGCCGTTCCCCGTTAAGGGTGGACTGGGCTTTGCGACTTACTAAAGACTAACTACAGACGAGATAAGGCAGATGGGATGGTGTGATTACAGGCTAGGTCGTAAAAGGCAGGGTAATATTTCTTTCTTTCCCTCTCTCCCCAGGATCAGTGGCTCTAGGGAAAGCCATAGTGCGAGTAGTCCTGTGGAGAGTCCCACATGTTGACGAATGGCAGCCTCCTGCAAACAGCCTCCGTGGTGAGCTCGGAAGTGGATTCTTCAGTTTCAGTCAAAGCTTCGGAGCCTGCAGCCTGGGCAAACAGCTTGATTGCAACCTTATCAGAGACCCTGAGCCAGAACAGCCCAGCTAAGCTGCTTTAGGATTTCTGATCCTCGGTCCCAGGCAACTAGGAATCGAGAGGAACTTCTCCAATCAGATTTGAGGCAGCTACAAGACCACTAAAATTAACATCACATAGCGACTGAATGCTTCTCTCCTAAGATCAGGTTCAAGGTAATGATGTCCTCTCAGCATTTCTAGGCAGCATTATACTGGAGGTTTTAGCCCTTGCACAAAGGCAAGGAAAAGAATTAAAGGGCATCTCAATAGCAAAGGAAGAAATACAACTGTTTTTATTTATAGATGACATGACCACCTCCACACAACATTCCTTTGAATCCACAATAAAGCCATTGGAACTACTGAGTTTAGCAGACTTGCAGGATACAAGATCTACATACAAAAATCAATGTATTTGTATAGACTAGCAACAAGAATCAGAAATTAAAATTAAAAAATCAATATAATTTACAACAACATCAAAAATATTAACTGCCTAGGGATAAATCTGACGAAAGGTGTGCAAGACCTATGCTCCGAAGACTGCAAAATATTGCTGAGAGAAATCAAAGTAGACTGAATACATGGAGAGATACATGTGTTCATGGATCCAATGGCTTAATGCTCTTAAGAGTCCAGTTTGTACTGAATCTCTCCAGATTCAACATACTTCCAATCAAAATCCCAGCAAGGTTTTTTGTAGGAATTGACATACTGATTCTAAAATTCATATGACCATGTAAAAGATCAGAACTCGGGGCTACATACAGAAAGAGCATGGCATCGAAGAAAGAGTAAGTGAAGGTAAAATTAAAATGTTTACTTTTCTTATTCTTGATTGATTTAACAGATAACAGTTCATTCAAAATAATACCAGCAATGTATTTGATTATGTATATGCCTATATATATGTATGTGTGTATTCTTTCTTACATATGTTTATATATAAATGAAATAAGGACAGCAATTACTCAAGGGACAGGAGGGAGGCATTCGGATTATTTTGTTATTATAAGGTACACTACCTGGGAAGTGGTGTAGAGTTATTTGAAAGTAGATTGGATTAGTTATAAATGTGCATTGCAAATTCTTATGTATTGGCTAAAAATAGTTTAAAAAGAATATATCAGTATAGCTGATATGCTAAGAAAGGAGAGAAAATAGAATCATATAAAATGCTCAATTAAAACCACAAAAGGCAGAAAAATAGTGGAGGCAAAGAAAGAGAGGAACATAGAACCAGGACAACAAATAGAAAACAGTAGCAAATATGGTAGATATTAATCCAGTTCTACCAGTAATCACCTTGAAAGTCAATGGTCTGAAACGCACCAATTAAAGAGAGTAGATCATGGGGCGCCTGAGTGGCTCAGTCATTAAGTGTCTGCCTTCGGCTCAGGTCATGATCCCAGGGTCCTGGGATCGAGCCCCGCATCAGGCTCCCTGCTCAACAGGAAGCCTGCTTCTCCCTCTCCCACTCCCCCTGCTTGTGTTCCCTCTCTCGCTGTGTCTCTCTCTGTCAAATAAATAAATAAAATCTTCAAAAAAAAAAAAGACAAACAGTAGATAAAAAAACAAGACCCGCTTATATGTTGTCTAGAAGAAATTAAAACCACAGTGAGATACCACTAAACATATAACAAGATGTTTAAAATTAAAATGGCTGTATCAAATATTGGCAAGAATGTGGAACAAGAGAACCCTTATAACACTGTTGGTGGGAAAGAAATATGGTACAAACCATTTAGAAAACAATGCAGCAGTTTCTTAAAATAGAACAACAGCAAAAAAAAAAAAAAAAAAAAACCGTCTATATGACCCCCAGTCCTTCCCTCTTCGCTATCTACCCAAGAGAAATGAAAACATATGTCCATACAATAATTTTCACATGAATGTTCATAAGAGCTTTATTTTTAAATAACCAATGAATAGAAACAACACAAATGTCCTCCATCTGTATAATGGGATACTATTAAAAAAAAAAAAAAAACAACCGAGCTACTGATACAGACAAGAGCATGGATAAATCTCCAAATAATTATGCTGAGCAAATAAAGCTGGTTGAAAACACACACTCTATAAACCCATTTATAATAAATCCTAGGAAATGCCAGCTAATCTGCAGTGACAGCAGAACAGTGGTTGCCTAGGGGTAGGGAAGAGGCAGAAGAGAGGGATTACAAAGAGACACAAGGAAATTTTAGGAGGTGATGGATATATTCATTACCTTGATTGCGGTGATGTCAAAATTTACATATGTCAGTGTATCAAATGATACAGTTTAACATGTGAGGTTTACTGTCTGTTAATTATACTTCAATAAAGCTGTTAAAAAGAAAAAGAGCATCAAGCCCTTTTAAAGAAGACCTAGAATATAGGATTTGGGGGATCCAACCCAAGAGCTAGGAGCAGAGGGGAAAGCCAGGCAATTGGTAGAAGGCCTAGGACCCGGCTGAGCAAGAGAGCTGTCAATCAGATGGGAACGGGAGGACGGAGCGCTCCAGGAACAAATGAAAGACATACTTTGTGTGTTTGAATGTGCTAATCGAAACACTAAGGAAATCAAGTTCTACTGGAGAGTTCGGGCATGACTTAGATCCATCAAACAAGGTCAACAAAATACATCGAGCCAAGTAAACAAAACGAGGCAATTCTTAATTGCAAGGGAACCAGAAAGTTGCACGAGCTAGGAAACACAGCAGGAGTACAAAAAAGTGGCTCTATTCTAAACACACTTACACAGGCCTGAAGACGTAAGCTCAGCTAGCCAATTTCATACATTGGGAGAAAGGGAAGGACGGAGGTAGGAATTGGTGTGTAGCTCAGCCGTTGGGGAGAGAGTGTGCAAGAAGCCCCACATCTCAATGCCCAAACCAAGAAGTCGAAAGACAAAAAACTCAAGGTAGTGTATCAAGAAAGAATATAATTAGGTGAGGCCTCAGGTATGTTAACGAATCTTATTACAGCCTTGATTTCACAGCATAGACGTGTCAGATCGGCATGTTGTACTTACACATACACATATGGGGTATCGTGTAGACAGAGGGGGGTAACTAGCAGAGATGTAGCCGAGGGAGAGAAAAGCGGTTGCCTCCAGGAAGCTGGACTCTGGGCAGGTAGGAGAATGAGGTAGGAGACTGCTGCTTGTCATCAGAGCTAATACTCTCTGGTTTTTCAAACTACATATAAAATATCCCTTTGACAAAACTAAACCTAAGAAAATGTACGGCAAGAATCCTGGGAGAACATCAGAAACAGTGAAAACAGTGGGCTTGACTATTTCTCCCTACTTATTTGCTTGTCCAGAGTTTCCCCAAGTCTATTTATTACTTTCATTAAAAAAAAAAGGGCGGGGGAGTCAATAAATGCAAGTGAACGAAACCCATCCTGTTTACAGTTCTGGGTGAGGCAGAGGAAAAGACTTGGAAAAGAAAGTAGAAACCCTGGTGGAAAATCCCAGAGTGGCGAGCAGCGGGCGGTGCTCCCGGTCCTGGTCCGCAGTGCCCGGGACAGGCTTCCCTGGGAAAGCACCGCGCCGCTTGGGGCTGCGGGCCCGCTGCCCGCCCGAGAGCAGGTGCCCGCGAGCGCGGGAGGGGCCAGCGCCCTCCGCCGCCACGCCGTGCGCGCGCATGCACGCACACCGCTGCCGACACACACGCCATCACACACACACACACACACACACACGCCAACACACACACACGCCATCACACACACGCCAACACACACACACGCCAACACACACACACCCACACACACCGCTGCCAACACACACACAAAAACAACCACCACACCACACACACACATCGCCACAGCACACACACACACACACACACACACACACACACACACCGCTGCCAACACATACACACACACACGCCAACACACACACACTGCTGCCAAACACACACAAAAACAACCACCACACCACACACACACATCGCCACAGCACACACACACACACACACCGCTGCCAACACACACGCACACACACGCCAACACACACACACACATCAACAAAACATGCACACATACCACATACACCCCCCAATGACAACACACACACCATCACCACCAACACACACACCCCACCACTGCCAACACACACACACACACACACAACAAAACACACACACATCCCAATGACAGCACACACACCATCACCGACAACACACACACCACCAGCAACAATATACACATAACAACACACACACACACCCCACCACCGCTGCCAATACACACACAAAAACAACCTCCACACCACACACAAACACACACACACACACACACACACACACACGTCAAAGGCTGATACCAGATTCCTGACATTGCTATTAGGCTGCCTTCTCGTGCCTACAACTTAACCTCAAAAATATCTCCCATTTGGAAACTTCCATTTTCTAGATAGTTCTCCTTCAGAAGGAAGCAAGGAGTGGAAGGGGACGGAGTGGCTAAGAAGGGAAATGAGAAGGAGTCGAGTGCTATCCTAAAGAGAACATCCTAAGTTTCTGGGGGAAAGCCTGGAAAATGGGTGCTTCCCACATATTATCTCATTGAATTCCAAAAATAATTCATATCCCCTTTTAACAGAAATGGAATCAAAAGCCAAGAGAGGTCAAAGAATCTTTCCGAGCTCCCCAAAGTCAGAATTTGAACCCAGCACTCTTCCATCCTTCCTAGTCCTCTCTCTTCTTTCTCTCCCTCCTTCACTATATATTTTTTTCTTTCCAAAACCCTTACATGGCACCCAGCCACGACACTGAACCCTGGGCTGGGTCTTGGTGAACTTGTACTCAAAGGAGCGATCTGGGAAGTGAAGTAAGTGAGTGAATAGTTTCAGGTGCTTGTTAGGGCTGTGCAGCCGGCAAAAATGGGCGCCGTGAGGGACAACCCGACTCAGGTGGAGTGGGGCTCGGGGGAGCAGGTGGTCGGGGAGGGCCTCTGATGATGCGATGTTTGAGCTGAGCCCTGAATGACAAGCTGGGGAAAGGCAGGGAGCACAGCTTCTGGACAGCTGTGGGGGGTCTATCTGGCGGGGAGTGCCCCCTGGGATGGTGACCCCGAATGTGTGGGAAGACTACTGGCGAGGGCCCTTGGGAACGGCCCCTGTGAGGAGGGATGGCAGCAGACCAGGCAGAGGGGGTGCTCGAACCATGCTGGCCCCCTGCACAAGGACCCTGACCTTGCTATGGCGGCCACATTGGGGCTGAGAATTCAATCATCTCCGGAGCTCCGCAGCCTGATAATTAAGTCCTGAACCTGATACTCAGCCTTTTCTGCCTTCAGGTTATAGGAGATGATTGTCTCTTTATCTGCTACCAGGAGAGTCCTCGGACTGTCACACTTGACCTTATTGAATCATCGCCCCCAGCCTTCCACTGTCTTTCTCAAATGCATCAGTGGTTCTCAGCAACGGCCATCCTACTCCTCTGTTCCTCCCCACTGCCCGCTTCCCAAAGACCTGAGACACTGCCCTCCAAGTGCATCCCTGTCCGTGGGCATTCCATCCAAGTTCTCTGTTTCTCCCCACTGCCAGCTTCCCAAAGACCTGAGACGCTGCCCTCCAAGTGCATCCCTGTCCGTGGGCATTCCATCTAAGTTCTCTGTTTCTCCCTACTGCCAGCTTCCCAAAGACCTGAGACACTGCCCTCCAAGTGCGTCCCTGTCCATGGGCATTCCATCCAAGTTCATCGTGGGGACTCGGAATGATTGCACGGCTCACCTGGGCCATCAGGGCTCCACCACGGTGACGGGGTCCTCATGGCCACTGGCTGGTGAGTGATCTAACTCCAAAATCCCAAGCAGAGTTGGCTTCCCCAGACCACATGTGTACGGTAAGTTTATTGGTGAATGCTATCTGGACCAACCCCTGGGGGGGCAGTAAAGGAAGTTTGCCAGAGAACTTGAACTCCAGCACATTGGCAACAAGGGCCCAGCTCACCTCATGGGGAAATCTGGAGCTAAGGTGGCTCTTCACAGACTGAAGCAGGGGGACTGGTCTTTGGTACCTCCGCATCAACCCATTATTGGGTTGGGTTGCCTCCTGGAAGGGGGCCATGACTTCCAAGGCGACAATGTCCTTTGGGGCGGTATGTGGTGGGGGGGGATGCTCAGCTGGGAGCCATCGGCAGGTGATGTTGCTGGTAGCTGGGGAATGAGCACTTTGGTCCTGAAGGGGTTTTGGGGGAGTGCACGGGGACAGCCACCATAGCCCCACTTTGGACACTTCTAATGTGAAAAACAATTAGCTTCCTTTCCTGAGGCATCCATAGAGTCAACATCTGGAGGCTGAGAGCCTGAGGCCCCAATTACAAGTAGCAAAAGAATTTGGACAGGATGCATTTAATCTTGAGTTAATGGTACAGTGCTCCGCCAAGATAAACTTCTCAACCTCGACATATTTTATTTTGAAAAAAAATGTTATTGTCAGGTACAGGGGAAATTCGTTCTCAGTTCGTGCCAGATGACATAATCACTGGATGGGGCCAGTGTTTGGTGTGCTATCTTTTTCATCTGAGTAGATCTCTCCCCCACAGACCCATCTCCCAAAAAGCCGGCCACGGTTACTAAGTAATTCCAGCCTCTCTGGCAGCTGCAGGACAGGAAAACAATGGGACTTGAAAACAGACATTTTTAGATGTCACATTTCTAAACATCAGATATGTTGGATTTCCCTCCCCCCACCCCCTGCCCCGGGGGGAATTCAGATGGGAATTAAAGGGAGTACTTTGACCTTATTTTTTGTTCCTTACATACATTTTTATTGAGCACCTACTCTGTGGCCAATATGGTGGTAGTTATTAATAATAATGACATTATTAATAATAATGAAGGGTTTCACTGCCTATTGTGGGCCAGGCGCTGTGCAGACATTACTTTATAATACTTGTAAGGACTGCAGGAGGTAGATGGGTGCCGAAATTATCCCAGTTGTCTAGAAAGGGACATGGAGGCTCGTCTAGATCTAATCAAGTGAAGTTCAAGGGCTTTCACAGAGTCTAATGAAGTCAAGAAACTCAGTAAATGAGTTCCCTGACGGCCCTGTGCCTGCTTCCACGGAGGACAGTGTGACACGCAGATCTGCTTCTCAGGAGGGGCCTGGCGCTCTCGGGCAACTCTAGGGCTCCAGAACTCTCCACACTGCCACTGGTGGGAGGTCTGCGTGTCCCTTCTATGGGCTTGGTTCTTTCAGATCCACCCTCGGGGCTTTGCTTTAGGGCTAGGATAGAGCTAAAGGCAGGAGAGAATGGGGGCACCTGGGTGGCTCAGTTCAGTTGAGTGTCTGACTCTTGATTTCGCCTCAGGTCACGCACGATCTCAGGGTCGTGAGATCAAGCCCTGTGTTAGGCTCTACGCTGAGCCTGGAGCCTGCCTGAGATTCTCTCCTTCTCCCTCTGCACCTCCCACTGCTCTCTCTCTCTCTAAAATAAATAAATAAATAAAATCTTAAAAAAAAAAAAAAGATAGGATAGGATGGGGGATAGAAGGGAGGGTCTTACAGCCCACCTTCACCACAGAATTTAAGAGTGCACAATGAAGTGCTGGAAATAAATACCCTCTTTGTTTTGGGCATGGTTCAATGTCAAATCCTGGATGTATGGTCACTTAGTCTACAGAACTTTTTCAGAGACATTTTTCCACCCAGTGAAGTTGGCAGGGCTGGGATCACCAGTCCCATTTTGAATAAAGGAAGTGAGACTCAGCAAAGCTACCTGACTTGCCCAGGATCACCTTCAAACACCAGGGTGAAGGCCTCCTACAGGACGATGGAGTCTGAGCCAGAAATCTGAGAGGCCACCGTGTAATCCAGGAGAGAGAAGACAGGCTTTGGAGTCAGAAGAGCTAGGTTTGAATACTGGGTTCCTGGAGACCGTGGGTAAATTACTTAGCTTCTCCCAGCCTCAGTTTCATCATCTGTAAAATGGAGTGAGTATCACAGCTATAAAGAAGCTAACCTGGGCTGTTTGAAATAAGTCCTACATCTCTTTTCCCTTTCTCAAAGATGTACAATTATTCTTACACAGACACGTGATTATTATTAAACAGTTAACACTTACCTGCCTTCTAAAACTAATTTGAGGCAGTGGATGCAATGATAAGCCCAAAGGAGCCAGATCCTTGTCCTCTTTAGCCTTTGCCCCCAGGTGGGTAGGTCATTTCAAAGAGGTGGGAAATGGAAAGATGTACAAGGCAGTCACTGGACCAACACCGGGCCAGGCTGAGCACAAGCTGAGCTGAGTGCGGCCCCCAGGACGTTGCTTTCTCTCCAGGATCCTGTCTCACTCTGCCTTCTTTTCCCCTCACGCTGAACTTCTGTCCTGACCACGAGCATCTTCGCTGCTCTTCCCTCTGCCAGGAACACACTCGAGCAAGCTGAACAAGCTCAGCTCGAATGTCACTTCATTCATCCATTCCTTTATGCAGTGCTTACTGAGCACTCGCTAGATTCTAAACAGTGTGCTGTTACTTTCTAACAGGGAGACAGTCAAGAAACAAACTCACACATATATAATTTCTGTTGCTGGTAAGGGCTATGAAGAACAGAGCAGGGCCAAGGGACAGAGTGGCAGGATGCTGTTTTAGATACGATGCTTGAGGAGCACTTGCCTCAGAGTGGAGTCTAGAGGGAATGGAAGGCTGGGATCTGGGGAGCATGGGCAACAAGGTGGGAGGAAATCCTTGGTGGCAATGAACTTGGAGTGTGTGCAGAAAGAAAGGAATAGGGCCTGGGTGCCCCCCATCCCTTCCTGGGCCTGGAATCTGGGTTGCCAAGAAGGGGGTGAACTTGGTTGCCTTTGTGAACTTGCTCAAAGCTGTGACATTCCGGAAGTCAAAGATCGCCAAACCCACGGCCAGCTGGACAGAGAAGGGGGTTAGGATAGTGGCATTGCAGCTGGTCTTGGTGAGCCTGTGCTCTGCTCCCCAGTGCAGGCCACCTGTCCAGAGCTAGACGGAGCCTCCGTGCGGCCGTGCAGCATGGCAGGCAAGCCCATCACTGCTAGCCTGCCTCGGAGACGGAAGTGCGGCCAATGCGCTGGGACAGAGACCCCTGGGATCACTGCACTCACCTGCCCACCCAAGGCATATCCTTGCTGTCCGAGGTTCCCAGGCTGCCACACCGAAGCACCAAAAAGTGGGTAACTTAAAGCAACGACAATGTATGCTCTCATAGTTCTGGCGGCTGGAAGTCTGACATCACAGGGTTGGCAAGGCCATGTTCTCTCTGAAAGCTGTAGAGGAGAATCCTTCCTGGCTTTTTCTAGCTTCTGGTGGCTTTCTGGAAACATCTGGGGCTTCTTGGCTTACAACAGCACCATCCCAGTCTTTGCTTTTGTTTTCACATGGTGTTCTCCCCGCGCATCGCTGTCTTGGCATGGCTGTCTTCTCGGAAGGACATCAGCCATATTGTATTAGGGCCTCACCTACTCCAGCAGGACCTCATCTTCACTAATGACATCTGCAACAACCCTATCTCCAAAGAAAGTTGCATTTGGAGGTAGTGGTGGTTAGGACGTCAGCATGTCTTTCCTCGGGAGGTAGGGAGGGGCATCATTTAGCCCACAACACCTCCCGTGCCCCCTCCAGCGAGGGGCCTCTCAGCCTCTGATGGGCGCTTACATTGACGGGAGCTTACATTGACGGGAGCACTTGGCCTTCAATGTATTGAGCTCAGTTGCTGGAGATTTTCCTCTCCTGCTTCCCTCCCACAGATATTTATCAAGAGATTAATGTATTCCAGGAACAGTGCCAAGTCCTGGGTGCCCAACAGTAAACAAAACAGATGGTGGAGAGCCTGTCATTACATCATCCTTGCCCGTGGGGCCTGGGTCCCTTCTGAGGCCACACAGAACACCCTGGCCACACTGTGTATGTGGCCTTGTAGATACCTGAAGACAGGGATGTGTTCCCCCCCAAACTCCTTTGAAATGAACAACTTTAATTTCCTTACTTCTTCCTCACAGTAGGCTGACTATGTATTTTATGGACCAAAGTAGGACATTTCTGAGAGTGAGAGTGAGTGCTATTAATAATTACACCAAGGCAACATGCGTAAACCAGTGATGTCCCGGGCCGACCGCAACATATGGTCACCTCATGGGGCACGGGTTTCCAGGTCCTTCCTCACCCCTGGCTGCTCTCTTCTGGGTGTTTTGTAGTCTGTCTCCTTTTAAATCATTGCTCCCAGAAGTAACTGCCATATGTGTCTGGCATAGTGGAAAAAAACAAATAGGCAGGGAGATCATTTTAATAAATGTGTGGAACACCGTAACAGAGGCAAGAGAGAGGTATTTTGGGTACGCAGAGGAAGAAACATTTAACTGTTTCTGACAAAGCTCGGGATGGCTTCCCAGAGGAGCCCATATCTGAAATGGGTCTTGAAGGGTGAGTAGAAGTTTCCCATTAGGAGAGTGGTGGGAGGCCTTGGGAAGAGCATCTCCATCCTGCCTCAAGGTAGAGGAAGAGTGGGGTTCCTTGCTCACTTGTTGCTGATGGAGAGTCATGTTATTCTTCCTAGAGCCTTGTGAGGTCTTATCTGATGCAAGCTCTATGTTGGGCTAAATGTAATGGGAAGGTTGTACTTGTCCTGGATGTCAGTAGTTCAGTCCTACTTCTGATCTTCTGGTTTGTTCTAAGGAAGAACAGCCAAAATGCAGGCAGAATTTGGCAAATGAAGCACGAGAAACTTGGTCCAGGATCTACTGCACTTTTAGACCCCAGTAGGAGCGAGTCATTTACAAGCATTTGCTGAGAATATGCTTCCTTGATGGGTTGGGCTGGTCTCTGGGGAGGCAAAGATCACACATGGTCATGGCTCTCAAAGAGGTCCTTCTAGTGAGCAAGACACCTGCATGCAATGAACTGTAATTCGTGACAAAATATCTAAGAACTGTCACATACCTCTATGAATGTGTTGTGTATTTTGTGAACACAGGGCAAGTTTTGAATAATTCCAACTGGTGGGATATCATTGACTTTCATTGTGAGGGCTTTGAAGGCCAAGTAAGACTTCAGAACTGGAGAAGAGGTGGCCCAGAGGTGTGAAAACACAGGCAATGTGTGGAGTAAGAACAGCCTTTGGGGCTGGAATACAGTGTGGATGGGAGAGGGGGAGGTCAGGGACGCTGCCTCAGGATGCAGGAGCTGCTGGCCTAGTGGGCCACCATCATGCCTGGCCAACCCTCCACCCCCCTGTCTTCCCTCTGGCCAAGGTCTAAACACCAGTCTGGTGACTGTCCTGGGCAGAGGGGAGGAACGAGGTGGGTCACTGAGGCCTCCACAGCCATAGCACATCCCAGCACCGCTGGCTACGCTTTTCCCACCCCTCATGAGGCGACTGTTTAGCGGATGCCATGGACTCCCTCCTCCGAGGTGGGTGGTGGCAGTTCTCTAGAGTTATGGCTCACCCAGGAGTCGGCCTCCATCCACATCCAAACACTCTCCACAACCAAGGCAATTCACTGAGATGAACTCTCCATCTTGGACAGACGCTGGGACCAGAGGTGTGGGCACATGCAGTCCCTGGGGGAGAAGTTCAACCACTGACATGGTCCCCAGTCTGTGCCATCCTGTCTGCGCTGAGAGGGAAATTCAGCTGGGGAGCTGAGGTGTGTGTCTCCTGGAGCTCAAACATCACCTCTCTGGAGAGGCTTCTCCTCGATTCACTTGTGTGGAGCGGGGCCTCTCTGTCCTGGGCGCTCTTGGGCTTCTGTTGGAACACCTACCTCACGGGACTGCAGTTAGCGATCGGTGTGCCTTCATCCCCCCTGGACTGTCAAAAGCTGAGGGCAAGGAGTGTCTTGCTCATTTCCAAATTCCCAGATCGGGCACCCAGTGGATGGTCAGCAGATGGGGCTGGTGGCAAAGTGAGGCAAAGAGGAAGGAAGTGCACAAAGAAAAGCATGATAAAACCCCATATTCGCAGAGATGAGGGATGGGTGGGGAGGAGAGTGAGAACGGGCTGTGATCTGAGTTTGCTTTGGTGCTTGTCAGCCCCACCCAATAAAAACACTTACAAATTATATTTTATGGCTATGTCGGTACAAAGACAAATGTAAGCCAGACACGATTCATTTTTATATATTCATTATTGTTGTCTTCAGGGTTTTTTCCCTTCTGATTCTAAAACACATTGAACATGAGACATTTTTGTGGGCCCCCTAAAGTATAGTGAGTCTTAGGCATGGGGCTTACTGTGCCTTAGCAGGTAAGCCATCCATGAGCCATGAACACGGTGGTCAAATACTGATAAATGGTCCCACCTAGGCACCAGCCAATCAAAACCCACCTTTGCAGGCTCAAGTTCCTGCAGGCCCCTTGCTGGGCCAGACAATCTTTTGGTGGCTAGATCTTGGGAAGGGCCAGAGGTTGGGGGGGGGGGGGGCATTGTGACTCATTACCAATTGGTATGGAAGGACTAAACTACTGGTATCCAGGACAATTACATCCTTCCCATTATATTCTAGGGTTAGCCCAAAGTAGAGCTAGCATCAGATAAGGCATGGACATTCAGGTGGCTTCTATAAGCCCTGGGTGGACGTAGCAATAATAAAATATGGTCACTGCAAAAAGGCAAGATAAAGAAAGAGGAGGAGATGAGGCTGACTGCCAGGCTTCTGATCTGGGTCACCAGTGGTGCCATGACTGAAAGAGGGAATTCAGCAGGAGGAGCCGGCTGGAGGGGAAAGATAAGGAGCTCATCTGGAACACGCTAACTGCGGTGTATCTCTGGGATTCCAGGAGGCAATGCCTGTGAGCCTCAAATAGATGGGTGTAGGTTTTTTAGGAAATAAGGTAGGGATGCAAAGAGAGATTTGGAAGTTCCCGTGGGTGCATAGTAAGCCCTCAATAAATCTGTCCTGGCTGAATGAGAACCTCCCTCCCCGCCCCCAATATTTCAGCCCCAGGCTCAGGGGATGATCTGGAGGACCCCACGCAGTCTGACACATTCAGGGAAAACACAGAACATCCTTTGTCTGATTATGATCGGAGCAGACAACTGCGGGGCATATTTCAGCTCCGAGTACCCAAGGTGTGGGGCCTCTGGGGGCTCACCACTGTCAGAAGTCAGCATGAGGGGCCAGCAAGAGCTTGTCTTGTTGTCTTGTACCTTGAAGATCTGGGAGGCATAAGAAGAAATTGCATTTTCCAACCCCTGAAGCAATACTTATTTTCCCTTCACATCTATTTCCCTGAGTGGGTTTTTTTCTTCACTCTGTTGATAGATATTATATAATCACATTGTTTAAATATTTGAGATGGTGATTACACCACCATTCAATTTTAATTGCTACTTCTGTTAACATGTCAGATGTTCTCAAGCGAAATTAATTAGGACCAAACAATTGATTGATGGTCTTTAAAATCCAAACCTTCAGAAACTAACAGGTTTCATAACCCAAGCTATGACTGCAGAGTGAATTTGAACAATAGAACGGCTCACCTCAGGGACGTCCTCCCCTAAGGCCACACGGTAGTCTTATCAACGATGAATAAAAATGCAAAGCATGCAGTTGAGAATCACAGAATTTATTTTTATGCAAAAATCCCTTCTATAGCAGGTCCGATGCTTCACTCATTTCTTTTTGAATCCTTTAAGTGACAGGCATCTCAATACCTACCAAGACAGCCCCATTCACTGTTGGCCTCTTGTAATGGTTACCAAATTCTTTTATGTTGTACTGGAAAGGAGTTCCTAGTCATCTCCCCCCACCCCCAATCACACTTCACTTCTGGGGCGCCTGCATGGCGCACTCGGTTAAGCTTCTGACTCAGGTCACGGTCTCTGGGTCCTGAGATTGAGCCCTGGGTAGGGCTCCTCGCTCAACACGGAGTCGGCTCGAGATTCTCTCTCCTCTTCCTCTGCCCCTCCCTCTCCTGCTCTCTCTCTCTCTCTCTAAAATAAATAAATAAATTAAAAAAAAAAAAGAAAGAAAACTTCCCTTCTGATCTGAGGAGTCCCTTGAGAACTGAATCCTATAGGGAAATAAACAGACCCGCTAGATAGCACATTCTGCCTCTGCCTCTGTGATTATGGTAGGGTGGGGCTCTCGGGAGTTCCCTACCAGACTTCTTTCCACATTGTGCTGTTAGAAGTCTACAGACTTAACAGGATTTGAGAAATCTTTGAGAAGGCATTCTGAACAGATTAGTAAGTTGCCATGCCTTCACTTAGCTGTCATTTTCATAAAGGACAGCAGACCCTAAGATCTACCTCTGCCTTTGCTCATTTGGGGGGACAGGGTCAATGTTTGGGGAAGAGAGTTAACATGCTATATTGATTATTCACTTAAAAATCAGGTCGCGGGGCGCCTGGGTGGCTCGGTGGGTTAAGCGTCTGCCTTCGGCTCAGGTCATGATCCCAGGGTCCTGGGGTTGAGCCCTGCATCGGGCTCCCTGCTTGCAGGGAGCCTGCTTCTCCCTCTCCTCCCCTGCTCCTGCTCTCTTTTCGCTCTCTCTCCAATAAATAAATAAAATCTTTAAAAAATAAAAGTAAAAATCAGGTTGCATGTACAAATATATATTTAAAAATTTTTAGAAGCCCCTGGCTGGCTCAGTTGGTGGAGCATGTGGCTTTGATCTCGGGGTTGTGAGTTTGAGTCCCACGTTGGGTGTAGAGGTTACTTAAAAAAATAGAATCTTAAAAAAAGAAAGTAAAAAGTTTTAATTATATATATGAGGCTTAATGCAGTCTTAAGATGACACATGGGAACCCGCAGAAAGGTGCTTTTATGAACAAATATGCACTTTGGTCAGATTGAGTCAGATTGAGCAGGTTTAGAATCCCAGCTCTGCCACTTATTAACAGTGTGACCTTAGGCCTTAGCTTTTTCAGATGGAAAATGGGTATGAAAATAATTAACCTTGCAAAGTTAGAGTGCAGATTAAGTGAGAAAAATCTATCCAGTGTCTGGCACTCAGCCTGGGTTGTAGACAACAATGGTTGTATCCAATTATTGTATCAATAAATGGAATGATTAGGACTGTAGGTTCTGATTTTAAATATGAGGAAGAATGTTCAATTTAACTGATTTAGAAAATTAAATAGTAAGAACGGATGTAGGCAACATATTAAAATCTATTTTAAGTCCATATATTTAAAGTGTCTGCTGATGTTTAAAATTTCATTAATTTAAAAAGGAATATTAAAACATTTTTTAATTAAAAAAATTTTAAATAAGTAATAACGAATCACGGTTTAAAAAAAAATCCAAATACTAGAAAAACGAATGAAAAGTCCCTTGCCACCTCTCCATGTCAATCCTTAATCTCAGCCCCCAATAATCCCACCAAACAGCCTGATGCGTGACCTGTCATAAATGAAGAGATAAGCATATTTGTAAGTGTGATGTTATTGCTTCAAGAATGAGCTCATGTTGGGGCCCCTGGGTGGCTCAGTCGGTTGGGCGTCCAACTCTTGGTTTCGGCTCAGGTCATGATCTCAGAGTCCTGAGATTGAGCCCCGAGTCTGGCTCTGTGCTCAGCGGGGAGTCTGCTTGAGCTCAGCGGGGAGTCTGCTTGAGCTCAGCGGGGAGTCTGCTTGAGGATTCTCTCTCTCTGTCTTCCCCATTCCCCACCCCTCTCATGCTCTCTCTTTCTCTCAAATAAATCAATAACGCTTAAAAAAAAGAACGATCTCATGTTCTGCACTGTTCCTCAGCTTCTTTTTCCATCTCACGCTACAAGATGGACCTGAGCTCCTGCTCGGTCCTCATCACGGCCGTGTATTGTTCCATTAGGTTTTTAAAGAGAGGTTTCAGAGGACATAATGCCAGTGAACTGTGGTGTTTTCTTTGGGTCCATGATCCTGAACAGTTGGATGAAAACAGAAAAATTCAGGTTAACCTGATGTTTCATCTCTAAAAGAGGGCAGAGATCCAGATAGCAGGAAGGAGATACTCCAGAGGAGACAAGGAGGGGATTCTGGATGAGTGGGGATTATTTCTGTGATATTGAGAATCACCCCACAGTTATACGGCACTTTGTCATTTATCTCACAGTTGGCAGTGATAGCGACCCCACAAGGACAGAGGAACCCACTGTCCCCATCTTACACCTGAGAAGACTGAGGCTCAAGGAGGCTTCCAGGCAGCTGGGAGGTGAGGAGTTGGGAGCAAGGTGGAGGAAAGGGGGCTTTGGTCTGCTTCACAAACCTGCTTTTTCTTGACCTGACTCCTCAAAGCCCTCCCTCAACAGAAAGACCATTTAAAAATGCAAAGTGGCCCCTTGGCATCTGACCTTGTGTCTTAGGCTGAGCTGAGGCTACCCCCTGGTTTTGGAGGAAGCCCGATCTAGGACATCAGGCTGAGGGCTGGGCTCCTCTTCATCCAAACACAGTTGTAAGGGGTCCAGTGTTTCGTGAGCACCTTTGACCTGTTAGAAATCACCAAATTCGGGACAGTGGAGCCTGCACGGGGCTGGCAACTGGGCTTCTGTCCCAACCTGGGCAGCGCCCCCCCGCCTCCCCCCCCCCCCCCCCCCCCGTGTGTGGGATGCTATCCTCCCAGCTGCCTGGAGCGTGGCCTGAGCCGGAGGAGCACTCCCTGGGGTAACACTGGGGTACTTAGGGCCTCCATGAGTGCAGAGAAGGGGAGGGGACCTCGCTCGCACCCCAGTTCACAGAATGAAAATCCCCACACTCGTCCTCATGGTTTCAGAGGTGCGTGGAGAGCCTGGCATCATCTAAGGCTGACCCTGGGTTTTCACGGAGCAGAATGAGGAAAAGGGGACGAAAGACTCCATCTGGCATGGAGGGTGATGTTTACAAAGTTTACGGAGGCATCAACCGTGTCCTGTCCACAGAAGTCCGGTGAGATGCCACGGGTAGGAGACAAGCGGGCTTTGCCCCTCTGAGAGCGTGATGAGGGCCCTGCAGGTCGGGCTGTCCTTGGCAGTGCGGGGAGCAGGCCCCGGAAGGCTGCTCACAGAGGGGACTGCCACTCCCGTCCCGTAATGTTGTGGGCCAGAGGGGAGGAGCTGACTGTGAGCCGGCTTCCCTTCTCTGCAGGCTGGACTGTGAGAAATGAGTCTCAGATGGAGAGAAAGACAGTCTTCCTCTGGACCTGAAGCTGACTCTGCAGAAAAGGTGACAGATACGAGGACTCCTGCCCTCAGGAGGCACGGGGAGCCTTGCTTAGCAAGTTTGTCCCCTGGAGGAGGCCCAGCCCCTGGACCTGCAGGGCGCGCCATGATGAGGATGCCACAGCTGGTGGCTTCTCTCAGACCTCTCCTCCTGAAAACGCACACATGGCTCTTCAGACATTTCATTCCTTATTGTGGAGGAAATGCACCACAATCCCAAGCCCCTGAGAAGAGAATGGGGACAACTGCCGCTTTCAACAGGAAGAAGAGATGGAAGCCAGAACCATCTGTTGGTTTCACGAGAAAGTGCTGGGGTTTTGTTGTCTGTGATTTGATTTATCTAAAGGAGTGGCCTTCAGTGTGGGTTTGAGAATCCTCAAGATGCCTGAGGTTCCTCTAGAGGGAGCCAAAAGGAGGCTGAGAGAGTGGGGTCCAGAGTCCCCTCTTCCCAATCCACCCCAGCCAGTCCACTTTTATCTCATTTTTTAAGAAGTTGGGCTTAGTGTAAACGTTATTGATTATTTTTTTAATAAAGGGTTTTGCTACTAAAACCAAATTCGAGAACCACAGGTCTATTGCCTCACTTTTCCGTAGGATGCTGGTCCTGACATTCCACGCATACTTAGAGATCAGTCAGTCTTGCTTGGGGAGAAGAGAAGTTCATTCACTCATTCCACAGATATATACTGAGCACTTCCTTTGTACCAGGTATGACCATGCATCATGAAAATTTAAAGGGTCTAATAAGTGCCACCCTTGAGTCAATTGTGAGTTCTGTGTTGATGGCACAAGGGAGTTCAGAGGAACGGGGAGTGTGAGCTCAGGAACAGGCCCGGGCTTCTACCCGGGAATAATCAGATTCCTATCAGCTTTAGCCACAGATGCAATTCTCTTCAAGATACCTCTTTCTCTCCAGCTTATTTTCAGTACCTTCAGCTTATGAGGGCTCCTTGGCCCAGCCATGCTTTTCCTCTTTCTTCCCCATACTGTTTTGGCCGGTGGGCGGCCATCTTAATCCAATGGGAAGCTTTAACAAAAAGTTTAACAGCTGCAGTCTGGAAATATTTTTTGCCGTGGTCTTTCTTCATGAGGGCCTGCTTGTCTAATAAGGATGCTGTCACATGTAATGAGAACAAAAAATAAGCGTTTGTTATACGAAGCCACTGAGATTTGGGGGTTGTTTGTTACTGTAGCATGCCCTCACCCATCCTGATGGATACAACCCTATCTACCCTTACCTCCTGGACAAACTCCCGTTTCTCATCCCACAGCTTAAATGTCTCCCAGTCTGTGAAGCCATGTTTCCGCTCCCCTGTGTCGAGGTGAAAGCTCATTCCTCCATGACACAATATGTTATAGTACAAAGTAAGTTTACCTGAACTTTCTATAAAGGTCTTTGTCTATCACCCCCCTGGCTTGTAGGTACCTTAAGTGCAGAAGTTATAAAAAAATCATATATAAATATTTGTTGATAGACTAAATGAATGCAAGGATAGTGTTTAGAAATTGCTTCTTAAAGCCTAGCACTTAGTGTTCATTTCTGAGCTGCAAAGAAACAGTCTGTCGCTGTCTAAGTGACAAGGTGCAATTGTCAGCATCTGCCTGACAACTTGGGTTAGGTATGAAAGTTTGAAATCAAGGGGAATAGAAGAAAGAGTTTGTGAAATTTCTTTAGACACTAACAGCCAGTGCCCCGTGAGCATTGCCGAACCAGACGGAAACCTTCCTTAGCAAGTGTCAGGGAAAATAGCACAGTCCTCCACACTGAAACAATTTGTTAGCATTTACAAGTTCCCATTTTTCTGTATTTTAACTTCTAATTGGTTTCCTCTTTTGTGCTAAGAATGCCATCTGTCCCTTTGACAGGTTTTTGGATTTGATACCACTTACCAGGAAATATGACCATCATAAATATTGTAAGATGATTCTAGCGTCCATCCCAAACAGCCCTGTCTTAGGAACTTCACACAGAATCCCACACTGTTCCTGTGTAGAGATTTTACCATTTTTCAAGCATTTGCTACATTAAAATAAAGCCCTTCACCCCCACGGTTTCTTGGAGTTCATAATATAACACAAGGTAAGGTGCATGGTCTTATTTTGATTGTGGGTCTCATATCTGCTCTGTTGCAATAAAAGGGGTATTATTACCCTTATTGATAGGTTAGAAAACAGGCTGATGGAAGTGGACTTGCCTGAGATATAGAAACAATATGGTATCAGGATGTTAAACTTAATTTCTGAATCTAAACCCACTTCTCCACGCATATCATCTCTCCCCTAAGGAAGAGCAGGAGGGGTGCCTGGGTGGCTTAGGTGGTTAAACCTCTAACTCTTGATTTCAGCTCAGGTCAAGATCTCAAGATCTCAAGATCTCAGGACCTCAGGATCCTGAGATGGAGCCCAAGTCAGGCTTCACGCTCAGACGGGAGTCTGCTTGAGATTCTCTCTCTGCCTCTCCCCCTGTTCACTAGCACGCGCACTCTCTCTTTCTCTTAAATAAATAAATCTTTAAAAAAGAATAATAAAAAGAACAGGAATGGGACTCATTATTCCCATCTTATGAACCAAGAAAGTGAAGCCAAGAGGAGTTAAAAGACCAATGTGAGATTCTTCAAGTAGTTCACAACTTCGGGCTGGAAGGCACTCGTTTTCTCCCCTGTGATCTTGTGCTCTTTTTCTGCCTTCTGCTACCTTGACTTGGAGTACCTTCTTCCAAGTGCAAAGTTACTTAGGTCAAGGACAAGTTAAGAAGAGGGAGGGGGCCCACCCAGGGGTGGTTCTGGTTGGAGAAGAGATCATTAACTAGTCCCAGTACATCTGAGGAGCAGCTTCAGAAAGCTCAACCTGGAACCCAAATGCTGTGGTCTGTTGATGGAGGGTTCGCCGAGCCCCCCACAGGCAGGCTGGGCAAGAACGAAGGGAGGGGACCAAACCATTACTGCACTGTCATTATAAACCAAGGACCTGATGGATGCTACCCCACTTAATCCTCATGAAATGCTAAGTTAAAGATGAAGACATTAAGGCTCAGCGTGGCTATCAGGATCACCCAGTCTGGCAGAGCTCACTGGCCCGGCTGGCTTCCGAGCTTGGTTCTTGTCATTATTCATGGGAGCAGAAACCATGCAAGGTGTGAGGGTGAGGTGGGATAGGTTCCTTGTTGCACTCAGGAACTGCTAACCTTGTGAGGGGCGTTACACACAGCAGGACCCCGATAAAGAACGCAAGTGGATTGTGCAAGCGGGTGGCAGGCTGTGCGCAATCAGTGGAGAGCTGTAGGGAAAAAGCAGGGTTGGGGAAAGATCAGCATTCCTTTCTGGAGTCTCCAGCAGATCTTTGAGGAAAGGACTTGAAGCAGAAAAGAAAGACTTTCTAGGCCAGAAGCAGCAGTTTCTGGAAATGGACAGATAGAGGCTTATCACTGATCACTATTTAAACACAAGGAAACAGAAAGGGCCCCTAGGCAGACATTAAGGTGGGCCTGGGTGGTCCCTGGAGCTCTAGGGAGTGTCATCAGCATTGAAGGAAATTGAAATACCCAAGAATCAATGGGCAAATCAACCATCTATTATGGAATCACTTGAAGAGGGCATCTGAAAACCTCAAGTAGTAGATGGTGGATACACCCAAATTCAGTCATGGAGATGGGAGAGTATTCCTGAGAAAGAAGATGGGAGGTAGAGAGCTTCACTCCTTCTGAGGGGCAATGCCGAGTGGATTCACAGAGCAGATGTGCGGTGAGGATTCTTTGCAGCTCTCTGGGCACCTTGGAAGACTGGGTTCTCCTCCGTGCAAACCCTTGAGTTTACAAAGGGGGACCCTATCGCCCTCATCCATTACCAGGGTGCCTTGGCCCTGAGCAACCTCCCTACCTCCAAGGACAGCATTTCCGGCTTGCCTTTTCACATGGAGAACATAAGATAAATGGAAATTTCAATTCTACAGCAGCAAGAGCGCCTTCTATCCACATTGTTCTTTGCAATTTACAGAGCATTTTCACGCACCCCAGTTCTGCGCTTTCCCTGGGGCTCTGTAATGTACTCAGCCTGGAGAAGGCTTCCCAGGGGAGGGGGCTGCTTGACCTGCCTCAAACAAGGCAGAATCACAGTCTGTGAGGGGAGTGCAGGTCCTGTTGGATACTTCTTTTCTAAATCTGTCAATTACCGGTATTCAATGAGGATCATTTTTGTTTTAAACATAATTGTGCCAATAACACTCTCCACCCCCAAACCCTCTCATTGCTGGATTTCAGATTTTCCTCCAGCCTCAGAAGTAAAAAAAAAAAAAAAAAAAAAATCGGTCCTGCCTTGGGCACATGCAACATCATGTACTTTAAATGGCTTTGGCTGGCTTGATTCTAATCCTAATTAAACCAGTGCCATTTTGTCCCATCTTGGTCTCTTTGAACGCCCTCAGCTCACTTAGTTCAGCACCACTTTGGTCTGAAAGAATGCCAACCAGCCTGGGAAACGACAGAGAACTTCGGGAAATGACTTTAGGCTTCACAAGAAGATTCTTTACTCCTCCCCCACCCCCCCAAATGATTAGCTTCATGATTAGCTTTCCTGGGGTGTAACAAAAATTTTTTTTTGAAAAATAATAACCAAAACAAAAAATTAAATTTGCTCATAATTCCCATGGTTAAAAACAATCATAAAAGTAAGAGGAAAGTTTCTCCCTCTGTCTGATTCCATTCTTCAAAATAAACCACTATTAACAACTTGTTGCACATTCCACCCAATTGGCTGGTGGGTTTGTGTAGACAGATGTGAGTGCGAGTATAATTAAAATGCCACACATTGACCTGTGCCTTGCTTATTTCCCTTCTTAAACAGAGATTTTCTTAGTCATTACCTATAGATCTAATCCATTACTTTTAGTGGCTGCCTATTATTCTGCTACATGGATCTATTATAATAGATTTAACCATTCTCCTATTGATGGGCATTTAGAGCGTTTTCAGTATTTTTGTTATAAGGAAAAATCCTGCCACACGCATTCTTGTATACATATTTTTGTTTTATTATATCTTGTAAGATGGAAGAGTGGGATTGGTTTTACTCCTGGAGCTGGAACACCAGTCCTGGGGGAGAGGCCCCCACCCCCTCCTCAGCCTTGCCAACACTTGGGCCAATCTGCTAGACCAAAAAAATGTTAATCTCTTTGAGACTTAATTTGCATTTCCCTGAGTACTAGTGAAGCTGAGCATCTTTTCATATGTTTATGAACAATTTGCATTTCCTATGCAGTGAATTACCTACTCTTATCCTGGACTCCTACTACTATCAGGCTGTTTTTTCCTATTCAATGTGTACATCTCTTTTAATACATGGGATATACTTTTTGTCTCTTCTATATGAGGCAAGTTATTTTCTATCACACTGTTGTCTTTTGACTTTGCTTAGGGTGTATTTTAACTGTAAATTTTAATTTTTATTGTCAAATTCCATTTTTCCTTCCTTGTTTCTGGGCTGTGTCTCTCAGAAAATACTCCAATCTCTATTTTCTTCTTATACTTTTATATTCTTACTTCTTGCTATTTAAATCTTCAATCCAGGCTTTTAGTTTCTTTGTTGTTGTCGTTGTTTGTTTGCTTTTTATTTTGCAATTGAGTAAGGCAGGGAGCTAGATTTTACTTTATTCCAAATGAAGAGTCAAGGATTTAAAAGGATTTAATCAGCAGAAATTGATGCATTTGTTGTTGTTGTTGTTGAGGGGAGGGACCCAGTGATGTTCCTAGGAGAAACTGTGGCCTGTGGACCCAGCAGTCCCTTCACTCATGATCAGGAGATGGGGGGGTACCTAGACGTGGATCTCCTAGTCAGTCATGGGTTGGACCCTTCTGAATGTGTGTGTGGTTTGTTTTGTTTTATTTTTTATTTTTTTAAAAATTTTATTTATTTATTTGACAGAGACACAGTGAGAGAGGGAACACAAGCAGGGGGAGTGGGAGAGGGAGAAGCGGGCTTCCCACTGAGCAGGGAGCCTAATGTGGGGCTCGATCCCAGGACCCTGGGATCATGACCTGAGCCGAAGGCAGATGCTTAACGACTGAGCCACCCAGCCGCCCCTTGTTTTGTTTTTAATAAAGGGATTTGTAGACCAAAACATTCTCCCTCAAAACTCTCCTTATTTATAAACCCAATCCTGTGTCTAACTCTGTGTTACCCGTTGGTCTACTTGAGGAGTGTGTCCCTCTGAATCCAGGGCAAGCTCTTTCACTCATCTCTGTTCTGAGTTGGGACAGAGTAGACGCGTGCCAAACCAAGCCTCGTCTTCGAAGCCATCTGAAGATTTATTTAATGTGCATTCACGTAGCCTGAGAATGTTTCCACGTCTTAAAAAAGAAATGTGCAGGTTTCTCTACAAGCCGACTAGGAAGCAGCAGTGGCCAGGTTTCTCGGCGGAAGTCTTTTATCTTACCATTTGCAAATGAAGGCACCAATAAATACTTGTTGAATTTTATCGTTCTGTTAACCTTCAAATTCAGACTTGTCAGTAATTACTGGTTTGCATTAAAAGGAGGAGATTAGAGATTGAGGTCCTGGAAGGATACCTGATTCGCTGGGAGGCACACAGAGTAACCAGGTCTCTTGTCTCCCTGTCCCCTCCTCTTCTGTTTTTTTTTTATCAAGGGACGAAAGACTAATGGCATGGTGGAGGGCACATGTCTGGTGAGAGAGGACAAGGGGAGGACTTTTAAATGTCGTTAACAGGGGCCCTCTTGGCCTATTTTAACAGTGCTCCTCTCATTTTGGTGAAAAGGTAGGGCAGGCTATTCTGAGGGTCTTTTCTGGGTCCTGCTGCTGCTGGGGGCCTGAAGAAGGTTCTGGAGTGACACTAATTTCTCTCTCCCACTGTTGCCAATAAACAGAAACTATCTTGGAAGAGGTGGCCGCCTTAGGACTCATTCTGGATCTCGGCCTTGAACAATATCACCAAGTACTTGCTGTATACGGGTCCCTTGCTTTGCCTTTGAGGATCCCTCCTCAGCAAAACAGACAAGGCCTCTCCTTCCAGAGCTCACAGGTCTAGTGAGGGAGGCAGAGGCTGTTTTCCCCCGCAGCCTCATGGGGGAAGCAGGCATTGAGCAAACATTCCCAGGCATATATAATTACAAATGGCAGTAAGTGCTCTGAGGGAAAATCCAGGATGCTTGCAGAGAATGCAGCAGGAGGGCTGAGTTTAGATTAGGGGGTTAGGGAAAGCAGAAGTGGGGGTGTTAAAGGCTTTTGCAAAGGTGAAGCGTTTTACATATGTGAAAGAAATAATAATAATAAAGGTGCTTGGAAGGGCAGCTCATCCTCATTCATGGGCCACTTCCTAGAACTCTGGGAATCTGCCTCTCTCCCCAGAATTATGTAGGCATCCAGGGTAAGGGTTGAAGAGCCCTTCACAATGCTAATATGGGAGCATTTTAGAGGCTGCCCCCTGACCCTCTGCATCCTCACCCGTAACTAGTCTGAATGCTGAGGTGAATGGCAGGGATGAGCCATATTTCCAGTTTGGGAAAAGGGAGGTGGAGAAACTTTACCACCCCAATTGGGGTGGGGGGCAGGTTTCCCTACCCCAAACCACCCCGGGGGGAATGTTTTCCAAGGGAAAACCCACCTCATGGTCTATTTGGTTGTGAAGGGGGCAGCCCAGGGGATCTGGGGTTTTCCTGGGGAGTTTCGGGTAGGGGCAATGATCTCTGATACCCCCACCCTTACACCTGTAAAATAGCTTGACCAGAATGAAGTGAAGATTTCACAGGGCGGTGGGATAAGAAGAGAGGGCCATACTGCCGGATGGGGGCGGGGGGGGGGGGGGTCTTCATTTCTCCGGAAGACTTCCCATCTGGTAGTATCAGCTAGAGGCTGACACTCTGGGTGCTGGGCCCGTTCTAAGCGCTTTTACAACGCTCTTTTCTCAAAATAGCCCTATGATGTAAGCACCACTACTAACCCCAACTTCACAAATGAGGGAACTGAGGCACCAAGAAGCTAAGCAGCAATAGCAGCTTTTCTTTTTTTTGCCTCCAACAATTTGGAGTCAAGGGTTTTGAGCCGAGGTTTGGTCTCCAGGAGGTGTGCCCCGTAACTTCGATGTGAACCTGCTCAGCTTTCCCCTAATTCGGGAAAATACTAGCTTTGCCAAGGCTAATCAGGGAGCCCGTGGGGAGGGTCTCACGCTCCTGCCCCCTCGGAAGCCGCGCAGTGGGGAGGCCTGGGTGACAGGGCCACGGGGGCGGCGGGGTGGCCCCACTCCAGGCCCCAAGACCCGGCCCAGCAGCTCCGCTTTCTGCTCGGTCTCCGCGAGGTGTCGCCTTCGGCCGAAGAAACCGCCGCGGCGCCACCCTCGTAGCCTGAAGTTATTTATTTATTTTTAAACAAGGGGGGCGCCCCTCTCCTTTCAATTTAAAACTAGAAACATCCTGCGGTCTCGTTCCTAAATGGGCGCGTCCTCCTCCTCCTCCCGTTCTGCACCCTCGGTCTAGCCTCCCTTCGAGATCACACACAAACAACCCCACCGCCAGGCCTTGCTCCACGTTGGCGTCGAGCTCAGCCGAGCACAAACGCAGTCAGGGCGGGGGCTGGGTGAGGAGCCTCGGCTTCCAACCCACCCCCCAAACCCCCGCCCCACTCCCCCAGTACACACCCCCGGAGACCTCCGGAAAAAATATTTTAATGCCAAGCAATTGCCAGGCCCGCAGGGTGGGTGCTGCATTGCACCGCTCGGCGCACAGCTGGTTCGCAGAGTGCACCGGGTGCAAGCCCGGGGGTCTAAAAGCGAGGGAGGAGCACACCCCGGGCTTTCCCAGCTTTGCAGCCTCCTCTCTGCAAAGAAGAAAAGCAAGTGGCTTTTGGCGCGAAAGCCTTGGCACCTCCCCTGATTTTTATGGAAATCAAGAGGGCGGGGTAAAGCCGCTTTCCACTGCCTTTCTCCCTCCCCCTTGTCTGTGCCGCAGCCCCCTTCTCTCCCCGCCCCCCGGGTGTGTCAGATTTTTCAGTTAATAATATCCCCCGAGCTTCAAAGCGCAGCCAGTGACAGTCATCTGTCTGGACGCGCTGGGTGGATGCGGGGGGCTCCTGGGAACTGGGTTGGAGCCGAGCTAGCGCTAGCCAGGCGCAAGCGCGCACAGACTGCAGCCACCCGAGGACCACCACCCCCGGGCCACCCGGAGACCCCCGCGCAGAATCGCCCCTGGATCCCCGGCAGTCGGCGGGAGGTAAGGAGCGGGGGTTGCAAACTGCCCCGCGCCCCCCTGGGCGGCGAGCGCGGCGGGAAGGCAAGCCCTGGACGGGATCGCGGCTCGCGCACAGGGCGCTCGAATGTCCTCGGGGGACTGTTGCTGCTTCCGAAACAAAACCATCTCGGGGTTTTCCCTGAAAAGCCGGTTCCAGCCCCGAAGGCACCCCGGGTGGAACAGACCCGCCCTAATCCTTTTTACAGCCTTTGCTAGGGTGGGTGTAATGGCTTCATCGGGAAGAAATTCGCCCTTCTCTAGAACATTTATCCGTGTTTGAGCTGACGGGGAGTCGGTGCGTCCCCACCCCGAGGTTGGGGTTCTCCGAAGGGTGCCCCTGGAGGAAGAAGAGGGGGGTTAGACAGGGCGAGGCCGCCGCGGTGGTAATCTGGGTCACGACTGCTCCAGCCCCGAGGAGATGCAGCTCTCCTGGCGACCCTGCACCATTCCCGGGAACTGGGGTTCAGGCGCTCCCCTCTCCCAGGAATACGACGTTGGTTGGGGGTTTGGAAGAGTGGGGGTGGGGTTAGAGAGGTTCAAAATAAGCTATTGGCAGGACTCTCCCTGCAGCGGACGGATTGCTGAGGGGCGTCTGCTCTAATTTGGGAGGGGGGGGGTTGTGGGTTTGGGTGCCCATCGTTGGTCTCGGTCTAGAGAAAGGCGTTTTCCATTTGCAAAGTTTCCTAAATCCCCCGCTATCGTTTGCACTCCCGAGGTTGCAATTTTACAAAGGAGGGATTGAGGGTACTCCAGGTCTTATGCCCGGTAGCTGGGTTGGAGCCCTGGGCTTCCTTTGAGCAGCTGGACCTACACGGTGCAACTGGGTTGTCGGGGAGCTGGAGAGAGCTAGGATTCTGCAGCCTGGAGCAGCCCCCTCCCCCAGGCACTGCCGAGTGTGAATGAAATGGCAGTTTCCAAAGTTGCAGAGCCACGCCACCACCCCCCGCATCTGCATGCCCCCTCCCACCCCCTGTCGTAGACAGCTTGTACACAAAAGGAGGGAGGGAGAGAGCGAGAGCCAGAACTTCCTCCACCTTCGGGAGCACCAGGCGGAGTGGGGGGCTCTGAGGGGAGCCGGAGGAGCCGGGTGAGAGGGGGCGCCCACTGCCCGCCCCCCCCATTCGGCCCCGCTTGCCAACCCTCTCCCGGTGTGTCTGTCGGTTGCAGTGTCGGAGATTGGCGCGGGCCCCCGCCCTCCGCGCCCCCCACGGGAAGGAAGCACCCCCCTAACTAAAAGGAGCGGAGCGGAAAGAAGCCCTCATTCGCCGGCCAGGAGGCGAGCCGATGCCGAGCTGCACCGCGTCCACCATGCCGGGGATGATCTGCAAGAACCCAGACCTTGAGTTTGACTCGTTGCAGCCCTGCTTCTACCCGGACGAAGATGACTTCTACTTCGGCGGCCCCGACTCGACCCCCCCGGGGGAGGACATCTGGAAGAAGTTCGAGCTGCTGCCCACGCCCCCGCTGTCGCCCAGCCGTGCCTTCCCGGAGCACAGCCCCGAGCCCCCGAACTGGGCCACCGAGATGCTGCTGCCCGAGGCCGACCTGTGGGGCAACCCGGCCGAGGAGGACGCGTTCGGCCTGGGGGGCCTGGGCGGCCTCACCCCCAACCCGGTCATCCTCCAGGACTGCATGTGGAGCGGCTTCTCGGCCCGCGAGAAGCTGGAGCGCGCCGTGAGCGAGAAGCTGCAGCACGGCCGCGGGCCGCCGACCGCCGGGCCCGCAGCCCCGGCCCCGGGAGCGGGCGCCACCAGCCCTGCGGGCCGCGGCCACTGCGCGGCGGCGGGGGCGGGTCGCGCCGGGGCCGCCCTGCCCGCGGAGCTCGCCCACCCGGCCGCCGAGTGCGTGGATCCCGCCGTCGTCTTCCCCTTCCCGGTGAACAAGCGCGAGCCCGCGCCCGCCACTCCGGCCGGTGCCCCGGCGGCGGGCGCTGCTGCGGTCGCCTCGGGGGCGAGTGCCGCAGCCTCGGCCGGCGCCCCGGCGGCCGTCCCCCCGCGCCCCGGCGGCCGCCCGGCCAGTGGCGGTGACCACAAGGCTCTCAGCACCTCCGGAGAGGACACTCTGAGCGACTCAGGTAAAGACCGTGCCAGAGGCCGGCTGCCTCCCGGGAGCACTGGAGCCGGAGTCGCGCTCCCTTTGTTACTCTTCGTGGGTTTGGCTTGGGGGGGGCGGGTATTTTAGAGGTAATGTTGGTGGCAGAGGGCCAGTTTCCTCCAAGCCGAGCCCGGGGATGAGGAGGAGAGGGGGAGTGGAAGCTGCCAAGAGCGTGTTCCCCAAAGTCTCACCCTCACCGAAGTTCCTTCCACCCTCTCCGGGAGCCCGACTCGATCCCTGGCCCTCACCCATTCCCCCACCTCTGTTGTAGCCAGTCTAGGGATAAAATTAGGAAAAGTTGGGTAGCCAAAGCTGGGTGGGAGTGTAGAGGTGCGCTGGGTGCGTTTTCGGTGCAGAAACCTGTTAGCACGAGGGTGGAGGGGGACTGCCTCCCGGGTCAGGGGAGGGCAGGTGCGGGGAGAAGACATAAAGGCGGTGAAAAATCCTAGGTAGGGCGCAGGAAGGTAGAGGGAGGTTGCACAGATGGCTAGTACCGCTTTTATTTATTTATTTTTTTCAAGCCTGGGTAGTCTTCCCCGCCCTCGGTGGGTGGTGGGCTGTTTGCTCCTGGTCCGTGGCCAGCAGGCGGCGATATACTGGCCCGCGGAGGATCTGAAAGGCTGGGGGTGGTGGGGGCACCCCTCCCTCCCTCCCTCCCCCCCTCCCTCCCTCCATTCAGCAGCTGGTGGCAAGGACAACAGCGGTTGTGTCCATTCTCAAGGGGCTGCCTCTTTACACGGTGCAGTGCGAACTGGGTCCCGTTTTGTCTCTGGCGAGAATTCTGGGACTAATTTCAGATCAGAGTGACTCTGTGACCCAGTGCCCTTCAAGGTGAGGGCGGGCACTTAGGCCCTCCAGGAATGCACACTCGCGCTGGAAGGCACCCACTGATCGCTTCTATTGTGTGCCCATGTCTGCCTTCAGCTGTAGGGTTGGGTTGAAACCCAGACTTTGCCTGGGACTCTGGAGGTAAAGAACTCTGTCCAAACACTTGACTAGCCCTTGTCCTGGCTAGAGGCGGGTGGCTGGGAGCTGGGGCCCCATTGGATCTTGAAAACCCGGTGTTCTCAGAATGCAGGTGGCTAAAAAGCCTACCGTGTCCTTGAGGGCCGAGGATGGATCCCTCTAAGGCTCCTGGAAGGAAACTTGGTGATAAGACTCCAGTTTGAATCGGGTCTGTCCCTTTAATGTCTGTGCCTTGACAGCTCTCAGTGAGGAAGCACTTCCTTCCAACAGCTGTCTTCTTGGCAGAAAACCAAAACATTGGCTTAAAGGGACCCACAGACTGGAACAGCCTCACATTTCGGCTTTAGAACAAATCCCACAATTGTTCAGCTTTCCGGCCCCCTTCAGATCAAGCAGAAGATGTGTTTTGGTTTTCATGCTTGCATTTTAAACAGTAATTTGCGATCCCAGCGAGGTAGTAGAGGAGGAGAGAGGGGAAACGCAGACACGATGCTACATGTTTATGTGTTGCTGTTATTGACGGGGACTTGGGAAGAGGGGCCCCCCACTTTGGGGTTTAGAGTTTCTGTGGGTTCCGACTTTGTAGTTCAGATTTGGTCTTTGTTAGATAAACACCTGCTTACTATACGGAACTCAGGTTTATTTTTCTGCCTCAGTTCATTAAATTGCCCTTTCAGCGTAAGGACTTAAAATCAAACTCAACTATGTGTCAGTTGCTAAAAGAGAGGCTCCCGAAAAGGGGATCCTTGGGTCTTAAGTGTGGAGATAGAAATATGAGCGAGTCTTTGGGAAAAACCGATGATGATAAAAGCTTACCGTTTGCTGAGCATCCTCTGCTAGGCCCGGTTCTCTATGTATTACCTGTCCGACTCAACAACCCTGTGGTATTATCCCCGCTGTAACTGAGACTTCAAAAGTTTAACTTGCCCAGGGCCCCCCAACTCGTGTGCGCTGGAGTCAGATTCTGCCCGACCCCGAAGCCCAAGGAATTTATATTTTTGCCACCTGCTAAAGTCTGAGTGGAGGCTGAAGGGTCTAGGAGTGTGGGCAAGGTGGAATTTCCAGATGTATTTCATTTCGAGACGCTGGGTAGGCCCCTGTGCACATCTGTGTGGGTGGATCCCCATGCCCGCAAGCTATGGGCCGGTGCCTGCCGGGAGAGACCAAGGGTAGAGATCGGGGCGGTCCCTGTGTGTCTCACCAAGAGAATGACTCCCATCTTGTTCTTAGATGACGAAGATGACGAAGAGGAAGACGAGGAGGAGGAAATCGACGTGGTGACTGTGGAGAAGCGGCGGTCCTCCTCCAACAGCAAGGCCGTCACCACCTTCACCATCACTGTGCGCCCCAAGAACGCAGCCCTGGGCCCGGGGAGGGCCCCGTCGGGTGAGCTGATCCTCAAGCGCTGCGTCCCCATCCACCAGCAGCACAACTACGCCGCCCCCTCTCCCTACGTGGAGAGCGAGGATGTGCCGCCCCAGAAGAAGATCAAGAGCGAAGCCTCCCCCCGCCCCCTCAAGAGTGTCATCCCCCCGAAGGCCAAGAGCTTGAGTCCCCGCAACTCTGACTCGGAGGACAGCGAGCGCCGCCGGAACCACAACATTCTGGAGCGCCAGCGCCGAAATGACCTGCGGTCCAGCTTCCTCACGCTCAGGGACCACGTGCCAGAGCTGGTGAAGAACGAGAAGGCTGCCAAGGTGGTCATTTTGAAAAAGGCCACCGAGTACGTCCACTCCCTTCAGGCTGAGGAGCATCAGCTTTTGCTGGAGAAGGAGAAGTTGCAGGCGAGGCAGCAGCAGTTGCTAAAGAAAATCGAACACGCTCGGACTTGCTAAACATTTCTCGAAAACTGGACAGTCACTCTGCCACTTTGCACATTTTGATTTTTTTTTTTTTTAACAAACATTGTGTTGACATTAAGAATGTTGGTTTACTTTCAAATCGGTCCCCCCGTCGAGTTTGGATCTGGGTGGGGAGCAGGACATGTGGGGGTTCTGCCAGGACCTCGGCAGAGGGCCTGCGTGATGGGATGCCGGGTGGCCCTTGCAGTGTCCTCCATGTCCCCTCCGAGACCGCGGTCGAAGTTCGTGACAGTTGGGAGCCTCTGGGCTGTTGAAGTCACCTTGTTTGTTCCAAGTTTCCAAACAACAGAAAGTCATTCCTTCTTTTTAAAAATGGTGCTTAAGTTCCAGCAGATGTCACAGAAGGGGTTTGCCATTTGAGACCCCTGGGGAACATTTCTGTAAATACCACGGACACACCCGCCTTTTGTATACGTCCTGGGTAATGAGAGGTGGCTTTTGCGGCCAGTATTAGACCGGAAGTTCATACCTAAGTACTGTAATACCTCAATGTTTGAGGAGCATGTTTTGTATACAAATATATTGTTAATCTCTGTTATGTACTGTACTAATTCTTACACTGCCTGTATACTTTAGTATGATGCTGATACATAACTAAATTTGATACTTATATTTTCGTATGAAAATGAGTTGTGAAAGTTTTGAGTAGATATTACTTTATCACTTTTTGAACTAAGAAACTTTTGTAAAGAAATTTACTATATATATATGCCTTTTTCCTAGCCTGTTTCTTCCTGTTAATGTATTTGTTCATGTTTGGTGCATAGAACTGGGTAAATGCAAAGTTCTGTGTTTAATTTCTTCAAAATGTATATATTTAGTGCTGCATCTTATAGCACTTTGAAATACCTCATGTTTATGAAAATAAATAGCAATTAAATGATGCAGCTTTTTTTTTTTCCTTAATAACATTAGTTAAATCCTATCCCCTCTATCCCTAAAGTGTAAGTAGTACATAATGTTATGGCGGGAGCTTGGGCTCCCTAGGCAGCCCTTTTATATCTGTGCAGCCCCCGCTGGGGCGGGGCCACTTTCCCCACTTGGTGTGGAGGGAACGGAGTTTAGGAAGGTGAAGGTGTTTCTTCCAGATTACACAGAACGGAGACGTTATTTGTGACTGTGCGCTGTAACAACTAGCATTCAGTCATTCACAAAGCACTTCCATACATGTTGGCCATTTAATGGAATTAAACTCAGACACCAGTCTCGGTCAATGCTTTAGAGTGAGAAGTATAATCAAGACATAGGGTTGTGAAATTTGCCTATATCGGTAATACTTGTTCCGTTGATGGATGGCTTTATGAGGTCATGTAGTTTGTCTCCAAGAACGTATTCTTCGAAATGCACTAGGATTTGAGGTTCTGCATTAGGCGCTGTAGCAGAATAAAAAGGTGAAGCTGGTTCCTCCCCTGGAGGAGCGATCAATCTGATGCACGCAAGGGCCTCATGAAGCAACAGGTGTATGGCCCAGATCAAGTGCCATGTGCCTTCAGGAGAGACACTGGGGCGCATGTAACTCTGTTGACTTCACACAGGTATTTGGGCTGCTCTGTGGGAGCAGGATTAACCTTTGTGGGCTCTGGAGGACAGCCAGGGTCAGCGGAATGGAGGGAGGCACAGTTCAGCTAGGAAGGCATTTCTGAGTTTCCCTGATGGGACGTGTTACCTTGGCTTCGGAGACATTCAGCTCAGAGCTGAAAGCTTACAAATAACCTATTTCTCTTGGGGGTAAAAAATAGTACTGCGGCCATTTGTCTAAGGGTTCATTCATCAGAAAAAGGCCTTTGCTTTGCCAAGAAGACGGGTCCAGCGATGATAATGCTTGTCTTGGTCACACGGCTTGTGAGGGGCAGTGATGGGAGAATCCAGGCCACGTGGGTCCCTGTCTGCTTGGCTATTTTATAAAAGCCAGTGGGGGATTAGAACTTGAGGTCCTCCTCAGCCCAGTTTACAGCCACACATCCTAAAGCTAATGAGGTTGACGGTATTGTCTTGGACACTGATGGTCAGAGCATGTTGAGAATCATGAGAATCTTGTTTAATAATCTCTCCACTTGCCCCCATCCCCACACTAGAAAGACATGAAACTTCTTTTAAAGTCCTTTTTGAATTGTCTTTCCAAAAGACTTCCTGTCTGTTTGCATTTCACAGGCCCCAATCACCCTGCAGCCTCTGCACCTTGTTTGTGTATCCATGAGCCAAAAGAAAGTTAAGTGACCTCAAAGTCATTGAGATTCTTTTTGAAGATTTATTAGAGTGTGCTCGGGAGCCTGGGCATGTGTGCTTGCACGTGTAAGTGGGGGGAGGGGCAGAGGGAGAGAATCTTCAAGCAGACTCCCCTCTGAGCAAGAAGTCCAGATGTGGGGCTTGATCTCAAGACCCATGAGATCATGACCTGAGCTGAAACCAAGAGTTGGATGCTTAACCGACTGAGCCACCCAGGCATCCCAAAGTCATTGAGATTCTTGAAGTTAAGTTCAATCATCCCAATTTCTCTATTTCTGGGTCCGTAAGGGGCCTGCCTAAGTGTTTTGGATGAGATGGAACTCTAGCCATGAAAGAGGAAAACTTGTGATGAATTAGGCTGTAAACTAATTCCCACCAGGCTCTGTTTTCACTCTGGCTGCTGGGAAGCTCAGAGACAAATTCTGTGCTCTCATTCCACATACCTGGTGCCCATCCTCTCTTTTCTTCTAAAGCCTACCATCTCTTGTTTTTCATTGTTAGTTTAACCACCCTTTTTATGTTCTTTATTTTGTTACATAAAAGAACTTTTTGCATTAGGTGGATCATATATATGAATTATAATATTATAACTAAGGTGAAATGCCACTTACTTGCTTTTCCCGGACCAGCTGAGGGAAAGCATCACCCAGCTGAGCCCTGCACTTACCCATAAAGTAATCGCTGTACTCAGAAGAATCGAAGCACTCAATTCAAGCACACGAGAAACCATCTCTGTGTTCCAAGAGCAGTTTTGAGACTGAGGAACTGCTCTACATGAGTTAGATCAATAAATCATAGGACTTCGATGTTGCACAGAGCTCATCTCATTGAATTATTTTAGTTTATAAAAGGGGGTCGTGGGATCCCATATCGAAAAAGCGGCCAAACCCAGGACTGGAGTTGGGTCTCCGGATGATGGACGCAGTGTTCTTTCCATGGTATTGGCTTTCCCGCTGCTTACCCTGTTGCCTCTCTACCCCCTGGCCTGTCCGTCCACCTACAGCATGTGTCTGTATTTATTCTAGATTACCGACCCTGCATTAAAAGCTTCCAGGAGCTCTCCACCACATAGAAGATGAAGTTCAGATCCTTCAGCCTTGTGCATGAGGCTTAGCAGCTCAGTCACCCCCCACCCCCGCCCCTCTGCAGGTGCTCTTGTTCCAGCCGCGCCAGACAGGGTCGTGCTTTCTTACCTCTTAACTTGTTTCAGTACATTCTCTCCTCCCGGGTTATCCAGTTTCTGTTTACTGAAATCCTTTTCAACCTCAAAAGGCAAACCCCATGTCGTCTTGTTCAAGTGGTCTTTCTCATCCCGCCAGGTGGGCCTCATCCAGCTCCTGATTTGATGTCACTGCTAGAGATTCAAGAGCTCTCATCACCTCGAGACCTCCTAGACCATGGAGTCCCCAAAGGCAGGTACTGTGTCCCCTTCACCTCTGATCTTTCAGTTCCACTTGCCTGGTGACTAAAGATGACAGGACCTTGGCGGATGCCAGCAGAATGGCTGGTGGCTGAGGAGGCAGCCGAGGAAGGAGCCAAGGGAAGATTTCCTTTATTCATGTGCCTCCTGCCAGCCCCAGTTTGGTTCGCGAGCTCTCAGGCTAATACAAATGGGGAAACATCCCTTAAGGCATTGCTGAATGTCTGGTACTGACTGCTGGAAGTGAAGGCAAATGCACACAGAGGCCTGTCTTCAGGAAGCCCACAGTCTGGAAGGAAGTTCAGTCCCCGGGCCTGGTGTAGAAGCAGGAGAGACAGGAGGGACTGGTGGAGGATGCAGGAGTGTTGAGCCAAAGCACAAGAGGGGTCCCAGGGCTGAATCAGGCTCTGCACCTGTGAGCTCCAATTTGGAGCTCTCTCTTGGTTGGAGGAAGCTGGTTTCCTGGTCTACCGCAGGCCTGAGGAGGCTTGGAGACTTCTCTGAGGCCATTGACTGTTGGTACTGTGGTGACAACGGGACAAGGCCCCCCATCCTGTGTAACACCATAGCAATCACCGAGTGTTTTTTACACCGGAGTTTCACTACCCTTCCGGAGTGTTGGCCAGTTCATCATATACGCATTTTTGGGAATTGGGTCTTCTGGGTTTGACTTTCATCAATTTTTATTGTGGCTCTCTTGAAAATCCTAGTTGGGATTGTTTTTAGAAGCCGAGGTTATTAGGTTTGGAACAGGTTTTGAAGCCATCTAGCTCAATCTCCCACTTCAGAGGTATGTAAGAACATACGGTCTGCTCATGGGCACTCTTTCTTCTTTCTTCCCTGCGCCCCTCCCTTTCTCCCTCCCTCCCTTCCTCTCTTTCCTGCTCTCTCTCACAGCGACTATTTATTTAGCACCTATCCTGTGTCAAGCACTGTTCCAGGCACTTGGGAGACATTAACGAAAAAAAGAGGCAGAACTCCCCCAAATCCCCGCTTTTGTGGACTTTATAGTCTAGGAGAGAGTGACAACAGTGAAAAGAAACCTAATAAGCAGATAAATGAAACAGCATTCAATAAGGTGCTGGATGCTTTGAAAACGAAGAAGAGAAGGGGGAATTCAGGGATGCAGAGAGGGAGGGAGGCAGGTGGCAACTTTGAGTAGATGGTGGGGAAGGTGTACTGGGCGGGAGCTGAGGCATGGGCCCCAGGAGGACAGCACCCAGCTCTGAGCACTCTCATGGCCGCTCGGCTGGCCACCCGGCGTCAGGCCTTGGGCTTCAGGGCTCTTCCTCCTGCATCTCCCTTTGGACACTGGCAAATGTCCCCACACAGCCTCTCTCGTTCACTCCCTGGAGGGGAAGCAAGAGAGTGGCTCCGAGGTGAGACCCCCCCACACCCACAGGCTCCGGCCTTTGCCGTTTCCCCACCCGTACAACTAGGCACGGCGGCGCCCCCCTCTCGCCTTTTCCCCAGTATGTTACTAGGGCAAAGAATCTCTAAGAAACATTTGCTGGTAGAACAAACTCACAAGCCTGAGCTCCACAAGAAGTTTGCGGACTTTTGTTTCTCAAAAGAGGCCTTACAAAACCTAAAAACGGGTACCTTGGAAACAAATGAATGTGAGCTTTGAAGCCTATTTTAAGACGGAGCCTAGGAATTCGAGTGCCTCGGAACATCTACGCCTTCTACAATGGTTTATTAGTTTTCCTTACTTGTAAAGGAAATCTCTTCATAGGCCACTGACCAGGGTTACCTGATCTCTTTTGATATTGACGTATCATGCTACAAGACATTCAGCCTGAAACCTTTGACCAGGAGAAGTAACTGAGCCTTTTTATGGTTGAAGCAGACAGACCTATTGGTACAATGCACTTTTGGAGAAATGTACGCAGCACATACTCCCATGACAAGTACAGACGATTCGCTGTGGGACGCGCTCTGAAGAGTCAACACGAACATATACTTTCTTCTGCTTTCTAGCAGATCCAGGATTTTCAGCAGCCTTGGGGAGGTGGGGTGGGGTGTGGAAACAAGTCCATTCCTTCATAAATCGGCAGCCGGTTAAGGGTTGAATTTCGTGGCATAGGCTACCCTCCACCATTTTCCTGAGGGAGGGCCTTCCAGCCAACTCTCCACTCTACAAAGTGAGGTGCCAAGCTGACAGGGAGGCAGCCCTGGGTGATAGAGATACTTAGCTTGGAGGCAGAAGCCCTTGACTTGGATCTTAACTTGGTTATTTGCTATTTTCAACCTTGGCATGGGAAGGTAACCCCCTGTCGCTCCATTGTCATGTCTATAAGTGGAACGAGTAGGAGCTGGTAATCTCCAAGGCCCCCCTTCAATTCCAGAGAATCACTGATCCTCAGGGATGGCTTGAATCGCTACAGATGCCCGCCATGTTTGTGAACACCCTCCAGTCAGAAAGGCCTGGGCACACATCTTGGCTCAGCCGTTCACCAAATGTGTGGCTGAGAGCAAGATGCTCCCCTCTGACCTGCACTTTCTTCATCTCTACAACATCAATAATATTGACCACCCCACAAGGTGCTTCAAAGGACCAGATGACACAAAGTCTATGAGGGATGGGACAGCACTCTGGAAACTGCCCGATGTAAGCCTTCTGTGAACTCTGATCACCATAGTCAGCTCTTGTCCAGCATTTCCCTCCGGCTTCACTGTTTTCTGGAGTTAGTTTTTTTTAAAGCAGTCTCCACACCCAGCATGGAGCCCAACGTGGGGCTTGAACTCACGACCCTGAGATCAAGACCTGAGCTGAGATGGAGTCGGACGCTTAACCGACTGAGCCACCCAGGCGCCCGTGGAATCACTTCGAATCGGGTTTCCTCCAGGTAGTAAATGCCTTTAGCAATGCCTTTACTCTATAAGGCATACCTCTGGTTGCGGCACCGTACCGAGAACGGGGCTTTGCTCATCATATCGGCTCCATAATGTTTGTTAAATAGTTACCACCAGTGAAAAGACTTGACTAATTGTTCAAAGCCAGCTAGGGGTTCTCAATCTGTGCAGAAGAACTGGGTACAAAGGCTTGTCTCACCTGGAACAAGAGAAATCTATGATACATCCAATTTTTAATTGGGTTACTCAAGTGAAAACAGAAAATGATAACAGACATCTAACATCTTGAGTTTTTGCTTGGGTTGGTTTAGCCACTTTTCTTTGGCTCAAAGCCAAGAAGAACAGGGAATTTATACCAGAGACTAGAGCTGTGACAGTGCAGACGCTGGAGTTCGATGCATTTCGTTGGTGAAGAGAGCAGGGCTGAGACCAGAGTGGACTGCCGCAAATGGTTTGATTGCATTTGGGTTTGAGAGTAAATCTTTCCCATCCTGAGTTGATCCTCCTCCTGAATTTGCCAAACTAATATTTCATAGTCTCTCTTGAGGGTAAATCATCTTTCTACCAGAAACCCTCTCCCCCAAACATCTCATTAAAAAAATGAAGCTGGAGGCTTTCTTGGATGTCTTTAACTGTAAACTTCTGGGATCGCTGTGAATACATTTCCTTGGACACTTTCTCCTGGAGTGTTACCGCCCTTGGAAATTCCTCTAGGTAATAAATGTGCACACGTCAATTTGTCACCGCAGTTCAAGCTTCTGTCTTCTTTGGCCGACTGTGTGTGGGGGCTGCCGCGTCAGGTGTGGCCACGGGTTCTGCTGGCCAGGCAACCACGGGAGGACTTTCGTCTTGCCCACAGGGATGAACCACAACGTGAAAATGTTGGAGCAAAGAAACAACATTTAGCTCAAGTGCAAATTAAGCCCTGGCTTCATCGGAGGCTTGGAAGCCGAGGGCTGGATAATTGGAGTGGAAACCGCCATAAAATGCTTATTATGATGTTCGCTGCCATTCAAGGGCTCTCCCCACAGCGCTTGCATTTGAGGGGGAGAAGTCCTTTTGCAGGGATGTGGTTTCTTTTTCCTTCTTTACCTAGGGTGACTGATTTGTCCCAGTTTGCCCGTGCCTGTCCCAGTTTTAAAACGGAAAGTCTGTGTCCTGGTAAACACTCAGCCTCCGGCGAGGGCGAGTGAGGGGCGGACAGTCCCCCACTCTTCTCTTCAGGGCCTGCTTTTTCTCCCTGCGGGTTGACCAGCTTGACAAGGCTCCCCGCGGAAGGCATGGGGACAAGGCTGGAACTCACACTGCTCGCACCTCCCAGGCCACCCCTGCGCTGTAGGGTTGAAGGGCCTGGCAAACAAGGAGGGGCTGGAAAGAAGATGGTCTTGGTGTCGGAGCACATGGATTTGAGCTCTGGAAACATGATCAGGTGACTTGGAGCGAGTCACTCTTGAGGCTGCGCAAAAGGAGAAATCTCGGTTGGCCCCATAGGCGACAATGAGTGCGGGGGTGGCGGGTCCCACCCATTTGCCAGGGACCAACATGCTGCCGGCCTGCCCACTCGACTTCTCCCAGGCTCTGGAGTTCCTTCTAGATCATGATGATGATCGCAGTTGGAGGCCTGACGGTGACCCTAGCTCCAGTCTTCTAGCTAGGCCTCCTTAAGTCTCCTTCATTCTTCAGATCTTTGCAAGGGGCCAAAAAGCAATTTTCGGATTACCAAACTCTCCCAGGCTGAAGCTCTTGGGTGTGGGCTTGTCACGGAGACAGACAGGGAACACTCAGAATAAAATCCTCCCCGACATGTGTGGCTAGCGGGCTCGTGTCATCAGAGAAGCTGCAGGTTCGAGCATCTACAAATGGACTTGGACCTTCGTTCTCTGAGTTGGGGACCCTGTGATGATCTTGCCACGAACACGTTCCATGAGGTTAACTACTTCCTGTGGTAGGGGTTTTCCTTTTAGTGGCTGCTGTGAAATCATTCTGGCTATGTCTGTCGGGGGAGCGGAATAACATTCCTCAGGATTTGTATGTGTGTTCTTTCACAAAAGGACCAGGATGGGAAGTCTAGTAGACCTTTTAGTGACCTTTAAAAGAGGTGTTTACCTCTATTTCGCTTTTGGGAGAAACCTGCCATCACCTTGCAGCAAGCAACGGCTTATAGAGTCTGAAAATGTTGTTTGAGGGGCACAAGTGCCCAGCTGAAGATCCTCCCCAGTCCTGGGCCTCTTGAAGGGGAGAGGGTCTGTCATGTTAATGACATGTGCATATTATTAAGGAAAGGGACAAAGGGCCTGGAGCTTGGGAATGAGAGCTGTTCTGGGGACTCTTCAGTATGCAGATGGTCCCCTTATTATAAATCCGATGTGGGGAGGGCCCTGGGAGAGTCAACCCATAAAGCTATCTTGTTGGAGAATGGCTCTCTCCACAGATGTGGAGCTCCCAGCACGCTCTGCTCCCCACCACCTATAAAATGATACCCCACTGTGTGATCAGAATACATTCTGGAGTTGAAATACAATGTTGCTTTGAATTAAAAATGGCCGATTGAATGGAATACTAGGCTCCCCAAAGTCTTCCAAGCCACGTAACGCTGGCTCTCTTTTAGTGGAGCTTAAGCTAGGTGTAAAAGTATGCTTTCCCTCAGTCTTTGCAGGGGTGGAGTGTATGCATGTGAATGACATGGAGGGAAGATGGGAGAAGAGCCAAGGCTGCAGTTGACTCTCACCATCACACAGGAAGGGTGGTGAAAGGTGAACACAGATAATTTCCAGAGAAGAGGTTGTGGGAAGCGGGATGAGAACACAGGGGAGCCTTCCCACTGCAGGATGAACTACACGATGGCTTTAAGGGATGGATAAGGATTGGCCTGGTGCAGAAAGACAAGACAAGCTTGCAGGTTGAGGGGGCAGCCTGAATGGAGCTGCACAGAACTGCATGGAGGTGCATGGAACTGCATGGAGGTGCATGGAACCCCATGGAGCCACGTAGAGGTGCATGGAGCTGCAAGGAGGTGCATGGAATCGCATGGAGCCATGTGGAGATGCATGGAGCTGCATGCAAGTGCATGGAACTGCATGGAGCCACGTGGAGGTGCATGGGGCTGCATGGAGGTGCATGGAAGTGCAGGGCATATTTAGGACACAAATTCGTCCTGGAGCCACAGGTGAGTTGGGCCTAAGGACTGCCTCCAGGCAATGGGGCACCAGCCAAGGTTTCTGAGAAGGAGAGGGACATTAAGTCCTATGTGACTTTGGGAGCAAACTATATAGATGTATTTAACCCATGCAAAGTTGCCCCGGTGGTGCTTTTCGGCCTCAGTGACTAGTAACCATCATGCCTATTCCTGAGGGGCCCTACCAAACACTCCTTGACATGGTAGGGAGAGCACAGACCTGAGCCTTTGGGGGCCTGAATCTTGGCTTGGCAAGGCCACCACTTAAAGTTTCTTGCTCCTCAAGTCTTGCTGATCCTGTGCTTTCTCACTTCTGTCTGTACATCTCCCCAGTCTTACAGGTCAGAAGCCCACCTGTCTTCCAGGGACCAGCTTCAAGGCATCTTCTTCACAAAACCTTCATACTGTCCTTGTAGAAAGTTTGCTTCTCTGCCTCTAACCTGCCCCAGCACTATCCCCATACCCCCACGTGCTTGAAAAATGACAATAACTCCATCCTTCCCTAGCATTATCACTGTGAAAAAAAGTGACAATAAAGAGAAGAAAGAAAAATATCACTAGTAATCTACCTTTCAGAGAGAAGGACTATTAAAATCTCGGTGTGTATTTTTCTAGATTTTCCCATATTCACCTAAGTGCCTATGAATGTGCCTGTTTGTTTCGTATCTTTGGTAGGTCATTAATAACCTCTGATTCTGTATTATAAATAATTATATTTGGGCCTTATCTGTCTTACTAGGGGCAAGGGGCTCTGTTGCCTTTGTGTGTTTGGCTAGAATGGGTTTTGCCCATAGTAGGCAAGCAACAGGTGATGAATGGATGAATGAGTGAATGGGTTTCTCTATCTCTACCTGTAAGATGAGAACTTCTGATTGTGTTATGCCTGAGGTCTTTCCTAGTTCCAATCGTTGGAAGATTTCTGATCGTTACATTTCTGATGTGGGTAGAAAAAAGATTTTTTTCTACAAATCTGGGGACTGGGTATGTCCTTTTTAGCATAACATTGTTATGGCCCCAAACTAAAAGGAGATCAATGATTTAATGCACTTAGGCTGTGTCCACACAAAACCTAGGAACCACCTGGTTGAGAATGGACTGGTACCCTTTTTTGTCTTATCCAAAGCGAGCCAATCTTGGGATCTCAGTTGACACTTAGAATCTGAAAAGTCCTGAATACTATAGATTCCTCATTTCTTCCGACCTGTGGTGCTACCAATAGCCTAAATGGCATCTCTGCGTGAGGTATGAAAAGGATTCCTCTCCTCTCCAGGCAGGTGCGGCCCCACCTGGTATGCATGGCTTGGCAAACAGAATGCCGCTGGGTATCGCTCCCTCTCACCCCCTCAGTAAGGCATCTCTTGGGCAAGACACAGCCTGAATAATTGTACTGGCAGCCCTGGTGTAGAGTACTTAGAAGAACTGAAAACGCCATGGGATGCCTGGCTGGCTTAGTCAGTTAAGCGTCATGATCCCAGGGTCCTGGGATCAAGTCCCACATCAGGCTCCTTGCTCGGCAGGGAGCCTGCTTCTCCCTCTGCCTGCCGCTCCCCCCCTGCTTGTGCTCGCACGTGCCCTCTCTATCTCTCTGACAAATAAATAAGTAAAAGCTAAAAAAAAAAAATGAACTGAATACGCCAGTTACATGGTTGCTATCTATGTTCAAGATTCTTCTTTAAACAAATAAGCAAGACTATGTTATAAGAATCAGAAATACAGCATTTGTGGGATCCAGTGGGATCCAGATACTCCCCCGATCCTGTGTTTTTCCTCCTGCTGTTCCCACTATCTGGAAGCAGCCCTGTCCCCAGGCATTCCTTTCTCAACTTTACCCATTTTTCAAGACTCGGCTCAAAGGCTGTCTCTTCCACAAAGCCTTCCGTGACACCCATTTTGTTGGAATTCCTTGAAACCTCTCTTGCGCTTGTGCTTGGTGTTCACAGAATTTATTTGGAACAGTTGGAAAGGCCTTAAAGGGTAGACCTTGTCCCCTGTATATCCTCAGAAAACCTCCCGAACAGACGGACGTCCTCTACCCTCTTTCTAAACCCACGTGCCAGCTGTATTTTTATTCCTTATTCCCTTGGTCCTTTGCCTTTCTGTAGCCCTGCATAGTTTCCAAAGCTTCACAGTAAACCAACAGAGAAGGTATTATTATCTACACTTTATAGGTAAAGAGAAACTAAGACTTAAATTTACACACTTAGAAGGTGGTGGAAGTAGGATGTGAATTTGGACTTCAGTCTCAAGGTTCAGCCTTCCCTACTCGAAACGCTGCCCAAGCACTAATGGAAAATTATTTAAAGTCTGGAAAGAACCTTTGAGTTAGATTCATTTGGCCATGTCATCACCGAACCTGAGATTGAGGTGCCCTTGGAAGAGTGATAAGCCACTTCTTTCCTCCACTGAGCCTCCTCGAGAAGGAGAGCGATTTGAAGGGTGATGCTGGGCCTTTCTAGAGATCTGGAGCTTGTGCATAAGCTGCCTTCACCAGAGACAACTTAAAGAAAAGTTCTATCACCTGCAACCCAATTTTGTCGTTTACATCAGGAAAGGACTGTTAAAGTCTTGGACACAGATTCTATTAAGCCATGTTTTCCTCTCTACCCACAGCTCCATTTCCTCTTCCTTGGAGAAAAGGGATCCACAAAGAATTGTTAGCTGGCTCTAAGTATTTAAAAAAACATGTAATGCATGGCCACTAACCAAGAAGTTGATTGCTGCGGATATGATGGAGCTCCATTCACGTAGGATTCCTCAAAAATGAAAAGAAGCAACCTGTCCTGCAATTCCTAAATGTGTCTAGCCTGGAGCTCACTGACTGAGTCTAAATCGGAATAAGAAGATTGGAGCAAAGCAAGACTTTCCGTTTTGGAGAACAGAATATCACTCTTCAGGGAATGAAAGGAAAGAGAGGGCTCCTGCACTCTGCCCTCACCAGTCCCCAAAGCCACTGTGAGCTCCTTCAGTGTCCCTGGGATTCTCTGATGGGTACGGCATCAAGGCTCTGGGCTAACTCTGCAAGTGTCCCCCTACTTGTGCCCTCCATTCTGCTCTAGTGAAGAGGCTGGTGGTGCCTGTCCCCAAAGCCTGTGTTCTGCTGTTTTACAGTGTTTCTCATCCCTGGCTGGGCATTAGAAACATCTGGAAGCTTTTAAAAATCCCAAGGCCCCCAAAACCAAACACCCCAATTAAAAATGGGGGAAGGTCTTGAATAGACACATCACCAAAGAAGTATACAAATGGCCAATAAGCAGGGGCACCTGGGAGGCTCAGTCTGTTAAGCATCTGCCTTCCACTCAGGTCATTATCCCGGGGTTCTGGGATCAAGTCCTGCATCGGGCTCCTTGCTCAGCGGGGAGCCTGCTTCTCCCTCTACCTCTGTGCTCTCCCAATCTCTCAAATAAATAAATAAATCTTTAAAAACAAAACAAAAATCAAATGGCCAATAAGCAGATAAAGGGATGCTCAACATCACTAATCAGTAGGGAAATGCAAATGAAAACCACAATGAGATACTATTTCTTACCCAATAGGATGGTTATTCCGACAAAACAAAAGAAACACATATAACAAGTGTTGGTGAGGATGTGGAGAAATTAGAACCCTTGTGCATTGCTGAGGGGAAGGTACAATGTTACTTTCGCTGTGGAGAACTATATGACTACCTTCAAGAAGTTAAACATAGAATTACCATATGATCCAGGATTCCACTTGTAGGTAGATACCCAAAAGAATGGAAAGAAGGGACTCAAAGAGATATTTGTACACCCATGTCCATAGCATTATTCACAATATCCAAAGGTAGAAACAACCCAAATATCCATCAGCAGATGAATGGATAAACAAAATACGGTTATACGAGACCAGTGCTCTAACCCCTGAGCTACGGAGCCAAAATATGGTTATATGTACAATGGAATAGCATTCCGTCTTTAAAAGGAGTGAAATCCTGTCACCTACAACACCATGGATGAACCTTGAAAACATCATGTCAAAGAAGCCAGACGCAGAAGGAAAGGTACTGTATGATTCCATTGATATGAAGCAGATAGAAGCACTTAGAGTAAATTCACACAGAGTACATACCAGGGACTGGCGGAACAAGGGCGGTAAGAAGTTATTGCTTAATGGGCACAGAGTTTCAGTTTGAGGTGATAAAAAATTCTGGAGTTGAGGGGCACCTGGGTGGCTCAGTCCGTTAAGCATCTGCCTTCAACTCAGGTCACGATCCCAGGGTCCTGGGATTGAGTCCTGCGCTGGGCTCCCTGCTCAGTGGGAAGCCTGCTTCTCCCTTTCCCACTCCCTCTGCCCCTCACCCCAGCTTGTGCGCTCTCTCTCTCTCAAATAAACAAATAAAAAAATTAAAAAACAAAACAAAAAAACGAGTCAGTCCAGCTAAGAAATTCCAGAATAAATCAGAGCAGACATGGCCAGACTTGAGGATCCCGCTCCCGCCTCCTGCTTTGCTGTTCTCAGCTCATCTAGGTGTGCCTACTGTCTTGGGAGCACTCCGTGAGCAGGTACAGGGAGAGGCTCAGGAGCTCCAAGCTCAGAGTCCCTGGGGCAAGTGAGGAGGGAGGCTTGCAGCTGACTCTCCCCTTCCTCTGAACGGTGGGGGCTTGTGAGCTCTCTGCAGTCAATGACCTCATCTGTAAAAGGACCAGGCAGTGATAATTCTAACCTCACAAAGTTGTGAGGAGAGGATTAAATGAAATAAAGGACTTCAAAGGTTGTGTAAACTGTAAAGCACCAGGAATCCAAGGGATCATTGTCATCTAGGAGCTCACTCGATTTGCATAATTGCCCCAGAGGTGGGTAGAGGTTATTCCCATTTTATGAGTGGAGAAACTGAGGTCAGCCCAGCAAAGGTGTTGGCAGAGCCCAGGAGAGGATGCGGGTCTCCAGCCGCTCTGGCTCTGGGCTCCTCTGGGGTCTGAGTGGGAGCCTGTCCTGCATGCTCCAGGAACCTGGTCCGTTAGAGGCAGCCCCAGGCACTCTCTGCGGGGCCTTGGGTGCCCCCCCTCTCCAGGACCTTGGGGGCGCAGGGTTGAGCTATTCTTGGAAACTGTGGATGAGTCCATCCAGCCTTTGGAGCAGGACGGTTGGGCTGAGATTGTGTCTTCCTCCCTCACCACGGGGGCTAGGCCCCAATCACTTTCTTTAGAGGCCTTTGTGCAGCCCCTTCTTTCATCCTGGACCCAACACAATGCAGGGGTGAGCTGAGGTCAGATTTTCAGCCTTCAGCTCTGGATTTCCTGTCTTTTGTGGGGTGGAGGACAGATTATGCCACCCGGCTTCCTGTCACCTCAGCACTGGGGGATCTCGCTCTCTGGCGCCAATCTGCCATGGGAGACAGGGAAATGCTCTTGGGAGGCGAGGAGGAAGGCTCTGCTCCCAGTCACTCAGACTCAGGCTTTGGCCACTGTTGGATACTGACTCTCTTTCCAGGTCTTTTGGTTATTGAAAATGGCTTCTTGTGGGATTCGAGTTCCAATAGCGTCCTCAAGGCCACTTGAAATACTGTAGGATTTAAAACAAAAAAAGACAATTGCATTAAACAGCACTGAGTGGATGCCAGTCCACTTTACCTTTCTTTCAGTCTAGCTGATGCAATAAAAACGAATGAGAGATGGGCTCCCAGTAGCAGAAAGGAGTTAATAAATGAAGTCCTTCGGAGAGAAGGCTGTGTTTCAGGGGAAGAATTGGGGGGTGGAGAAGAGGTGGGCTGCTGGGGGCGTGTACCCGTGTCCTAGGACTGACACAACAAAGTCCCACAGACTGGGGGGCTTACAACCATAGACATTTATTTCTCACACTCCTGGAGGCTGGACGTCTGAAATCAAGATGTCGCCATGGCCAAGCTCTGTCTCCAAGGTTCTTGGGGAGGATCTGTTCCAGCTGCTCCTGATGGCTGGCAATCCTTAGTGTGCCGTGGTTTAGAGATGGGTCACCGCCTTGATCTTCACACAGAGTTCTCCCTGAATCTCTGTGCATTCCCTCTGTCTGTGTCCCAAATTTCCTCTTTTCTTATAAAGACAGCTGCTACATTGGATTAGGCGTCAACTTTATACCAGTATAACCTCATCTTAACTAGTCACTTCTGCGATGACTCTATTTCCAAATAAGGTCATATTCTGAGGTCCTGGGGGCTGAGACTTCAACGTATCTTTTTAGGGGGCACAAATCAACCCTGTGACAGATAGTGGGGCTCAGGTCAGTCAGCTTTTACTCACCATCAGCTCCGTGCCAGGCCCTGTGCTTGCTCTGGGGCAACAGAGATGCGCGGGTCAGTCCCTGCTTTCAGGGGATGCGGTCTAGTGGGGAGAGACAGACAAGCAAGGAGTAGATGATGTGATCAGTGCGATCAGTGCCGGGAATGGTGTGAACACAGGGTGAGAAGGGCTCTCCTATGGATGTCCCCTGTAATCACACCTTGTGACCAGGGAGGGGAGGCTTCCTTCAGAAGGAGGACCTGTGACTCAAGACCGTCAGGGACAAGAATGGGAAAAAGACTTCACAGATGCCAAGAATGCCTCATGATACAGAATCTGCCAGCACGCTCTGGAATACATCAGACCCGGGGAAGAGAGGGAGGCTTCTCTAGCTGATGTGGCTCAGAGATGGGTCCCTCTCACATTTTCCTTTTTTTTCAACTGCCCCAAAGCCCTGCGCTCCAGCCCTCCTTCCCAGTCCTTGGGCCCAGTAGGAATGGCTAGTGGGCATGGGTGTGGAGCTTGCCTGCTTTTCTCCCCTCTCAGGTCTTGGGTCCCCAGGTGACAGAGAAAAGCCAGCGCCACATAAGCTGAAGGTGATGCTTTTAACCATTTTCATGAAGTCTTTGGATTCTGCTTTTGGAGCTGTAAATCATGACTCAGGCCATGTGAAATTAAGTGGTATGCACACCTTGAAATAGAGCATGTTCTGGTGAAGGAAGACACTCCACCGTGACTCCTGGTAAGTTTAGGGGGCTGACGAGCACGGGGTGCCTGGGAAGGGGAGTGGAACACAAGGGCAGCCCAAGGCCTGGGACTAGTGCAGTCCACAGCTTGTGCCCCTGACCCGATCGTTTTTAAAATCTTCCCACAAAGTCACCAGGAGAGTCTGTGTTTGGCTTGCTCTTTTTCAAGAGCTGTTCAATGAGGGTGCAAATTTGTCTTTGCTGAATCTGGAACACAAACCATCGTACCCAGAAATGTGTTTAAGTGAAGCAGCTATTAAATATCCTGGGCGGAACCCAAGAGAAGAGTATCTCTTGGCTAAAATTCTGCTATTTCTTTTTTTCTTCCTGTTTAAAGACACCACCCCGCCCCCTGCCCCCAGCCCAGCTTTCCCCTCTTTGCAAAGGCCTTTCTAATGTGGAATTGCATTGATTCTTACTAGGGCACTTCATGGCTGGCACCATGGGACTTTGTCCCCCTTTCGCAGGTGAGGAAGCCCAGGCGTGGGTAAGTCATGTGACTTCCAGGCCCAAATTCCCAGGAGACTTCTGACACCTGCCCCGGGATCTCCCTGTGAAGTTGGAGTTTCCTCAGGAATCCAGCCCCTCCCTGCTTTCCTTCCACCTAATCTAGCCTCCCAGGCTCCACCGATCCTCCTGAGCTCTGGTCTGGGTGGGGATGGCCCAGCATGGCTTCTCTCGGAATCAGATTAGAGTCAGCATGAAGCTTAATGGGTGAATCGCTGGCTCTGTCCAGAGCCAGGCAGCCTGGGCTGGGACCCCGCTCTGCCTCTCTCCACCTCTGGAATCCCAGGTAAATCTCAGTCTGTCCATGTTTCTGTTTCTCCATCTGTAGGGGGCTAACACCACCCAACTCTAATATAATTATGAGGATACAATTAGTTGATTTATGTAGATTTCTTGGGACAATTCCTGGCATGTAAGAGGTCTCATATAATGTTCATTAAATTAAATTAAATTAAAAAAAAAAAGTCCCCAATGTGATGGAGACTTTTGAAGATCCAACAGTGGCAGTTCCAGCGATGGGTCCATAGCCATTCTTCTCTGTTTGACTTAGTAGTGAGCTAGCAGGTAACTAGGTTGGTCCTTGAGTCTTTCGTTACGCACACTTCCTGGTCTTGGCTTTAGAGGCAGGAGGTCTGGATTCTAAAGCCCCCTCTTATTATATTAAAGCCACTCTCCTACTCACATGACTGTTTGCTAGAATGTCTGCTTCTCTAGGGTAGGGCCATGTTTTATCCCACCTGGGTTTTTGGCACCTGATCTAGGACCTGGGAGGCAGCAAATGCCTATCCATGCACTCTGAACTGGGGAGTCAGTTCTCACCTCTGTACTCCAACTAATGAGCTTACAGCTAAGGACTGTAGCTCTGTCAGCCCGAACCACTGAGGACTCGACCTCCTTACAGGCTTTTCTGGAAGGCCTGTTCGGAACCAGGATCCTAGGATATTCATGCTGGGAAAGAAAGAGTGGGGTCAGAAACACTGTGGCTGACTTGGGTCTATCTCTGTGGGAGCCACAGGCTAGAGATCCCCATGGTTCAGAGTTTCCAGAAGGTGGTGTGTGTGTGTGTGTGTGCGCGCGCGCGAGCACACCCCTGGAGCTGAATCCTCATGACTGGATTGGAATGATCCTGAGCAGAGCGTGGGGGCAGAGCAAGGGCAAGGTGGATGCAGGTTTATTCAATTTTGGAATCCTCTTTACAAAATTAGAAACACAACATTGATATGAAAAGAAAATATTTATTTGGGATAAAATAAATCACAAAATAAAATCACAGCAAAAATGCTGAATACCATAATTATCATAAATCTCAGAAAATTCATGATGATTTTTTTTTAAAAGATTTTATTTATTTGTTTGACAGAGAGAGACATAGCAAGAGAGGGAACACAAGCAGAAGACAGAGGGAGAGGGAGAAGCAGAATCCCCACTGAGCAGGGAGCCCGATGTGGGGCTCGATCCCAGGACCCCGGGACTATGACCTGAGCCGAAGGCAGATGCTTAACGACTAAGCCACTCAGGTGCCCCTCATGATAGTTTTTTAATAGATTTATTTATTTGAGAAAGAGAAAGAGAGCGCATGTGCACACAAGTGGGAGGAGGGGCAGAGGGAGAGGGAGAAGGAGAGAAGCGGACTCCCCGCTGAGCCTATGACTCAGGGCTGGGCTCCATCTCAGGACCCTGAGACCAGGACCTGAGCTGAAACCAGGAGTTGGATGCCCAACTGACTGAGCCACCCGGGCACCCCAGGGAACTCAGGACAGTTTTATTACAAAGGGGCCTGTGACACCATGTAATACTGTTCCCTACATTTTGTTGTTGTTTTTGTTGCTTTTTCATACAACAGTTTGTAATCTCATTGTCTATAGGGAGAACGGAAAGATAATTCTCTTTTCTCTAACACAGAATGGATCATCTTTCTTTTAAAAAATGATTTGTACTTTGGAAAGTGTCTGTTTCACTATTGTAAATTTGGAAGACCCTCCATCAAGTTTCTTTTGCAGATGAGCTGTTAAGATTTCAAGGCACTCTCATGCAGTGATGAATCTTAAGTATTCTTTGAATTGACAGCTTTCATTATCAAGTTTGTCATCAATATCCTTGTAGTGGTGTGATGTCGGTTTTAGCCTGCATTTGCGGATGCAGTCTTTCATATCAATTTCCCTTTAGCCGGATCGCAATAATGCTACCCTGCAGTAGGGGAGAGAGAACCAAGGGGAAATCAGAGGGAGAGAGACCATGTTCTTGACCAATCACTGCTAGAGTAGCTTACTTTTGCGAGTTTTATTAAGTCAAATGAGCCCATTACTACAGCCCTAAAAGGAGTCAGAGGATTGAGGACCCTGAAGCTGAAACTCTGTTAACCTTACAGAAAATCCACTCTGCTTGAGGAAGAAGGGGACCAGGGACCAAGCAATGACTTTGTTTCCAACGCTTGCGTTCCACTTTGTGGGACAATGGAGAGGACAGAAGGGTGTCGTTTGGTTCTCATTAGCCTTGAAGTTCTTTCCCTCCGTTTCCCTTTGGTCTTTCCTTTCGATTTCTCCCTCTGTGTCACCAATGACTCTTTCCAGGACAAATCGCTCCACCTCTTTGCCAGGTCCCACCCAACCCTGTGGCACGTGAGATCCACACCCCTCTTCTCTGCCATCTTCCTCTGACCAAGTTTAAAGGAACTTGAGAATTTCATTCGACACTGCTTCCTTCAGTCCAGCTTATTATAACTCATCTGTGCTTCTCAGAGTCTGCTTGTCATCTGCGTTTCCCTTTTCACCCTGAGCTCCTGGAGGGAGCCGGGCTCATGCATTAGCCACCCCAGGGCCCACCAGCACCAACCTCCCGAGGCTTCACAGATGTCTTATACATACATTGGGAGTGGTTTGAAGAACATCATAACATCGTGACTCAACCAAAATGATTTTCACTTCAAGTAGCCCAATAACCAATTAGGATTCATCAGACAAAATTTTACAAGACAATTACTTTCAAATGCATCACTGTGAATTATAATATTACCTGTGCCTAAACAAACACGGTGAAGGAATTGGAGGCTTTTAAAAGTTCACTTAAACTTCAAATGAGATTATAAATAATTCTAAAAGCCCTGCAACTTTATGACAGGGCACTGGAAGGGCTATTGGGAATGAGGAAGGAAACAAAATAAAACCCAAGCCCGGGATGAAAGCGTGCCCCAGACATCCTTTGTGACCCTGCCCTGCGCAACTCGAAACTGATACAGCGGGACAGACGCAGTCACTTAGGAGCTTCCAGACTCCGCTAAGGAGAAGGGAGAGGAAATACTACCCCTGTATGCTGTGGGCCCCACCGCAGACGGGGCTGTGGGAGAGCTCAGGACCCACCAGGGTCAAAAGGGAAGCAGGGACTCCCTGTAAAGTGTGCTGCATTTGCAAAGCAGAAGGACCCTGGTTCTGAATGGCACCCCTCCATCCTGCTCAGTTGCTGCATTGGGCTGGGAGTCAGGATGCCTGGGTTTTAATCCAAATGCTGGGGTGAATTTACTTTGTGAGGCCAAGCAAATCACCCAGCCTCTCTGGGCCTCACTGTCCTCGGCCGTCAGAGCCCCGTGGTGCACCTGCTCCATGCTAACTACTCGATGCATCAGGCATGGGGGGTATAGACGCGAGTCCACGGGGATCCCTGCCCTGAGAAATTGGGAGTGTAGACCTGGGTGCTGGCAAACGTGAGGGAGAACTCCCTGGAGGAAGCAGCACTTATCTTAAAGATAAGAAGGAGGTATTCAGGGGAAAAGCACTATTGAAGGCAGACATTCCAGAAAGCAAGAAGAGAACAAAGGTGCGGGAGGTATTAAGCAACTGAGTTTGCATGGAAACTACAGATTATATGAAGGCAGAGAATGATGAAAGATGGGACCAATTTGGGGTTCAGTTAAAAGATAAAAAAAGAAAGACTATTACAAGTTCCATAGATATTGGGGCGCCTGGGTGGCTCAGTTGGTTAAGTTCCATAGATATGAATGCGTTCTATGGAGCGAATGGTAGCGTCGATATGAAAATGCTTTAAAGTGTAGAAAACACCATCCAAATGCAATTTGTGATTGCCTGCACACACATACACACACACAAATTGTGATCTGGGATCTGCTGGTGGTGGTAGTAGAGTGTTGTTACCCTTAGAAACTCTTTTATTTGTGTATTTCCCCACACTTTGTCTGGGTTAGTTTCATGAATATACTGATTTTCAGCTAATGTTCAGCATCTGCTGCCACAGTCCCCAGTCAGGGCTAAGGTCGTATGTTGTTTCCCCAACACTGAGTCAGGCGTCCTGGAAACGTGAGCAAAGGGCCAGGGTTTCCTCGAGGAACCCTTGGATGTTCTTACTCAAAGTATAGTTGACCCTTGAATAACATGGGTTTGAACTGACTGGGTCCACTTATATAGATTTTTTTCCAGTACAGTACTGTAAATGTATTTTCTCTTCCTTATGATTTTCTTTTTTTTTAAGGGGAGGGGGGCAGAGGGAGAGAGAATCTTAAGCCCGAAGCAGGGTTTGATCTTACAACTCTGAGATCATGACCTGAGCGGAAATCAAGAGTTGGACCCTTAACCGACTGAGTCACCCAGGCGCCCCCCCTTACGATTTTCTTAATAACATTTTCTTTTCTTGGGCTTACTTTATTATAAGAATACAGTATAAAATGCATATAACATACAAAATATGTGTTAGTTGACAGCTTATGTTATTGGTAAGGCTGCCGGTCAAAAGTAGGCTGTCAGTTAAGGTTTTGGGGAATCAAAAGGCATATACAAATTTTCAGCTGGGTAGAGGGGCGGAGAGCTGGTACCTCTAACCCTGGCGTTGTTCAAGGTCAACTGTCACTGTGCCTTGGAAAGATCTCCCAACACAGAGACGCAAGGGGTGGTTCTGAACTGCAGGAAGGAGGAGAAACTCCACTCTGCATTTTCCTGCAGCAGAGGGAAGAGCGTCGTGTGGGAATTGTGAGTCTGCTTTGCCCGCCTGTGGTCACTTCCTGTGTCTGAGCCTCAGTTTCCACATTTGCAAAATAATGGGATGATGCAGTCTCTAGCGTCCCTAGAAATATGCCACGGTAGCCCTTCTTGCTGGGACCACTGAATTCATGCCTTTCAAGGTCCTGGAGCCTCTCCTGTCCCTACCATTAGCCAGTTCTTGAGTGCTCTCCATGGCCCGTGGGGGCGGAATTAAGCCGGGCATCATGAACACACATTTCTTCTCCATTCACTGGACATTCATCTGAGTTCTGGTTGCTGTTCTACCCACGGACTCTCTCTTTATAATCTTAGGGGAAACTAAAATCTCTCTGAGACTCAGTCTCCACCTTTATCCAGTGGAGCTGATGAGAACACAACATTTCTCTCTATCCTGATCTGCACCCTGAATCTTCTTGCCCCCCTGGCCACATCCAGCAGGCATATCTGGTTTTTGCATTTGTATTCTTCCTGCTTTGCTTGGCCTGACTGCTCCTCACTCTTGCACATCGGAGACGGAAGCTCTAAGAAGCAGGCAGCTCGTGGAATTGAAGCCCCACATGGGGGCTTGGAACGGAGACATTATAGCCACTCCCAGGAGGCTCAGGGAGGCAATAAAACTTTGACCGAGGTCTATTTTCTTTTGCCACATTAAATAATACGCCATAAGATGCCCTGAATCTTGGCAACATTTTGTCCATTCGGGTCTGTTTTTGGTTGTTTTGTAAACCATATAATTTCAAAGACTCCCACCCCTCTCCATCTGCTTTTTTTTTGTTTTTTTTTTGGTGTTTCTACAGCCTTGTAGACCTTGGGCGAGGCACTTTACATAAAGACCTGCAAGACTGCTATGAATTTTTCTGACAGATGACGAAATCGCATTTCAGGGAAGTTCACTTTCTTGAGGAAGAGAATTCAGCTTGAAAGCTCCAGGTCTTTCCACGACTCCGGTTTCAGTCAATCTGGAGACCAACTGACCATCACATTGCAAAGAACAACGGTGCTCTGGGGGTGCTTTGCTTGGTGCCGAGTTGTGGGCCTGGAAAAGTTGTCAATGCATTTTTTTAAATAAATCAAACCCTATGTTTAGTGCCTTAAGGGAGGACAGTATATAAAGGAAGTGTCTAGTGAATCCTTCTGTGAAGTGAGGATATGTTCCCTTGCAACTTAACAACTTCTGCCTAATTTATCTGTTTTCTGGCCTGGAAATTTTATATACATTATTTTTCCTCAAATGGAGTCCTGCAGGTATTTGTCCAGCATCTGATCCTGATTCTTTATAAAATAATGGCAGGAATGAGGATTTGAAGGGTTTGAAGATGCAGGTAGTATTGCAATTGTTCACATAAAAGCAATTCATTTTGAAATAATTCAGATGTTTAGACTTGTATTCAAGACTACTTATGATTTCGTTAAACCCTTTCTTTCTAGCCTCGTTTTCTGCCTTTCTTAACATACCGTATGCTTCTGCCACCAGCACCTTCCTCCTTTCTAAAGGTCTTATCTTTCCACCTTGAGTCTGTGCTTACCAGAATTCCTTCCCTTTGAATGCTCTTCATTCCAATACCACCCCTCCAACCTAGTGTGCTCAAGCCAGTGGGAGCATTCTCTCCCTCACTCTCTCTCTCTCTCTCTCTCACGGACACATACACCCACACCTACATATACTCCAACACACAGACATGCCCAAATCCTGCAAATCTACAGTGTCCAATATGGTAGCCACCAGCCGCATGTGGCCATTTAAATTAAAATTAGTTAAAATGAAATAAGATATCGACAGTTGAGTAGATAAGCAAAATGGGGTATAGACATCAATAGAATACTATTTAACCTTGAAAAGGAAGGGAATTCTCACACCTGCTACAACTCGGATGAACCTTGAAAACATTCTGCTAAGTAGAATAAGCCAGACACAAAAGGACCCATATTGTACAATTTCATTTACATGAAGTACCCAGAATAGGCAATTCCTATAGAGACAGAGAGCAGAATAGAGGTTACCAGTGGGGAGTCATGTGTAATGGGTACAAAGCTTCCGTTCAGGATGATGAAACATTTCTGGAAATGGACAGAGCCGATCGTCACACCACGTTGTGAATGTACTTCATGCCACTGAATTGTGCACTTAAAAACGGTTCAAGTGGTAATTTTTACGTGATATGTATCTTACCACAATAAAAATGAAAAAAATATTTTAAAAATTAAAAAAAAAAACACCCTTAAATGAAAGATAAAATACGGGTCTTCAGTCCTACCCGCTGCGTCTCAAATGCTCAACGGTTACGTGGGGCTGGTGGCAACTGTACCATCCAGAGAGGACCAAGAACATTTCCATCATTGCTGAAGTTTCTTGTGGGCCAGGCTGCTCCAGATCCTTCCAGGCCCCTATTTTTTTTTTTTTTTTTAAACATTCCTGGAAGATCCAATCAGCTGTGATTACTCCTTGGAATTCTTGCAATTATTTGTTGTGACCTCTTTCCAGGCTTTATCAAATTCTTCATTGTAGTTCAGGCAAATATGCAGTTAGCTGATTTTCTGACAAAACTGCAAGCCAGTGGAGGGGCAGGGTCAGAGTTTGGGGGGAAGTTTCGCGTCTCCAGGGGTGCTGGTCCCCCCCGAAGGTCTGCGGCTTCCCACAGTGCCTTGCAAACTAATCAGCCCTCACCAAATAGGTGCCTTGGAATGAACGGATGAGGGCAAGAAGACAAACGGCTGGACAACAAACCTTTTACGTTATGGTCCTCGCTGGGAATGTAATTCCATCTTATATCTTTCAGGAGCCATTTGAAGATGACATATTTGTCTTCCATGAATAAATTTGTATCACAACTCGTGGGACATAAATTAGATGTCATCTGTGCATTCCTCTGGGAATGAAGGGAGTGTTCTCTGGGAACTTTCGTAAATTGGATAGAAATTTGTCCTATGTATGTGTGAAGTCACTTCTCGGCTAGCTATTGAAGGGAGCTGCCAAGTCTTTCTTCCAAAAACAAATGGCAAAGTCACTTTGTTTTCTGTAACACAAATCCTTTTGCAACAAATAGAGTCCTCCTCTGCTCATTATCTTGTCATTAAAACCTCTGGCTTGATGTATTTCTCTATAAAATAAACCCGAGACCTTATTCATAGAGGAAAATGCAAACACGGGCTTTGCCACGTATGAAAGGGACCCAGTGTAAAAAGAGCTTTCTTTCGCCTCTTGAGTTCGATGATGAGATCTCGTGGCCAGACAACATTTTTTGACTGGTAAGAGCAGAAACGACCCTCTTGAGTTACTGTTTAGTGAATGAGGGCCTTTGTTTCCCACAGAAGAATTAAAAACCCATGGGCCTCCCCCATGCAAACAGGAATACATTTCACACAGCGGTGTTGGGATTAAATGACTGGATCATGAAAAAAGCCAGAACAATGCCCGCTCACGTTTTAATCATTTACCTGGCATTCCAGTTGAGACAGTTTCACGGAAAACTAGAAGGTTAGGTCAAGGGTGACCTTCCCCAAATGCTCTTTCTGTGTGCATCTCTGCTCCTTTCTGCGTCTCTCCAAAGTACAGGAAAATTGCCCATTTTCTGCTGGTCAGATCTGAAGATGGGAACAGAGACGCTGGAAGCTGGAAGGGGTCTCTGAGGGTCGCCGCGTCATCCCGCAGGTGAAGGCTGAGGCTTGCAGAGAAGACGCCCATCTGCGGTCACACACAGAAAATAGCAGAACTGGGACGAGCATGCCCACCGCGGTCTCCAGGCCAAGCATTTTTTCTTCTGCGATCATTGGCCAATTTGACATATCTGAAACTTTAAATGATCTTCCTCTTCTTTAAAGTGATTCCTGGTAGCCCTTTGAGAAAGAAGGGCAATCCCCGGCAAGAAATGGACATGGACATAGTAGTACTGAGAGCGAGCGGGACGGGAAATCCACTGGGTTCTCTCCTGATTCTGTCCCCGATTAGCCGGCCGACCTGGAACTGGAACCAGGCCCTCATTCCTGAGTGCCCCTTCCCTGCATGGCGCCAGAGGGAGGACACTGTCCATCTCATGGGCTTGCTCGGAAGAACCCGCCCTAGATGGGAAAGTGCTATAGGGAGTTGCAAGTGCTAAGCGGATGCAGAGTGTAATTATCGATGTGAAAACTGCAGTTTTGTTCAATGCAAAGTAGGGGGAAATGGGGGGAGGTGTGAAGAGCTCCTCCTGAGCGAAGTATGGTTTCTTAGGGACGAAACCAGTCCTGGAGGGAGAGGGACAGACCCTGGAACTGAGATGCTTGGCAAAAGGAGGTGGCAGCGACAGTGTGGACGGTGGTTGGATGAGAACTAGGAGAAGGGGATGAGCTCGGGGGGGCGGGGGGGAGTGGAGGTGTCGGGTGAAGGGGGGAGAGCTGTACTGAAGGGTCAACCAGAGGAGCCTGGATCCCAGTCCTACCACGCACCAGGTCACTTAACCTCTCCGTGCCTTGGTTTACTTCTTTGTAAAATGGGCCCACTGATATGTGCTCTGGGGCAAGGCAGGATCATCTACTTGAAAACCCTTTAAAAAAAAAAGTTTTATTTATTTATTTTTAGAGAGAGAGAGAGAAAATGTGCATGGGGGGAGGGGGAAGGGGCGGCAAGAGAAGCAGGCTCCCCGCTGAGCGCAGAGCCTGAGGACAAGGGGCTCCGTCTCAGGGCCCTGAGATCATGACCGAAGCCAAAATCCAGAGTAAGACGCCCAACCAACTGAGCCACCCAAGTGCCCCTACTTGAAAGCCCTTTGCAAACTGCACAGGGGCAGCACAGGGAGGATACCCCGCTCCTGGGGGAAGGGGACCTGAGCTTAGCCAGGGAGGGGCTGTATGGGATGCTCGATAAGGTATCAGGCTTCAGTTTCCGAATCTTTAAATGGAGGTCCTTGAAAAGATGATGAAGAGAGAGACAGAGGCAGAGAGAGATAGAGAGAAAAACTAAAACTCCCTAACTATTGTTTACCCCCCCCCACCCCCCCGCCTTACTGAAGAGCAAGGATACACTGCAAGGCCCAGACTTCCTAAGTGATCCATTTGGTGTTATCCAGGGAGGCTTATGGGCCAAGCTGGGGAGACCCTTCTGGCAGGATGCATCAGGGACCACCAGCCACCACGCTCTCGCTCCCCTTTTCACGGCCCAGGGAGCACTGGGAGAGCGCTCCCCTCTGCGCAGAGCCCAGGGAAGGGCACAGAATGTCAGGGCTGGAAGGGACCTCAAACATCATCTAGTTCAACCGCCAGTCTGATGCTTGGCCTCCTTCTGGGATGCCCTTGTCCGCCGAAATGTGGAAGCCCCTTCCTGAGATGGTCCATTTCATCTTTGAACCACGAGGACTACAAGGAAACTTTATTTTAATTTTTGAAATCTCTCGGGGTGCCAAGAGTTAACACAGCATTTTCGTCCTCTACAATGGTTTCCTTATGCTGTTACCTTCCCAGTCTCTGGACAACTACTTAAACCATTCGCTCAATAACAAGAAACTCTCAAAGTCCTTATTCCGTGCCCTGCACTGTCGTCCATGCTCTGCAGATACTGGTTTATGCAACCTTCTCAACAATTGTAGGAGAAGGCCATTGCACTGTTTTTACCCCTGTTTTACAGAGGAGGAAATTGGAGCACAGAGAGGTTAGCACTTGGCTCAAAGTCACACAGCTAGTACACTTTGGAGTCAGGATTTGAACACCAGCAAGCCACGGGTCTTGAGCTCTGCTCCTGGGACCTAAAGCTTGTCCTGATCACGCCAGATGGAGCTGCCTTTTCCCTGGCACTTTCTGTGCTATTGCCAAATGGCCTTTCGCACTTTTACCTTGTGCGAAGCCTTGGTACCTGTGATTTAGCTTCCTTGGGGTCAACCAGCCAAAAGCCCTACAGAAAGCCTGCCCTGGGGAGATAGTGATCAGAATTGTTGGCCCAGCCCAGTGTGCAACATTTGCATCTCAAAGAAGCTTTGTGATTTTCACTGATTTCAAAGCTCTAAGTACAGGGAAGGGCCCCACGGTATTTGCAATTTTGAGGGTTTGCAAGTGGCTCCGGGCTGACCCTGGATAGCCTTCACCTCAGAGAGACACCCCCCCCCCCCCACCGCCAAACACACACACCAAAGAACTCAGCGCCTTTCACCTGCTCTTCAGAAGCTGAGAAACAGCTGTAGTTTAGTTTGGGGTTTTTGTTTGCTTGTTTTGCCTCCGGCTGTTTGATGACTTTGGAAAGAAAATGTCCCTTTCGAGGAAATCAAGTCTTATGTCTGGGGGTTGGTTCCCAAAGCCAGGAAAGATGTCCAGTTTTTTCGTTTCTGCACCTCGTCTTGCACGATGCTTGTGACTCTAGCATGGGACAGACCCCAGGACCTTGGTTGTCTCCTGCCTCCACCTTCCCTTCTCCCAGGGTGTGCTTGCTCGGGTCTCTGTTAAGGAGATCCTACCCTTCCCTGTCACCCCCAAGCGATCCCAGGCCCAGTGGGAACAAGCTGAGGCCTCTTACCCTGCACCCCTCCCATGGAACTGAGCCCATGTGCTGGCCAGCACCCCTCCCCAGGGGCCCTCAGGAGCCCGCCTTGTTTTTCCTCTTGCATCCTCCCGTGTCTAGACCCGCGCACAACTCATAGTCAGTGTTTGTTTGAGTTGAACCGAATCAAATTAAACCCAATTGAAACAAACCTAATCTAATCTTTATTCCCGAGCTCGCTCTGTTGTACGGCTGTGGGATGGGAAGAAGAGGTAGCTTCCTCCCTGCAAATTCGAGGCCAATGCACTCTTCCATTCCAGAACGCTCCCTCGCTTGTCCTGGAGGGAGCAAAGCGAGCCAGCCACTGGCCCACTGGGGCCTGCGGCTGGGTTTAAGAATTCAAAGTTCTCACTCCACCTGGATCTAGGAAGCCTTTGATAAGACTTGACACCAGAGAATCTCTGTCCCTCACAAGCTATTTCTCTTCTGTGCCTATAAAGGATAAGGATCTATTTGTCTCTGTGTGTATGTTACAAAAAATGAATGGGGATTTAATTACAACGGCTCATTTCCTAAAAGGAAGTCCTATTTACGATGCACCATATGTTTTGCCAGGGGCCATACCCCTGAGGGCTGGAGTCTTGTCAGATTTCCTTAGATAAGCGGGGTCAGCTTGCCTGGCCTCTGCCCGGGACCCGGGAGGACAGGCCGAGGGTTCCAGGAAGTGGGGAGGAAGAGGTAGGTGGGCTCTCGCCCGCCGGCAGAGCTCAGACCACCAGAGACCTGCCAGCAACAGCCAGTGACCAGGGGAGGCCGCCCGGGCTTCAGAGGATGGAACCAGAAGCTCAAACAATTTGTGATGATTAAAAATCGCCTGGCTTTTTTCATCTACTAAAGTGGCTCTCGAGGGGGAGACAGTCTCTCTCTGATCCTTCCTTTCGTGGTTTTAATTCTCTCTCTGCCGCTTCTGAGCCAGCGCAGATGGCTTCCTAGGGCTCCCAGAACTTTGCCGGGCAGAGGGGGAGCTGGGAGGGGGTCGGGCTTGGTCCTCGTGCTCCTATCATCCTTTTCCTACGTTTTACCTTTGGCGGTACCTATACTTTCTGATGCTGTGAAGCTGAGGGTGGGGCCTTCAGGATTTCTGGGCTGTGCTTTAATGCGTTCGCTGGAATCTGCTAGAACGAGACTCCATTGATGAGATTTATTAGTGGGAGACCCCTCTTCCCACCCAGTCTTCCCGTTTCTTCCCAAGCCCCTTCCCCTTGGCCAAGTGCTGCTTCTCTTATCTCCTCTCTCCACTCTCTCTTTAAAACCAAAGCAACGTCCTACCTTATTCCCCTTTCTCATACCCCCTCCCCATTCCATCCCCCTCCCTGCACTGCTTGGACATCAGAGTCCTCAAGGTTCCCCTTTCAGCTCTAACATTCACCTGCTATGATCTTTAAAGTAGATCCCTTCTGAATTGGGGAGTGGGGAGGTGCACACCATAATCCCTCAAATGTCCCTTGTAGCTCTCATACGAATCAGGCCGAGCTGCGGGTGGTCCTGTCTTTTCTACAACAAGGGTCTAGCAGGTACCTTCCTGCTCTGAAGCAGGAAGGAGTCAGACAAAGCCACGAGAAACCAGGCAGTCTCCCAGGAGGTGAAGAACGTGATGGAAATTGGGATGGGATTGCCTGTCCTTGGATGGTGGTCCAGGAAGGCTCCCGATGCTCCCAGACCTGGGTTTTCCTTGTCAGAACAAGGATGGGAGCCTGAAAGAATGACTGGTGGCTGGCTGGTGAAGGGGAAGAGTGATGCGCAGGGTTATGTACACATACTCTGTTCAAGAGATGATGACTGCGCTCACCGTGGACTCCGCCACCTCCCCCAGGGTCCTGAGGGCCTGCTGGAAGACCAAGGTTGACTTGTTCATCTTTCTTTGTCCGTGTGCACAGAGGAAGTGCTCAGGAACGCCGGGAGCACCACAACCAGAGCCTGCCCACCTCCCTGCCGCACAGGCCGACACGCCCGTCCCCCCACGCTCCCCTTGTTCCCGCATGTCCCCTTGCGTCCCCACGTGCCCCTCAGGCCTCTGGGCACAACTTCCTGCTGCTTTCCTGAGGGCCAAGACCAGGCCTTTTTCAGGCTCTCCGCTTCCAGACTGCGGCTAAACCTTTCGGCCCTCCCTTCACATTCTCTTTAAGGAGGAATGACATGGGCTTTGGGTCCATTAAAAAGGCGTTCTTCTAAGTTCCTGGGACCGAAGGCTCCATCAGGCTCTCTCAGCCACCCCTCCCTAAGTACGAGGGGACTTGTTTCCAGATGCCTTTTGCTCATTAGAAACCCCCTTTAGTTCTCCTGTTATATAAGACTCCAAAGCACCACGTGACCCTCTGAAAAGCTGGCTAGTTTTTAAAAACGTATTTTTAGCTGGAATTGAATGGTGAGACTTTTGCTCAACTTTGCAGCAGCGAAGCTGTGATCCCCTTTGCCCTTGCTTCTCACCCTCTCCTTCCTTCTCCTTGGTCTGGCCCTCCCCTCCCTCTGCGCCCCCTGCTCCTGCTGCTTCTCCCCTCCTGCGGTCCTGCTGCATCTCCCCGGGAGCCGGAGGGGGCGGGGAAGGCCTGGGCTGCCGGGTGCGCGTGCCCGTGCCCGGGTGCGCGCGCCTGTGCCCGGGTGCGCGCGCGCGTGGAGGTGTGAGGGCCGGCGGGAGCGTGGGGGCCCGCGGTGCTCGGCGGCCATGCTGCATTTCTGGCTGCTCATTGTTCAGTCCCGTCTCCATGGCGACGGAGCAGCTGCTCGGTTCGAGGCCTTGGCTTGGCCGTGCGGGGCGGCCCGCTGTCTGCCCGCGCGTCTGCCCGCCCGTCCGCCTGCCCAGCCTTGGGAGCTGCCAGCTCCTCGCCCTCCCGCTGCCCACAGGCCCTGCCAGGCTGGGCGCAAGAAAGCGTGTTTACTAACACCATCCCCACGGCTCCCTGGGCACCGCGGCGCTGCCCAGAAGATGTCAGGCCGAGGGCACCGGGAGGTGGGCCTGGAGCCAGGCTGTCTGCAGCCGAGGGAACACTGTCCCTGGCCTGCCAGCGGGCCGGGCGAAGGGCTCCCCGGCTCCCTGCCTCCCGGCCCAGCGGCCGCCCAGGGGGCTCAGGGGCCCCAGGGGCCCCAGGGAGGCCCTCTCCCAAGCTTTCCTTGCCCTTTCTATAGGATGCCTTCCCAGAAGCGCCTCGCGGTTCCCGGCCTCGGTGCCCAGGCTCCCCTACGTCTTTCCGAAGGCCTTCCTTGGCAGTTCGGCGCTGGAGGCCTTGTCGCTGTCCTGACTCGTGGAGCCCTTGACATCGGAAGCGGTCGTGGCCATCAGGAAAGACCCGCGGGGCTGGAGGTGGCCGGGGAGACGTCTTAGCCTGGGGGTCTCATTGTGCAGATGGAGAAAACGAGGAGCAGAGGGGAGGCGGTGATGGCAAGAGGTTCAGTTCTCAGAGCAGATCACAGGCAGCGCAAGGACGGCCTCCCTGCCCAGGCCGCGTGGGGGCACCACGCTGTCCTGGCAGCCCAACCCCTTGGGCTTGGCCTTGGCAGGAGTTCCCGAAGCCTTGAGCCCTTTCTGCCCCTCATTGCTCTTCCCTCCTTCCGGTCTCTCTAACCTCACTTTCTCTCCCTGCGCATCTCCCTCTCGCCCCCTGCTTCTGTTTGTCCGGGGTGGCCTGGGCCATGTGTACATGTGTGCGTGTGCATGTGTATGTTCCTCCTCCGAATCTCTCTCAGCATCCAGCCCGGGTGGGGCTGTGGATTGACAAGTCACCAAAATCGGAGTCCGAAGCCTCAGAGCCAAGGGCCATGTGGCCCTGAGCTGCACCTGTTCTTCCTACCCCGCCCCTGCCCCAGACTTCTCTACCATGCTGGGAATCCTCACACAACCTGAGGATTCTCTCTGATAGCCCACTGCCCGCCAACTAAACACGTTTCCCCCAGTGGGTGTCACACTGCCTGATCTCCCACCATTATTTCTTTAGCAATTCCTGGTGAATGCAAATCTGAGAAATCTCTTCTGTTGTTGCATTCATTCAATAAGCATTTGTTAAGTACCTGTCCTGGGTCAGGGACCAGGAATCCAGATGTAGGCCAAGGAGCACTCAGACTTCCCAAGACCACTTTGTTGGTTCAGCTTGCTTCCTGGCCAAATTCTGTCCCCTGCCTGCGCTGAACTCGGACCTGTCCCTTCAGGCTCTTAAGGCACACATTCCACCACCCCGACCCCCTTGAGGGAAAGACCTGGGCTCCACCCCTTGCACGCAGGCTAGGGAACTGAGACGAGTGTGCCCTCTCTGTCAGGATTTTGTGCACCACATCTGATCTGGGCAGTGGGCTCAGGGGTTGCCTGTGTCCTGAGGAAAGGGATCTCAGGCCTCAGCAAACAAATGGGGAACATGACTTGGGGAGATTTCCAGGTTCCCGCATGGCTGTCCGCAGTCCCCTTGAGGCCAGCCCTACACAGACCTAGGGTCAGCCCAGGTCTGTTGGGAGGTGCCAGAGGGCCCCACTATGGGCAGCCATGATAAGGGTGTAGGAGATGGAGAAGGGGTCCAGTTTGTGGGAACAGGCTGCTTTGGGCTGGGCAGGAGTGCTTGTGTGTTACCATTCACCCAGTAGAGTCTACTCTATGGGATGAGACACCTCCCATACGAGCCTTCCATTTACTCCTCACAGAGACCCTATGCGGCAGGAGTGATCTCCCAGTTTTGTAGATAGGAAGGTGAGGCTCAGTTTCCATGAGCTGTGCAGGGCGACCCAGCTGGGGACCAGAAAACTCAGCTCTAGTCAACTGAAAAACTAATTTCTCTTTCCCGAATCATCCTACCTCACAGAATTTGGGGGTGTCTCTTCCAAACTATGATCCGCAGAACCAATCACCGGTGGAGAACTCAACAGCATGCCCTAAGCGACTCCATCCCACAGCTACCCCATCCCTTTCCTGGAACCAAGAGTAGCCTCCAGCCTCCAAGCCCCCATGTTTGCCTGCCCCCGGTTTTCATGTAATCGCTAGGGGGAGAATCCTAAAATGCGCATCTCTCAAAAACACAATAAACTGAAAAAAAAAAAAAAAGAATAGAAGAAAGCGTGAAAAGTAATAGCAACCTGGCATTTTTGATATGACCTCCGCTTACGTGAAATCTTATATACAAGTGCGTCTATGTCTACACACACTGAGATACATGGAGAGACACAGAGACAGAGAGACAGAGATTTAGACCCGTGTCTAGTGTTACGGAATGGCATCGATGTGTAGTTAAGTACTAAGTTGACCTAAATAACTAGCATAACGTGATTCTTTTCCAGTCATAAGTCAACCAACCCCCGCATGTGTGTAGGGGTGGGGGGGGGGAATGTTGAAGTGAGAGAGAAAGCCATGGAAGGATATATTCCAGTCTGTTAACAGCAGTGATCTAGGGTTGGGGGAAGAACAGAGGGAGAGTCAGAGACAAAAGCTGGCTTTTCCTCATTTATTTTTATATCGTTTCACTTGGTACAACACACACGCACATATACACACCCATTACTTCGGCAACTTAAAGCTAAATAAATTTTTAAAAGACCCAAATCTGATTATGTCTCTTGTTACTTAATATCCTTCAATAGCTCCCCATTGCTCCTGGGATATCATCCAAACTTGACAGAGTTGGCAAGGCTGTTCATAATCTGCCTCCTGTGTGCCTCTCCCACCTCATGCCTCCACCATGCCGGGCCACAGCCTGGGCTGCAGCCAAACCGAATGCCACTCAGTGTCTCTGCACGGCCTCCAGCTTCATATCACCATTTCTTGTCCCTAGAAGCCCATTCCCACCTTGCTCCCTTGTCTGCGCCTTACAAGAGGGGACAACTGCACTGGGTCTTGTTCTGTTTCTTGCTAGAAGGACTGACTGCCTGGAGAATGGTCGTGGAGGAGACTGACACGTTGAGATGCATGGGATACCAGATGTCCGTCCGGAGGGGCTGGGACTTCTGCTCACTTACAAGTGCCTGCGACCATTTCGGAGCCCCACAGTGGGACAAGCCCGGGGTCAGAATGGCCAGTGTCTCTGGCTCTCGACGCTGGTGACTTCGATAAAAGACAACTGTTAATGTTTGGAAATAGGAGGTAAAGACAATTTGAAGAAGGCCCTGAACATCTACTTAAGGAAGAAAGCTTTGGAAGGACTTGGGGCGAATGGCCCCAGGAGAGAAGAGTCATAGGCATTTTGGTATTTTCTGATTGAAGATTTGAGAAGGCTTCCACAGGAGAAATCACACTCTCCTGGAAGGTAGGATTCACAGTTCACCAGGTCTTTGGCTGGTGACCTTAGACAAGCCGTTGACTTCTCTGAGTGGGCCTCAGCCTCCTCTGTGTAGGCCGACATATTCCTTAAAAGCCCTCCCATCTCTCAAATTGTTAGAATCTCTTTTTCTGGAACTCATAATTCATCCCCATTGTGACTGAAAGGCTGGAGTCATAACTGTAACACTTTCAGTAGAAAAAGATTGAATTAAAACAAATAATTTGCACTTTGACACACAAACCAAAATGATCAACAGGATAACACAGCTTGACGGCAACCCATAATTTAAACAAAGACGTGTGAAATCAAGAAACGTCGAAAATCATTTCAAAATCCTGTAATTGTTCAGGGCTGAGCTTACCCAGTGCTGTGTGTTTTAAAGCGCTAGTTTTTATATATTTGAGCTGTTATTATTCAAACTGAACTGGCATCATGTGTAGAATTGGGAGTTATTGTAGTCAGTGTATAAACTGAAAGAAATCAGCCCAGGGGATGCAGCTTTCATGCTTATTTATGGGAAAATGCTGTTTAACTAACCTTGAAGTAAAATCTTTTGAAAAAAAAAATCTTTCTTGTGCCTTGCAAAGACTTTCCCTTGAAACACAAAAGGAAGAAAATGGGATTTTTTTTTTTTAAATTAAAAATAAGTTTATGTGCAAAGAATCATTTTCTTTTCTTCTAATCAGGTATATACTTCAACTTAAAATCCTAAAGAGACGATGTTTAGTAAAGCAGCTGTGGTTGGGGGTAGGGAGATTCCTGTCAGCCTGATTCTGCAGCACAGGAAGACTTTGGTAGGGATCCTTCCAGGAAAGTTCACCAAGGACTCTTCTGTCCTTGGAGGCTAGGGAGCCTCTGAAGGCACTCATACTACCGGTTGGGTCACATTCTCAAAAGCCTCTTATACCAACAACCGATTCCAGCAGGTTCTCCCAGCTTCATGCTAGTAGCAACAAGAGTTTGTGAACTGGAAAGGGACCTAGAAATAGTCTAAGCCTTAATTTAAAAATGAGGAAAGAAAGGTGCAGAGAAGAGAAGGATATGCTGAAAGAAGAGAGCCAGGGTCCCCGACACGGAGCATAGGGCCCCCCTCACCTTCGAGCGGTGGACGGTGATCTCAGGGCTGGACCGGGGCTCCTGACCCAGCAAGATTTCCTGGCAACTTCTACTGGGAAAAGAGGGTCCGGGGCTTTGGTGTCACTGTGTTGGGATGGGGCCCAAGGTTTTCTGTGGCGGCCACAGGCCAGAGGGACCGAGGGGAGAGCCTGGGTGGGAAGGGGCTGGCGTGGGCTGGAGGCGCAGGAAAGGCCTTGCAGAGCCAGTGCTGGGTCTCAGGTTGGTACCTCTGCCTCCTGCTTGGTGATCTGGCTTCAGCTGGGCTGGGGCGGGTTGGGGAGGGACTCTCCTCTGCAGGCCCCTGCCGTTCCCTTGGGATTCTCAGGGGTCCCCTCTGCGGCTCATCACCTCAGCACTGGATTCTGTGTCACCACGGCCCTATCAACGTGTGGAGGCCATTTTCCTAACATCCTCTTTTCTGAAACCCCAATCTCTGGATGGAAAAGCCGAGAGGCAGAGATGCGAAGTGATGTGCACGAGGCCCGGGGGCTGGCCGTGCAGAGCAGGGGATCAGAGCTCACGTCTTCTGACTCCCAGCCCCGTGGACCCTGCCGTCTTGCCTTGGACACCACGCCTGTGACTTACAGGTAAAGCCCTGTCGACGCCCCCCTGGGAAAGCTGTCGACCCCCATCCCCTGTGCCCACGTGGTAAACGGATTCTTCTCGGGCCTTGCGAGCAGAAGGATGAGGCCATGATGGGACCGGGACCGTGGTCAGTGGCTTGTCCCGAGGGTCTCCAGCGTGCCCAGACCTGCACCAGGCCCTCAGAAGTTTCAAAGCCACTGGGGACAAAATGCAGGCTCTTGAGGCTCTTTAGTCCCAGGGATTCATTATTTCTAACAACACAACATCTCGGGAGACAGAAAGAGATGAGAGAAGGGGTCCGTGGGTTGGCTCTGGGTGACCTGGGTGAGTTACTCAACCCCTGCAGGGCTCCGTTTTTCATCTGGGAAACACAGAGAGGAAGGTCTTCCTCAGGCTGTTGTGGGGAGGTTGGAGTTAGACAGTGTGTATGTGTGTGTGTCCCTGGCTTCCCCACCTCTGCCCTCCTCCGCTGCGGTGGCCCTGGGTCTGACTGTCCTGCACACAGCCCGGCCCTCATGGGGCCCTCCTCCCGAGCTTGCCACTTCCCCTGACTCAGGGGCCACATCTGTCCACGGAAGCCTTGGACCCTGCTCCAGCGCCCCTACTCAGGGAGACTTGATGCCACCTTTCTTTCTCAAGGGACCGACCCCCCGGCCCCTCTGTTTTTTTTTTTTCAACCTAAAATGGAGATAATCATGCCAACTTCAGGTGGGAACCCCCGAGCCCCTTGCAGGGACAGCTGAGCAGTGTCTGGAATGGCTGGAGCGAGGATGGCTTTAGCTGAGGCCTCTCCAGGGGCATTCCGACCCCAGTCTGTGGAAGGGCAGAGCCGTCCTGAGACGGAGGGGACAGGGGAAGCGCCAGGCTCTCCTGGGGCCAGGCTTAGGGCTGCACGCCTCCCTGGCCAGATGGCGAGAGGGACACCAATACAGTTGTCTGTGCACAACTGTGACCAACAATCTGCAGGCGGTTTGTGCTTTAAGGCACCTCCACCATGGGACAGGTGGTTCTATACCGCACTCGCAGTACTGTGGGGGTCAGAACACACCCTCGTTGCTCTGGGGCCTCGGCTGGAGAAGGCACAGAAGCAAATGGAAGGGCTGACAGCAGGAGATGGAACAGCCCTGTTGCAGCAAAAGCTGACCATTGGGAATTGGGGGCCTGTCTTTCCTTTTACCCTGGGAGCTTCTGGAGATTCCCCCCTCACTGTCACAGAAGCAAGAGGAAAGACATGAGAGATTGGGGGTGGGTGCAGGGCATCACTGGCAAAACTATAGGAGGGAGCAAGGAAGACAGAGACGCCGAGGGCAAGGAAGGAAGGGAGAGGGAGAGGTCAGGAAAGAAAGAAACAGAGGGACTGGGGAGGGAGTAATCAGTCATTTCACTCTTCTGGGCTTCACTTTCACGTCTGTAAAATGGGTATAGAAACCTTCCTGCCTAACAGCTTCATAGTCAGGACCAAAAAGAGAGTCAAGCAAAAGCATTGAGACATCCGATAATAATCTTGGGGATAATGTCAATTATGACGAAGGAAGGAAATCAGCCAGTGTGTACAAAGGCGATCACTTCTTTGGTGGTTATGGAGACAATTAGAGGTCGGGTGTATAACCTACCCCACAACCTGCCTGACCATGGGTGGGTGCTCAATAGTTGGTAGTTATATGATTTCAGTAATTATTGGTATCGGACTCTTGAAGGCATGTCTACCAGGAAAGTCCGACTTCTAAGCTTGGCCCAAGTTTCTGAAAATCTGGCCTCCCTTTCTGCCGACCTTTCTGGGGTGTCAGACCCTGAGCCCGGCCCTGGAGACACGAAGTCCAAGAGAACACTGTCTTTGCCGTCATGGAATTGATGGGCAATAAAATCACAGAGGCAAGATATGCCAGAGGCTTTGGGGCCCTCGAGTCACCGGACCCGACTGTCTCCTTTTCTAGGTAGAGAGGGTTGAAACCCAGAGAGGAGCCACCCAGGCCCTTCCACCCAAGGCCATACCTTCTCCAGAGGCAGAGCAGAAGGGAGCTCATTTCTGAGCAATAGCGTAGTACTCGTAGTAACAGCAAAGATCCTTGATGACTCAAGTAATCGTGGACACGGACAAACAGGAGCACCATGCCCAGAGGAAGGAGAAAGGAACTGTTCCTCATTTTTCTTTTTTAAGTCCTTTCTAAGTCGCTTTGTGGAATCAGGCATGTGTTTTGGTTTGGTCCTCATGGCGCTTCGCTTTTGCCATCAACAATGGAACAATTTGTGCGAATTAACCAGAATATAGTCAAGTTGTAACGGCTCTGGGGATCGCCTGGAAACCATTCCACGTCGTAATGCGTAGTCATTACTCATAATACGTTCAAAATGCACTCCTTGGAACCCCAGCTTGAAATACCCGGAGATCAATTTTCAATAGGGCTGGCAAATAGACGACATGAAACATTATTCATAGAAACAGTGTTTATTTAATCTTTAATGCTACCTAATGCATTTCGGTCAAAGACATCAGTTCATGTTCAGGCTTTATTGCGTGGAAAATGGATGTGCTATTAATAAGTCAATACAAATACAAATATGGTTTCAATTGGAAATCATTAGGTTGCATTAAATGGTAAATGAAATCCATAGGAAGGATTTGTTTTATTTTGTTTGTAAGGAGGAGTGGGAGCCCTGAGAGGCATTTCTTCACTCGGTAATGAGGAGAAATGATTGGTTTCTGCAGAGCGCTGGATTACAGTCTAGGCCGTACTTTACGCTCAGGGTGGAAGTCAGGGCGGTGCCTCCCCCTCTCCCCCCCCCCCCCCCGCACAGCTGCACAGCTGTTCGCCGCTGTGGGCCCAGCCAGCAGGGGTGCTGGCTTTGGAGAGTCGGCAGGAGCCACCAGGACGCAGGAGGTGGAGCTGAGCGGAGACCCCTTCTTCTCCCCAGCGCTGGCCCTGGTGGACCTCAGCCCCCGCCTCCAGTGGGCCAGCTCCGTGGGGGCTCTGGCCTGGGCGCCTCGGGTCTCGTGGTTCACCAGCAGCCCCCGGGAAAGTGCGTGCAGGTCTTCGCGGGATTAGAAGCTCATTGTGAGCAAAGGACAGCCTTGGGTGACCCAAAGCAGGACCTTTGTTTAAAAGGAGATATCTGGGTGCATGCGGTGGAGTGGGTCCGCCCCAGGCCTTTTTAGTGAGATGGGAGTGGAATTTGAAGCTGAATAGATCTAAGACTCAATCTCTGGTTCCTCCATCCGTCGTTCCTGCGACCTAGGGAGAGTGACTGGGGTGGTCTGCTCTTCAGGACCCTTAGGGCCATCCCGAGGACTCCCTGAGAGGACCCGGACGAGCTGCCGGGGAAAGAGCAGGGCTCGCCTCCTCCTTCCTGCCCCGGGAAGCTATGCTTCTGGGTGTGAGCTTTCTTCCTGATTCTCGTCTTTGTCTCACTCAAGCGCAAGGAATATTCGGGCCTGAGCCAAAATAGATAGATCGATGTTCCGTGCTTCCCTAGGATTTTTAACGAACGACGTCTGTTTTTTAACTCATCAAATTCTTTCTGCTGGGACAATGTCTCACCTCAATGGGATGGCCAATGTGCTCCTCCTGCTTGCTGCTAAGGAGGTGAGGCTTTGCGTGCTTCCACACCCACAGGGGCCCCTTTGCTGGCCAGGCCTGGGTTGTCTCTGTGCTTCGGTGAGCGGGTCAGCTGGGACCAGGGCTTGCCCCGCTGGCCCCCAGGTGCTGTTTGAAGTTTGCCAACGGCTTGCGAGAGTGTGCATGTTGCATGGGCAGTCGGGCTCCAAGAAGTTCCGGCAGAGGTGCCCCAGAGTTGCTGGGGAATATGCTCCCAGTCTACAGAGGACTGGACAGCCAGCGGGACCGTGGTCTTTGGGTTCCATCTCCAGCAGAGGAGCAGAGAGCCTTCCGAGCAGTTTAGTAATAACTGACACTCGTATTGCATTTACTGTGTCTCAGGCAAGATCTAAATACTTTAACTCAGTTCATTCTTCCAATTATCTCCATTTCACCTGAGAAAGCTGAAGCACAGAGAAGTTAAGCAACTTCCCAAAGGCCACACAGCAGGGAGTGGTGGAGCTGAGGTTAGAACATAGGTCTTGCTCCAGAGTCCCACCTCTTAAAACACTGCTCCACCTCTCATGGCGCGAACATTCACTTCTGCTCAGGGAGACAGTTCACGTCTCAGAATTCTGGTGGCTCTGGAGCTGTTCTGCCAGTTGCCGGGCCCTATGACCTTGCCAAGCCACTAGGTCTCTGAGCTAAGTATGCTTCTTTCAACTACCTGGAGGAATTGGATGAGGATTTAGAGACCGGGAGCAATGTTATTAAATGTCTACCGTATTGCTCAATGTATTGCAGACACAGACACCTCACACATAGTTGCTATTCTTACGATTTCGATAGAAGAAAAAGAAAAGCCCCATGCACTTTCTCCCTGGTGGTTTGCACTTTGTGGTATCTGCGTGGTGATTCTTGGGGCAGGAAGTGTCCCTGGAAGGGGTGGGCTCTCTCACCCAACCCTGCTGCTTTGGCATGGCCAGGAGTTTCTTGCACACGGGCTCCTCCTGACAGAGCTTTGGCATCAGGTGGATCTGGATTCCGATCCTGCCCCTCCTTCTTCCTGTGCACCGGCCCCATCTGGCGAGCCTCCTCCGTTTCTGGAGCTAAGAAAGGTTTATAATCCCCTTTGCCTTGCTGAGTTCTTGTAAGGATTAAGGGAAATGATACTGTTGGTGAGCAGTGGAACACCTTGACACATGGTAACAATTCAGCAAGGGGTAGCTGTGCGAGCATTTTCCACCTACTTTGCAAAGCCTGTGCTACTAGGGTCGAAATCTCTTCCTCTGGCCCTTCCACTCACTTCTCGTCCTTCCCCTGGAGACCACACAGCTTAAACTAATCCCTCTTCCACATGACAGCCCTGGGGTCTGCGAAGGCCATTTATGCGGCCCTCCTGAATGTTCTCTTCCCCAGGCAAAGCGGCCCGGGGCTCCGACTATTTCTCCTGCACCAGATTTTGCTCCTTTTGTCCTTCTGTGGCCCATCTCAGCGATAGGACACGTTCAGTATCTACGGGGTTGAGTTTTATTTTTCAGACTGTGGTCCACCCCGGATGTGCTCAGTAATCCCGGGCCCCGGCGAGAAGGCAGGGATCAAATGCTCCGTTTGCAGGGGCGGCAGCCACCGGCGTGCGGAGGGAGCCGAGAAGCAGAAATGACAGGCCCTGCTTTCGCTTGACCTCTGGGGAACCAGAGAGTAATTTAGGGCTTGAAATGGGGGATGCAAATGAGTGTCTGCCTACTCCCTGGCTTCAGGAAAATGGCTTTCATTTTCTGAGGTGATTACAGTAAATTACACCTGGAGGAGAGACTCTAGAACGGTGCCTCAAAGTGCCCTGAATTAATGGAAGACTACTCGACATACATCCGTGTGTCTCGGACGTGGGGGCAAAAGACGGAGACGGGGAGAGAGTATGTAATAGATTAATTAGGAACAGAAAATAGCTCAGCCCCCCGCTTATTGTGACAGTTTCTGAGTGCCTATGTCTTAAGTATAGGAATAATATGTATGGATAATCATTAGCACTTGAATATATTACCCTAATACAACTTTAATAGATACTTAATAGCAGTGACAGCCTCCTCCGAGGCTTGGAACATACCATGAATTAACGTGTGGTGAAGCCAGATTAAGAACAAGAACCTGGCGATAGTTTCTTTTCTAAAAAGGGGGTCTGGTGTGTGTCTGCCTGACGTCCCAGGATGAAACGTAAAAAGAGAGATGTTATAAGACCCTGGACAAGGGGAAGTGTGTTTCACATTCTTCACCCGGAGTCCAAAAAGGGGCCGGGAAATTGAGACAAGGACAGCAATAGAAGTCAGGGGAGGGAAAGTTCAGTGAAAGAGGATCATTTAACCGAAGAAGGCCGGCCCGGGGGTCTCATCACCATGTTGGGGGACGTGAATGGGTGTCATTCAGAAGGGAGCCCTGCTTTGTCTCTGCGGGCTGAGAACAGATGAGGCAGGGCAGGAATGAAATCGTAGCAGCAAGAGCTAAGGTGAGTGTCCGAGAGAAGGTTCTGGGAGCACGGCTGGTCATCTACAGAGGATTATTTAGGGAGTCAGGAAATTGCTTTGGCTAGAATTTTCTCTAACTTCAGACTCGCCTTTCCAGAATGATACGGCGGGAGTCCTGCTGGGTAGTGAGTGAATCAAGTGGCTTCGGCTGTGCTTCCCCATGGAATTGTCCTGCCATTCTGATTGGGAATGTCTCCTAGCGATGAGCTCAGTGGGTGTCTGAGGAGTTTCCTAAGGAAGGGGGCTGATTCCACGTGTTAGGGGCTGGTGGCCGCAGACAGACCACGCGAGGGCTCTGCGGAGAAGGCCCCGTCCCGGGTCTCCCACGGGAGGGGTTCCAGATTCAAGAGGGCAGGCCCAGGTTTCCTTTGCTTCCGAGCCGGCTTGGGGCTGTTCGGCTTCAAAGGAAAAACACAAACATGAGGAGACGGGTCTTTGGCTTTGGTCACCATTTTCTTACTGGTAGCTGGGAAAGAAAAGACAAGTTGGCTTTCTAAACGATTTAAAATGGCCCAAGGACGCTTCTTAGTGACAGGAAAGGAAATACACACACACACACACGCACGCACACACACACATCCCTACATACATAAACACACGTATATACACCTACGTGGTTGGCATTGCAGCTCTGAATGGGCACAGGCTTTGGACCCAGCGAGGCCTGGGACTGACTCTTCCCTCCTTCTCTCTCCTTCCTCCCTCCCTTCCTTCCTTCCTTCCTTCCTTCCTTCCTTCCTTCCTTCCTTCCTTCCTTCCTTCCTTCCTTCTTCTCTCTCTCTTTCTCCCTTTGAAAATCCATGTGTGACAGATCTGGTAAATGCTTCTAGGGGATATGCTGGAAAAGGTTCATGGCTCAGCCATGCTGGAAGCACAGAGACTTCACATTGAGAGCATGAACAGATGATTAAGCATGTGTATCTATATCCCTGCAGATTATATATATCTGCATTGATTCGGTATGTCAGCACCCACGTGTCTCTATGAGTCTGTGCATATGCGACAGGAGAGACACACAGAACCCATGTCTTCCAGTCTCCTGTATTTTCAGATGCGGCCTAGAAAAACTGGTTGACTTGTCCCCCATGGCTGGTTCCTGGCAGATACGAATCAAGAACTCACCTTCTGGTTCCCAGGGCCATTCTCTCCTTCTACTCACATACATGCATGCACACGCATGCGCGCACGTGCACACACACACACACACACACACACACATCCCATGCTGCTTTCTATTCTTCCAAAAATGACATCTGGTCCGGAATCACATTGCACAATGTAGTTCTTTCTTTCTTTCTCTGTGTGCTCTGTGACTCTTGCTGCCGAAGTGTTTGCACTGTGATTCTGCCCTCTGGACTTTCTCAGAAAGAAGGGAATAATGGCGAGCGATGGGTCAGGCCCTCTGGGGAGTACAGCCTGTTCTGCTACGGGGAGCAGAGATGTGCTGGGTTTCAACGCAGCCTGGGCCTTGCGGCCCCTCGGTATCCAGAGCCCTTCTGGTCTCTGTTTAACACACCAGTGCTCTAAATATACAAACTGTTTGTAACCAAAGTCAGTTTTTTGGAAAACCTGGGGTCCCCTTGCTTTGGAGGCAGGTGAGTGTGGACCGGCTAATGGAACCGGATGGGAAATGGCCGTGCCCGAATGTTCTGGCAATACCCTGAGCGGTGGCCCTTGAGAGTTTCTGGAGGCACAGCACAGACTTCCTGCCTCAGGTTTGGGGCCTCAGCATGCCCCCGAGGCTGTCCCCTCTGCACACTTGTGTCTTCCTGGGACATAGGAGCTGTCTCTTCCATTGCTTCCTTGATCATGGGTTCTGCCAACAAGGCTCACAACCACTCCCTGTTTTGGAGAATGTCTGGTGAGTTCTGCACCAGGCACACATTATTACAACAATCCTTGGAGGGTGGTAGTTTATCCCCCTTTTCAAGTCAGGAAACTGAGGCTCAGAGAGATTAAGTGATTTGCTCGCAGATTTAAAACCCAGGTCCTTGTAACTCCATTAAAACAACCTTAGTTGCTCTCCTGGTGCTTAGACTCAGGGTTTCTGGAAAAGTCAGAGACAAACAGAGCTTGGGGCCTCATGATACCATCTCGTCTCTTGTCCACCACGGACCCACCAGGCGTTGCCCTCATGTGGGGTCGGGAAAGTCCTTTTGTGGGTTTAGAGGGACTCAGCGAGGGTAGAGGGAGGGGTTGCTTTTCCCTCTGGTACCGTCCCAAGCAGCTCAACGTGTCCCCATGGAATGCAGTCTTATGGATTTTTTTTTTTTTTAGCCTAAATCAGCCTCAAGTTAAAATCACCTGATCAACAAATATTTCGGGGCTAGATTTAGCTTCTTGAAGGAAGTGATGGTGTTTTATTCATCTCTGTGTCCCCAGTGTCTCACACAAAGTAGAATTTCAGTAAATGTTTGCTCAAAGAACGGAGAAGTACCCCCTCTGTGGCAGGCGCTGGACAAGGACAGTGGGGAATAGAGATGAATAAGATTCAGACCTTCCTCCCAGGAGCCCCAAACCTAGGTCGGAAGAGAGAGTGCTATGGATTGAATGTTGATGCTCCCGACGCTATGTTGCAATCTCGATAGGATGGTTTTGGGAGGTGGGGCCTCTGGAAGGTAATTAGATTATGAAGGTGGAACTCTCGTGAATAAGACCCATGCCCCCGTCAGCAGAGGAAGGTGTGAAGACACAGCGAGAACAACCCAGGAAGAAGGCCCACGCCAGAGCCCACCATGCTCACACCCTGATCCCCGCCCTCCAACCTCCAGAGCTGAGAGGAAGAAACCATCATTGTTGTTGAAGTCATCCTGTCCGTGCTCTTCACTATAGCAACCCAAAGTAAGGTGGAAGAGAAGACACACTTGCACGTGGAAAATCCCTTAACAGTGCATTATCCCACGTTAGGGGTCAAATGAGTTTTACTCTCAGAAAATTCAAAAGAGAGAAAGATCCCTTGGGGTCAGAGGCCTCCTGGTGGATGTGAGGAATCCGGATTAAGGTGGAGGCCTAATTTGTGCGGCAGAGTCCTAACCAAGGGAAGAACTTCTTGGCATTCAGAGCCATTCAGCAGAGTTGCAGAGGGCCTGTGGGGCAGGATCTTTCTCTCTTGCTGACAGGATTCAGGAGACAAGAAGGTGGGAAAAGTGTGTGTGTGTGTGTGTGTGTGTGTGTGTGGTGTGTGCACTAGGAGAAAGATCCGACCTAATGATTTCTTCTGTGTCCACGTTCCTAGTTCCAACATTGAATCAGAGGAGGTTTCCAGCTTTTTTTTAGAACCAAAACCCAAACCAAAAAATAATATCCACACAAGGAACTCAAGGACTCTTCTAGAATGTTGAATAGAATTCCCTCATGCTTATTTCCATTCTCTATTGCATCTGCTGTAAAATTCTCAGTCCCAGATGGGACTTGAGAAGGGGAAAGGAACCCCAGTCTCAAAGGATGATACATTCTCATGGATACATTCTCATGGTGGCATCTCTCAGAGCTGGTTGATTTCACTTCAATGAGGATACTGGAGCCCTCTTGTGCCTCCAAAGGATCTGCTCTGGTTGAGCATACTGTAGTCCTGTGGGATGGGGGCATGGAGCCAGGGGAGTGGGGGCTCCGAGCTGGAGATAAAAGCCTAAGTCCCATGGGACTACTGCACTTCCTGTCCGGGAGCAGAGGAAGGATGACCCTGGGCTTTCAAAGCCACCTTGCTTGAGGATCACTCATGGAGCTCACTCAACCTCCATGGCTCCTTTGCAAGGGCCCCACCTGCCCCTCCCTGAGGAACTCTGGGGGCCCGAAGCATCCTCCCACCGTGAGGGAGATATCTACCTTACAGGTGAGGGATAGAGCCCTGTGGGATTCAGTGTATTTGCTCGAGGCTCCACACTGAGTGTGGGGTCCGGTTTGAGGATAAATCAAATCATCTTAAAAATTCTGTATTCAGAAGCATATGCCCCTTCTAAAAACCCAACAGACAAATGTTTGCCCAAACCCTCTTTTCAGGTGGTGTCATTGAAACAGACCATGGTTAGAGGTGAGGTGAAGTGAGAGCAGAATTGAATGAGCAAATGACCACTTGCAATGCGTAAGGGCCGGTCCTCCATGGCAGCTTGAGAGAGGACGAAATTATTTTATTGTTGGGGGAAATAGTGAAAGGGGTCACATGGCGGGTGGGGGTTAGTAAAATGGAGGTCATGGGAGACTTCTTGGAGGAGGCAGCATCTGAACAAGATCTTGAAGGACTCAGCAACTGTCCATCTGTCTCTCCCTCCCTCCCTCCATCTACTAGTCATTCACCTGTCCACCTTGCCTTCCATTCTTCCATCCCTTCACTGAGTCATCCCTCATAAAGCAGATACTGATTTCCTACCATGTACCAGGCCCATTCCCATACATTCCTGGTTTAATTATAGCCCTTCCATAGGTAATAGTATCCCAAATTTACAGATAAAAATGCTGACTCCAGGCGACAAAATTCTTCTCCTTTTGCCCCATTCCTCCTCAATCTGTATCAAGGAAGAAACATCTACTTATCTTAAAAGGCCTCCGCCCTTTGCTTCCCCACACCCTGCCTCTCTTCACCTCTCTGCCCCAACCCCCTCAAGCCCCTCCAGCCAGAGCTGGCCGAGACCTGAGTGGGTCACATTCTGTGCCCATAGCTCCACGGGGCTTCCCATTGACCCGGAACCAGTCCTGCCTCTTGACATCGAGGGTCAAGGCCCCATGTGCCCTACAGTTCCTGACTTCATCGAAGTACTTCTTTCCTCACTAACTTGTTTAAATTGAATCAGGCAACCCACTGTGCTCTGAGCACCTCTGGATTTTTTCCCTTTTAGGGTTTTTGCTCACCCCGTTTAAAATTACTCATCCCGGGGTGCCTGGGTGGCTCAGTTGGTTGGGCGACTGCCTTCGGCTCAGGTCATGATCCTGGAGTCCCGGGATCGAGTCCCACATCAGGCTCCCTGCTCGGCGGGGAGTCTGCTTCTCCCTCTGACCCTCCCCCCTCTCATGTGCTCTCTCTCATTCTCTCTCTCTCAAATAAATAAATAAAATCTTTAAAAAAAAAAAAAGAGTATGTAAAATTACTCATCCCGTTGATGATGGCCTCCCTGCATATTACCAATGTGTTAAGTTGAATTCAGCTTCCGTCAGGAAGTATGCAGATGGGCAGTGTTCCAGCCCACCTGGTACCTCCTGGAAGCAGGACGCTAGGTAGAGCCCCAACCCTGGCATGGGGGTAGTGGGGGACTGGGAGCTGTTTTAGGGTGGGAATTACGGGCAGAAAAGGACCCTGTCCTCAGGGTCAGTTCCCAGGGGTCTGCAACTTGGTGACAGAAGACAGTCCCAGCACCATCTACCACATGGGTCACTTTGGCTGTGTGCTGTCGAACTGCATAAATAGTATTTGTTATTTTTTTTTTGAAGATTTTATCTATTTATTTGTCAGAGAAGGAGAGAGAGAGAGCACAAGCGGGGCGGGGAGCGGCAGGCAGAGGGAGAAGCAGGCTCCCCGCTAAGCAGGGAGCCCGATGAGGGACTCGATCCCAGAACCCTGGGATCATGACCTGAGCCAAAGATAGACGCTCAACTGACTGAGCCACCCAGGTGTCCCAATAGGATTCGTTATTATCAGTGGATATGTGCAATAGGCATCCTGTCCCATCCCTGCCCCAATCCTTCCTTCCCTCAGAAGCTGATCCAAAACCCAGCCCGAGGCTTCCTCATCCCTGATTCTCATTTCATCCCAGCCTTGACTTTCTCCCTTGGAGGTGTTGGCATGGACGTCGGTCTTGCCTGGTGGCTCTGTTTTCATTAATGAGCAGGGAATGTTACTCATTGTTCTTATGGATTGACCATGTAGGAACCCCAGCAGCTTTCCTAGAGCATTTCATCTATGTTCTCACATAATTCATTCCATATATTAGAGCAAGAGCTTTGCAGGTTTGGCCCCAAAGCCTTTGGCTCCCACAGGAAGTAGTTCGTGGCCAATATAACCAAGCAAGGAGCTCAGAACTCATGAGAGGATGAGGTGGGGCAAGACCCAGGGATGGGTGGGGTAAGAGATGGGTTGGTAGAGGGTCAAGGACGAAGTGAGTGAGGTTCAGGTGTGGAGTGACAGGGCCAGGCGATACATTATTTGGAAACAAACAAGGATTTTTAGGCCCTGTCCAAATGTTTCTCTAAATAGGCTGGCATGACAGTGGTCATGTTAAGCAGAGAACAACTAACTTTGAGGAAAAGATCTGCCTACCACCCCACAGCTCAATGCTGGGGCCAGGAGACCAGGGTATAGTCTGGTCTCTCCCCTCTTCCCCCGCCCCCCAGCTCACCCTCAATCTCCGTCTTCAGTGAACCTCTCCGAATCAGCCGCCTTCTTCTGCAGAATGGAGAAAACACCCATTCACAGAATGGCTGAGAGCATCTCTAAGCTTGTGTTTGTGGCAAGTGTCCGAAACTGTGCAGAGCCCCCTGGGGCTCCACAGAATGATGGTTTCACACAGGCGTGTCCGGGAGGATGCTCCTTCTCCAGCAGGACAGTGACCACAGCCTGTCTCCGCAGCGGACCCGAATCATTTCCCACTCTGAGGGCAGACTGACAGGGAAACAGCACTTTCCTGGCTTCACCTGGAGTCCTTGGCAGAGGCCCGCCTCAGCTGGGGTTCGAGACAACACGGCTTTTGGGTAGAAAGAACTCATGGCCCTTGCATGGTGTGGGCACGTGGGGCCAGGCAGGAGGTGGCTCTGTGGGGGGCAGGGAGGGGAAGGGTCCCCAGGAACCGAACCCGCCTTGCCAATTGTATGTGGAGTAATTGTGAATGCCAATAGCCCCTTCCCAGATTTTTTTTTTTTTTCCTTCTAGCATAACACTCACCCCATGTCCTGCCTTTGAGGAGCTCTCCCCGCACCGCGGGTTGGAGAGCACATAGTAGGAGCTCAATAAATATTTGCCCAGTGCGTGAACGGCTGGTAATCCAGCACTAATCCCCTCTCTTCTGTTCCCCACCCCCAGGAAGAAATAAAAGACGTCCATTTGCGGCTCGGCCACATTCAGGCAAACTTCCATATTGCTGCCAAGTCCTGCCATCTGCCACCTCCGAGGTGCAGGTGCTGGGCAGCCCCGGCACCCACAAAGCCGGGCCGTGGGCACAAGGCCCGAGGTACACTGATAATCGCTGAGTGCAAAGCCCGCCGGCCGGCCAGGCTGATGCAAGTTTGCTGGGTCTGCTGAGATTTGCATACAGATGGCCAGTCGGGCTGCGGGGCCGCCCGCCTCCGCCACCGCGCCACCACCGCCCGCTCCCGGGTAGACCAGCCTGCAGCCCCTTTAGAAGTGTGGCGGCTTTGACCGCGGCCCCGGCCCGAGTGAGGCCTCATTCTGCCTGCCCTGAATAGTCCGTCATTCAAGGGCTTGCTTTGAAATCTGAAAAGAGAGAGAGAGAGAGAGATTGAGAGAGACTGAGCAAGAGATGCAGAGAGACAGAGAGAGATTGAAAGAGAGACGCAGAGACATGAGAGACAGGTGGCAGACAGAGACTGAGAGAGACACAGAGGGAGAGAGAGTGACAGAAACAGATTGAGAGAGACAGAGACACAGAGAGAGACTGAGAGGCAGAGCGAGAGAGAGGCAGAGACAGAGACAGAGAAGGAAGACCTTGGAGGATGAAAAGCAGCCCGTCTTTGTGAGGGGGGCCGTGGTGGGAAGGGGGCCCCGCTTCAAGAGCGTGGGGAGCCACCTGGACCTCGAGGAGATCTCTGTGGAGACTCAGCCTGGGTCACCTGGCATTTGCTGGCTTCTGCTCCTGGTCCCCGGGGACCAAGGTCTTCCAGAGTCCCAAATGCAGAGGAAAGAGCTCGCCGGGGGCGCGGCCAGAGCGGGGACCGGGTGGCGGCGGCGCGGGGCGCCCCACACGCGGCAGGTGCTCGGCCGGCGCCCGGCTCTCTGTTTAACAACCCCTGCGCGGCTTTAGCTCCGTGTTTGCTAATACCCTCGCCCTCGCCCTCCGCACCGCTCCCCTCCCCGTCGCCTTCCCTGAATGACCAGAGCGGCTGAAAAGAGAAAGGCGTCATTGAACTCCTGTTGCCTCTGTTGTCCAAACTAAATGAAAGGGAAACAGAAAAGCAACAGAGAGTAGCTATTTCTCATGTTCCTCCCTGGACGTTTTCAACCTGCTTCTCCCCGTGTCGCCTGTGTGGGAGAAGTCTGGGGGTCAGCCTTGATACCCCCCTCCCCACCCCCGTCTCTCACCCCAGCACCCAAGCAAGCACCAAGCCCTGGGGGTTCCTGCCTTTCCAGCACCCACTACCCTCCATCTGCACCTGCTCCTGCCTCCCCACGGTCGGCCACCAGGACCGCAGGGCTTCTTTCCACCATCCTTAGCGACTCCTCTCCTCACCAACCCATCATCTCCCCACTGCGGCCAGAATGCTGTTTCTCAAACACAATTCTATGTATCTCTCTCTTCCCTAGAGATCGTTCATTGACCCACGACTGTCATTTAGAGAATAAAGACCGAGCTCTTCAGCTTGGTGTGGGAAGCTCCTTGCTCTGGGTTCTGCTCCGCCCTCCCTGTCCCGGCCCCTGGCACCAAGATTCCACGCCCCCGCCTCCTTGCTCACGTGGCTGCGCTTCTTGGCATGCCTCTCTCCTATCCTGATGAGCAGGATGGAAGTCCTCCAGCCTCCCACCCACCTCCCTTCTTCTTCCATCCTGCAACAAATACGTTATTGGTGCTGATGCTGTGCGTGTTATCAAGTCCGGAGGATAAAGGGCATAGAGAGAGAAACACTTCTGTCTCCCTTCCACTCTTTCCCTGGGTTGTATAAGGCTACTAGAGGAGGTCACAGTTGTGTCCCCTGCCTCAGGACCGCCTGTGTGTGTGTTTCCAAGGCAGTGACCGTTTTTCTATCAGCGGCAGATACCCATGCACTTGAGACCAGCACACTGCTGAACTGGAGGGTCTTCTTCAACATTTTTATCCTGCTTTTCACGTCTGAAACTATGCCAGGAACTCAGGGGAAGTCATTCAGGGAGGATCAATTCTATAAAAGGGAAATTACTGGCAATTTGAGCCAGGCATGAACATAGCTTTTATGATCTCTTTTTCCTTTCACCACTTGAAAAGTCAGAGCAAAATTCACTTTAGATGCTGTATTTCATTCTTTCAACAAGTATTTGAGTTGAATGGACGAGACTGTGAGTAAGGTATTTGTGTGATGGTTCTTTTTATGAAACGAGCTCCGAAATGTTAATATTTTCATGCTCGGAAATGTATCTCCACTTGATGACTCTCTCTGGATGACTCTCTACCTGTTCTTTCTACTCACTGTAAGTGTTGCAGGGACTTGGGCCAAAAGCAGTACAACCTGGTCTAACCAGAAAGGGAAAGATGGGCTGTAGGTAGAGAAAGTGTCATGGGGCACATACCTCCAAGTACAGTGGTTTCTTTGGGGCCTGAACCTGGGTGGTGTTTTGTAATGATAACCCTTCTGAGCTTGAGCTCATTCCACTGTCACCTAGCCATCGGCACATCTGTTTCGAGGGTGGGGTAGGAACATGGGGTGGAGTAGAGAAGAGAAAATCACAAATATGAGAAAACGATCTCAATATTGTAGGTGGTTTCAAAGTGTTCATATTAGTTAATTTGATATCATTTTCAAATCAATTTTGCATCATTACTGGGAAGATACCATGGTAGAAACAAAGAGGAGAGACAGAGTCAGAGGAACTATGGAAACCCCGTTACTAGGGATGTGATTTGGGGCCAGGGACTTAAGCTTGCCGAGCATCATTTTCCACAGCTCTGAGCATAACAACACCTATTTTTTAGGGTTTTTGTAAGGATTTACATGAAATAACGTATACCTAATGCGGTATCTGGTAAATAATGAGTGCTAAAAAAAAAAGAGTAGCTGTTGTTATTGTTGAAATTTATTATTGCTAAGAATGAAATAAAAAAAGGGGGGGGAAGAAACCTATGCACAGGTTGGATCTTTCACCTGCATGAAAGTATAAAACAGAAATAAATATCATCCCTCTGCTGCCCTGTGTATAACTGTACTTCCATTTATAACATTTTCTCTGTAGCAATTTCAGAAGCACAATGTTGTCCTAACTCTAGAGAATGCAATGCTGTGTTCCTATTTCCAAGTCATTTCAGGAGGCAATCAGCTATTGAAATATAATGTATTATAAAGCATCGTTCAGTTCAATTCAGTTTAATTCTGTTCAGCAGATGTTTTCAGAACACCACAGGCATTTCTAGAATAGCAAGGCACTGTGATGTGGGGGAACGTAGAGATGAACAGGATAGTAATACACTGAAGAGATGTAAACGGATTTCTGCGGGAACAGACCCGAGTGCCCGGGGCCTCTGACTCTGAATCCTGCCCTGCAGCTAACTGGGTGACATTGAGCAAGTCATTTAGCTTCTTTAGGCTTTTCTTTCCTCAACTGGAAAAGGGAGAAAAGCAAATCTTATCTTGTAAGGTTGTTGTGAAGAGGAGAAGAAAGATGGCGTTGAGGGCACAAGAGGCTTGCAGGCTATTTTTTTTTTTTTTTTTTTTTTAATTTTAGGTAGTTACCACAGAGTGCAATATTGGTTTCTGGAGTAGAATTCAGTGATTCATCACTTACATACAACTCCCAGTGCTCAACACGACAAGTGCGCTTCTTAATCCCCATCACTCGTCTAACCATCCCCCACCCCACCCCTCCAGCATCCCTCAGTTTGTTAAGAGTCACTTATGGCTTGTTTCCCGCTCTCCTTTTTTTCATTTACCCCTTCCCATATGTTCATCTGTTTTCTTTCTTAAATTCCACAGATAAGTGAGATCATAGAGCGTTTGTCTTTTGCTGACTGACCTATTTCGCTTAGCATAATACACCCTAGCTCCATCCATGTCATTGCAAATGGCAAGATCTCGTTCTTTTTTTCTTTTAGATTTTTATTTATTTATTTGAGAGAGAGAGAGAGAGAGAGCATGAGCGGGAGGAGGGGCAAAGGGAGACACAGACTTCCCTCCGAGCAGGGACCCCGACGTGGGGCTTGATCCCAGGATCCTGAGATCATGACCTGAGCCAAAGGTAGGTGATTAACTGAGCCCCCCAGGTGCCCCAAGATTTCATTCTTTTTGATGGCTCAGTAACATTCCACTGTATATATACACCACATCTTCTTTATCCACTCATCTGTCGTTGGACATGTGGACTCTCTCCATAGTCTGGCTATTGTTGATAATGCTGCTATAAACATCAGGGTGCATGTGCCCCTTCGAATCTGTATTTTTGTATCCTTTGGGTAAATACCTAGTAGTGCAATTGCTGGGTCGTAGCGTAGCTCTATTTTTAACATTTTGAGGAACCTCCATACGGCTCTCCAGAGTGGTTGCACCAGCTTGCATTCCCACCCACAGTGCCTTGTGGGCTATTTTAAGTATGGAGGGAGGTGCCGAGGCCCAAGAAAAGAGGATGATTCGAGAGTGGACCCCGGCAGTGGTGACTTCCCGACCATCAGTGGGTATGAGAAGGTGTTCCCTTACTAGGAAGCTCTCCATCCCCTCCTCCCTCTGCTCTATAACAGAGGCCACCAGACCTGTGGGCTGGGAGCCGGTGGTGAGAACGGGCATTGGCGAGGTGGGTCAGTGCCACACAGACCAGAGCTGCTTGGAAAGTGGGGACCTCCCTGCTTGGAAAGTGGGGACCTCCCTAAGCCTCTCTTCCCTCCTCTGACAAATGGGGAGAAAAAGTCTCCTTGGACTACTTCACAGGGTGGGTGGAAGAGCACTGAGAAAACAGACAGAAAATGACCCTGTAAATACTAAGTTGCTGTACCAGTGATGGAGATTGTTATCAGCTCTCCAAAAAGGAGGAGGGACAGAGAAAATCCCATCAATCAGTGAGCTTCCTGCGTTCTATGGTATTCTCCCGAGGAGACTTCGCCATAATGAGCAGGTGGGGAACAGTTACCATCCCAGTCTTCTACTCAAAGTGGGGTCCGTGGACCAGCAACACGGGCATCCCCTGGGAGCTTGTTTGAAACCCAGGACGGTGGTCTCCATCCTACACTGACTCAATCAGAACCTGCATTCAAACAAAATACCCCAGGAGCCAAAGGCACAGTAAAGTTTGAGAAGCATTGGTCTAGAGGCCTTGGTGTATAGAGAAACACAACGTGGTCAGTAGGAAATTTGCCGGTGCTAGACAAGAAGACACCTTTGGTGTTTTGGGGTTGCTTGGGACAATGCCAGGATGAACTACAAACAATACAAGAGAAGAGGGAAAGAGTGAGAACCTATCTTCACGCAAGAAAGCCTGGACAACATTAAGCTGTCGCAAATATGAGGGCAAAGACTGTTGTTGGCTGTTCCCCACAGCCTCCTTCTGCTGCTGGATGGTTCAGCCCAGCAGTGCCGGAGTTCCCTCAGGTGCTCGGGCAGGAAAACCCTGTGACAGCTGTCTCCACCGAGCCTAAATGCTTTCAGAGATCCTACTTAGTTCAATCAACATCACAAAGGCTTCTAATGAGGAGATAGCCCTTAGGAACTCTTTGTTATCAATTAGTTAATCATTAGGTCAACCGGCACTTATTGACGGCAGGACTAACTAGCTTAGAGGTACCCTGACATTTTTACTGTTGCAAGATAAATCAGAGGTGGATCTCATTGTCTGCCCAGGCATTGCCAAGCTTTCTCACCTTTCTTCGAAGGGGTCCTTCTGCTGGAACTCTTCTTCATTCTCTTCTCAATTGAATGCTTAATGAGCCTTTAGGACTTAGCTCGGTGTCCACCTTGGTCTCCGTGTGACCCTGAGCTCCGCGGGACCCCCGGTCCGTTTTGGATAAGAGTGTACATGGAAGCTGAGGATCTGGAAGGGGAATTTATTCTCTGAAAATGTTCGTGTGCCCCAAGGAACCCCACGTAAAGTCTTTGCAAAGTGGGGAAAGGTTACCCCTTACCAGCAGGGCACTTCTGGCCCGTGCTTTCTCGGTGTTTTATAGGGACTGATGTATGTCACCCTCACAAGGACCATCCCCATTTTATACACAAAAGAAAACTGAGACTTGGGGGGAGCGAGGATTTGTACACACAACATTTTCCAGCTCCTAAGCTCTGTCCTTCTACCACTGCAGATTCTGGGACCGGTGGAGGATGAGGGGTGGGGGAAGGAGGGGAGGGCAGGCCCTGTTCACGCTGGGGTCGCCGCTGGAAAATATCACAGGCTCCCAAATATACCAAAAAGTCCAGTCTGGGAGGGAGTGTGTATGGCGATTTGTAACATGGGCCCCGCAGACGATTCTCTGTCCATCCCTCATTCCTCATGGATTTCTCTTGAGTGAGAATCAGGATCCTCTAACTCCAAACATTTGGATGCTAAGATGGGGGGTCCTTTCCAGTTAAAGTGCTCCACAATACCACAAGACTAAAGGAAAGACACATCTTCTTTTTTTTTTTCTTGACTAGAATTTCTTTCTTTCTTTCTTTCTTTCTTTCTTTCTTTCTTTCTTTCTTTCTTTCTTTCTGTCTTTCTGTCTTTCTGTCTTTCTCTTTCTTTCTTTCTGTCTTTCTTTCTTTCTTTCTTTCTTTTCTTTCTTTCTTTCTTCCTTTCTTTCTTTCTTTCTTTCTTTCTTTCTTTCTTTCTTTCTTTCTTTATCTTCTTTCTCTCTCTCCCTCCACCCTTTTGTTTCTCTCTTTCTCATTCTCTTTTTTTCCTTTCTTTCTTTTTAAAGTGGGTGTACTTAGCCATTATAACTGGTTAGAAGGCCGAGATAGTTAGGCGTCTTCTGGTTGGAACAGAAATAGTCCTGTTAGCCATGGACTCCGTCCAAGCTCCTGAGCAGCCCCCCGAGAAGATCTCCATATAAATGGTTCCTTCAGGACTCCCCTTTGAATGCTTTCTTGGTCTTGGGGGTCTGAAATGTAGCCAATTTGAGAGAGTTCCAGGCATTTCCCACAGGGCCTCTTTCCCAAAAGCCTTTCAAAGAATCCCAGAGGTCCAAGCATCCTCTCTAACTAGGGACTCCCATCATGATGAGGAGTTTGGAAAACTTGCCTTTCGGCCCCTGACACCTTTGCTCCCGACCCTGGGAAGGTGCACAGCTCTGGCTGGCTTATCCTCTAGCGTAGAGACACTGCCCAGGATGGTAACTGGCACACGGCAGTTTTGCAATAAATATTTGTCAGCTTTTAACTATGAAATATGTAGGAACGGCACTGATCCCCTCTGGAGCCAAGGCATGTGTGTAATTCGCAAGCACGCTGATGGCAGAAGGGTTTCTTGGTGTCCATTCGGTTACTCGTAGCACCTTTTGAATGAATGAAATAAGCGAGTGACTTACATATGCTCATAAATGTATAAGAAATAATTTCAGTTAGCGTGTTGATATTTTGAGTTTTCACAGTGTGGTTGTGAAATCTGCCGGTATTTATTGGGTCTATTAACTAATTATTAAATAATAATAATAATACCAAAGTCACTCCAGCAAAGTACAGCCGGAAAAGGCACGAACCTGGCAGAATGAGTTTGAATCTATGCTTCTCACCAGCAGGGTGGATGACGTCAGATGAGTCCCTTGGTGTCTTTGAACCTCAGTTTCCTTGTCACTATTAGCTATCTTGAAGACATTTGCCCAAATAGATAATAAATTTAAAAATCCTGTGTAGAGTATCAGCTTAGTCATACCTCCTCGAGGGCCAAATTTTTGAGGCCAGCAAACTGGGCATTAAAAAAATAGGAAAAAAAAACAAACCTCAAAACCAAATCAAATTCTAAAGGAACACAACCTCAATTAGGAATATTCTACTGGGTCCACATACCTCTGCAATCGGTGGGGGAGACAGTTTAGGCCTAGAGAGGGGTAATAATCACCCAAGTCCTCCCAGCTGTATGTAGCCAGCCCAGAGAATATTCTCCTGAATCTAAAATGCCATGTTCTTGTTGCCTTCTTCCTGTGGGCTTGAGGGCTTTACTTACCACCTGGCTTTCTTCCCGCTGAGGTCCCCACTGTGCTGGGTGGCCGCAGGCAATTCCCCTGCCTTCTCTGGGTCTCTGCTTCCCCACATGTAAAGTAAGCGTCATGTACCTAAAGCTCATGAGGGCCCTTTCCTGGTTCCCATCTTTTTGCATTTCGGCTTATATTCACCAAGAGATCTCTTTAGAAAGAGTGTGCTCAGTTTCAAAATCTAAATCTCCTCTTAGATGAAATCAATCCCCACTTCCCCTATTTTGATAAAGACATTTCTGTAGGTTTCTCTACAACAGGGTATCCCACTGTGTTGCCATTTTCTCGAGGGTAGGGAATAAATCTCACAAATATTTCTTGGTCTCTCCTGATGATCGGGACAGAAAGGACAGATCGGGACAGAAGGACAGAACGGGCCCAGAGTCAGGGTTCAGGAAATGCCTGTGGAATTGAAAACCCATCCGCCAGTGGGTTGGCACCTTGGTGGCCTAGTCTACCGCCACTAAGATGGTAATTAAAGAAACAATGGTGTCAAGGAAAGATGACTAAGGTATGGGCTTGATGAGAACAGAGACACTGAGATGGTTTCCATGCTCTGATTAAACTGTAAAATGTGCACATCTGGACAAGGGTAGGAGTGGAATAATAATAATAATACCATCAACAACTAATATCTATTGCAGTTATATGTGTCTAGTGGTTTTCTGAGCTCTTTAAACATATTATTGTACTCGATTGTCTCAAAATCTTCATGAGGAATGCCATATTACTACCATAGATGAGGAAACTGAGGCCCAGGGAATTTAAATGACTTGCCTGGGTCATACAGCTAGTAGATAGCAGACCTGGGACACACATCAGAGCACCTCCTATGTGGCAGGCCCTACAGTGATTAATTCCATCAGGCTTCATGACACCCTTCCTAGGGGGTTATTTTTACACCTCATTTACTACTTGAAGAAGTCCTAGACTTGCAGAGAGATTTGGTAAAGCTAGGATTTGGTAACAGAATATCAGCCCTCGAGGCAGGACCATCTCCAAGTAAGGGCATGGCCTCAGGAAGCCATTGTGCCTGAGTTCCAGTCCCAGGTTTGCCCCAGGAAGCCCTGGGGGATGTGGGCAAGTCGCTTAGCCCTTCTGTACCTCAATTTGTAAAATGAGGATAATTTCGGGCAGTGACATGTGCGTCAGGGAGAATTCGACAGAGTAATGAGATAGAATGTTAAAACCATGCTAGGCATGTGAGGGATGGCATCCCAGCTGAGGCTCTATGTATCCAAGGGACAGGAAGTCCTGAGGGGCTGGCATCTGGAGAGAGAATGGTGAAGAACATCCTCTAAACAGAGAGCCTTGCTCTAACAATACGATAGAACCTCAGAGATGGAAATAATGTGGATTGTGCATAGTGTTTGGTTTCGGCAGACTGTTTCATAAGAGGTGTAGACCAGTGATTCCCAAACTTGGCAGCACATTAGAATCAGTTGGGGAATTTCCAATGTTCCCAATCTCCAGGCACACCCTCGACAAATTAAATCAGACTGGCTCGTGATAGAACCCAGGCATCAATGTTTTTCAAAATGCACCCTGTGATTCCACTGAGTGAGTAGCCAGGTTGGAGAACTGGTAGTATATAGACCACCAGGGTCCCGGCAGGGTCCTGGAAGTGGTCAGCAAGGTTTCTCGAAGGAGATTTTCTTTTTGTTGGCTCATAGAGGCTCTCCACTTGGCTCAACCCACCTTAAAAGCTGAATTCATACCTTCAACAAATTATTGGCGCCTGTGATGTGCGAGGGACAGAGGATGCATTCCTGAGCAAGACCAGCCAAGTCCTATCCTCCTGGAGCCTACACTAGAAAGTGGGGATGAACACACATTCAAAAGAATAAATATAGTGTTAAGGAGAATAGTGGTAAGTGCTGTAAGGAAGAGAAAAGCAACAATGTAGAGTAAGCTCAGCAGGGTGTTCTGTGAAGTTGACATTTGAGTTGAGCCCAGAGGGGTATGATGGCAGCCATTATGTGGAGAACATTCTTAGATGGTGGCTTTGACTTCATGCATTCCAAGAATGGAAAGGCCATGAGGTTTGTGTACATTGGTGAGAGAAGGGGCCCGGATAGGAGCACAGAGAGGCAGGGGCCCTCTGGAGAGGCTGAGGATTTTATTTGATGCAGTAGGAGACCACTGGAGGCTTTGACTGGGGAAGTGATCTGATCTGGTTCACATTTTAAGAAGGTGATCCCTGTTGGGAGGAGCATGGGGGTTAAGGGTGAGCCATGAACGGAAGGGGAACGGTTAGGAGCAGGTGCAGCACGGGCTGGAGATGACTATGGTTTGGATGGGCTGGTAGTAGTGAAGGAGGGTGGCAGTGGTCAGGCTTTGGAAGTGATTTGGAGGAAGAACCAGTGGGACTTGCTGATGGATGGACCTAGAGGGGGCTGGAAGCAGCAGGGTCATGATGACTCCTAGATGTTGGCCTTGAACAACTGGGTGGAAGGTATCATTTCTAGATGGGAAGACTGTGGGAAGAATATTTAGGGAGAGCATGAGAGAGAGAGAAAAAAAAAGGGAGAGAGAAAAAGAGAGAGGGGATGAGACAGGAAACCATCAACTCTACAGCAGACATATAATGGTGCCTTTAGACAACCACGTGGAAGTGGAGAGGTCAGGTTGAGATCTCAGGGTTGGTGACATCCATGTTTTGATGTTATTTAAGCCATGGCACTGGTTGAGGCCATCCTCTGAGGCTCTATCTCAGCCACCCTTTGAACCTTCTGGCCTAGCTGTGAACCCCCCATGCTCTGAAGACTCCTTTCTCATTGGACTGAGATGTACAGTGGGGTTTTCTGCTGGACTTCTCACTGCATGGTCTGGATGTCTTGGCATTGGTATCCATGGCCTGGCTGGGGGTGACAGGGTAGGGATTCACAGCTCCTGTGCTCCCTCAAAATGCCAGGCCCTTTCTGAGCCTGGTACGTAGCTCTCTGGTCCAGGAGCATTTGGAAGAAGCTGTGATTTCACCTTGACACATCCACGAAATTTCCACCAATGACATTCCAAATGCTGTGCAGAAAACCACCTGAGAACAGGTATCGCCCAGAGTGACTGAAACCACTCTTTTTTTTTTTTTCTCCCTTTCTCCAGAAGCAGAACTAAGCTTGACTGCCTCAACAAATCCGTCTCCGCAATCTTAAAGCTGAACTTTGATTTCTTTTCCAGTGACTTTACTAGAAGAGCAGAGTGGAAAAAATCCCCGGCTGGAGCCCAGCTGACTGGTTTTGTGATCTTGGGCAAGTCACTTAACCTCTGGGAGCCCCAGTCCCTTCATCTGCAAACAAGGCAGTTGGGTTGAGTTTTTGTGAAGGTCCCTTTTAGCTCTAATGACCTGGTTTCTTAAAGCAGATTCCTTCCTCTTCTCCCATCAAAGAAGTGAGGCAGAAAGAGGAGGGGAGGAAACTGCCTGCCTGGATCAAAGTGTGGCCTCCCAGAGCCCTTGCCTTCTGCCCATAGAACTTACTCGTCTTGCCTCTTGCCAAGTCAAAGGTAGAGGAATGTGAGGTTGGAAGACTTTTGCAGATTCAGAAGTGGGAATTGACCAATACTTATGGCGTACCTACTCAGAGCCTAAGCACGACCTGGTCACTGGTGAACAAGAGACAATCAATCAAAAGAAGAAAGGAATTAAAACACACAAGAGGAAGAAATTCATTTCTTGCCCTCGAAAAACTCACATTCTAATTGTTCAGTAAAGCATAACATTCTTGAACCTTGACTCTATACTAACAAATTAATGTGAGATATATGGGTTATTTAATTCTCTTTTAAAATGATAGATTCCTCCTTTTCATCAATTTTTAGAATGCCTTGGTGCCTAAACAACTCTTTGGTGAACAATGACATTTAAAACATTATTATGAACTCATGAATTTTTATATATTTCACATTTCATTCCTTTTGACTTTCTTCCTTCCTTCCTTCCCCCTTCCTTCCTCCCTCCCTCCCTCCTTTCTTTCTTTTTCTTTCTTTCTTTCTTTCTTTCTTTCTTTCTTTCTTTCTTTCTTTCTTTCTTTCTTTCTTCTTTCTTCTTTCTTTCTTCTTTCTTTCTTTCTTTCTTTCTTTCTTTCTTTCTTTCTTTCTTTCTTTCTTTCCTTTCTTTCTTTTTCTTTCTTTCTTCTCTTTTTCTTTCTTTCTTTCTTTCTTTCTTCCTTTCTTCCTTTCTTCCTTTCTCTCTCTCTTTCTCCCTCTCCTTCTTTCTTGTTATTTTTGTATTTTTCTTTACTTTTGGTCATAGGCAATCCTTCAAATTTGCTCCTGTGTCTTTCTGACACAGCCCTAGTATCTTAGAGAACTTCCTTGCTTTCTGATACAAAACTATTTTATCCTTACAACAACCCCCAAAGAGATAGATTCTATTATTATTGGCATTTTACACAAGATAAAACTAAGATTGCCCAAGGCCACAAGGCCAGTGAAAGTGGAGCTGGGATGTAATCTTCACCCCCGACTCCAAACTTTTGACCATTACGCCACATAGTCTATTTGAAGAGATAGAAGAACACAAAAGAAATAATTAGCAAATAGCAAAGAGCGTGTTAAATTAATTTCACTAGGGGGCCATTAGACTAAGGTGGCTTTAATGCTTAGCAGCTTAGTAAGCAAACCCATACCTAAGCCTGCATTGCCTCAAGGTTAAGAAATCGAAACCCAAGGACAACCAATCACAAAGAGCCAACTAGGCTTTTCCAAGTAAGGCACCCTCTGGAACAATAGCCAATCAAATAATTTTCTTGCTTTGCTTCCGCTGGTCTCCATAAAAGTCTTGCCCCTAGTTCCTGTCCATGGAGCACTCCTAACCAATTCTGGTTTGGTGCTGCAATTGGAATCGATTTTTGCTCAAATAATGAACTCCCCAAATTTTAACATGCCTCAGTTTATCCTTTAACAAGTGGCATATGTTTTTTGACTGATTCATCAAACATTGCTGGGTTCCAGTCATATGCCAAGTTCTGTGAGATGAATAAGTCAGGGTCTCTGTTGTCAAGTTGCTCACGTTTCATTGAGGGCTAACCTTTGTGGTCATGGCAATGGGTTTGAAATGAATTCAATGTGGGCTGGGGAGGCCCTGGGGAAACTTCTGGGATGGGACTGGATCTGCCCTTTGGAGGCTGATTAAGAACTTTTCTGGGATGAGGCATTCTAGGCAGGGGCCCATTCCAGCGAAGGCCCAGAGGCAGGAACCAGCCTGGCAGAGGGGATGGCAGGTGTCTGTGCTGTCTCAAGTTATTAATCTTCCAAAGGCTTGACTCCAAGAAGAGTGGGCATCATAGATCAAGCATGCCATGTAAATGACTCTTACATGGCAAAAGAACTTCCAAGCTCTGTGTTATAGGAAAGCCTTCCCAGAGTTATGGGAAGACTTTACCCACCCCCATCCCCATTGCTCTTTAACACTACAGTGTATTTTTTATAAATTGTGCCCATGCAGAATGGTAATGGTGGTCCATTTAGCATGGGCATTAGGGTGGTGTATGTGCATATGTTCTGTGAGCTCTCAAAGTGTAGAGGCCATATCTTAATGGTCCCTGTATCCTCAGTGATCACCATATGGATTGGTTCTTAATCATTTAAAAAAAAAATTGAAATGAGGGCACCTGGGTGGCTCAGTTGGTTAAGCCTCTGCCTTCAGCTCAGGTCATGATCTTGGGGTCCTGGGACCCAGCCCTGCATCGGGGGTTCCCTACTCAGCAGGCAGTCTGCTTCTCCCTCTCCCTCTGCCACTCCCCCCTGCTCATGCTCTCTCTCTCTCAAATAAATAAATAAAATCTTTGAAAAAAAATTGAAATGAATTTTCTTCCAAAACATTCATACCCTTTGATTGGATAATTTCATTATGTGTCTCTGAGAGTCCATTGCAAAGAAATAATCGGGGATGTGCCAAAGATGTTCATGATAGAAGCATTTGTATCAAAATATTAGACACTGCCTAAGGGTGAATGCTTAATCACACTGTGGCCCATTCTAGGCTATTCTGGGTATGATTTTCTTGGACCTTGTTGTAGGTATTAAACATCAGGTTTATGAAGAGTTTTTAATCTTATGAGAATATTCTTAAGTTAACTCAAAACATTCAGGGTATGAAATTAGAAACACACAATGACCCTGGCTATGTAAAAACAAAAGCATAGAGAGAAGCCTGGCAAGAAATACACCAAGGATGTCAACATGTCAGCGAGAGCTTCTCTCTGGAATGATTCTCTTCTCCTTTTTGTTTTTCTCTGTTTTCTGAAGTTAGGCGTGCCTTACTTTTCTAATAGGTGAAACAGAAGCCGTACAAAAGGATGGCCACTGAACTTCTTTACCTACTGATTCAACGTTCTAGCAAGTAAAAAGCTCTGTGGCTTTTGCTACCTCAAACCCAACAGGGAAGGCAGGAGGTGTGACGGATGCCCTGGGCAGTATGGGTGGGTGAGGGGGTGGGCCCAGCAGAACAATTTAAAAGAGGGGTGAGGTCACTGAGTCAGTGAGCTGATGGGCTGGAGGGGTCCCCACCTTGGTGGCTCCCACCCCTGCTCTTGGGCTACCTGAGGAGGTAGCTAGCCCGAAGCTGGTGGAAACTCCAATTTAACAGTCATTAGGGGCACCGTGGGCTGGGCGATCAGCGGGGGCTTTGATGTGGTTAACCTCGCTGGGGGTCAGGCGGCTCTGACCTCGGCAGTGTTGTAGCTCTAAAGCCGAGGTCGGGTCAGTGCTCCCATTGTGTCGCTGGCCTGCATTAACTCCTGGGCCAGAGAACAGGGCCCGCTCCGCACCGCCCGCCTCCCGCCCAAGTGGGCCAGCTTTGTTCCCTCCCGACCGGCTCCCATTGTGCCTACTCGTGGGGGGGGAAAGGCCAGCATTCATTTCCTCACTCGAATGGCTCCTTCCTCTTCCAGCCCATAAGCATTTTGTCACTGTGACCCCAGAGGTGATTCGGGTCTTTTGATCTTGCCTACCTAGAGCCCCGCTCCTCTGCAGCCCTCAGGGGGGGCCTGGACGCGCCCACCGGAGGGAGCGCCCACCGGCCCAGTGGGCCCTGGGCGCGTTGGAATGTAGCTAACCGGAGAGGGTGGGTTCTCGTGGGGGTGCATTCCAGTCTTCCTTCCGGTCTTAGGAGGCCCCTGCTCCTCAAGATGCCAAAGCCAGAGGGCCTGGGGGCTTCTTCCTTCTTGCCCAGCCCTCCACAGACCCACTGGGCCACCCCTCTGCCCCGGGTCCCTCCAGACGCAGCATGTTTCCCAGGACTCCCTGCTTGCTTGTTGTCCCCTGCAATGTCCTGGCCTCCTCGGCTTCCACAAGTTCCCTGCAGACTCCACACCAATGTGACTCCTCCTGTCACTGGGCCTCAGGTCTCGCAGTTCTGTGACCAGCTGCGGGCAGTTACAGGCCCTGCCCCACGGCCCGACTGGGAGCTCCTTGAAGGCAGGTGCTTTGTCTTCCTCCTTCTTCCGGCCCTCCTCCCGAGAGGCGACTCCAGCGGGGCCTGGAAGAGAGAAGGTGCAGGGTTGAGTCGCTTCTAGCCAGCTGTAGGGTGACTTCTGACCCCTTCAGAAGGAGCTTTATAGTACAGGCGGGAGTGAAGAGGGTTTATGATCTGAACACTTCTGACAGGTTCTCAGGGCTTGAGAGGCGGGCAGAGGTATCAGGAAGGGTTTTGGTGAGTTTTTAAAATGTCTGAGGTATCAATTCATTTGCTCGCTTATTTATACAAACAGGCATCAAGCGCCTTCTCTGGGTAATTATTAAATTGCTTTTAGCACTGGGCACGCAGAAGGGGAAGAGATCCCGGTCCCTGTCCGTGGGGCCTCAGTCTGGTGGTGCTCACGGTCCGGACGTAGGAGAACATGGCCCATCCGGAGGTGTGATGATGGGTAAATTCTGGTGCATGTTGAATTCTACGTAGAGAGAGAAGGAACTGGATCTGAGCGGGAAGGTGAACCTCTTGAGACAGGTCTAAGATGTCCACAATAACACATTTATTAGGCAATGTTGTACAGCCTGGGAGAATTACTATATTCCCTCCAAAGCGCATGATCTTGGTTCAAATTCCACTTAGTTGTTTGGAGGAAACTACACGGAAGCATCCAACAGCAAGTTCAATGCAGCCTCGTCCGGCTGCCTGTAGACAGCGGGACGCACTTTACTGACATTGGTCTCTAGGCCTCTTCAGGATATTTGGGCTGCCCCTTCGGCAGCCAGCTAGAGCTGCCAACCCTTGGGGATCTACCCAAAGCCCCCCTCTGCGGCAGGGGTGGGGTCTACTGTTAGTCTCCCAGCTGCTCCTTTCCAGCCCAGTTTTAGCGCTGTCCGAAGGTAAACTTGCCTCCTTTCATGAATACACTCATTTCTTCATTTCTTTCTAATCAACAATCTATTCTTTGTCTGTCAACGAGTTATTTTCACGCATTCATTCCACAAATGCTTTACCGAGTGCTTGTAACCATATTCGCTTCAGGAGCTATAAAATGAACACACAGTGGTCTCTGCCCTCGAGAACATTATTTTAGTGAGGGTCACTGACCAGGCCACCTGGGAAGAGCCACGGTGAGGGAAATACCACATGTTAGCAAAAATCCGAGAGGAGCCTTAGCCTTTTCCGGGGGTATTCAAAGAAGGCAAAAGTTCTGCTAGCTGAGATGACACTTGCAAGATTTTAAGGCATTAGCCAGGTGAGGGAACAGGGTGGGGTGGAGACTCGTGTTTGCGTTCAGAAGGAAGGGGGGCACGGGCAAGACCTTGGAAACCAGGAGATTGAAGCAAGATTCCAGGAGAGCCCCGAGTGGGTTCTGACCCTTGTTTCTGAAGGGCCCGGAGGGCACGGGGCTGCGAACTCCAGTCTGTCCCTGTGGTCTCTGTGTGGGCCCTCCCGCTGTATCCTGAGGATGGAGCGGGCTGGGACCGTCACCTCCTGGCAGAAGCTGTCTGCTGGACTCTGGCTGCCACTTTCCAACAGGACCCACTTTTGTCACATGGAAACACCCCAGCAGCACACAAAAGCCTCGCCATCCTGCAAAGTTTTGCGTTGTCTGGGCAGCTGATTTCTGAGAAGAGTCAGGGGCTTCAAACTGTTCCGTATTCAGCTGGGTGGCTTCTGCCCCGCCCCGCCCCAGGCTATGAGGATAGATGCCTCTGCACATGCTGTCTGCATCTGAGGCAGAAAGATAATTATTTGCCTTTCTCATAAGGAAAAGCTAATTACTAGAAGGAATCCCAGCATAATTCCACAGTTAAGCTCAGTGTCTTTGTACACATCACTTCCTGACAAAGACATCCCAGTTAGCTTGTAGCCATTTGAAGGAAGAGGGGATGATCATTTCTGGTTCTTTCTAGCTTACCCACTCTGTTGCCTGCCCATTGCTGATGCCACTTGGGGTAAGTAAATTGAGGCAAGCAGCTGGGTAATAGGAAAGGGAGAGTGGTGCCCTACAGACGCTTGCCCCTCACAGTTACCCTATAAGGGAGCTACTAGAATGTTCCATAGGTGAGAACATTGGTGCTCAGGGACACATGTCACTTGCTCAAGGTTTCTTTGCCTCTAAGAGTTGGAGTCGGAATTTGAACCTCAGTCTCTGGCTGGAGAGCTTGCCTTTTTTCCCCACAACCACCTCACTGCTGGATGTTGACCTGGCTGTTGGGGTGCCCTACGCAGAATAGCAGTGTGTCCAGGAAGGGAATGAGGAATTTGCTTCTCAGTGTGGCAAGGAGTAGAGGGCTGGGCTGGGGCTAAGTGGGGAGGGAAGAGAATGTTCAGTATGATTGAACACTTGCTGTGTGCATACCCCTGGAATAGAGGATGGGATCAGAGGTGTCGTCCTCAGGGTGGGAAGGGGGGGTCTCACCAGTGGACCTTTGGATTCCTGCAGGCCTGTCATGCTCCTGGCACAGATGATGACCAAACGACAGGGAAGAAAACCTCCCAGAGGGGGAGCCTACAGGACTTGATGTCTGTGTATTTTTCTCTGCATGGAGAAACGGGCCAGGAGGCGATGTGAGGATATTCCAGGCAAAAGAAAGCAAAGAAGTGAGCAAAGGCCAAATGCACACTGTGGCTGGATGTGAATAAAATAGAGGGTGAGGGCCATTTTGTTGAGCGGGTGGTGACTGCTGGCCATGATCTCATAGAACCACTGGGATTTCTCATCTGGAAGAAGAAGAGGTTGAACCAGCTGATTTTAAAGCTCCCTTCCTATTTCGACACTCTGTGAGTCAGTGTTTGAAATATATTTAAATATTTATAATGCTGTTTGGTCACATCTATTGAGAATCTTAAACTTTCCATACACTTTGATCATGTAATTCCACCTCATGAAATCTTTCTGAAGGAAATTTATAAACAAGTATGTTCAGTACATCATTGTTTATAATAGGGAAAATTAGGAATAATCTAGAGTCTCAACAATAAGCGATTCACCATGGAAAGTGTGTTCCATCCTCACAATAGGTTTTCTACAGTTATTGAAAGGATGTTTACGAAGACTTTATAAGAACAGAGGGAAAACGGTTATGTCATAAACACTAAGAGGGAGGGACAGGATATAAAACTGTACATTTAGTCATAATAATGAAAAAACCACAGTGTCACACAGCACCCAACACACAATTACGCCTAGAAAAAATGAGAAAAAAAGCATTAATGGTGACCATACTTGATCGATGGAACTCTCGTGAATTTAAAAATTAATTTTATTTTTCGAATAAGAAGGACAAACTTTATTAATATGTTAAAAAAATAAAATGCAAAACAATGGCAACAAAAACTCTCATGCAAAGGCCAGGTAATTCTTTCTCCTTTTCCTGGCAGTCGGTAACTACGGCTGTGTCCAAGGCTTGCCAGAAGGCAGCTAGCTGGAGGCCTCAGAAGAGGGTGTCGGGCAGAGACTGTGCCCCGAAGCCCTTGAGACGGTGGTGGTTGGTGGGCGTTGGGTCCGACATGGAAGTTTCCGAGTGAGACCAGCTCCTCAGAGGTTCTGGCAGACGCACCCGGGGGTAAGACTGAGTCCCAGGCATCTGTCAGGACCTGCAGAAACCAGCACTGACATGAAGACAGTGGTGAGTCTGTCTATCTAGGGTTTTGTGAAATGTTGAAATGGCCTAATTTCTATCTTTAATCTTCTTGGGAAACAGTGGGGGCTGAGAAGTTTCATGGCAGAGACTAGACTTTGGGTCAGAGATTCAGGCTCAGGTCCTGCTTGTACTTGTTCCTTCTGGGGTCTTGGGTTTCATTCATCAAAGAGGGAATCACAACACCGACCCCAAAGAAGCAGACCCGGAGATGCCGGTGAGGTGCTGTCTGCCCAGTACCCGACTCGGAGGAGGGACTCAGGCCGAGGGAGCTCATGTTCGCAGGATCCTTCTTAGCTGATGCATGCTGCTTCCTCCTTTATTGGCGAGAGAGGTTTCCCTGCCTGTGAGCACTTGCTGTGATGATCCCAGGCTTAAATTAGCTGGTTTGGTTCACGACATGGCCTAGCAGCCCAGCCTCATTGTGTGAGCAGGCACTAAATTAGTCCCACAAAGGATGTTGCTTTACTGATGTCCTGCACTGAAGCCAATGAGGATGTCCCCCTCCCCACAAGACAAAGCCAACGGCCAATCACGTCACTCTCCCGAGGGGTTCCACAAGACCTGAGAATGGGAGGCGAAACCAGCTCGTACGGTGGCCGGCAGGGTTCTGGGCATGACTCCTGGCAAGGCAAGCTTTTGTGCCCTTCTGCTGCTGTCCTCTACCTGCCTGGCACTGGGACAGAGAAGAGTTTTAGACTCCATGGATAGAGGCAAATCTCCCCATTGTTGCCAAAGGGGGATTTCACACATGCTGATACGGATTTTCTGGCCAGATGGCTCTGGGAAGCCCTGGGAGCCCCAAGATGACCCAATAAGATAAGAGCTGAGGCAGCTGGGGTTTGTGGGGTTCCCAGGGAGATTGTCGGGTCTAGAAAGAGCCACCTACCTGATGCCCGCCATTCCACCAAGATAGCTCCCATGCCCCAGAGCCTTGAAGGTGCTTCGGCTTCATGGCCTCCCTTTAAAAGTTAGATGGTCTTGGGAAGGTCACATCCTATGCTGTTAGAAGTCATTGCTATTAAGTCGGGTTAATAGGGACAATGATGCCTGCCATTCCACCAAGATAGCTCCCATGCCCCAGAGCCTTGAAGGTGCTTCGGCTTCATGGCCTCCCTTTAAAAGTTAGATGGTCTTGGGAAGGTCACATCCTATGCTGTTAGAAGTCATTGCTATTAAGTCGGGTTAATAGGGACAAATAAGGACAGGGTGTTGGGCATGTTCTGAGAAGTTGGGACAGCAAGGGTGAAACCAGACAGGAGACTAGCAGTGGAGACACTGTAGACCAGTCCTCTCCAATCCCCTGGGTTTTAGATTTCATCCACTTTTAAATTTAATGTAAGTTCAACCTAAAACAAGATTATGAGTAAGGTGGGAGAGAATCTAGGAGGACATCTCAAGTGCAGGATGGGGTCACTGAGATAGTGGGGCACGAATGCATGGTGCACAGGAGGGAACCTGGCTGTTCATCTAGGGATTGGGGGTATGTGGGTTTAGATGACCTCCAGAGCCTGACTCCTGGGAAGGAATCGGTGCTGACCCTTTATGAGAGTTACAGTTGTGGTCCAGGCCCTAAGCCTTCTATCCTGCCTGGGCAGTGAAAGCAGGCTTTACCCACTGGGATGGACAGGCTACTTCTGATGCGCTGATCTCTCAGGACACCAAAGCATCGGGTCTTTAAGGAGTCAGGATCCCCTGGGAATCGAAAGGGGACTACTGTAAAGTCATGACCACGTGACTGTTCACACTTCACATGTGATGTTATGAAGGGAAGGTTCCTTTTCTCCTGGTCCCACCCAGGGACTGACTGCAAAAAGGACTCTAGCACCTTTGAGCCATAATCCGAAGATGGGGAAACTGAGGGCCAGCGGAGGCAGTGACTTACGCATGGCTACTCCCAGAAAGAATTAGAATGAGTCACTACCCCCTTGTTTCCTTGACCTCCAAGACCCCCATTCTCCTCACCATGCCACCCAGCGTCAGATCACAGCCCCAGGCAGAGAGCTTCTCGGCGTTTCCTGCCTCATGTGTACAATTGTGGGGATTTATTGTGGCTGGGATTTTGTTTCAAGCCTTTAATATGATTAGCAAACATCAAATATCAAAAGCTTATCTAGTAAACACCTCCTGTCCATGCCATGGATGTTATGGTCAGCTTCGGATTGAAGTCGAGTCACATTTCAAAACAGATGCAATTTCAAGAGGCCAGCGCGAGGCCGCCCACATCTGCTGGCCATGGTCTTTCGTGTGCGGTAACTGGCATTGTTGGGGAGCCGGGCTGTAAAAAAACATCAGCCTGGTCAGCAGGACCTGCTTACAATGCCTGGAGCTGTCCGGGGGATTTTAAAAATGCAGCCGAGCACTCTGAGTCTGGTGGGCAGTCTGCCGGGGCCAGCACAAGCTGTCTGTTTAGGACTGGGATGTTCAAATCGAATATTTATTATCTTTGACCAAAAAAATCAAGTGATATTATTGATTCTGGCAGGAGTGGAGGTGGGGGCCGAGGGGGGAGCGGGGGAGATGGTGAGCGTTTGTCAGATGAGACTATTGTACCCTCCAAATCTCTCTGTGAACACTGAAAAAGCGCCCTTCCGTCCTTGCCCTAGAAATGAGATTTAAAAAAAAAAATGTCTTTGTCCCATTTGTGAGTAAAAGTGAAGTGTGAGCCCAAGGCATGCTCATCAGTGTATGTTTTCCCTGGGGTCCACGGGTATGGTGGCTGACTGCATGCCTTTCTTTAACGTGTCAGGACCAGAGCTTGGGCTCTGCCTGGTGCCCACTGAGAGCTCTAGCTCGTCTTCAGGGATGCGGGGTGTGTGTGTGTGTGTGTGTGTGTGTGTGGGCGTGCAGGAGCGTTTGAGTGTGTGTGAGAGCCTGTTCTTCCGTGTGATTCCAATCACTGCAACACACGCACCGCCCTCCCCGGGCGCCTTTCTCTCTCCACCGCTCTCATGGGAAGGAGACAGTCTATCTGGGGGACTAATGTTTCTCTGGGCGCCGCAGTGCGCGGATCGGAGTGACCCGTTGCAGCTGTCTCCGGCGGCAGCTCGGAAACTGGCCGTAGCCCAGTGGGTGGCAGGGTGGTTTACACCGTGGCAAATGCGTTCCTAATGGGGCAGCCGCTGCCTGCGCGGCCAGAGCGGGAGGAGCTGGTGTAATGAGAGAAATTGTTCTCTGCCACTGGGTCTGGCGGAGTTCACCCGTAAACGAAGCTTTGCTGCTTCTCCCACGGGAGGCATTTATTTGGTTTCGATTCCTAGAAGCTGATGAGGAGGCGGGGCTGACCCAAGGAAAAAGTTGGCCAGGAGTCCTGCGAGGAACGCGGTGATGGTTGGCACGCTCGGGATTCGAGGTGGGTGTGAACCGGGCTGCCCCAGGTCCCACCTGCAGTCTGCAATGTTGCTGAAGCTGCAAGTCACCCGGCTCTGTCGGGATGCACCCCGCTGTGGGTGCTGCAGCATCTTGAGGGGCGCAGGAGCGGGGGGAGGGGGGAGGGCTTGCCGGATCGGGGTGGCAGAGGGGTGGGACTGGAAGGGATTTTCAGAACTGCTGTTTCACCAGCAGAGACCACAATGGCCAGTGGCTCAGGGTACTGGCATCACGACGAGGGCTAGGACTCAAGTTCAGGGAGGATTTACGTTTTCTTTAATGTGGTTTTTAAATTTTTTTTAAATCAAAGTTATATATGCGTATCATTTCAACAGTTCTGCAAGGCTTCTTAAGAAAAGCAAGTTTGCCCCCCAACTCCTTCCTCCCTATTTGCTTTTCCCCAGAGGCGACAACTTTTAACTCTTAAGACTCTTGTCATGTTCCTCCACCTCTGTCAGTAAAATATTGCTTCTTGATGTGATAGTTCGAGGAGCAATCTGTTGGCTTCCCACTATGGAAGACGACGATTTAGCTTTTTTGGCGACTGTCCCTCTTCTCAACATCTGTTGACGGAAACATTGCATTCCTCCCGTACATCACAACTTTGGAAAGGGGCCAGGAAGGGGGTGCAAGAAACAGAACATGGAGCTCAGACTCCCCAAGCCAGGCCAACATAAAACTGTTTCCCAGGGAATTGTGGCAAATGGGGAGTTTGGGGCTAAAATTACCCAGGTGAAGGATGCTTGGTACATGCAGATCCCAAAGCCATGTGGTATATTCCACAAGGCAGGGGATCTTTAGAAAAGTTGCGTGTTGGTGGAATGGGTCATTCCCTACCTTTCTATCCCTTGCAATACTTTGTGGAAGGGGACCTAGTTGGGTTAGAAACACATCTTCCTCAGAGTGCGAGAGACCCAGGAGAGGCATGCAGGGGGCATGCAAATAACGAAAGAGCTATGGCAAATGCATTAGAAGCGAGCCATCTGTCCCCGCGGCAGAACGGATCCAAGAAAATATGATTCTGATCGCAAGGTCCTAGGAAAGGAAAGAATCTGTTTACATTTATGACAGGCAGGGCAGGGAGCATTGTGCCCAGCATAAAAGGTGCTCAAAACATAGTTATCTTTAATAAACGAAGCAGCTCATTTTGCAGATGGGTACACTGAAACTCCAAGAATTAAGATGGCATGCTCCAGGTCATACAGAAGATTGATGGCGGAGCTGGTAGAGGAACCCGGGAGCCTCCCTCCCTCCATCCCTTTATCCCCTCTCCCTCCCTGTATTGGTGTATTGAGGACTACTCAGGCCAGGTATTGTTAAAGACGCTAAGGATTAAAAAGACAGAAGACCAGGTCCTGAGCCGGAGGAGCTAAGAGTCCTATTGAGAGACAAGTAAACAAACAATGCATAGGAGTATGGGGGATGATAGAGGCAAAGTACTTGAGGAAAGTACTTGAGGAAGACAGAGAAGGGACAGTTAACTGATCAGCAATCAAGGAAGTCTTCCCAGAGAAAGTGATAATTGAGCTTGATCATGAAGGAAGAGTAAACGTCAGCTAAGAAGAATACAGTCAGTCTTTCATTATGTGATCACTTGACAGTGTGCCGGGAAGAGCCTGGAGGCAGGAGGTCAGGGAGGAGACTTCTTCAGGTGAGACGTGACATAGGTTTGAACAAGAAGGACAGTAGCCAGGGAAACCGAGGGGGCAGATGGGAGAAATACTTTGGTATGAGGACTGACATAACCCGGTAGTTGGCTGGAGGGAGGGGTGGGAGAGGGAGGCTTGAGACTGACTTCCAGTTTCCTGATTCAGTTAGGGGCCTGGATGGTGAGGTCATTCACAAGAAAGGAGAACATAAGAGATGAGAGAGGTTTTTTGGAGGAGGAAGAGGGTGAATTCAGGTTTGAAGTTGTAGAAATCTAGGTGGAAATGTTCAGTGGGCACTTGGGTTTGCAAGGGCCACAGACACAGAAGAGAGGGCTGGAGGGGGGCGGTGTGTCCAAGGCCAAGGCTGGCCATTGAAGCCATAGAAAGGAACATCAACCAGGAGCATGTGCAGTAAAAGGAGAGGGTTGAGGACAGAGCTCTGAGGAGCATCCCGACGTCAGGGATGGTGAGAGAGAGACTGCATGAGGATATCTGCAAAGAATTCAGAGATAGAGGAGGAGTTCCTCTCAATGAGAGAAAACAGATTTCAGGAAGGAGATGATGGTCAACATGTCTAATGCAGCAGGAAAGTCTAGAAAGGAAAAGACTGATAAAGCCCACTGAATTCGGCAATGTGGTGGTAGGCAATGTTGGTGAGGGCAATGTTGATGGAACGGTGGATGGAAGAAGCCAGAATTCAGTAGGGCGGTGAGCCCTGGGGCAGCCAACTTCCATGCCTTATAGGATCGCTGGCTGGCCTCGAGATGAACAAGATCAGTGTGCCTGGAGGACACCACTCTGCAATCCGAGCTCCTTGGGACCCACTGAAGAGCTGCCCTAGAAGACAAAGGACAGTAAATGGGATTCCAGCCCAGGCTGAGGCCAAGCCAGTTGGACTGGTGGGAGAATGAGGCCCATTTCTGCCTTCTGGTGACCATATGCCCTGGTCAGTGTGTTTTCTTCTACTCTGAGTGGTGTGTACGTTTAGGAGCGCCTAGTGCCTGATATTTGTTGCTGCTTCTGGGTGGATGGAGTTCACCCAGAGTGAGATATTGCAGAGCCAGAACCCAAGGATTAAGTACAGCCGAGTTTCTTTTGATTCATTAAGGAGACGTCCTTCTTTCTGATGTGGAGACTGAGCTAAGCAGTGGGATGTCTATTCTTTAGTAAATCAATTAGCAAATCTTGTATGTGTGGTCTCTAAACCTTGGCTTGGGTGAGGAACTTGTATTCATTCTTTGGATGAGAAAAATAAATGATATAGACCCCAAATAGAAGTGTGGGCAGAGGGGTGTGGCCACTTTATAAGGATTTCTGCTTGTTTACTTAATAAGACATTAGATGCCAGGTAAATAAAAAAGATGCACGTTTTCCACAGATTATTTCCAGATTTTTGCTCAGATTATTTATTTATTTTTTTGCACAGATTTTTTCCAGATTTAATATTTTCCTTTGAGTTTCCACAGTGGGGTGGTTGGAGACCCAGTACTGACCTGGGCCCAAATGGTACTGAAACCTTGTCATTAAAACTCTGCCTCTTCTGAAAAGGGATAAGGGAGAGCTTTCACTATTGGTGTCCATGAAACAAAGCCATTAATGAATAAAACAGCAAAAGAAAGATGTGAATCTCTTATATGGGGGGAAAAACATGACAGGTCATTGGGATGACATGTTATTTCAGGTGAACACTACCTTTGGTTTCAAGCTTCTTGATCCCGAGTCAAGAAGGAAAACAGGCTGGACTACATAATTGTCCACATCAGATTCTCATAAAAATATCATCAGCAGTGACTTTAGAGATTATGCAATTGTATTTGTGGATGAAAGGGTAGCTGTTTGGAATAAAGTTGGTATGGAGGATGTAGAACCCCACGTGCTTCACACCCCCCAGGTGCTGGTGTCAGGCTCCAGGGAAGAGTGCAAGTCACTTTTCTCATTCAGTAGCGTCATGTCACATATGGGGAAACTGAGGCCAAAGAAGTGAATCCAGTTGATTGGTCTGTAAATCAGGACTAAGTTCTGGACCTTCCACCTGCTTTTCTGTCTACAGTGATTGCAGGGTTCTTTTTAATTTAAGTGGCATTTGATTTTCGTAAATAAAATCCCCCCAAATTGGTCAATTTCCCCAGCCAGAGACAGGTACTGTTAACATTCAAAATGTACATATACAGGGGCACCTGGGTGGCTCAGTCCGTTAAGCATCTGCCTTCGGCTCAGGTCATGATCTCCAGTTCCTGGGATCGAGCCCCTCGTGGGGATCCCTGCTCAAGGGGGCAGTCTGCTTCTCCCTTTCCTTCTGCCCCTCCTCCCACTCAGGCTCTCTCCTTCTCTCTCAAATAAATAAATAAAAATCTTCAAAACATTTAAAAAATGCACATATGCATACACAAACCTATACAATTTATAGATTCTATACATGTAAAAATTTTTTTCTTCTTTTTTTTCCTTTTGACCGCCTTCACCCATATCTTCCACCCCCTACCCTCTGACTCTGGCAATCACCCATCTGTTCTTTGTATCTATGAGCTTGTTTTTGTTTGTTTGTTTTGTTTTGTTTTGTTTTTGTTCCACATATAAGAGACATGATATGGCATTTGGCTTTCTCTGTCTGACTTATTTCACTTAGCATAATGCCTTCGAGGTCCATCCCTGCTGTTGCAAATGACAAAATTTCATTTTCTTTTACAGCTGAATAATATTCCATTGTATATATACACCACATCTTCTCTATCCATTCATCCATCAAAGGACATTGAGATTGTTTCCATATCTTGGCTATTGTAAAGAATGCTGCAATGAACATGGGGGTGTATTTATCTTTTCAAATTAGTTTTTTGTTTTGTTTTGTTTTCTTTTCTTTTCTTTGGATAAGTACCCAGAAGTAGAAGTGCTGGATCATAGGGTAGTTCTACTTTTAATTTTCTGAGGTATCTCCATACTGTTTTCCAGAGTGGCCACACCAGTATGCATTCCCACCAACAGTTCCAGAGGGTTCCATTTTCTCCGCATCCTCACCATCACTCGTCATTTCTTGTCTTTTTTATGATATGGCCATTCTAATTGGTGTAAGGTGATATCTCATGGTGGTTTTGACTTGTATTTTCCTCATGATTAATGACGCTGAGCATCCTTCCATGTACCAGTTAACAGTCCATCTGTATGTCTTCTTTGGGAAAATGTCTACTTGGATCTTATGCCCATTTTTAAATTGAGTTATTTAGTTTTTTTTGCCACTGAGTTGTAGGGGTTCTTTATATATTTTGGATATTAGCCCTTTATATTATATATCAATTCATTTCTGCTTTTTTAACTTAACACCTCATAAATATTTTACCATGATGTTAGGAATTTTTTTTTAAATGTGATTTTTAATACTTATAGAAGATGCTATCATATGATATATCATATAGTGAACTTATCTGGAAGATTGGCTGTATTTTTTTTTTTTTCCAGGTGAAATCTGCTTAAAACTATGCACGATACACATCAGCCCAGCTTTTTGAGGGCAGGCAAAACAACCCCACCTACCCCCAATTTTCTGGCTTGAAGAGCTTGACTATACTTCCCACATGGTGATATTTGGGTACTATGGGCCCCTGGTTTCCAAATTCCTGAGTGACTTTGGTTATCTCAGTACTTTCTGCCCCTGAGAAAGCCAGGTTGTCTCCTCTCAGCCTGATTCCCACATCTTAGCTTGCCTAGCTTGGCCCTCTGTGACTGGGCCATAAGCCCCCAGCTTTACCTCAGTCAGCCCAGGAGCAAAGGGAAAGCCTTGGACATTTCCAGGACTGTTAGTAGAGCCCCTTCGCCTCTGAAGGGGTTTTGCATTTGCTAGAGAGAAAGATTCTTTGGAATTTTAGAATGGCCAACATGAAATCAATTTTTACAAGACTAACAAATTAGGAAAGAATGAGGAAGAATGCTCAGAGAAATGACCTCAGGTCATTGCCAGGTCCTTAAAGTGCCTCCTGAATCATCAAAGAAAGATTGCATTACTGCCCGGGTGGTTATAATGTCAGGTTCAATTTATTATGTCTCGATGCCTTGAAAATTAATCATTGAAGTTTAAGTATTTTATTATTTATTTATGATCTATACCCTGCTGACTTCAAAAATGAATCAGAGGTAGCATGCCATATTTTAGTTTTGTATTTTATTTGTATTTTTGTTAAAGTAAATTGTGCATTGTTTTAAAAACAACAAAAATCCCTTGCTCTGCTCTTTACCTCCTGATTTTGCTCCTTAAAAGCGACCCAGTTTCAACACTATGTTGGTTTTTACATGATTTATTTCCATTTTCTATGTGCTTATATTGCTATTTTTAAATTTATTAATGCTAGGCATTATCCATATTGACTGCCAGCACACCTCTGGTTGATTACTATGCATTACTGATTCTTGATGGAGCACATCCAGAGTGAGATATTACAGAATCAGAATCCAGGAAGAATATATTTAACCTTCAGGTTATTTTAGTAGAGTTGAGGATTTAAATCTCTTAAACCATGCCCTTCACTTCCGCTATTTCTATCCTCCCAATACAATTACCCAGTAATCTGTAGTTAGATCAATAGTCAGAATTTACATTTTTACTATGAAAATGTTGCTCACTAAAGAGCCAATTAGTACGTATTATGAATGCTCTCCTTTTTCACTATAATTTTTTTGGTTTCTTCTGGAGTTAGTAATTCCTTGTTTAAGACTATGTCCATACTTTTAATTTTTTAAAAAAGCTTTTATTTATTTATTTGACAGATAGAGACATAGCGAGAGAGGGAACACAAGCAGGGGGAGTGGGAGAGGGAGAAGGAGGCTCCCCGCTGAGCAGGGAGCCTGATGTGGGGCTCGATCCCAGGACCCTGGGATCATGACTTGAGCCGAAGGCAGATGCTCAACACCTGAGCCACCCAGGAGCCCCATATTTTCAATTTTTTTTAATCCTTAAGGTTTACCAACAGTGTTTTGCAAGTGCTTATATAAAGCAGACCATCTATCAGTTGCATTTTCCCACCTCTAGAACATTCTCATTGCTCGTTGTCTTGTGCTCCAATTTGGACTGTTTTTTAAGCCTGATAGTCAGCTGTCATCCTGGGATGTGGTAGACTGCATGTTAAAACATATTCACAGTCCCTTCCTGGAGAGGATGAGATCTCTGAGTCTCATTGATCTGAGGTTTAGTCCATTGGCCAATGAAATGTGAGTAGAAGTGGCATGTGTGTGTATCACTTCTGAGAGGAAATCTTAGAGCCAGAGTATTGTTTGCTGTGGTCTATTTTCCTCTGCCATGATGGCTGTCAACATTTCAGATAGAGGATGCTCCGTCAGCTTGCAGCAAAGATGACATGGAGCAGAGCCACAACCAACCCACAGTGGACATGTAGCAAGAAGTAAACCTTTGTAGCTTTAAGTCCCAGCATACCATAGCCTGTTTTGTCTGGGACATGTGACTTATCATTGCTGCCTTTTCGCGTTGGCTCTTCTGCTCCTATTCATTTGTTAAACTGATCTATCACCTCTCTCTCTCATTAGCTATCTACTGATCTGTTCTGTTGTTTAATCCCTTGTTTTGGTGTAGCATAACCCATGCCAGCTTCCTAAGAAATGGTGTATGGCTGTAAAAGTTTTGAGTTCTTGAATAACAAAAAATATCTGTATTCTATTTTTATATTATTTAGCTAGTTTGGCTGGGTATAGAGATCTATGTTGAAAATCACTTTCTTTCAGAAATATGAAAGCATTCTTTGTTTTCTAATATTCTATGTTGCTATTAAGAAATTTGATACCATTCTGATCCCCAAACCTTGGATAGAATTTAAATATTCTTCCCTGGAAGCTTTTTTTTCCTCTTTAGTTAGTGAAAGTTTTAAGATCTTTCTTTATCCCACTTTTGAAGCTTTACACTGAGGTAACTTACTGTGGGTCTTTTGTCCTTTTTTTTTGGTCGTTGCTATACTTTCAGTCCTGGGGCTCGTGATCTTCCCTTCTAGGAAATTTTTTAAAGTAATTATGTCTGTAATAATTTTCTCCCCTGTTTGTTCTTTCTGTAAATAACATTAGTCAGATGTTGACTATTCTGGATTGATCCCAACATTTCAGCTTTTCTGTGTTATTTTCCAATTCTTTGTTTTATATATATATGTATAGAGAACACATTAAAAGTTTCCATAACTTTATTTTCTGATCTTTCTATTGAATTTTCTAGTTTCGCTATGTTGTCTAAGTCAAAAGAATCATTTACAGGAGAATACAGAAGAGATGACCTTGGGGATCTAAATCTCCAATATTTAGCCTTAAAATCTGTATGAACCTAGAAGCCACTGAGTTTAGCATCTCCCAGATGAAGATGATAGGTTCCAGAAATAAAATGACTTATCTAAGGCAATGTACCACGCCTTCCTACTTCCAGGACAATTGCCTTTCCACCACAACAGTATGCCTTTTCATCTTATCATGGCTAAAACTTTGTTTCAATTCTGGAAAGGGCACTTTTAGAGTTAACTTCTGAATGGGAGAAGATAATGGAGATTGGTTGGGGCGGCATTAAAAAGTAGGCACTTCATGTAATGGTGAGCAAGCATCACTCAGAGACCCGGAAATCTACTTCCTCTTCTATCTCTGACTTGCACTCTGATTTTAACAATTCATTTCATCTTTCTAGACCTTGGGGTCCTTATCTACAAACGGAGGAGCTTGGAGTAGGTCATTGCTTCTCAAAACGCATTCCTCAGAGCCCCCAGAATTTCCATCGGTGCCTTGAGCTGTGGTGGCTTAGGGAGGGGGCTAAAATAGTGAGCAAGAGGCAGGGCTCTGGGCCCTTCCTCTGCTTCTTCCTGATCTGTTCCCCTTGGGTCTGTTTTATGTATTCAGTTTTCATGTAAGATTTTATCTCAAAAACAAGATTCTGTAGGTTAAATGTTTGAGAACCACTGGCTTAAACTTCTCTAGCCTTTCTTCTTGCAATGTGTTTTTTGCCTCTCTGACTGTAGATGTTTTTTTCAGAGACTCATTTAGACAGGCTCAAATTTATATGCTGTTGAGCTCTTTGGAGTTCCTATAAATTAGGATGCACATCGAGATAATTACCATCCTGGAATTCTAAGCACTTAAACACAAGTCAATCCTTATAACCCCCTTTTAAACCAATTGCCTCACTGCAGACATGGTCACTCAATATATATTATCGAATGCCAATAAAACAGGAAACCCGATCCTGCCATTTTCCCGATTAGATAGTACAGATGGGTTAAAGCCAGAATCTCAGCGGTCATTCTGCTGGTGGGATCTGGCTTCTCTCTGCAGTCAGACTCTGGTCGTCGGGCCAGGCACAGAGACAGATTCAACACCTTTCCTCCCCTTGGCTCTGGAGACTCATGGAATAGACCAGCTTGCAGTCCTTGCCTTTGGGAAACAAACTGGTTTTCGGCTCTGTTCCAAGTCAACTAATCATTAAAGGACACAATAGATCCAGGCCAAGCACTACTATCAAATGGCGGGACTGGGAGGGAGCAGGTTCATGTCTGAGGCTGAGATTAAGGAAGTCAAGGTCAGTGGTGGATCCCAGAAGACCACACAGATGGCTTCTCCAGGGCACACCTGCTCTGAGGAAGAGTACGGTGACCTGGGGACTGAGGCAGGGATTGGCTTTAAAATCAGAAAGAAATTCATAGAAAGCCCTTAGAAGTTAAACAACAGAGCCTCTTCACTGAATACATGGACAAACTAAAGCCCAGAGAAGTGATACCCCTTGCCCAGGGTCACCCCTAGGTCGCAGTATTTTGCTTCTTCCAGTCTACATGGTGGGACCTCAAGCTTCTCCCAACAGGGACTGGGAGCGTAAATGAGGTAACTGGCCAGGAGTGTTTCCTTGAGGGGTAGCCTTCAGGAGCAAGGGTGAGGGGATGGCGTTTTCCCACCACAAGCCATTGTTCAGCAGGCAGAAGGCAGTGCTCCAGTAGCCAAACCCAGACCCAGTTCATCACAACGTGAGCCTCTCCACCCCACCCAGCACTAGGGACTTCGGAGACTACCCAGTGTGTGCAGGAATTCCCTCCTGCCCCCCTTGGCTGTCAGCCTACACCAGTCTGTGCCTCTTAAGTTTCTCTTCAGTCAAAAATGTGACCCCACCCTAAACCCTCAGTCCTTGGGCCACCTCTGTACGGAAGCCTCTGTTGTGTATGTTACGGATGGAGCATCCTGCCCTTTCTGAGGTTGACAGTCTGTGACGATCCTGATAGGGACAGGGAAACTCACACATATCATTTACTTCCGTAAATAGTCATGCCATTAATGAGCATCCAGCGAGCGGAGAGGGTTCATTTGCAGACTCCCAGACCACAGGCTTCGGTTTCCGGAAAATGCAGATCAGGACAGCAGATGAAATAAAGCCATCACCATCCCACAGGACAGTCTCAAGAGGAGTGACGGGCCCAGTCCTCCACAGTTGTTGCCAGGGAGCAATTTGCCCTTGAAGCCAATATCCCAACCCGAACCTGACAATTTCATTTCCCTCCCAGCCCACCCCTGCCCCGAAGATCTGCTGAAACTGCGAGTTCCATCTGACGAGGCGGCAGGATAATGGGTGAGTCCCATCCGTCCATCAGCGATAATAGTCACAGACACTCATGACGCCTTTTGTCTGCCGGCTTCCCTGAGGATGCAGGCTGGGGACCTGGGGTATTTACACTGCCTTTGTGTGTGTGTGCTTTTAACAGCAGCTCTCTTGTTTACTTTCCTGCCTTCACCCAGGCTGTTTACTACCTTTGCAAGGGCCCGGCCACTAAGTCAACACGCATTAAGACCCAACATCAAAATGTCATAATGCGAACGAGCGGAATTCAGAAAGGCCAGGGACATTGACTGCTCTGTTGGGTCCTGTTTAGTCTGAGGGTAATGAAGAGCTCACAGATGACCTGATTTCATTAAACTAGGTCAGATTCGGCTGCAAAGCGGCTATGACTCTCACCCAGTTATCCAGCGGGCTCTCCCTGCCCCCACCCCGCCCCCACCTCAGGGCTTGAATGCTTTCTGGGAATTAACGCTGAGTTTTGTCAATACAGTAGCTAAATCTCCATGGAATAATTGGACCTTTCCCTTTGGCTTCTGTTTGTGCAGTGCTGAGGCCAGGCACGGGAGAGAAGGGGGTAGAAGGATGGAGAGATCTGAAATTGCCTTTTGGAGGACGTTAGCCCAGGCCATATGATTCAGTTGTAGCCGATTTCTCTCGAGCCAAGCCTTCTGAGTTACAGCATCTTATCTGAGGGCTGTATTGACGGAGGCCGCTGAACCGGCTCAGAGAGGAGTTTCCATGCAAACAAGGCTTTGAATATGTGCAGTCTCTCTGGGAACACTTAGGCCCTCTGCAGCTTCAAAAATCTGCCTGTGGGGAGCAGGGAAGGGACCAGTGTGAGCGGGGGAGGCAGGAAGCAGTGGTGTCTGCAGGAATGTTGGGGGCCTAGGGGCTGTCCTTCTCGGGGCTCTGGAGGCAAAGGCAGGATCCATGGTGGGCATTCTGGGCAGGCAGAACTCCGCTCATCCACATAGAAGAAAGCATTTCTAACAATTAGAACGGAACAAGGATCGGATGGGCTGTCAGATGAGATCATTTAAATGTTAGACTTTGTTAAGCATCTATGGTGACTCGGGCCTGATGTTGGGCACTTCACCTACCTTTTCTTTGAGCTGAACAACATCTCAGTTGAAGACAAGAGTGGAAGAAACTGAGGTTTAGACATGTTAAGTGACTTATTTAGGGACCGGCGGGGATATGTGGTGGAATAAGGACTTGAACCCAGATTGTTCTGTGCTCATGCCCTGTCCACATCCACAGCCCCCCACTTCTTGCTGGAGAACAAGAGAGTAGAACATTGCTGGGCTTTGGCAGAGGGGGTCTCATGCATTGCCTGGAGGCTGGACTAGGTGTTTCTTCAGCAGACTTTCTCAGGGAGAGCTGTAGGCTTTGAGGATTGAAAAGTTCAGATGTCTTATTCCCAAAAGAACCTGAGTAAACCCTTGGAAGAAAACAGCAATTTTGGAGCACGATTTCCCTCACCCCCCGACCTATCCAAGTCCTCCCAACCTTCCAATGCTATTTCTTTTGGGTAGCCTCTCTGGCCACCTCAGGCCCGAGGAGTCCCTTGTTTGGAGCGCCCGGCAGTGCCAACTGGGCAAGCTTCTGGGGACTGAGTTTGCTGGGTGCTGAGCACTGGACATTCTGTATCCTTGGCTGAGGGTCTGGTCTCCCAGGGACTGGCCTGAATGCTGGACATCTCTGAGTCCTATGCAGCAACAGGAAAGGGCTGTGGACATATGGTTGGTTCCTGAGGATAAACCGGATGTCACCTCCCCACTTCTACAGAGCAGGAGGAAGAAATGTCTCCCAAACAGAGTTTGGCGTTTGGAGACAGAGGGCAGGTTCTAGTTCTGGTTTAACGTCTGCTTCTGCCTGTGAGCCTTGCTTGCGTCACTTTCTCTGGACCTCTGTTTCTTCTTCTCAATGATGGGGTAATAACATACATCTTACAGAGTCCTGGTCAGGATTGTATGAGATCATGCATATAAAGAGGCTCAGTGGGCCGTAAAGTGCTGGGTAGACGTGAAAAATACCCTGAGGCTGCAGAAACCGACCTGAGCAAATGTAAGCAAAACGCGGGGAATTTATCTTAAAGAAATGCCTTGGAGGTTGCTCCCTGGAGCCTCAGGAAGGACTGGAGTCTAGAACAAGTCCTTCCAAGACCTGGGCAACATACTCTCTCTTTCCTTCACCTCTGCTTTTCCTTGTGTGTCTCTTTCTTTTTCTCTGCTTGCTAGTCAATATGGCGTGCAAGATGGCTGCCCCGAAGCTCCTGAAGTTACACGTCAGGGGACCCAGTCATGGCAGGGGCATTCATCTCCCTCTCAGTTCCACATTCCTGAGACAGGACTTGGATTGGCCCAGTTTGGTCAGGTTGTTACTCCTCATCCAATCCTCTGTGGCCAGAGGTGTGGGGGCATGCTCCCTACAGTTATGTGGCTGAGGTGAATGCATGTGGAGAGAGCTCTAGAGAAGAGCTGGGAAAGCCAGTATTATTGGGCTGGAGAGGCATCTCACAAATATCTGTCATCCTTGCTTAGGTTATCTAATGCTGCAAAACAAAGTACCCCAAATTTCAGAGGCTAAACAACCATGCCTTATGCTCACTGATCTCTGGGTCAGGAATTCTAATACGGCACAGAAAGGATGGCTTATATTTGCTCTATGATGTCCAGGGCCTCAGCTGACAGACTCAAAGGTTGGGGCTGGAATCATCTGAAGGCTTGTTTGATCAAGACTTGAATAAGTAGGGGGGCAGTTGATGATTGCTGTTCCGTAGGGGTCTCAGTTTCCGCATGGGCTTCTTCACGTGGACTCGCCACGTGGGCTGCTTTGGCTCCCTCACAGCATGGTGGTTGGGTTCCCAGGGTGAGCATCCAAAGAGAGAAGTGGTCTGAAGCCACAGCACCTTTTTGGCCTGGTGTTAAGAGTCACACTGCATCGATTCTGTACATTGTATCCGCAGCATTTGTCAGAAGGGAGTCATTAAACCTGACTCATGTTCAACAGGGAAGGGAAGTTAAATTCAACCTTTTAATGAAAGGAGAGGCAAGGTTCTCAAAAATCAGAATAAGACTGGAAATATTGCTGTGGGTTCTTTGGGGGAAAAGACAACCTGCCACAATATTTTTAATTGTTTCCATTGTATTTTAATATTGTTTTATAAGTAAGAAACTAGAAAGGCCACCTCTAGGGTTGTAGGCTATGTTGTAGGTTTCCCAAACTATGTTGGCTCACGGTGCCCCTAGGCCAAAAGAAATACCTAACAGTTCTGTTGATTAAGTAGTTACATCCAACAACATAATAAGTATTTATCTCCTAACAAATTAGTAGCCATTGAATAGTAGCCAAAATAATAGTCATAAATTGGAGGAAAAATAACTATTTTTATTTCATTCTTTTTCTTCTAAAGATTTTATTTATTTATTTGAGAGAGAGAGTGCGAGTGAGCACAAGGGGAGGGGCAGAGGGAGAGGAAGAGAATCCTCAAGCAGACTTCCCACTGAATGTGGAGCCCAACGCGGGCCCCAATCCCAAGACCCTGAGATCATGACAGAGCCGAAGTCAGATGCTTAACTGACTGAGCCACCCAGGCGCCCCTATTTCATTCTTAAATAATTACAGTAACAGGATGTGGTGAGCCTTGTGGTCCTCTCAGGTGCTACACAGCTTCTCTGGCATCTGATTGGACACCACCCCCCTCGTTTCCTGTTTCACACTGATTTTCATACTTCATATGCTTGGTGTCACTGAACCCCCAAACCCTGCTTTGCAAGGAAGGATATGATGTCATGGAGAGGAATATAGCCCAATCTAATGCTGCACGAAGGAACAACTACGAGCTCGTGGTTTGTGCGATGTTTAATGGTTGTCAGGCATTGCTCCAAACTACAAAATTCTCTTCTGTGCTTCCATGAGTTTGCTGTAAGCCTCAGGGTACCTCAGCGCACAGTCTGGGAATCATGGGCTTAAACATAGTAGACTCAGAATTAGGGACCGAGCCATATGCCGAGGGTGCAGATTCTTAACTTCCTAACAAGGGCATTCGGATTTCAAATTTTTCAGATACTCTGAACTTGGGTAATTCGGAGTCTGTGTAGTTAAGCTGATTTGTTGAAACTGATGAATTAAGGGACCACTTTGGCTTTCTTTTATATGTAACACATGAGAAACAAGGATCTCTTCCCCCCATCCTCAGGGATGGTGAGCTATGAGTTACCTATTGTCTTTAAGACATTGACAGTTGCCCTGGAGAATGTCATATATGGAGACTGAGGGAAGGACAGTATGTGGGGGACACATCTATGTAGTGAGCATTGCCCACGCCAGGCCATGCTGTTCAAGAAAGGCAGAGTATAGTTTCATTCCAAGCTTAAGGCAGGCTTCTTTCCACTACCCTATAGTGCTGCCCAATACGAGGTGAAATGTTACGTGAATCTTAAAAACTTAAGATGGGCCCACCCCATCTCCAAAACAAAATAGTTTCTGAGACCCCTGAAGCTAAATGAACCTAGAACATTGGCATAGTCTCTAAAGCAACTTCCTGTTTATCTGAGAACTTTATACATGACCCCAATAAGGTCATTTGATAGCTCTTTAAGTTTCTTTAAATAGAGCACTAAAGTAGTAAGTTTCTTTAAATAGAGTACCGAAGTAGTAAGAAGTCATTATTTTTCTCTAAAGTCACTTAACAAATTGCAAATGAAAGAGAAAATACACATGCAACTAGAGAGTTTGTCACCTTGCTGAACTAAAAAATATGGCCCAATTTCTCTTTCTCCCCGCCCCCCCCACTGTTTCTCATAATTATCAGCCAAGACAATAGGAGTCATGTGATGTGACCAAGAAATTGGGCCAGTTAAAAATAGAAGGCGCACTCCACCAAGTTCATTAGAAAGTTGAAGACTTATTGTTGATTGCCGTTGATTTATCTCTGCCTGCCACATGTGTGAGGGAGCAGGGCAACAGATAATTGCCAACTCTGAGAGCAGCCCCAGCCCCCGTCCCCTTCCCCTCCTGCCCTGGCTGAGCAGCATCACCCACGTGAGTGCACCTGGGCCCTGAAAATACCCTCCACCAGCCCCAGCGGCCTTTTCCCACTGGGAGCTGTTTTAACTCTGAAAAAGTTCTGGTTGGCTTCTCTCTCTCAATTGGAGTGCTCAACATCAGCTTTTATAAATGGGGAATGCAGGTCTCAGCCTCATTTATTGGACATAGCCCTTGTCCCTTTGCCCCTGCGAAATCCTAAAGACTTCTCGGCAAGCCGTGTCTGGGTGGGTGTTAGAGCCGCGTGGCCGCAGCGACACCAACTAGTTTTGCAAATGGGACCAAGTCGTCCCCTTACCCCTCCCTCTCACAAATATACAAGCACTCCGTGTGTGTCAGGCAAGGCATCTGTCCCTCGATGCCAGAAGGCCAAGGGTACACACTTCCGGGCCGCGAGGGGTCCTCATGGAGGGAAATGAGCTCTCAGAGAAGACTCCCTCCAATGGTGGCAAACGCTCCTCACATTATGATTTGTGGTCATTTCATTGAAAAGGCTATTCTTCCCCTTGTTTTATAGATGAGCAGATGGAAGCCCTGAGAGGTGAAGTGATGGGGCTGGACCCGGAAACTTCTCCTTTCAGGTTGGGTGATTTGTCATTCAGGTCACTATCTCTTCATCGCCTTTTCAGAGAGGCTGCACAGTGCACCCCTAATGATCACAGGGTAGGGGCTCGAAGCCTCCCAGTCCTGGCACCCCACGAGCCCACCGCACCCGGGGTGCCCAGACAGTGTGGTTCCAACGACCCGCTGGGCTGAATTGAACTGTGGAGTCCCAGACCATGAGCGACACACAAAAAGCAACGGGTTCCCGGCATGGTCTGGGGCCGCAGAAGACTGAGGTGCTGGCCCCCATGCAGGGGAGGTGGTTTGTCAGACAGCAGCTGGGCACACCTGCTCTCCAGGTGGGGTGTCAAGCCTCAGCTAACCTCAGGGTGTGTCAGAGGGGCACGCCCTCTCCGCCACCGGTGTTCCCTGGAGGACTTCTCTCCTCCCAGCGCAGCTAGCAAAAGGAGGACGGTGGGGCCGCGGCTTTAGCAGGGAGGCTGGGAGGACGGTATTGGAATTGCTCACTTGTGGAGTGTTAAGACATGTCCGTCTGCCACCAGCTTCCCCTAGCTGCCTGGAAATTGGGCTAGCCTAGCTTCTATTAGAAGGTCTGGGAAGGGGTGTTCTGTATTGAATGGGGGTAGAGAACAGAATCTTGGGGGGATCACCAGGAGATTCTGAGAGCCCTCTCCTGTTTTTTTGCTTTTACTGCACTTTGTAGGTTCTTCTCCTCTGCCCATTTCTAAAACATGGGAGTTCTGATGCTACATCACCTTCCTATAACTGCCAACTCTACCATCCCCCTCTCCTTCCCCCTCCCTCTGCCTTTCTCTTCTCCCATAGACCTTAGGGGACCAGGACGCTATGCCGGGGTAGGACAAGGCCTTAGAGCTCTGTCTGGTCTCCAGATTTTATATGTGAGAAAACAGGTCCAGAGCAGAAATGGACATGATAGGTGTATATTGAGAGATCCAAAATGAATTTATAGCAAATGCATTTCTGCAGAGCAAGGAAGAAATGTTTTCTGAGGTGTACGAGGTGTGGTCCTGGCCAACCTATGGTACCTGTGACACATAGGGTATGGAGGGGCTGGAATGTCACTTCACCTGCCAAGTGGGGACACTCGCTTGTCTGTGTCACAGGATTGTCCCCAGTGATGAGTGAGCTAGTTTATGGAAAAGGGCTAACATAGTACCCAGTACCCAGTGCACTCGTTTCTACGCAGAGCTTAGAAGTTAGGGTACGGGTTCGAGAGCCAGATTGCCTGGATTCTGATCCTAATTTACTGTATGGCCTCGGGCAATTTTATTTTTACCTCTCTGGGCCTCAGATTTCCTGTCTATAAAGTGAAGGACACAATCATACTACCCCGTAGGGTTGATGGAGAATAGAATGAAGATGAACTGAAGTGAGCACCAGGAACAGTAAGTATGTGGCGCATCAGTACTCAGTGAACGTTAGCTGCTATAACGAACATTGCTATCGACAAACCACGATCGTTGTAATTGTGTTTGTTATTCCATCTTCCAGAATCTTAGGGCACTTGGTGATGAAGAAGGCAGCGTGCCTGCAGAACGACAGGATTAAAGAACAATTCCCCCTGCTTATCATCACTTGGGGTGTCCAGGGGAGATACGGAGCAATGGTTTTTTCTGGGATACTGAAAGGATTCCTCCAAGGTCAGAGAAACCAGGGCTAGTGTCCCTTTCAAAGGCTCCATGCTTCCAGACAATACTGTGAATTTTTAGGGTACTTAAATAAATTTGCAAAAGGATATTGCAACTTCTCAAAAAGATGCTGATCTCTGCCTACTCCCACTCATTCATCAGTGCGTGCAGAACACCTTCTATGTGGCAGCCACAGCATGGGCTCTGGGGACCCGGCAATGGATGAGATATGGCCTCTATCCCCGGAGAGACAGACATAATAAGCCCATGTTTTCAGGACAGTGTATTGTGTACAATGAGTCTACATGGGGCCGTATATGGCAAAGGGGAGGCTGTGACTACTTTGGGGGAGTTCTCCCAAAGAAGTCTTCAGAGAAGGAAAAACATTTGCCCTGCGTCTTGCAAGACCCATGAGTGGGAGTGCCCCAGACAACTAAGAGGCAAAGGACATTCTCAGAGGAGGGAACACCATCTACTCTCTTCCTTCCTGATGGCTTCATGAAACAGAGAACATAACGGCTGTGTAACTGTTTTGTAAAACAGCAAATAAGAAAGCTTACTGACAGATCAACTGGTAAGCCTCTGAATTTACAGGAGGCCTCTGACCCCTGCTTTGGGAGTCACCACCATATCTGAGCTATTCTATTAACAATACCAACCTTGGGTTTAAAGCCAAATACCCGTCATCCTTCCCTGGCTGAGGAGTTACCAGTCAAGGTGATGCCTCTGTTTGTGAAATGCAGATCAAATGGAACAAACTTTATTTCCATCTCTACCTCATCTTTTATAAACTTCAAAAAAAGACCCCAAGGTGCCCCCATCCCACCAGCATCTCTGACCCATTCAAATCAAAAGAAGAGATCAAAATCCCAACTTTGTAAAGTTCCTGGAATCCAATAGCCTCTGCCTTGCTGGCCTCATCTCATCCATTCCCATAGTCCAGGCAAGCCAGGTATGGGTTTCAGTTTACCCGCGACCAGGTATTGAAGGCTGAGTGCCCACTAATTACCGCTATAAGGGCAGGGCCCGGGAGTGAAGAATGGAGACAGACACCACGTCAGGCTTGTGTGATTATGGGAGAAAGGAGGAATTCAGGTGGGAGGATTATGAGAAGCGGGGAGAAAGCAGAGCCCCAGGGATTGGGTGTCCCGTGGGCTCTGTAGGAGGCCGACTCATCTGCTCACCCTGATCTGGTGGCTATAGGGCTGGGCCCGCCTGGCTCAGCACACACTGAGGGCTTCAGCCTGGTGCAGCAGAAAGAGCAGGGATTGGGAATCATCAAGACCTGGGCTGGAAGCATGGTGGTGGCTCTGGTTAACTGTGTGACTTTGAACATACGATCTTTTTAAGTCCCAGTTTCCTTACTAGTACAATGAGGCTAATAAAACTTAACCTCCAAAGGTAATGTGGATTAAACAATATAATAAAAGTAAGAATCCAGGCCTGGTGTGAGCTTCATAACAAACAGAAGGTGATCAGCAGATGTTAATATGTCAAACAACAGACGTATGTTGAACACCTACTAAGAGTCTTCCATGTTGAATTGATGGTCCCTGCCCATCATGGTCCCACCTTAAGCTGAATGAATTCATTCACTCAACAAACATTTTTCTAGATAAACTATATGTCAAGCCCTGAGATTTGTTCTGGGGATTCAGACAAGGATAAGATGATTACATGTCTTTATGGAGTGCACATACCATATACTCTCTGCGGCTTTGTCTGTAAGGTTGAAATATTGGGAACAACCCAAAGGCCCTAGCAATAAGGGAATGGTTAAGTAGATGATTTACTCACACAAAGGAGCATTATTATATGATAACATTGACAAATATTATTTATATAATAGTAACTGAAGCAAGAGGGAGATGAATTTTAAGGACAGTTAATTCTCAGTATTCATGGTAATGTTCTACAAAGTCACTTCAAACACTGACTTAGTGAACACAAACCATTGCTCCTAGGAGAAATACATGGCTAGGTTCCTGTGAGCCTCTGGTTATAGTATCTTTGTCAACTGATCAATTCTTAATCTTATTTTATGTGTGTTTTATTATCTATTGTTGATTCATTAACATGGGACTCGTGGCCAACAGTGCTACGGGTCCCGCCCTAACGAAGCTTTCCTAACACATACTTTTTCTATAAGGCACATCGCAGCTTTCTTGCTCTTGGGGACACTTGACAACGCTCTGGCGGGTGGCTATTTTAAACAGTGAAATCACCAACAGAAAGCACAAAAATACAGAAAACATTGTGCTAAATGGACTGGGAAGAGGACACTTGTTTACAGTATGGAGCTGAAACATGAAGGCATCTCTGTGTTCTGCCTTGGCTGAGAACCTGGATGTGGGGCCAGTCAAATTTTTCACTTTGTGCATGTCTGTGAATGACCATGAAAGTTCTTTGAGTGCTGGTTTTGGGGTTACAGATACATTTTAGCGAGTAGGCAAGTTTGCCAATAAGGAATCCACAAATAATGAGTGTGTGCCTGTGAATAAAGACTGGAGATAATGTAGAAGAAAATAAACACAGTGGTCATAGGATTACTATTGATGCTTTTCTGTTTTAAAATTCTCATTAATGTTGGGGCGGTTGGGTGGCGCAGTCGGTTAAGTGTCCGACTCTTGATTTCAGCTCAGGTCATGATCTCAGGCTCCTGAGATTGAGCCCCGTGTAAGTCTCCTCGCTCAGCATGGAGTTTGCTTGAGATTCTCTCTCCCTCTGTCCCTCTTGCTCGTGCGCATGCTCTCTCTCTCAAATACATAAATAAATCTTTGAAAAATTTTTCATTAATGTTATCAAGTTGTTTTTTTCCCTACATTTTACAATAAATACACCTCAGGGAAAATGAACATGAAGCCTACGGGTGGCTCCCTAAACCCTCCCTACCTACTTTGCTCCCTCGGCTTGGTCAGTGGGCTCAGAGATGGTGGGAATGAGGCATCAGGGTCGGTAGCTCCCAGGCTGGGCCATTCTACACGGACCGAAGTTTCTGGAATGGCAGTTAGTGCAGCCTTGAAAGCTTGCCCCTGCTGCCCCAGTGTAGCCGCCATCCTACCCTGACGCAAGACCCCTCACTGGGAGCGCAGCCCCAGACAGTTTCTCTCAGGTTGTGATCCTGCCTTGTCTGCGTGGCAGCCCCTGGGACCCCAGCCCTGTCAGAACCTCTGATATTCAGTTTCCTGTGTTTTGATGACTAAAGGCTGGGAACGCTAATTAAAATAGTGCAGTTTGTTTAAGAGGGAGTCTTCCTAAAATGTGGGCTCTTTGGAAGAACGATTGAATATCCTTGTGATTCAATATGTCTGTGATTGAAATATTTAGAATTATTGCTCTAAATTATGTAAAAGACACACTTTTGAGTTCCTTTTTTAAACTATTTGTCAAGAAGCCAGCTTACCTGTTGATGGGACTTAGTATGCTCCACTGGATGGTTCTAGGGGTCCATTTGAAGGAGAAGATCCAGAAACTTCTTCATCAATACTCGCAGAGGCTAGGAGAAATATTGTCCTAATTCCTGACTATGGGGGCAGGAAATTCCAGGCCACTAAGGTTGCTAACATTTTTACCTGATTTGCCTCCGGATTTAAAGTTATGTGAATGGCTTGTTTGTCTAACTCAGCTCTGCTCAAATCAATCTTTCATGGATCTCTCCCAGTAAAGATCACCTTGGGTCAAAGGTCATAGGTCATCATGGTTCTCAAATACCTACCCACTTTGTAAGAGTTCCAAAGTGGACAATTACCCAGAAATTAGTGAGGAACAAAAGCAAGTATTTCAAAAGGCTAACTGGGAAAAAATGAGTGCAGCATGTGCAATAATGTTTCAGATATTGTCTTTATGGCTATCCCAATTAATTTCCAGTTTCTCTCCAACCTGACTTGCAACAACGTAGAATATGATATTAGGCACCTGCTGTTGATGTAGGGTTCCCCTGTGCTACATCCACAGCACGATTCTTGACTGTTGATATTCACCCTTCTTCTGCCTGTGTGCACTCATACACACGATGCATTCTTAAACATGTGTGAGCTCAGATAGCCTTACGATGTCCTAACAAAGATTTCCCTCAAGTAATTCATCCAGGGCTACCACTGAGAAAAAAATGAAACAAAACCAAAACACCAAAACCTTAGAAGGACTTTCAAAATATCATAGTTTTGTAGCTGATTCCTGATTTCTTAGGGTGCAAAGCTATTAATTTTGATTTAATAAAAAGTCAAAGTGTTCATGGAAACAAGCCAGAAATAAATAGGGGCATTAAGATTATATGGAGGGGAAGAAACTGAGACATGAGCTATAGAGATTGTCTGAAATGTCAGGTTACGGCAGTGTGCGCAATGTGAACGGAGCAGGTTGGTTAAATACATGCATTTTAAAAGGTGGGTGGTCATGCACACGACTCGTCGCCTTTGTCTGCTGGAGAGCCAGGGAGTTTGGATGAAAGGAAATCATTATTTTCCATGGGGAACGAGAGGAATTTTAGACTATTGCTTCTCTGAAGTTGGACCTCCAAACGTTAGCCTTAAGATGCCTTGTATTTGTCTACATGCTATGCTTTAAAATTAATTTTTGGCAAATTTTAACATTTCCATCGTAAATTTTTAGGGCGAGGATGAAAAAGAAATCTGTCTGTTGATATTTATTTGTCTTGTCTTTCGTTAACCAAAGATGTTTTTGGGATGTCCCAATTTAAAGTTACAGCTTCTATCCACCTCGGTTGGGGGCAGCTTCTGCATCTTGGGCCCTCCTCCTATGTGGACAGGACACCTTAGAAGGGGCAGAACGTGGTGACCCAGCCCAGTGACCCTGTCTCTTCTTTACTCAATGGAGTAAAATTCCCAAAAGTATGGGCTTGGCCCCAAGGTGTTGAATGGATTCACTCTAAATGGTGGTTTCTTCCCTCGGCGCCGAAGGTGAGAGAAGTAGCTGTTGAAGCGCCCCCTGTGTGCTAGACATAGGACTGGATGCCTTGTCAATTTCCTATCATCTTCGTAATGATGTTGCGAAGTGGACATTAAGAATTTCCCTGTTTAAATGAGGCAGCACAAGAGAGGTTAGGTAACTTAACCTGATCTCCCAGCTACGTGGCTGAGCTGGGATTCAAACAAGACGTGTCCGTCTTCCCAGAAGCTCTGCAAGCATCATCCAGGGGAGATGGCGTCCCTGAAAGCCCACCAAGGGGGGAGGGGGATTAAGGCTCATTTGGCCAGGATGGGGAGGAGGGGGGTGGAGGCAGCCGCCAGATGCCGTAGCCATCTCGGGTCAAATGAAGCCTGATCCTTTCTCAGCTTGATTTGACCTAGAACTGGGAAGCAGATGGGTCCAAGCTGCCTGAGGGTCTGAGGGAGGCTGAGCAGACAAATGGGTCCTGGCTGCAACCGCCCCTGTTCTGAGGGCCTGGGGCTGGGGGCTGCTTTGGGAAGCGAACTCCAGCCTGCACTTTGTGACTTATAAAACCTTAGATAGGAATTCAACTGTGAGGCTTCGAGTCTAGAGAGCTCATCCTTTTGGAGGGCAGCAGACTCAGGGAGACCCCGGGTAAATCCAGGGAGATAAGGCAGATGTCAACAGATGTGTTACCAACAGTGTGGCTGGTTGCCCCAAGAGATAGCCGGGAAGATAAACAAGGGCCACGGGAAGGGCCACGGAAAGATGTCTAACGGACTTAATTCTCATTCAACAGCAAAGACTCATCCTTTTGCAACACTGGGTAGTGGAATTGTTTCGAAGAGATATTGGGTTGTTTAGATACGCCCTGCAATTGGATGAGTGGGGGACCCAGCTCACAGATTTTTACTCTACATGTGTTGAATGAATGAATTAATGAATGGAGACTGGATATTTACTCATTCAGAACTCACTTATAGAAAGTGAGTTCTTATAGAACTCACAATAGAAAGACCAACCATCCTGTTTGCTTAGGACCGTGTTGTTTTCTGGGAAGTGGACTTTCAGTCCTCAAGTGAGGAGTGTCCTAGGCACGCCAGGGCTGGATCGTCCCCTGCTTACTGAGAACCCATGATGGACCAGGCCTTGGGCCCCCACTGGGCATATGGGGCTAAATCAAGATGCAGTTCCTGCTCTCAAGGAGTTCACATATGATCAGAACAGATCAATATGACACTGTGGCACATGCCATGATAGGGCCATGTGCACGAGAGAGCAAGGCCGCGGAGTCAGAAACACCAGGATGGCTTTTAAGAGGTGGGGCAAACACTGTGGGGAGGAGCTCACCAGATCTCCAGAGAAGCTTGGGAAGGGCCTTGGGGCTAAGGGACAGCTGGGACAAAGGCCTAGGATCTCGTATAACAATGGTTTGGTTCAAGAAGCAATGGGCAGCATATGTGTGTATGTTTGTTGTGTGTTGGGGACAAATGAGGGAAAACGGGGTGATTGTGAGGTTGGAGAGGTATTTGAGGGGCCAGGTGACAAGTTGGAGCCCATGTCAAGAAAAATGAAATCTATACTATAGGCAATAGGGAGCTACTGAAGGTTTTTCTAAGCAGGGAGAGATAGAATCCAATATTACAAAATGTTTCATTCACTCAATGAATGTTTACTGAGCACCTACTGTGTGCTAGGCATTGTGCTAGAGGAGTGAGGGAAGGCATGCATGCGTGGCTATCTGCCAAAAAGTTTCTTTTTAATTTTCCAGCGGCGGTGAGGGTCCTTGAAATCCAGGGACTGGCTGATATGATGTTTGGGCCTGTGGCCTCTGTCAGAAAAATTGTTCTGCAGTGAGCAAATCTAACAAGAAGACTGCCGGCGCTGGCTCCAACCTCCGCCCCCTTATCTGTTTTTCTTTTTCCAAAAGACCTTGAGGACTGTAGTCAATTCCACTACAAAACGGTTACACAATTTCCCCCCGGAGAAAGCGAGTTTCCACCTTAGGGGATGAATAAGCCCTTTCTTTTCTGGAGAGCTGGCCAATGGAGGCCCAGGCCGGGGACTGCAGGAGGGGCGGCGTGGGGAACAGCAGGCCTCGGTCTAATTTGGGGGTGACTGTTTTTTCATTAAACAAAGTCTGCATGGCAGGGGCCGTGGCTGCAGGCGCCCGGGGAGGCCGAGAAAGCAGGGGACGGGGCTCGGCCTGCGGCGGTGGCCAGCGAGCTACTGGCCCTCCAGCTCCGCGCCCCCCGAGCATCCATTTCTCCGGGGCTGCGGGTCCTATAAATGGTGCCTTTGAGGAGGCTGCCCGGGTGACAGCAGGACCCTCCCTGCAGCACCCACTCGGCCACTGGATTCTGAAAGCTGATTGTCCCTCCTCAGGCCCTGCCCTCCTGCGACATTCCTCACGCTGACCATTGTCTGCAGAAAGAGGCCATTGTCTGGGGCTGACATATCTGCTGACGGAGGGACAGGAACCGAGCAGAGCTTTGGGGAGAAAGAAATCCACCCAAAACAACAAAAAACCTGAGCCTAGCCGGAGGGCAGGGTTTAGACTGGGCTTGTTGAATTTCCTGATTTGCTGGTGTTCTTCCCAAGAGGAAATGCCCCCCATTATGGGAGGATCAGAGTTTTATCTCTGGGCTGGAATGACACCATTTGTGCCTTTGTGTCAACAGCACAGAGAGGCATTGTTTAGGGTTCTGTGGCCGGGCGCTGGGAAGGGCTTGTTTGAAGAGAAAAAAAGAAAAAACCCAGAACAATGTTTACCCAGCAGGCAGCCCCTGCCAACGCGCCACCCCCTCTGCACTGGGATGTCAGCTGGCTCGCCCAGGCCCCCTTGGCTGGGCCTTGGCCTTGAGTGCAGCCGGGCGGGCAGCTGGCTGGGATAGGTATGCCAGCTCTCGAAACACCAACAAACAGCCCCCTCCCGATCCAGAACTAAAGGTTAGCGCTGGGAGGGCAGAATCATCGGCCCTGCGTGCAGGCCAGATCCTGACATCTGGTGAATTCCTGCGGGGAGTCAGCCTCAGAGGCTTGCTGCCCAAAGTGTGGTCCCAGCACCAGCAGCATCTGCATTACTGGGAGCTTGTTAGACCTGTAGGCTCTCAGGCCCCGCCCCAGACCTGTCACACCTGAAGCTGCATTGTAAGAAGATGTCCTGAATGCATTTACACACTAAGCTTCAGAAGCATTGGTCTCAAGCAGGGGTTCTCAAACACGACGGTGCATTGAAATCCAATGTATCTCCAGGTTTGAGGCAGAGGAGTGAGGACGATGCCCTCTTTCCCCTGTCCTAGCACTGAGTCTGTGCTGGTTACGATGCCCCAGTTTCTGAGCATTTTCTGGGTGAGAAGTGCTGAGCCTTCATCCATGAAGATGGTATGTGTCCATGACTACAGAGCCAAAAGACCTGGCCAAAAGAACTCCTATTCATCCTTTGAAACCCAGTGAAAAGGACTTCTCCTCTGTGATATATTCCTAGATCTTCTGAAGCAGGGAAAGATGCTTCTTCCTCTGAACTCCCACTGCCCTCTGCATCTTTCTATTACTGCACTTGTCACATTAAGGCTTAATGATCTGTTTTCCTTTCACTGGACTTACTTATCTTTGTAGCCCTGGGGCCTGGGGCAGGGCCTGGGCACAAAAGTAGGTGCTCAGTAAATGAAGTGACAACATGAATATGAGGGTGAATAGCTGAATGAATACAAGGATGAGTGAAGATATCTTCCCTGCCTTTAAAAATCTACCATTCTAGCAGACTAGGCCACCTTGCACCAAGTTAATGAGCCATTAACTATGGATAGGTGTTGTGATTGAGGTTCGACCAGAGTCTATGGGAATGCAGAGCAGGGGACAGGGTCTCCCTTAACCACACTGCTCCAGGCCTGCTGGGCAGAGGGTGGTGCACACTCTGCTCAGTGTTGCATCTCCCGTCCACACCCCAGAGATCCCCCTTGACGGGTTCCCTTGGGCTCCTTTCCTTATCATATTTGGAAACAGGAAGATCCTCCAACTGGTGGAAGGGACAGAGTCTGTTTTCATTTCTCGATGATGCTGGTACGATAACCTATAAGACAGGTGACTCTCCTTGTACTGTCAGGCCCCAGAACACGAGCCTGGACAGGCTCCGGAGGAGCCTCTTGGGTCTGGGTCACAGCTGAGCAGATGGTGAGGCCACCTTGGCTGTTGTGTGTCTATAGCAATTTGGCCTGTAGGCCAGCTGATCACTGCAAAGGTCAAGGCCGGGCTGGCTGAGGCCTTCCCTGGTCAGAGGCAGAACAGGCTGCCCAGTAGGCCCATGCTTCCGGCTCAAGTGGGCTCCCTCATTGCTGAGGACTTACCAAGTCAAGAGGCCTAGAGGATGGGCAGAGGTCAGCCAATCAGATAAATGGGTACAAAAGAAGCCGGGGCAGGTGGTGGGAGTTGGCATGAAGAGGCCAGGGGTCAGAGGGCCCAAGGTTTGAGACAGGAATCGGGAGGTAGAAACAGGCCATGTGGAAGGGTCTGGGGGCAACAAAGTGGAAGGGTCCGGGACAACAGCTAGGAGAGGGGTCTCACTTGCAGCCGAGCCTTAAACCCTCCTGGTGGCATGAGAAGGAAGAAGAGGACCCAGGGAGAGGGGCGGGGGCGCTGTGTGGTTCATGTACTAGGCAGAAGGGAGGAGAAGCCGGCGGGCTGACACCAGCGTTGTGAGGTGGCACTTGGCTGCGGTCTTCGGGGGGGCATCCTCTGAAGGTCTCTCCCGAAGCTTGGTGGAGACACAATTCTAGAACCGTGTCGCTGCTGTGGGTGGATCCTTGGGATCCTGGGACATTTGGGAGGGAGATTTGTCTTCCTCTCTCTTTTCTCGTTTTCCTGCACAGGCCTGGGTTCATTTTCTGTGTCAAAGAACTCCCTTCTACTCTTCACCCATGTATCTCTCTATTCCCCGCGCACGGCACACAGCCATCTCGGGCGTCAGGAAGTCAAGATTGCTCAAGTGAAAGTCCCCTTGCAGTTGTCAAATCCCCACAGACACAATCCCCAAGGGTTCCTTTGGGAAAACAGCCTCAAGAACTGAAGGACAGGATGTCGAAGACAGCCAAGCATGGGTCGTCAACTTCCAGAAGAGGAAGGAAGCCTGGGAGTCTTTGGGGCATGTCCTCACTTTCGGTTCTGTCCTTTCTAGTCCCTCCGATGCTGGGCCAGCTCCCAGGGCTGAGCAGGGAGGGGCTCTAGAAGAGGCCAGGAGGGAAGAGCCTGTGAATTCCAGAGGGGTTCCTGGGTGATCCCGGGGGTCAAATTCTGTGCACCTCATTCAGGGAGGTCATGGAGCTGGAAAGGGACCGAGCTGCTGTGTAGTAGACATTCTGTGGAGACATTCTGGGCTGAGCTGGGAGTGGGAGCCAAGGCTGAATCCGAGTCAGGGAGCCTGGTATGAAGCCTCCTGCTATAGGTAGAGGAAGCCCAAGGCACCCTTTATTGGTTACTGGCTAGGAAATGTGGGGACAGGGACCCAGTTCAGGAACTTGGCGGCTGTACTCTCCTCCAGGAAGACCCCCTGGTAACCCTAGAAGGAAACGATCACACCTAGGGATTGACCCTAGGGATTGACTTTCCCCTGGTTACAGATATGTGTCTCCATGTCCTACCATCCACAGCCCCAGTACCTTCTCTAGGGCTGGTCCAGTCTTACCCTTTCTCTGGTCTCCTGGGTGCCCAGTGTGGGACCTGGCCTGGCCTAGTGCACGGTGAACATTTCCCCTATGGAATGACTTACCTCTTGCCAGGGGTGCGCTGTGTTGGGGTTTGGTAATAGAGACAGCAGAAGAGTCTAGAATGTTGCTCAGAACACCTGGCTTCTTTGATTTTTCACCGGCTAGCTGGGCATAAGAATCCCCTCCTTGCCTGCCCCTCCACAAGGTGCTCCTGGGAGCACATAAGAACCTGAATGTCAAGTATGAGAAGTCCACCAGCAATATTAGGTAAGAGGTGGTGTAGAGGTGGTGTAGAGTAATGGTCAGGGCCTGAGATCTGTCACCAGGCTCCCAGGGAGTAAATTTGGCTCTGGGGCTGGAGAGACATACAACCCCGGGTGAGAGGCGAGAGCTCCTTGTGCCACAGTCTCATCTGTAAGAGGAGTTGTCATGAGGATTCCATGGATGAATTTATGTAAAGCCCTTGGAACAGTGCCTGGAGGTGGGAGATAGATGGAGGCGGGGGTGATCTGTGCTCCAAATTTGGGGACCCTCCTCCTGATTTCAGGTTACCAGTCTTTCAGACAATCCTTTTGCTTTCTATGCTCTATGAGCCATCTTGGTTCACTGAGGAACAAAGATGGGAATGCGGCAGCACAGCCTCTGGAAGGGAGTTGGGTTGGCCTGGATCTGGCTCCTTCTAGCTCCGGCTCCGTAATTCTTGGAGCAGACAGTCTTCTTTGTATGGGGAAGTCAGGCCTAAGCACCTGCCCCTTGGGTGAAAGCATCCACTTCTCTTTGGCACTCCTGGCCTTTTGGTATTTTCCTGGAATATTTTCTGATTGTATTCCTTGCCCTTCCCCTACCCATTCCTGTAGTTGCTGGGAATCCAGAATTGAGCAGGATGTGGCCCATGCCCAGGTGAAGAAAGGAAGTTCAACAATGGACAAATAATTACCAGAGTGTTGTGTGGTATCAGAAAGTGCAGCATGATAAGACAGCGCAGAGCAGGGCTTTGCGACCTCGGGGCAGGGGACCAGAGAGGCCTCCGGGGGAGGTGGGAGAAGCACAGCCAGGGAAAGCAAGGATGGAGAGTGTTGGACATAGAGGAGCAGCAGGTACAAAGGCCCGGTGCTCATGAAGAACCGAGCGGCCCTCCCTCGCTGTCTGAGTCCGATAGAAGGTCTTTAGACGCTCGTGCGCTTGTCTGGGGTTTGATCCTCATTTGTGGAGTCCTCCCTTTTCTTTTTATCCCTGGCCCTGGCCATGAGCTTTTAGTCTGGAACAGGGTTGGCAAACATTTTCTGAAAGGATCACTTGGTAAATATCCCTGCAGGCTGCCCAGTCTCGGTTGCAGCTCCGGAAGCCGCCACTGTAACGTGGAAGCAGACATGGGCTCTCCGCAAATGAATGAGCGTGGCTGTGGGCCAGTAAGACCTTATTTACACAAACAGATGGTGGTTGGATTTGACTCATGGGCTGTAGTTTGCCAACCTCTGGCCTGGAAGGGAAGGCAGGCATGGACCAAGTCATTATAAGCAGGTTGCCGTTATCTCTCTCATCGTGATTTTTCGCCCACAGTGGTCGATGTGTATATTCTCTGGAACTCAGTGCAGAGGCTTGGGTCACTCATAGCCTTCAGTTCATGCAACATCCCTCACTGGTCCCTGCCAGGCTCCTCTTCTCACTGAGGTACTCGCCCGTCCTCGTTCCCAGTACCATCTTCACAGACGACCGTCCCAATGCATCTGCTCTGTACCCTTGAAATCATATGCAGCTCTCTGAAGGAGGTTTCTCTGTGTAGTGTATTTTGAAGTTATATAAATGACACCGTGCTATCCAGTTTTGCTTCTTACTTCTTTCCCCCATTCCACGCTGCATTTTTTTTTTAAAGATTTTATTTATTTATTTGACAGAGAGAGACACACCAAGAGAGGGAACACAAGCAGGGGGAGCGCCAGAGGGAGAAGCAGGCTTCCCGCTGAGCAGGGAGCCCAATGAGGGGCTCGATCCCAGGACCCTGGGATCATGACCTGAGCTGAAGGTAGACGCTTAAGGACTGAGCCACCCAGGCGCCCCCACACTGCATTTTTAAAAAATCTAATGCTGAACATACATCTAGGTCTTTGCTTCTAAATGCTGCAAAACATTTCACATTGTGCACCATCACATTCTCCTTATTCATCTCCCTGGTGATGATTGCTATGTTTGGTGCCAGCTCTTTATCCCCACAAATGCCATCATATCTTCCTCGAGTGGAGGTGCTCATACCTGCCTTTCCTTTTTGGCATACCCTGCTGTCATAGCACGCGTCCCTTGGGTGTCTGCCTCCACCCTGGACCGTGAGGTCCTGAGGTCCATTGTCAGATCCGTATCTGTACCCCAGAGCCTAGTGAGGTGCCTGGTACTTTGGAGGGCCAATAATGTTTGGTGAATGAATTAATCTCTGAGGGGAGGGCTCTGCCAGGCATCTTTTGGATGAGCACCTGGTGACTTCCAGTTGTTCTCCAGCAGCAGACTGGTCACAGCCCTCACCCCAGTGGTACCTTTACTCTGTGGGACCCTCCCCGCCACCCCCACAAAGTGCTTTCCCATGATTGCTTCCTGTTTGGTTACGTGTTGATTATCTGATGGGCTGATTTCATTTCATGCTGTAAACTTGGGGAGTATAATGGGTACTTTGATGTGTCAACTTGGCTAGGCTGTGGTGCCCAGTTGCTTGGTCAAACACCAGTCTAAATGTCACTGGGGAGATATTTTTTAGAGCAGACTAGTGTTGAAACCAGGACACTGAATAAAACAAATTACCCTCTGTAATGTGGATGGGCCTCATCCAGTTAGTTGAAGGCATTAACAAAAAGCATGAGATCCCCCAAGAAGAGGGAAGTCTATGTCAAGATGGCCTTTGGACACAAGACGGCAACATCGACTCTTCCCTGGGTCTTCAGCCTTCTGGCTTGCCTTACCGATTTTGGACTTGTCATCACTCATGATCACATGAGCCACTTTCTTACATTCTTTCTCCCTCTCTCTCCACCCTATGTCTGTTTCTCTAGAGAACTCTACTAATATGGGGAGGGTCAGGATAAATCTACTCCAAAGTAAGATCTTTTTCATGACATTTAAGACCTTCAAGGGACCTCAGGAGATTCTATCTGTGACAGTACCTAGGAGTGCCCCTAGCAGAGTGCCACCACACACAAGTACAGGCACCGGATGATGATCCTGAAATTTGGGTTGAATCAGTGAAATTCAACAAAGACCCACATTAACTCTTTCCTATGTCTGGATTTAGATTGTGCAAACCATCTAGTTGATCTGGGGGCCAATTCTCACCTAAACCTTGATCATTATAGATCACCCATCAAACCAAACTCAGCCATGATACAAGAACCACAACAGTGAGCCCAAGAGGGCACGAGTGCAAACCCCTCAGAGCAGAGAGCACCAGAAGATGGTTAGAGGGGAGGATCTACTAGCTGATCTCTTGTGTTTTCTAAGTTTATGGAACATCTGTTACTGTGTCCCAGGCACTTGGTGATTTTCATGACAACCCTGCAAGGGTAGCTTTATCAGCCCCATTTTATAGATAAAGAAATGGAACCTAGAGATGCTGAGTCTCTGTCAGGAGCACGAGGGTAGTCAGTAGTGGATCTGGATTCAAGCTTGAGTTTGTGCTGTGAGACTAAAGTCTATGCTTATCCCATTGTGCCCTGAGTTTCTTTCCTCCCTTCCTTCCTTCCTTCCCACCTAGCATATGTTCTAGGTGTGGGGGAATCTACAGTTATGTTTTCTTTTTCTTTTTTTTTTCCTACGTTTTCTTTTTCTTATGAGGCTCACAGGCACAGAGAAATCCTGGGATGGTGAGACAGTCTTGTCTTGGAGGTGTGTGCAAAGTGATCACAGAAGTGCAAAAAAACTGTTCTCCCCTGGTGTTGTTGGGGGGTCAGTGATGTAGATGGGAGAGTGTGTTGCAGGGCTCCTGGTGCTGTGTACAGGAAGGAGACCGGGGTGGCATGGAGGAGGAGCTGACTGGGAGGAGTGAGGATCCCAGAGGAAACAAGGACTTTGCAGGACAGCATGTCCAAGGGCCAGGTCAAGAGCCGGGCATCAGGGTGGGATGCTGTAGGGGTACAGAGCCAGTGCCGATGACTGAGGCCATTGGCAGTGTGAGGAGCTGAGGGGTATGAGGCCAGAAATGCAGGCAAGACCTTGGAAGGTGGTGCCCAGTGGTTGGACTCAGGACCATCTGGGGCTTTTGTTCAGGGCTAGGACGAGGGTAAGGAGCATGAGGAACTCATTTTGGGTACAAAATTTAAGGAGGGCCAAAACACTCAGTTACCGAGATATAGAACATCAGAAATTAGTGCAAAGGGCACAAATGTTGTGATCCGAAGGGGCACCTGCACCCCAATGTTTATAGCAACATTATCCACAATAGCCAAACTATGGAAAGAGCCCAGATGCCCATGGATAGATGAATGGATAAAGAAGATGTGGTACATATATACAATGGAATATTACTGAGCCATGAGAAAGGATGAATTCTTACCATTTACAACAACATGGATAGAACTGGAGGGTATTATAATGAGCGAAATAAGTCAATCAGAGAAACACAATTATTATACGATCTCACTCATATGTGGAATTTAAAAAAGAAAACAGAGGATCATAGGGGAAGAGAGGGAAAAATGAAACAAAATGAAATCAGGGAGGGAGACAAACCATAAGAGACTCTTAACTCTAGGAAACAAACAAGGTTGCGGGACAGGAGTTGGTTGGGGATTGGGATAACTGGTGGCTGGCATTAAGGAGGGCACATGATGTAATAAGCACTGGGTGTTATATGCAACAGATGAATCACTGAACTCTATATCTGAAACTAATGATACACTATATGTTAACTAATTGAATTGAAATAAAATAAGTTTCCAAAAAAAAAAAAAAAAGAAATTAGTGCAAAGATATCAATGATGAGCAACAGAGCAAGCTTTTAAATAAAGAAAGGGTCTGAGTCTTCACTTGCATGACCCACCTCTTATCTTACCCCAATCCTGTCTCTGCTTTTGTTAAAAAATCCAGATTCCTGCTCCCCACCCCCCCGGCCCCAGACCTACTACCTCAGTCTTTCCAAGAGGAGCCCTATTATTTTCCAGTGCCCTGGGTGGTGTCTATGGTTTTGTTTTTTCTTTTGAAACTTGTCCATGGCCAATAACCACCTGTGGGCACTGGGCCAAAATACAGCTTCTTGCCTCACTTCCATACCTTCTGCATCCGAACGGGCAGCACAGGGACCTTGGTGGTTGGAGGTTTAGCAAGGGCCTTGGGAGCTTCCCACCACGCAGGCAAGAGGGCAAGTAGCAGGGATGGCGAGGAGATGTTTATGCTGATAGGTCCCAGCTTTGGGAAGACCACTCAGACAGGCCCAGGTAACAGGCACTGTTATGGATGGGGTTTTCCATTATTCAGTTTCCAAATGGGAAAAGATCCTGATTGTTCAATGCTGCACACATACCACATCCGTGCGGTAGCTACTCCACGAGGTTCTGGAAGAAAGCCCTAACTCCTGGCCAGACAGCTAAGGCCCTCCACACCTGGTCCCTCCCTCGGCCCCTAAGAGTTTCGCGGTCGGGGCTGCGGGTCTGTAAGCGTCCATGGGCCAGGCTCGCCATGGTCCCTGGGCTGACTTCTCCCTCGGAGCCTCCCCCAGGCTGTTCCCTCTGCTGAAGCACCTTTCCTGGTTCCCTCTACCCATCTTTCTGGGCTGCTCCGACCTCCGCTTTTGTTTCTCTGGGTGTTTGTCAGAGCCTGGAAGCCTCCTCCTTCCTTCTGCATTCCGGAGTGTTCCTCCAGAAGGAGCGAGATGCTCCAGAGAGCTCATGGGCCGCGGAGTCGGCAACCTTGGCTCCAGCTCTCTGCTCCACCTCTTCGAGCCCGGGCGACCTTGGAGAAGCTGGCTGCCCTTTGGTTTCTTGGGACATAATATAGTTCCCTCGGTGGGGGCGGGAGGGTCAGAGGCGACGGTGGAAGCCGCAAGGTGGGGAGGCATCCCATTAATGAGGTTGTTATTATTCACAGGCGACCCAGGGAGGGCCTCTCCCCCGCCCGGGGAGCCGCGAGCCACGGATGGACCTTCTGCTTGGCCTGCGGCTGGCCGTGGTCATGATGCTAGCCGCCCGCTCCTTCCACGAGGAGGGCACACCTAGGGGGCAAGTCCTCTGAAGAAGCTTATTTATCACTTACATTATTGTAAAACAAGAAATTTTACAAAGACTGAAGGTGAGGTGGAGAAAATTCCTTTTAAATTCTCTTAACTTTTTAGTCCTCCAGGAGAGTCTGGGAAACACACTTTTACAGAGGGCCCTGGCGGGGGGGGGGTCATGGGGGGTGTGTTTTCTCAGTCGCTGTGCAATCTTTCAGGGAGACGGGGCCTCTCTCTCGGAGCACTGTGTTAGGAGGAGCAGATGCGGCTGGAGCCACACAGCCCGTGGCAGGGACGTGGGAGGTGCCAGGAGGCCCAGGCTGGAATGGGGGAGATTCAGCCCCTCTCGCGTGTGTTCCGGTGCCGGATGTTGGTGTGAGCTGGACAGATTTGGCTTGAGGTTTCATCTGGGCAAAGACAGAGTCAGGAGGGGCTTATTTCTTTGTGTTTTGACCCTGCTGATGAGCACGGATGGAAAACTCAATTATCAGTGAGGTTAGGGGCAGGGCGGGAGGTCAGGGCCTAACTGCCCACTCTTCCTCTGGGCGCTGAGAGAGTTGATCTGCTCTCTGCTGCTCCAGGAGGAGGATGCATTGATCAGAGTCAAAGGTCATGTGTCATCAAAGGCGGTCCAGGAATAAAGGGAGCCCTTCCCAAGGATTCTAGAATGGCCCCCGAAAACCCAAGGCGATTCACTCCTTTAGTAAGCTCACATATGCCTTACACTCAAACCGTCCAGAATTCTTGTTGCAAAATTTACACGAAAACGTTGCTTTATTCTAGGGTAGCTTTCAAAGATTTAGGATTTGAAGGGGGAGGGGTTGGAAGCATTCTCTTTCTATCCTCCTCAGCCAAGAATTCAGAACCCTCTGGGGGAGAGACTACACATGTCTTCCTTTTTTTGAGGGAAAACAATTCATTAAAAAGTTCTTTGTATGAGTCTGGACACCTCAAAGATAGGACCCTAGCCACCCTTGTTTCACACTTATCTTTTCCCATGGGAATATTTCCTTTCTAGACGGGGGTGGGAAACCACACACACACACACACACACAAACACACACACACGCAGCAGTTTGAAAGTTGGAAGTTAAATTTGAACAATCACATGGCCAGTGGATTGTATAGAAAAACCATAAAGACAGAAAAAAAAAGACAGTCCACCAAAAGACAGACAGACAGAAAGAAATTCAGAGAGATAAGGAGAAAGTTCATGCCTGAAACCAGAAGGTAAAAAAAGAGTACCATATAGGCAGATAGGGTCCTAGCCAATTATCATCAGGTGATTTAAAATATGACAAACATCCCCATATGCAAAATGCTGACCTCCAGGGGAGAAAGGAGTTTCCCAGCAGGTGTACCTATATATTTTCCCTAATAATTTCTTGTTCTTTACAGTGAAGTGTGGAAAATGAACAAAGGGGACGACTGTGCATCTAACTTTCCAGTTGTCAAAGCAAATTGAACACGGAGAGGATGGAGTGGACGACACACGAGAACAGGTTCAAGAGCAGGTCTGAGGGGCGCCTGGGTGGCTCAGTCGGTTAAGCGACTGCCTTCGGCTCAGGTCATGATCCTGGAGTCCCGGGATCGAGTCCCGCATCGGGCTCCCTGCTCGGCTGGGGGTCTGCTTCTCCCTCTGATCCTCTTCCCTCTCGTGCTCTCTGTCTCTCATTCTCTCTCTCTCAAATAAATAAATAAAATCTTTAAAAAAAAAAAAAAGCAGGTCTGAGTCCCAGCTGAGAATGGGGTTGAGGGAGGCAGCAGCATCACTACCACCAGCAAGTGGGGTCCCCTGCGTAGATGCTAGTGTATATCCACGTAGATCTCGACATCGATGCTTGCCTATATGCACAAGTGTATCGGGGTGTTAACCAGAATCTCACTATGCGTCAGAAGTCTAGATCACCTGCCTGAGAAAGTTGGCTACCATCTCACAAACGAGCCCCAGAACTCATTTCTAGATTACGGAAAAGCGAACACAAGGATAATGTGTGCAGGGCACCATGTTCCTAGAACCATCCAAATTTTACTCAATGGAAGGTTCACTCTGACAACGCCATGTCAGCTGGAAAGCCCTCCCCACTTGCGCTGTCTCAGTGAATTTTCCCTCCATGCCTCCTTTGCCGACGGCCACCTGGAGGGCTGCTTGCTGCCCGCCCCTTGGCTAGAGCTCTGGCCCGTTCTTGATAAGCTCTTGCTCGTGTCTCATCTCCCCACCGAGTTTGGAAGCTCCCGGGCAGGGACCACTGTGGTCCTGCTGTGCCCTGTTAGGTCCCCTTCAAAGCCCTATTGGCTAATTAGAATAGTGGCCCCACCTGGACAGCAATATCTCTGAATCAAACCCATTTCCTAGGTCCCTGTTCATCTTGTCAGTAGGATAAGACTGTCGTTGGAATCATCTTGTCTAGTCATGGAAGGGCTAACATAGCACTCCTGCTCATTCAGCCTATGGTCTAGTTTAGTTGGCTTTTTTTCTTTATTCTTTTCTTTTCTTTTCTTTTTTTTCACAGCAAGGCCTTCTCGAAGAAGGGGGCAGGGGACTGATGGATATTCTAGCGCAAGCTCCTTATCTTGCACTAGTCTGATGGCTACACTTCGAGGCGCACTGACCAAGAACAGGCAGTCTTCACTGTCTTCATTTGACAGACGCAGACTTAGAGGTTGAGAGAGAAGAAGGAGCCTGTCCGAGGTTTCACAGCAAGAGACAGAGCTGCAGTTGGTAGCCGGGCCTCCCAACACGGAGGTCTAGGACAACAACAAAATAGCAGCGCAGAACTGTCTGTGGCTCTCACACATGATCACACAGCCTCCGTGGCGTGAGGCTGACAATCGGACGTGGCAGGACTCGGTCTCTGCCCATGAGGAAACGGGAGCTCGGGGAGGACAAAGACTTGGCCTCAGGCATCGAGGAGGAGGATGCTGGCAAAAGAGGGGACACTAGGCTGTTCCTGCCTCCAGCTCCGCACTTGTCCCAACATACCCAGCTTCAGACGACGTAACGTGGTCCTTCCTGCTCTAGCAAATGGCCAAGAAGTGTGGGGACAGGCTGAATGTCTTTCCAGGCATTGTTAAAGATTAACGGCAAGTAGGAGGATCCAAGTGCTACGTTCCGGAAAAGTCTCGGCCGTGGCAATGCTCCAAGTTCTTGGACGCACCTTCTGTAATGGAGCTTAATCTCAGTGAGGCCTCATGCCCGTGTGTTGTACGAGCAAGTGCTGCTGGTTGTCTCAAACCACCTTTGGAACACAGCATGGCGAAGATAAATACGGAGCTCACAATTTAATCTCAGCATGTGCTAGCAGCAAGCACGGCATCTGACACGAAGTGCTTTGTAAATGGGGGCCCTCAAGCAAGTGGTGGGTATTATTCTTATTTCTGAGCCTGAAACAACCAGGTGTTTGACATTTTCCAATTAAAAGTATGGGCCTGGGATACTTGCCCATTAAAAATGTAACACCACCCATAAAAATCTCAGTTTTTTCATTTTCATTTTTTAAGAACACAAATTAGGCCAATTAAATCGTTTAAATGACTTTTTTTTTTCTTTTGAGCAAAGTGAGCCATGCACAGGAACCAACAGGTCCCTCACAAAGATTTGCTTTTTCCCCTGGAGCAGACACCCACCGAAGGGACAGCCACACAGAAATCCTTTTGCAGTTTTTACAACCCTGGCTTGGCCCAACGTTCACGGGCCTCGCATAAACCTCTCATTGCACGTGGTGAACCTGTGAACACTTTCTTTCTACTCCAGCTTCCCATCTGGATGCTAGTGCGCAATGGGCCGGGGATGGGGTCTGTGGCCTCGGGGTCTCCTTGGTGCCCACGGCTGCCTAATGAGGCCTTGTTGGTTACACTGAAGTGAGCTGACCTGGCCAATAGGCCTAGACATCCTGTCCTTTTTTCCCAGGGGAAGGGAGGAAGCCTGTGGAATGAAGTCTGGTCTTTCCGGAAGGACCCTAGTCTGAGTGTAGAGAAGAATGGGGAAAATCTCTGTTTTCTTGATGTCTGATTTGTCTGATTTAAGTGTCCAACAAATATGATGCTCTAAGAGTCTGTTTTTGATGTCCAGTCGGGGTTGCAGCCAAAAGCTGACAATTCCATGGGGGAAAATCCCTATTCTAATTCGAACATTGCTTTGCAAACTCAACTCACAAGTTTTCAAAAAGATTTCAAGGTCCACTGCCTCTGGGATGAAGTTGAAACTCCTGGGCTGGCCCTGGGTGGAGCCGGAGAGCCAGGTCCGTGGAAGTGGCTGGAACTTGGTCCCAACGTGACTGGTTCCTTCCTAGTTGAGCCTGATTTCCTCCTTTCTGAGATGGTGTTGATGATAGCATATGAACCCTTCAGGTTTTTGTGAAGATTGAAGAAGGTCATGACTAAAACATCGGACCTCCCCAAACTCTGAAGACCTTACTCTCTCTACCCCCTTTTTTGCCTTTCCTCCTGATTCGTTAGGTCATACTCAGAGGTGGGCATTGGCAGAGATATGTTGAGGTTCTAGTCTTCAACGAGCTCATACCTCCTGGGATGCACAGCCAAGGAGATTGATAATGAGGTGGCACCGGGCGTGTTTATTGGCTCAGAGAGGGAAGATGTGGTTCTGGCTGTTTCCGCTATCCCTCAGGGTCCGGGGGACACCTTCCCCAGCTTCATGCATCCAGCCATCTTTATATCCATTGCTCCTCTTGCCAGGAGTGCCCTTCGGTATTGGGGGCGGGGGGAGAGGGTGTGCACAACGGAAAAGAGACACAATTGGTTCTGTTCCCTGGCCCCCTAGGGGCTCATGGCCTCCAAGGAGAACTCCAAGGAGATACAGGCAGCCACTGGTCTGCTCCCAGGCGACCATCTGTGAGGGAAGCACTAAGAGGAAGAACATGGCTATTGTTCAAAGATGGGGACAAGGGGCTCTGTAGGTGACAAGCTGCAGCTCCAGCTCTGGAGAGACAGGTAGGCAGGAGAGTTATTACCATATGTGGGTCACTTCACAGTCAAGTTGTCAGAAGGGAAGAGGATGAAATTGAGTTTGTCTAGAGAAAGAACATTCAAATAGGGTAGGGCCATCTGAAGACTCAACCTCTCCTTTGGGTCTTCAAAAGGCCCCAGGAGTGGCTATTTGGGTGTTGGGCTGGCAGGGGTCCTCAGTGGTGGGGGCAGTGGCAGAGAATCAAAGGCCTTCCGTCCACCCAACTTGAGGAGTCTTGGAAGGCAGGCATGTCAGCCGGCAGGCCCTATCCAGTGGATACAACTTATCAAGTGCCCCCTGTCCCCTGTCTCTCCCTTGAGCACAAAAGCCTGTTGTCTGGGTAGCTCAGAGAGTGGGCACAGACCATCCTCTCTTCTCTGTGTCATTAATGTAATCTATTTGATCTTGAGGGTGGTTTAGTTTCAGTTTCTCAAGGGAGTGGGGGGAGGGAAGAAGGCCTTTCTTCTGACTTTGAAGACTAGAAACACTTAAACGTGAGTGTTTAGCCGAGGACGAAACCCATCTTGGGTCCTCTTTTCCTGGTCAGAAAAGAGCTAATCCTTAATATTCCTTGGAGAGTCACCTCTTCTTTGGAATCAAAGTGTTTTTCTCATCATTATTGCTAACAATACTACAGGTTTTTTACATTTATTTATGTACATCTTGCATCTTATTTATTTATTTATTTATTTATTTATTTATTTATTTATTTTTAAAGTGGGGTAGGCACAGGGAGAGAGAGAATCTCAAGCAGACTCCTTGCTGAGTGCAGAGCCCGATTCAGGACTCGATCCCATGACCCTGAGATCATGACTTGAGCTGATATCAAGAGTCAGATGCTCAACCGACTGAGCCACCTGGGTGCCTCCATCTTGCCTCTTTTTCAAAAGGCTTTTGACATACCAGTAAAATAGGTTTACAATGAATAAAGGAATCATGACTAAGAGAAAACAAAAATAGAGATAAGATGGTAACAAAAAAAAGGTAAGAAGACAAAATTTCCCTTCCAGAGGCCTGGGCAGTAGCTGAATGCAGGCCAGGACTCAATTCTGAGCTCCCTGGTAACCACAGTAATGAGGGAAACACTCGTATCCATGGTTCGTGGTATCAACAAGAAACAGAGCTGCCTCCATAACAACAGACTCTGGATGATGTATGAAGAAATAATATCAGAAAAATTCTCTAAAAGATCTAGATATTAGGAGATATGACCCTTTGGGAACTCTCAAATTCATAAATATCTTTAGAGCAGCATTTCCTGAATTGTGTTCTGTGAAACACTGATTCTGGGAGACATCAAGAGGTGGTTCCTCAGAATCAGATGCTGTGGCCAGATAAACATAGTTAGTGTTCACATGTATGTCCCTCTTGGAGATTTGCAATGCATCCATTCTCCTGAGGACTTGAAGGAGTCTGCCGAGAAGAAACCTGGTAAATTTGGTTTAAATAATTATTTCCCTAAGTATTTTGGCCACAGAACCAGTATTTGGGGGAATCCCTGAACTCATGCAGCCGGACTGGTTTTCCTGGACCTTTTGTGGGAACTGGAGTCTGCAGAAGCATTTTCCACAAAGAAAGCCAGGTTCTATCTCTTTAGGAGAGTCACTGTGTACATAGGATTCCGTTGACCTTTTCCCCCTTCTGCCCCTCGTGGGCAGACTGGATTCTTCCCTCAGCAAGAACATCTGACCCCAGCTCCTACTCTTACCTGGTGGGGGCAGCCCAGGGAGCTGAGGCCTTTGTGGGGCCTTCAGAGTTAAGCATCTACAATATGAACAAAACTTTTGTGGCCGATATGGACTCTTCCTGTTGCATCATAACGTCTCTGCCAACAAATCGCAGTCTCCGTTTTACCAAAGACTCCCCAGGACCCCCGGGGTGCGGTGAGAGAAAGAAGGGCAGTGGGTGGGAGAACGCTGTCTCGCCACATTGGTGCAGCAAGATTAATACATGGTACATATCTGTGGGATCTCAGGGAAGGGGCTGAAGGCCGGCAGTTTCCGGTAGGCTTCTTGGAGGAAGTGACACTTTAACAAAGATTTAAGAGATTGGCAGGAGTTATATGAAGGGGGAGGCATGGGGTCCCATTTGGGGCCTGGCAGGAACAAATGGTCAGAATTGGCTTTGGGTAGAACAAATGGCAGGAGATGAGGCAGCTGGTGAAGAGCAGGAGACAGTGGGCCTGGCTGATGAGTTTGGGCTTCCTTGTCCAGGGACCCGAGGGGAGGTATCGAGGGACCCCCAGGGCGGATGGCAGGGCTTTCCTGTTAGAAAGAGCCTCTTAGCAGTGACGCACGATGACACGGAAGGACACATAGGGACTGGGAGGCTGGGGCCAGGATCCTGAGCCACCCGCCCCGGGCGGTGGCTGCAGGAGAGGGGTAGAACTCCGGCCTCCAATCTTGCTTCTAGTGGCTTTGGGGGGGGGGGCGGGGAGACAAGACAAACTCTCCGTGCTCCCTGGAGGATTGGCGCTCTCCCTGGCTGGCCGTCAGAACAAATTAAGGGCACTTGTCTCACAAGCCCCACCTGGCCGGCAGCATGGTCAGGCCAGGCCGGCAGGGGAGATGTGTCCCCAGCAGCATCTTGGACCTTGGCCAATGGCCTCAGCGCGAGAAAGGCTCTCGGTGTCCTGCCGGTTTAGTGAACAGCATACGGGAGTACGAGATCCTATGGCGACCGAAGGCCTGTGTCAGTGTCACGGTCTGAGGTTTTTCGTGCTCACCAATGTGGAAAACAGAAGCCTCGTGCCCTGTCAGAACCACGGCTGGTTTACAGAAGCAGCCGGAGGCCGCGGGGGCAGCGGCAGGCCGCCACCCCTTGCATTTCCATTTTGCAAAGTGTGCTCATGAAGATGATCTCCTTTGATTTGTATCTTAGTCGGTCCTGGATGTTATAACAAAAATACCATAGACTGGGGGGCTTCAACAACACACATTAGTTTTTCACAGTCCTAGACCCTGGGATACCCAAGATCAAGGTAGTGGCAGGTTCCGTGTCTGGTCATAGATGGCCCAGCTGCTGTCTTCTTAATGTGTCTGCGCAGGGCGGAAAAGAAGGGAAGGGACCTCTTTGGGATCTCTTTTGTAGGAGCACCAATCTCATTCGTGAGGATGCCACCCTCATGACCTCATTGCCTCCCAAAGGCCCCCCCTCCTAGTACCATCACATTGGGGGCACGATTTTTTTTTTTTCAGATTCTATTTATTTATTTGAGAGAAAGAGAGTGGGGGGGTGGGGAGGAGCAGAGGGACAGGGACAAGCAGACTTGACGCAGGGCTCGATCTCACGACCAGGAGATCAAGACCTGAGACAAAATCAAGAGTTGGATGCTTAACCGAATGAGCCACCCCGGTGTACCTGGGGGTTAGAATTTCAACATAAGGCTTCAGAGAGGAATAAACATGTGGTCTATAGCACGCTGCACTCTACCTTGGGACACTGGGATTCCTTAAATCCCTGTTAGTGTATCGTGTTATCTGGATGTTCCACCTCTGGGCCAGGTGCACCCTCTCCGTCCACTCACGGCCTCGGGTGCCCCCTTTCGCGGCACTCACACCACATTCAGATCGTTGCTCCATTGGTATTTTTCATCGCATGAAGGCAGAAGGCAGAGCCCCCCAGCAGTTCACAGCTGTATTTCCAGAGCCTAGCCCCGTGCCTGACACATACGGGGCTTCAGCAATACTGGATGAATGAATATATGGGAAGTTTTACTTTCCCATGGCTAAACAACAACAACAACAACAACAACAAAAGATGCTCAAGCCTCAGGAAAGGTTGCTCCGTCTGTGGGGCAGCTGGGCTGGTGGATCTCACTATGGGTGAACCCGAGCCTCGGATCCACTCGTGTCGGCTGAGGACCTCTGTGGTTTCTGGAGTCTGTCCACCAGCATTAGCTTGTCAGGATTCCAGGGCGAGAAGTTATTTTGGTGAATTCTGCAGAGTCCGTTGTTGGAATTCCATGGAGATATTAACCAATGCCTGGTGATGCTTTGAGGGGGTGGGGATAGGAGGGGAATTAAAAAATGACGTATTTTGAGGAAAGTAATATGTTTGCTACAGAAATCTTACAAATGCGGATCAGCAAAAAGAATTAAAAAAATAAATGAACAAAACGATTATCGCACCACTTCGGGACCCTGGGCTACTTGGGCCTCTTCTCTGTCTCCTTGCGGTCCCTCCAGCCCCGTGGCTTCAGGGTAGCTGGAATGCTTACATAGCAGCTCAGGGCTCCAAATAGCCGTGTCCCAAGACACAGTCAGGCGGAACCTCTATTATCTCTTGTGACCCAGCCTCAGAAGTCACTCGGCCTCATTTCCACCGGATTGCATTGCTGGAGGGAGTTACAAATTTCCACTCAGGTTTGAATAGAGGGAGCATGAACCCCACCTCTTCGTGGAGGAATGTGACCATTCCACGGTAGGGAGGGTACATGGGAAGGGAGATACACTGATGTGGCCATCTTTGGGAAACATAACTTCTCGCAACTAAATCTCAGTATTTACTGTTAAAATGTTCAATGAAGCTGCAATCATTTCAATTGGGAGTGTTTTATTGTTACACCGAAGTAAAAAACAAATTCTTGGCTAAATGATGCGTAAGGCGCGTTAAACTGTACAGTGTTTCTCGGGTTTCAGAAGAATTAGAGGAAGGCACTTCGTTTGTAGCTCACAGTTTCCTGGTAGAGATCATCACCCCATTTTACAGCCATGGAAACTGAAGTCTAGAAGGGAATAAAAAAGAATTTCTGCAATGTTAGCACTGGATGTGGTTGGGAGTGGATCTAAATATTCTGCTCCAGTCCCAGAGGTCTCTCTTCTACTCCAGGTAATGCCACCTGCTGTGATTAAAATCCACCAGGGGTCACATTCCACTCCTAGAAAATTGTAACACTGACCCAGGAGGTAAGACTTCCTTTTTAATGTTTTAACTTTAGCGTGGCCTTCAGCCTTTAACTCTAGAATGGTGTGTGCTGAGTAAATATTCACCCAGTGCTGGATGACCAGTGTTTTATTAGCTGAAGGAATGCTCAGCAGAAGGGGCTGGGAAAACGGTGGCCCAACATTTGAAAATGGCACCCAGTTCTTGGGTAAGCAAATCTCTGAAAGTCCTTACAACTGTCTGGACATCTAGGTGGGTCTCTACCTCTGGATGAAAAGCATCAGGACTGATCAAACAATGATTTGCACTCTTGAGAGACTTCTAGAAGCCCCGGCTCTCATTCTTGGAGATCTCACCCAATATCCCATCACATGTGATGCGACTCCATCATTCCATATTATGTATTATGGGGTTTTCTTTACTTTTGCTACAAAAAAGTTCAAAAGAACTTCTGTAATTTTGCTTTTGAAATTATTTAGCTATGGGTCACTTAATTAATTTACAGTAAGTTCTTTTTTTTTTTCCTTCTCGATCTATTTGGAAATTCATGCCAAGTGAGAAAATATAACCTACACACTGTTTACTAACATAATGAAATGTTCACAAGTGATAAATTTAACAATTAATGAAGTGGCATATGACATAACGTTATTTCTTTTTGACAATTAATTAAACATTTATCTACTTCGATTTTGCTGTTTTTGTTTTGTGTTTTAGAAACAATAGTTCTTTTTTCTCAGCTTTCAAATATTTTTGTGGAATCCTAAAAAGCTCATAAGCCAGATCCTGTAGCTATGAAGACTGACAAATAAGATGGCTGAGGCTAGTGCTTTTCCAATGGAAAGAGCCTCCCCAGAGTCCCTGTGGTTGTGTCTTCAAAGCTGAAGTCATGAAGAGGAATCATCCCTCATTGTGAGCTGTCCTTTGGGTCGAGTGTGCGATCTCCCCCTGCTCTAAATGCTGTTGTTGGCAGGAAACTCTGCCACTCAGTCAATGGAACAAGCTGGTCCAGGAAGATGACCAAATAATTCAGGAGGCTCTGAGTGCTCCATCATGGTCCAATTCTGATCATCGGTTCAGATAGATCTGAAATACCAGTGGGCCAGACAGTGTGATCGTTGGAAAACTCTTGCAGAGAAGTAAATGGGCCAGAGAAGTGGACTTGTTTAAGTCCAGTTGTGGAAGGGAGCCGGGGTAGAGAAGGCCACTCACGTCGTTAAAAAGCCCGAGGTGTGGCAGAGGCTCTGATGAATTTCACTGGGCAAATCCAACATCTTGTCAAGGGAAGCATCAATCCCCTTTACAGACTGGACCCCTGGGGCTCAGATAGGCCAGAGACAAGGACCCAGTCCTGCCTGATTCCGAAGCTCTGCTCTGTCTTCCTGCCATTGGGACAGAGAGAAGTGCTTATGATTTTTAGAGGAAATGAGCAGCATGTTTTGAGGTTTGTGCTTGGAATACCAGGAGGCTTAAGGGGATTGCAGGAGTAATGTCTTTTAGGATTTTCCGTTTGCAGAAGCCACAATCCTCTAGCAAACACTCAGAATGAAAGAACTGGAGACAGGTAAATTAAGGGCTCAGAAAGAGGCAATCAAGCCTTTGTCTAGGGTCGTGGAGCCAAGAACCCAGTTGGTTAACACATGCTCATGGAGCACCTACTCTGTGCAGAAGGTCCTGAGGGATGATAACCTCTTGGTCTTGGGCCCTCTGTTGGAGATAGACACAGAGGAAGATAGAAAGAGCTCTGGCCCACTGAGTCAGAAGTTCAGAATTTGCAAACTTCTCTTCTGCTCCCTGGCTGTGTGGCCTTAGACAAATGAATGGACCTCTCTGAGCTTCAGTTAACATTTTGTAAGAGGGAGATGATAATTCTTGATGAACCCACCTCTCAGGCCTGTCATGTTCCCGAGGATCGTTGGTAAGCTACTGTGTGAGGTCAACCACTGTCCTCTTTATGACTCTCCCTAGAGCAGACCCATTCTGTGGGCAGGAGGTACGCTCTTCTCTGTCCTCAGCACAGGGCCTGGCCCAGGGTAGGCAGGTACTTTGTGGGTCCGGGATGAGTAAAGCTGTAAGTCTCTTACATCTCAGCTGAAATAGCCTTTTCTAAAGCACGTGGACCTTAACTGGAGTCTTCCTGCCCTGTTGATACTTTAAATAATAAAGACAGTTTTTTTCGGGGCACCTGAGTGGCTCAGTTGGTTAAGCATCTGCCTTCAGCTCAGGTCCTGATCCCAGGGTCCTTGGATCCAGCCCCACTCAGGGCTCCCTGCTCAGGGGAAACTCAGTTTGCTTCTCCCTCTCCACACCCCCCCCCCACATCCCCCCACACTCTTGCTCTATCTCAAATAAATAAATAAGATCTTTTTAAAAAAAGACTGTTTCTTTTCAAGGATCTGAACTCTTAGTGCACTGACGGGAGTCTCTTTATCCATCCACAAGACTCTTCATTAAAGTCAACTTTTTGCCAAACAACTTTATGGCTTTTTCTGTAACAGCTACCTGAATCCCACAGCCCTCACCCTGGGAAGGGGGTTTCTCCTTTTTTGCAGCTCAACTTTCACAAGTAATACTCTCTTCTGATCCATACCCTGATTAGGCGAGGGTCCTCTCTAACTCCTGGAATCGCAGCATCCCAGACTGTGGGCTCCAGAAGGGCCCTCAGGGTTCTGTCTTCTTACTCCCCTGTTGTGGCTTTGTGCAGTGACAGTATCGTAGCCAATGAGGTTTATCCAAGGCGCGATTATTGCTAATTGAAACCTACTCCCCTGTTGTAGAGGAGGGTCTGCGGCAGAACGGGAAGGGACTTGTTCAAGGTCATGGAACAGAGCCAGTCTTGGAGTTGCATCTCTTCCCCTTAACTCAATGGAAATGATTCCTGTACAGATGAAAATGACTCTGGACAACGCCAGTGGTCCTCTCTGGAGACCTTGGGTCTCCGAGCTGCGCCCTGAGGGAGCTTCATCATCTGACGGCTTCCCAGCTCCATCAAGACTGGTACAGCACTCTGCGCAGACCCTCCAGAGAGGGATGCGCACTGTGCGTGTATTCTTGGTCCAGCTCGAGGTCAGGGCAGCTGGTGGCTGGAGTGGCCTGCCCTGGTGTGCAGTGCGGTATGTGTGGAGGGACTTTCCTTCTCCCCAGGCATAGACTCACAGGGCCATGGGAGGGGATGGGTGTCCTGGAGGTCGGGGCTGAGCACAGTGGTGGATTGATGGCCACAAGAGCAGTCCCGAATGGCCCGGGCTGCACCTTGTTCTGGAACATGGAGAGGTTATTGGCTGCAATCAGATTCGTCAAATTCCCAGCTGGCGTCTCTGAGCGGGGAGTGGAAAGGCCTGTGACTTCCTTCCTCCTTCACGAAAACAGGCCTGCAGAATGAGGTCCTTGCTCTGTAATTATATGTAGGCAGGAAACAAATAGCTAAGACCTGTCTCTAAGTGAGGAAGGAAGGAAAACATCCAGGGCTCTGGGGATCCTTTATCTTCTGCTCTTGAGGCACGGGAATAGTAAGACCTGCTATCTACTTTTAAATCTTTGCCAACCCTGGTGAAGACGGCATCATGAGCCTTCATCCACAGATAAAGGATAGTGAGTTACCCATGGCTGCGGTGCTAGGAGACGGTGTCATGGAGCTGGGGCTGAATGACACTTCTGCCTGACGGCGGTCCCAGCCCATTTCTCTCCCTCGGCTTTATGTGGCCCAGGCACTTTCTCCGATTAGCCCAGGGTGGCTGTTGTAACTTGCACAGGATGCCCGACCACGGAGGCCGCAGTCCAGGGGATGCTTCCTTGTGTGTGGGCCTCGATTCTGCACCTGCCCAGGAGAAGGGCACCTGCTCCTCGGCACAGGGGCTCTGTCGGCTCAGACGCCTGTGCCCACGGGGCCGCATCCTTTTCTAGTTCACACAAAGGGACTGAATCGGCTGGAGATGGCCTTATATTAGCGGTGGTCACTGTCACTTCTCTGGGCCTCAGTCGTTCCTCTTGAGAAGCGGGAATCTGACCCCGTCTGCTGCGGGCTCCAGGGGAGCAGGACCCTCTCTGCCAGGCCACGCACAGAGCAAGGGTGAGGCTGCTCGCTGCACTCTTGGTAGAGTTGTGACCTGGCAGGGGGCAAGGCGACGCATCTCTTGAATTCCTATCTCCCTGGGGGGCTCACGGTGTATCCTACGGGTCATTCCAGTTCCTGGGTTGGGTTTCGGTCAATGCAGGCCCTCCCTGCTGGACCGTGTGGGTAAGGAGTAGATGACCCTGGCCCCCACCACGGGGCTTCCCGTGAGCACCGGATGGGAGAAAGTTGTGAGTGTGGTGTCTCTGCTTTTGACACAGGCCAGGGGGCCGAGACAGAACAGCCAGCACTTCTTTCCCCTCTGAGTGTGAAACTATAAGGAGAGGGACCGAGCCCAGCCCTCAGCCCTGCCCCCACGGCCTCCACCTCCGTCACCTACACTGTTGGCCCTCCCTGAACACACCGGGCCTTGTGTAGGCACCATTCCCTCTTGCAAATGTCTTCACTTCCTTGTTCTTCCCGTTCCTCATCAGGATGCACCCTCTCTCTGGCAAGAATCCCCAGACCTGTGCTTCTTCCCACACTGCAGCGCGCGGCGTCTACCACGGGGCTGTGTGCACGGGAGGTGCTCTAGTTCTGCTTCTTGGAGAGGCGGATAAGTGAACGCCTGAGCGGTTCTGACCTTGCTGTGCCATCCCTGGGCTTTGTGACCTTGACTTGCTCCCCCTTCCGCTAGCAGGGCCTGGGCCTGACCGTCTCCCCTTCTCCTCAGGCCCAGACCCATTAAGCCGCCATCTTCTCTCACCTCATTATCGCCTTGGCCTGGGGAAGCCTCCGGGGAAGCAGTGAGCCCCAGAGAGTTCAGAGGTTTCCCCTTGGCCCTCCCCCCAGAAGACAGAAAGCCAGCGCCAGAGGGAGTGTCTTCTTTGTGGTTTGAGAAAGGCCTTCTTTCCTGGAGCTCAGTAAACACACCCCAGAGAGCAGTGGGAGTGGGAGCCGGTGGCCCAGGCGCCTTCGGGTGGCCGCAGGCTTCCCAGAGCCCCAGTCTTTATCTCCCGGGCAGATAAGAACCCAGGCTTGGCTGGTGCTGAGCGAAGGGGAGCAGAAGCCCTAAAGCAGGGCGGGGCCGACAGTTTAGGCCGGGGTCCTGGGGAGCCAGAGGTTTGAACTCTGCCCTCTGAGGGGAGGAGGCCTTTATGGCCTGGCGGGGGGGAGGGGGGGGGGGCTCTGGGGCTGATGGGACAGCAGGGCCATTAGGGCAGGAATGAGGCCCCTAGCCGGCCCCTTGGCACCCTGACTGCAGGGCGAGACAACAGAGCCCCCGAGGTGGGACCGGCTGCGGAAACGGGGCTCCATGGCTTTATTGACTTGTAAACGACACCATTAAGAGGAAGCCCTCACCTAGGCTGGAAACAGCTGTGTGAGCGGCTGTAAATCTGGCCTGGCCCAGGCCTTCCCCGGGGCAGGGGGTGCAGGGCGGGGCTACCTCCCAGCAGCAGTTGTGATCCTTCACGGGAAGGGGGCTTATTAGTGGGAATGTGCATGGCTAAAGAAATACTTCCACAAAAGGGGAGAAAAGCATTCTCAGAAGTCTTTGAGTTCTCCTCAAAGTCAGCCCAGAGGAGTGGACATTGAGAAGCCCAGGACAACAGGAAAACCGTAGGTGTCCGGTGAGGGGAGGGACGCTGGAGGGTCAAGCCCATCTTGGCTTCCAGGGACAAGTCCACGAGCAGTTCTTACAGAAAAAATAAGCATAATAATACCCTCCAAAGGGCGGCGTTATTCATTCAAGGAGGTGATAGAAGAAGCAAACCTTGCCCATGGAGGCGCTTGAGAAATGAATTTTCTTTCTTCTTTGATGGATAACAAAACAAAATGGAAATTTGGGATCTTGGCTAGTTCTTTTTTGTGTGTGTGTGTGTGGGGGGATCTTTGTGTTTCCATGGAATTAGGTAACATGGCAAAACAAAAGACAAGACTATTAGCTGCCTAAGGGCAGGGACAGTCCTGCCTGGTTCAGTGTTGGTTGCTTAGCTGCTAGTAAGGAACTTGGTACTGAATACTGAGAACGTGCTCAATAAATGTTTGACTAATAAATAAAAGAGGGAAGGAAGGGAAGGAGGGAAATAAGGACATTTTCTTTTGGATCAAGTCTAGTAGTTGGAACCAAGAGGAAAGAAGGAAGTAATATTTGCTGACTCCCACTCTGAGCCAGTTGATTATAAAACTCACTGCTCGCAGCCACCAGGAAGACCCTGAGGAGAATCGCCCAAGTTGTGCCATTTACTTATTAACCAATAAGTAAATTTGCGTTATGGGTATGTTATTTACTCAGTGATAAAATACGTTCTGGATGCCCCTGTTTTCTCCTCTCTGATGGTGAAATTTAAATGAGATAATATACATAAAGCTGTGAACACAGTTATTGGCAAACAGTAAATGCTCAAAAAATGTTGGATATTATTATACTTCAGGATGGAGAAACTGGCTGGGAGCAGTTAAGTAACTTGGCTAACTCACAAAGCTGAGAAGTCTCAGAGCCCGGATTCCCACTTTGCTTCTAAAGCTTACGCTCTGGATTCCGCCAGGTTCTGGAACTACTGAAACCCCCTAAGGGGTGGTGCATGGAACCCCCACAGCTGGATGGTTTCAAAATGAATTATCCGATGTAATGTCTTTGGAGATACAGTTTATATGTTCAGCTCCTGAAAAGTTCATGGGCCCCTGGGGATCCTTATCTCTGCCTGAGGAATACCTTCATGCGTTAATGAGCAAACAAACAAGTAAATAAATAAACACACACAAGCCAAAGGGAGGCTGAGATGTTAGGCAAACATTTACCGAGGGCTGGCCAGGGCCTGGCCCGAGCTGGGAGCTGCAGAGAGTCCCACACCCAGATCCCCGTGGCATTGCCTGGAAGACAGGACGTCACCTTCAGAAAGCCCCCGGGGCTACCTGGGACTCCTTACCCCAGAGATGCCTTCTCTCTCTGGGAGTCAGTTTCTCATCTGTGTGACAAGGACACAGGATGACACATGGCATTTCACATCATTTGTGATTCCTTAATGATTCACAGTGAAAGAGATCTCAACCCAGGAATTACCAGGGTGCCTCTGTGTCTGGGGGTCCAGGCTGATTTTTGCAGTGGCTTGAGTCTTTTAAATGATTGGGGGGGATCATCAAATGCAGATATAGCTCCGACTGCACGCGAGGCGCTGTTTCAAATGTTTACAAACATGAACTTATTCAATCCTCACTTCTATGCCACAAGGAAGTCACGTTTGTTCTCATTCCCCATGAGGAACCGAGGCCCGGACTTTGGAGGATTTGAACCTGGGCAGCCTGGCTCCAGAGTCGGCCACGCTTTACTGTCTGCTCCCAAAACTGATCAAAGCAGAATGGGTTTCAGTTTCCCAAATGACTTTCAATCTTCCAAGGAGGGATGGAATGAAGGAGGTAAAGGTGGGGGCAGAGAAGAAAGAAGGTTAACGTGTAGCAAACGGAGATCTATTGGAGAGAAAGCGGGTGGGAGGGTCTTGGGATCTTGGCTCTTTTTTTATTCGGGCAAAAAGGAGAATGTCTGGGCACTGCTCCGGAATGGGCCCTCCAGAACTCACCCTTGCTCCCCAACAACTTCCTGACCATCCATCGAACAATTCTGTCCGCCCCTCCTTGGTTCTTGCGGTGTAGCTGACACCCGGGGGCCTGCGAGTCCTGTTCCAGGTCCCAGAAGGGCAGAGAAAACTTGGAAGAGAGGCAGGGCTTCTGATCGCCTGGACCTACCTGCCACATTCCATTCTTCAGGTCTTAAAAACCACCTATTCTTTTACAAATCACTGGTTCAGGCCTAAATTATCCAGATAATTGAGCCGCCTGGCCTGTCACTTTGTTGGCATAGACACCATTTATGTGTAATCTGAGAATATTCTATCTGCTGCCGAGTTTCTTCCAAAGGCATTATTTCTAACCTTCTTTAAGAACAAATTTCCTGTTGCCATGGAGATCATTTTTAGGCTAATTTTATCGGGCGGCAGGAGCTTGGGCTGGAAGCAGTTCTCTCACATACTCAAGTCCTCTACTCGGGAGAGTCCTGGGTTGTCTTTGTCCGAGAGGCTCCCTGACCTCAGCGTCCTTTGAACCAGACAAGTCAGGGGATGGTCACGTTTTGGTTTGAAATTTTAAAAGCCTTGACATCATTTGTATAATGAGAAAACACTTCAAGAGGGGAGGGGGGGGGAGTCTCAGTCTTATAAATATGTGCTTTCTGAAACCTGCTTGTGAACAAACTGTTAAAATGAGAGCTTTCCCAGCTAGAAAAGACTAGAAAATTCAGGAAGCGTAAAAAGGCGTTTTTAAGCACCAAACCTGGCCCCCCGCTGAGGTGCGCGAGGGGAAGCAGAGGAATAGGACACGAAATCTGCCTCCAGGAAGTTTGCAATCTGGTGAGAATTGAATTGCTTTAGAGCTGGGAGGGCCCTCAAGGATCATGCCTGTTAATAGGCTCATTTTACAAGTTGGGAAATTAATCCAAACTCTCAGAGCTGGTCCTCAGGAGAGTTTAAAACCAAGGTCTCTTGGCTCACAGTCCCAAGGGGTAGAGTCTGCGTAAGCTGGACCACACCTCTCCTGCAGGCTCCCACCTGGCACACTTGGCTCCCCGCTGTCCTCACCTCTGTGCCTTGGACGTTCAGGTACGGCTCTCTGGAACATACTGTCACCCTTTTGAGTGTTTTTTGCTGTCCTTCAAGGTTCGTCTCAAACGTCGCCTTTTCTGGGATTCCAGGCTGGCTCTCTTCTGAGCCTGCGCTCAGGGGAAATCACTTGTGCATGTGCCTTCTTGTCCCGTGGTCCTCGAGCCCCCGAGCATGCTGCTCCATTCATCCCTGCGTTATGGTGTCTAGGACAGGACCTGGTGTGGACAGGGCACTCGATGAGTGTTGGGATGAAGCAATAATCCTGAAAGCTAACACGTTAGAACCTCTTAGGTAACCAGACACTGTATGAATGTATGAACTCTTAGTCCGTTCGGGCTGCCGATACCAAATGCCACAGCCTGGGTGGCTTACAAACAGCAGAAATTCACTGCTCACAGTTCTGCAGCCTGGAAGTCTGAGATCACTCGGCCGGCCCGGTCAGGTGAGGGCACTCTTCTGGGTTGCAGACGGCTGACCTCCGGGGATGTCCTCCCCGGGGTGGAAGGTGCTAGGGGACTCTCTGGAGTCCCTTTTATGAGGGTGCTAATCTCAATCCAGAGGGCTCCCCGCTCACGAGTCAAGCACCTCCCAAAGGCCCCACCTCCTAATACCAGCACCTTTGGGGGTTAGGATTTCAACACGTGAATTCTGGGGGCGCACGGACAATCAGCCCATGGTGGACTCACTGAAGACGCTCGTCAGTCCTGGGAGGCCGGTGGGATTATGACCCTCTTTGGCTGTGGAGGCACTGGGGGCCCTGTAGAACCACGCACCTGGAGGGTGCTGGAGTCAGGATCCGGTTCCTGACACCCTTGCCTCCGGACCTTTCACCTGTAGCCGCTACTCTGGATGTCTTTCCGATTGATGCGCCATCCCATGCTGTCAGGATAAACCTCATTTTGTAGCTGAGGCAACAGACGCTTAATGAATGCTAAAATGACTCTCCCAAGGTCACACAAGCATCCGGCCGTGGAACTGGGCTTCGACGCTGGGAAGTCTGGCTTCGACGCTGCTGCTTTTGTCAGTCACCAGACTGTGCTTAAATTTAAGTGTAAAATAACATGGCGCTGACCATAAATAATTTAGAGGCAGCTTCTCTCGTGAGACTTTCTAATTTTCTCTTATAATCCCCACTTTAAATACTTCAATTCAGAGCTAGTTCCTACTGTATAGCACAGAAAACCCCAAGGCTTTTCTCTTCTGTGTGTCTGAGACCCATATCAAGCGTGGGTGCGGAGTAGGGGCTCAGCTCTCTCCATCAGAGGGTAACGTCCCTACTCCTGAGATGGGGAGCACGCGGCTCTTGATTCTCTTACTGCTATTTAAAAAGTACCTTTAGCTTGAGAGCCCTTAACTTGAACTTTTCAAAGGAAAAAACGAGAAGGACCTAAATTATCTGCCCTGGACAGATGAGGATGCTGCCCCCCCGTCTGTGTCGGGGTTCCACACGAAGGCTTGACCACCGTGCACCTGGGTGATGTGTGATGCTCCCTTAAACTGCCTTTCTTCCTCACTAGAGGAGTAGGAAAGTCCTCTGGCCTGGCTGTGGAAGGCTGACTGGAGGAACCATCAGTCTCGGTTTTGCTGTTGATATCACATTCTCCTGGGGACTTGGCTTGTCCAGGTCAGGCTGGTCACCAATATGCGGCAGTCGTGGTTTCAGAAGGGAACTGGCTATCCGGCCCCTACCGTGCTGTGACCCTTACTGAGTGTGTCTACAGCTGGAAAGGAAATCCCAACATGCCAGTGGACTTGGCCCCAAGAGCTTAGAGCTACATGTCCAACGAGTCTCCCTGGTAAGTCCTTACTTTGTCCTGATGGTCACATTCCTGTCATGTGCTCCAGGCTTTAGCTCTTGCTGGGCTCCCTGAAGCCCATTAATGTGTTACTTGTAATCATCGTGTTCACCATCAGACCTCCTGCGGTGAGACTCTAGTGAGAGCCCACCAGTCCTTCCTGAGCAAATGTCCCCGATCCACGCTCTTGCATCGTACGGGCGGGTTTGTAGGAACAGGTGTAGGCCCAGCCGAGCCAGGAGACAGCTAGCGGTCACGACGGTAGGTTATCCGGGCATTGCTGCAGACCACACAGAAAGCTGCCCCAAATTTCACTGCTGTCTGCTTTGCTCCCTAATCAGTCACCATGACCTCCCCCCGGCTGTTCTGACATTCCATTCTCAAGGCCTAAGGAATGCTCGGTGGCCAAGCTAGATGTTACGTCATTCGCTGGATTCTTAGGACATGAAATGAAAACGGGATCCAGAAGGCAGAGTCCATGTCGGGGGAAAGACTGGCATCAGCGAGGGGGGCAGGGCAGGGACAGTGGGGGGGGTTGGTCTGAAGGGGGCCATCAGGAAGCCAAAGGACAAAGGAAGCAAATGGGTAGAGGCAGCTACTTGTAATAGCCAGGGACTCTGTAATAGTCTTTTTTTGTTTTTTTTAATCTTCCAGAAACCCGATTTAGTAGGCATTCTCATTCCCAGTTAACAGATGAATAAAGTGAGGCGCAGGCAGACTGCCACCTGGCTAAGTCTGGTTCCAAAGCCCGGCGTCTCTCCACCGCACGACCCCGTCAGAATCAGCCCTTAAACAAGGTTCACATTCCGAGTCGTTCATTATACAGGGAGAGAGCTTCTGAGGCCTGTTGAGGTTGATTTGCATAATTCATTTTTAGAACATTAATTAGCCGGGATGTGTAATAGTTCTCGTGCCAATTTGTGTTTCAATTTCAAATGCAAATACAAATTAGCAAATGTTATTCCTGTGGCACCTTAAGGATGAAACATTTGCTGCTTGTAGTGAGTATTAATCTTTACATTTCTGAAACTATGACTGATAGAAGCGATAATATCCTCTAATTTGCAGGATTGAGAAAAAAAGTCTAGTCTGGTGGGGGGGGTGGGTAAGAGGTAATTTTTTTTAGCAAAAGAAAACAGCATGTTAGGCATCCATCATCCATCCATCCATCCATCCATCCGTCCATCCATCATCCATCCATCCGTTAAATACCATTGAGCATGAACTAAGTGTCAGACTTTGTGGTAGGAGGCAGAGGTGGCTCCAGAGAGCTCGCACACATAGTGGGAGAGCGTCCTGTCACTAAACAAGCACACTATATTGGGATAGGCTTGAGAATAGAGCTAAACTTTCAGGTGGTGGAACAGAAAGCCTGGAAACGCCCAGGAGCGGTTCCCAAGGAACGGGACACTGAGCAAGCTGAATCTTGAAGTGGCAGTGGGAGGGAGCCAGGTGGAAGGGGACAGTCAATGGTGGCAGGCAGACCACCATGAGAGAAGACCTTCGTGTGGGATCTGGTGTGCTTGGGCAACTCCAAGCCGTTCTGCCCGGCTGGGACGTAGGCTCACTTGCAGTTGTGATGGCAGGGGGAGGATGCTGGGCAGCCTCGTTTTCAGGCTACTTAGTTTGGACTTCCCTCTGTGGACCTTTGAGAGCCATTGGTCGAAGGAACTGGTCAGACTGACATTTCAGAAAGCTCACTCTGGAGAATGTTTGTGGGAAGGAGACCGTAGGCAAGGCGTTAAGAGACCATTGGAACAACCCTTCAGAAGAGATGTGTTGACCATGGGAGTGGCCGAGGAAATGGAGAGGAGGGGACATCATAAAGAGATATTTCAGGAATATCATCACGGGGGAGGCAATCTGGGCTTAAGAGCATAAGCTGCGAAGCCACCTGCTCTCTTTCCATCCTGGCTCTGACCTTGGACAGGTCCCATAGTGCTCCCTGCTTACCACTTCATACTGCCCTGGAAAATAGCCCAAGTCTAAGCAAGTCTAAAAGGAAGTGAAGCTTCAGCATCATGTTGAGGATGGCATGCTGGGGAGATTGCTGAGACAATATTGTGCTTTTATCTAGTATTGTGCTCCTCATGGGTGAGGCTACCTTTCCCTGTGGACTCTAAAGTTGAGTGATGGGATTCTTCACAGACAGTGATTGTCTGCCTTCTAAGCGTGTATATCAGAATTTATAACCTTTGGATAAGTCTGTAGAAAGCCAGACTGGAATATATGTTAATCCAATGTAGCAGTGAGTAGTGGCATTTGACAAGCCGATGTCACATTCCTGTGGGATTTTCGGTAGGGACGACACTCGAGATGAGTCCTTGAGTGGACCCGAAAAAGATGACTTGAACTTGAACCTGCAAATATTCAGCTCCCATTTCATTTTCATAAAGTGATAGGAAGGGCTGAGGGTTCTGATCAGAGCTTCTCCGGGACTCAGTTTACCCAAGTGACTAAGGAGGTGAGGTGGGATGACTTTTTGAAGGCCCAGTTCTGCTCTTTCTATCGTTTCTTTAAGAGTCATTTCCTGTGAATATTCTGAATCTATCAGCCTCTAGTTATTTATGTATTATATCATGATGGTCATTTTGCATTCCAGGATTTCCTCACAGAGAGAAGGACAGCATGCTTCTGCAAAGAACATTTCCCAGGGGATTTGATAAATCTAGATTCTGACATTTATCTGAGGTCATCTCAACTGACTTGTTCCAACATTCAGAATTCCCCTCTTTTCCACTCAGTGTCCTATGCTCATCCCGGCAAGGCTGTGAATTCAATCGATGTTATAATTCTGCAACTTGTAGACATAAATTTTGGGTCTGACTCTAACCTGTGTCAACCTGGAGGATATGAGAAATTGGAGATTCTTTTAGGGCTGACACAGAGGTTTTCCAGTTTTCCGAATGTACCTTAAGCTAAGTATTAAAGTCCCTTAAGCTTCTCTTCAGGTAAGCTCTCCAGGGGAGTCAGAGAAAGCCCCTCTCCATCGTGCCATTTCTCGTAATCATTCTGTCCAATACCACTGGTGACTTCCTCTCTGAAAACATTGCTTTCAATGACCACCTTGTTACAGACAATCGCAGATAAGAACTCAAGCCACTTGTCCTCGCACAGCTACTAGCTGCCATCTAGTACTTTCTAGTACTTTCTAGAAAGTTGTTTACTCACGCGCTGTTTGACCAAATATCCAGGTAACGCATTTCAGGTAGCCAGCTTGGAGAGTTGGTTGCCCAGAGTCTATGACGGTTTGTGGCACCGATCTGCTGGGGTTGCTGCTGGGACTGAGACAAAAGCATTGCTTTTAGGAAGTCAGGAGCCTACTGTCGTTACCACCACGGGATCTTGAGAGGCCACCGTCATGCCTATCGTTCCTCTAGAGTCAGAGCCCTCAGGGACCACGTCACCAGGATGGCTGGCATGCTGCTGCTGCTCCTGGAGCCAGAGCCCGTGTGCATGGTGTTGCTGGCACGTCCCTTACCTCCCGGTCATTGCCAATGGAGCTGTGTTAACCTGCGCAGAAACCCCGGAGCCCGCATCTCTCTGCCGCTTCTCTTGCTATTGCTAGAAGCAAAAGTAGGAAAAACAAAGTGGCTTCTCTTTTCCTCCTGCCTTTCAATCTCCTGGCAGCGCCTCTCATTGGCAGAACCAAATCCGAAGCCATCTGGCAAGGGAATCTGGGCTTGCATATAGTTTCCAGGCTTCCAGCCTCCTGCAATTCAGAACAGAGTGGGGGAAAAAGTGGGAATGAAGCTGTTAGCAATCAGTAAAATGGTTGGTGCATATATTACCACTAGACAAGTGATGAGGCACAATATCGAATTGAAACAAATCGAACCTCCATGGCAATAATGGCCCCAACTATTTCCTTTCTGTATCCACGCAATGCACCTTTTCAGCTTCTTTCATTGAGACGTGGGGTCTTGTTCCCCACCTTTGGAAACTAGGCTTGCTTTGTGATTTGCGTGAGCCAATAAACTATAGCAGAAGTGATGGTATACCTGTCCTGAGCCCAAGCCTCAAAAGGCCCCATGTGCTTTCAGTTACTATCTTTGAATCCTGTCTCCACCAGGAGAAAAAGCCCAGGTTAGTTGGTTGGAGGTTAGACTACACGAGCAGAGATAGACTCTCTAGTCCAGCTAGCCCTTAGTCAACCTGGCAGCTAACCATCGGCACAGGAGTGAATGCAGCTAAAAACAACCAGTCGCAGCCCCTCAGACAATTCTAGACTTGTGATTTTGAGTCACTGAGTTTTGGATGGTTTGTTATGCAATAAGAGTTAACCAATCCATCTGCTCCCAAGAGTGCAGCAGAGTCTAGCAAAGCAATGACGCACACGCATGGGACGGAAGCAAACGGTAGAGCATCAGTGAATTGTGCGGTGTGCCACATCCGACAGACTTTCAAGGGGCAGGCTGATCCTGTGGACTGATTTTTCATGGAGTCTTCCAGTAAGAGATGAAACTTGAACAGGGCATTGAAAAATAAGCAATGTTTCAGGTGTCCCCAAGGCAGCCAGATACTTAAAACAATGATTATGCCAACTGAACACAATTGAATACAAAGACGTCTGGCGCAATGAGTGACAATTTTGAAGTCACCACTATCTTCTCTTTCACTACGTAAATATTCTTTGTTTGGCCTGTAATGGAGTCCTGTCCGTATACCCGTATAATTAGACGGATTAACACACATGTCTATATTTTAAAACAAAGTAAATTGCTGTAAATATTTTTCTAACTAGAACACTAATGTATAAGTATTGAAGAAAATTTGGAATTTATAGAGAAGAAAAATTTCTCACCTAAGCTGTAATCCAATGAGCAGATAGTCGCTGTTAATTGCTTTCGTGTATTTCTTTCCAGTCTTTTAAAACACATTATTTGCAGAGTTGGTATGAAGTGGTAGGTGTAATTTTGTGTTGCTCTTTTCACTTTTTGTTTTAAAATAAATATTTTCTCATTTATTACATTGCCTTAAAAATGTAAATTTTAAGTGACTTCATATATTTCATCTTCTGAAAGTATCATTATTTATTTAATTTCCCCCATTTTGCTGGGCATTTATATTGTTTACTATTTGGCGCTATTCTAAGTAGCTCCGTGAGAGCCACCGTTCTATATAAAACACATTCTGATTACTTCCTTAAGATTGCTTGCTAGAGGCCAAGTTTACGCATTCTTAAAGCGACTTGGTTTGTATTGCCAAATGTCTTCTTTTCCCAGAAAAGGGTGTCCTAACTTTTTCTCCTTTACAAATGAAAGATAACTGCTCATTCCATTGTCTCTTTCCTGTGTTGAGTATCATTCTGCGTGTACTTTTTTGCTATTTTAATAAAGGCAAATTGATAACCCATTGTTGCTTTAATTAACATTTCCTTGAGTTGGAGATAGATTGGACATTTTTCAGGCCGTTATTGGCTCTTTGTTTCCCTCTTCCCGAGAACTGACTGTTCATGGTCTAGAGAGTTGATATTGACATCAAAGTCCTTTTGTGGTTGTCCAGCTGCCCCTTGCCTCCCATGAGATATGGGCTGTGCAGTAGGAAAGCTGTCACCTCCTATAAAAATGTCTATAGGATGGGCTGCCACCCACGGCCATTGCTGCAGCTGTCACCTGGCTGGCATTGCCAGGGATCGGTGAGACGCAGTCCTTCCTACAGGATGACATGGAATCTCAAACCTGAGGCTCCGCTCTGTGCAGTTGCCTCCAGGGTCCTGCACTGGATAGCACGTCTGCCCTGGGGGTTGCATGCTCCACATGGTAGAAGCACGTCGAGAGCTTTCAATGTCCCAGGGATACAAGGACCTGCTGTGGCCAAGAGGGAAGTGGGCGCCATAAGGCTGTGCTGCTTGGGTGGTTTTCAGGGCGACTGTAGGCTGCTTGGCCCGAACTGTCCCCTTTCATCTCTGGCTCCATGGTGTGAGATGCTGAAGGCTCTGGGAAAGAGCTTTCGAGCCTCATTACCCACCCAGAGTACCATGCAATTCCTCAGTAAGCCACCTGTTATTGTCAAAAGAAGACCCAGATTTGTGTGTACTTACTGGAGGCGAGACATCTATTATGGGCCAGACAGCTAGAGAGCTTGGTCATGTGAGTGATGAAGGTCACGCAGAGATTCGCTTTTTGCTGTTCTGTACCCTATGGCATTTGGGACTCCCTTTTATTACAACATTTATCACTCTGTGGTGTAATTATCCATTGACTCAAATGCTTCTGCCTCTAGAGTTTGAGTTCTGCACGGGAACGGACAGCATCTTATTAATTCCTGTATCTCCAATGCTCCACACAGGGGTTGGCACTTAGTAGCTGCTCAGTAAATATTTGCTGAATTAAAGGAATGTTATCATTCGAAGTGTGAGCAAAAGAAAACCTTATAAAACCTTGTATGGGTAGGTTATTTGCTAACAAAGTTCTCAAAAGCCGGGAGTGATGGAATATAGTTCTAATGCTCTTTCTCATGCACGCGCTCCTTAGCCAAAGGGGCCATGATAGTGTCTGGCGGTGGGAAAAGGAGACGGGGATGAACCGATTCTTGCCCAACCCTCATAACCAAGAATTTTTTTTTTTTTTTTTTTACCTGGTGCAGTGTGATGGGTTAAATTATGTTGCTCAGAAAGATATGATGAAGCCCTTAGCCCCAGTACCTTGGAGTGTGGCCTTGTTTGGAAACGGAGTCACTACCGATGTCATTAGGGAAGTCGAGGCCCCTGTTCCATAGATGACTGGTATCTTTATGAGAAGAGGGAAGTGTGGCCACCGAGACACGCAGGGAGGGCAACCACGGAAGGTGCAGGTAAAGGTTGGAGTTGCACGGCCAAAGCCGGGGGAGAGCGGGGGCTAGCAGAAGCCGGAAGGGGCAAGGAAGGGTCCTCTACTAGAGATTTCAGAGAGGGCATGGCTAGCCAACACCTTGGGTTCAGACTTCTGGCCCTCAGAACTGAGACAGCAATTTCTGTTGTTTTCAGGCGACAAGTACCTGCTTTGTGGGACTCGGCCCGGCAGCCCCAGGAGGCTAACACGTGTGATGTGGTCCAGCCCACCGTCCTGAGGCAGCAAGGGCCACGTGAGCGGCCACACGCAGAGGCACGCGCACTGATACTCTTCTCCAGCACTGACCTAGTTTCTGAGAAATGATCAATAAACCCCGGGCAAGTCTACAGCCTGCCACTCGTCTGCGTCCACCCTGGTGTTGCATTTTTCTTCCCTTGTGTGGGTCAGCCCGAGAGCTGGTTTTTGGGCCAGTGCTTTATTTCTCTCATCCAACTAAGTGTGTGGGGGCCTGGGATGGTCCCTGCTGCACTGGTTTTGTGAAGGTCACTGCGGGGATCTTCTCGGGCTCCTGGCCTTGCCTCTTGGGGCAGAAACACAGCTAGCTGTCCTTCCAAACGGGATGTTTTATTTATTTTTTATTTTTTTTAAAGATTTTATTTATTTATTTGACAGAGAGATAGAGAGCACAAGTAGGCAGAGTGGCAGGCAGAGGGAGAGGGAGAAGCAGGCTCTCTGCCGAGCAAGGAGCCTGTTGTGGGGCTTGATCCCAAGATCCCGGGATCATGACCTGAGCTGAAGGCAGATGCTTAACCGACTGAGCCACCCAGGCGCCCCCGAACGGAATGTTTTAGAGAGTGGACTGGAGGCGGCATCCTAAAAAGGAAAAGAACTAGAATCTGATGTCCCGGCTCCTGGATCCCATTCTGTTCCTCAACACGGGACTTTGGACAAGTCACTCCTCTCTGGACCTCAGGCTCTCCATGGATGTAACTGGTCACAATCTGGGCCCTTTTCAGTGTTCCAGTGGCTGGGTCCCAATGGGGGACAGTCCTTCCAGTGTGTCCAGGCAGGGCAGGAATAGCTGGACCCAGATACAGAGGCCTGAGAGAGGGGGGAGCAGAGCATCTGGCCTCACACAGGGATAATGATAAAAAGGAAACCAGGCACTTGATTGCTTAGTGAAATTTCTGCTTGAAGGACACGCTGAGGACCAGAAGGCCTGCCTTGAGTTCTAATTTGAATCGCGCCAGGCAGCGCTAACTCCCTGCACCTCTCTGAGCGTTGTTTTGCTCACCTGGGAAGCACAGGTAGCAGTGAACGCCCAGCCGGGCTGCAGTGAATCCAGACGAGCCCCGGGCCTGAGCGCGCCTGGCAAATGCTGAAGCCATTAGCGGCCAGGCCGGTCGTGCCTCCGTGTTTTCTTCTCCTCTGTGCCCCCTTCCCCCACCAGCGGAGCCTCTAATGGCTTTGGCATCTCCGCGGTCCATTTCCTAGAGGGTGTAAATTATTCAGTGGATGAACACATCTGCCAGCAGGCCGAGGGCGCCGCCTCCGTGCATGCCCGCGGGAGCAGGCTGCCAGTTGGCCCGACCTGGGCCCGCTCCCTGCTCTCCGGAGGCCGCCTCGCGCCCGTGGCGACCCCCAGGATGGGGACTTCACGCCGCCTGCCGGGGCTGTCCCCAGGCTTCCTTTGCTGGCCTGGCCGGCTGCCCTCTGAGCCATGGGTCCCTCGCTTAGAAGGAAGTTTGGCCTCTTAATGGCCATGAATAATCGATGAGCTCTTAGGGAAGGGGTTCTGATGAGAAACACTCCTCCCCATTAGTGACCCTGGCATAACCCTTCCGATGCCCCCTCTGCACCCCGCCCCTGCCCCCGCGCTCAGCCTCTGTGAGCAGGGTTTGCTCTGAGTGTGGATGGGAGGGGGAAGGGAGGCTCTGAGCGCAGCCGGGTGCTCCCCCCAACCTGAGGACACTGCAGGACAGTCACCCCCAGGGAAATGTGTGCACATATCTGCCTGCAGTTGTTCTTGACCTTGTGGGGGCCGGGCAGGCAGAAACGCACATGGAATGGGTTCTTTTGAGGATTTTAGGAAGCTGTAGAGGCTGGTCCCGGGGAGTTGCGTGCGTGCACAGACACTTGGAAAACCATCTTGCGTGGTCCCCAGGGGGTCCCTGGCCTTCCTGCTAGTGGCCTCTCAGAGTGGGGTGACCCAGGTTCTGAATTCAGCTGGCTATCTGTCTGCTAGGAAGAGTTCCCTCTCTCCAGACCTCTCCACACCTCCGCCTCCACCCTTCAATGCCGTCTCGGGCCCCCAAGGTGAGCTTAGGCCCAGGCCCTCTGGCTTTCCCTTCTCTGGCACTTGTCACGCTCGCTCTTACGGTGACATTGTTGGTCTTCTCCATGAGGACAGAACCCTCCACGGTATCTCAAGTGTTTGGCACCAGGCTTGGTCCATAGTGGAGACTCAGTGAATGCTGAATCAGGTAAGTCATGTCACCTTTTAGACTACTGTTACTCATGGAAGGATGGATGGGAATCCACTTCCTAAGATGTAAGCAGGTTATAAACAGGATTTCCATTTATCTTGTAATTATTTAGGTTTTTAGGAATGCCCTAATATTTTTTCTGGCCGCCTACGCTTGGAGGCTTATGGATCAGAGCTGGCTTGTATGATCTTATGCCCAAGGGGCGCCTGGGTGGCTCAGTCAGTTAAGCGTCTGCCTTCGGCTCAGGTCATGATGCCAGGGTCCTGGGATCGAGCCCCACATCGGGCTCCCTGCTCGGCAGGAAGCCTGCTTCTCCCGCTCCAGCTCCCCCTGCTAGTGTTCCCTCTCTTGCTGTCTCTCTCTCTGTCAAATAAATAAATAAAATCTTAAAAAAAAAAAAAGGATCCTATCCCCAAGATGGAGACAGTAAAAAGATCCCCGTCAAGTCACTTACCAGTTGGGTAATTCTGACCTTTTTTTTTTTCTTTAGAGAGACAGTGCACACATGAGTTGGGGGGGAGGGGCAGAAGGAGAGATGATCTTAAGCAGGCTCCAGGCCCACCACGGAGCCTGATGCAAGGCTCAATCTCATGACCCTGAGATCACGATCTGAGCTGAAATCAAGAGTCAGATGCTTAACTGACTGAGCCACCTAGACACCCCCGATTCTGGCTTTTTTATAGGAGCAAGAGAACAGAGGTACTAGACATAGATTTTTACCTATCAGGGTAGGATTAAATCATGGATAGAGGAGATTGAAGAAGTTTGTCAGGTAGACTTATAATTTACCCAAGATTTGGGGGAGAATTTAAGGATTTAAACTGCCCTGGGGGCAGAGTAGGGGACAGGAATGAGAAAGGGGGTCACTCTTTGTTAAACACTACCATGAACCAGGGATGGTACTGGGCACTTTATTTATGAGGTTATTCATTTCTCGTATGGCCCCCAGCATTAAGTACTTTTAATATTTGTTTATGGAAGATGAAACTGAGGCTCAGAGTGGTCACATAGCCTGCCTGAGTTCACACAGGTCACAGGCAAGGGTGGGGCAGGGATTCTATTTTAGCAGGTGATATGTGCTGAGCATGTGCATGTCTTTTGAAAGGTCTTAGCTACAGGCTCACATGGGGGTCCCCTTTGGATGGGGGAGGAGGGTGATACTCACAGAAACGAAGTGACTTAGTCAAGGTCACGTGTCTGGGGAATGCCTGGATGCTGAGAGACAACATGGCAGCAGGGCTGATGGTTCAACGGAATCCCAGCCCAGCTCTCCCTTGACCTGAGAGGGCCTGAGGGCAGCTTATTTGGGGGTGCATTGGGGGAGGTTGAGGGGTGTCCTTGTTAAAAGGCTAATGTCCTGGGGAGCAAATTGTCATGAAAGTAATGTCTCCTGTAGGAACAACATTTCTGAATCTCAAAGCACTTTTGTATCCACTATCTCCTTCAATCCCCCAAATAGCCCTACAGCGTGGGTCCTATCATGCCCATTTTGCAGATGAAGCAACTGAGGCTCCACAACTTTGTGTGACCTGCTTGGGCTCACAATGCTAGAGGGTCCCCATCTACCCACCTTCTGGTTGTTTACACTCAAGGTCAATCCTGGACCATCCAGGTCAGCAACCTCGGCTGTCCTTTGATTTCCAGCTGGCATCGTGCCCATTTTTCCCAGGTGGAGGGGCTGCCCCTGCTCTTTGTAAACTTGGCTGATGAAGGAGAACTCTCTCCGGCAAACTCAGAGACTTGCTGGGAGTGCTGCAAAGGAGACTCTGATTTCCTCGGTGGTCACAAGGAACCCATGGGACCTCGGCTGATGTCTTGTCAGCTCCCTGCATCACGCCAGGGCATGGTGTCAGCCAGCCACAGAGAGGGAAACACGTTCAAGTCACTTGTCCCTCACACAGTATGTCGGCCGCCTTGCAACCCAGTTTAACAACTGCGCAGATAGTATTTGTTTCTGGCCTATCTTTTCTCACTCTCTTTCTGGTGCTTGATCTAACAGGAGTGAGTTCTGAGTAAAAGTGATTAATAGATTCTTTTAGCTTTTGATTCCTTCTTTTCATGAGTTGCCAATGAGAATCTGCTTTTGGTATTAATAAAAGGAGCGTCACAGAGGCTTGGAAGCCTACAAAGGTAGGAGGTTGACTGGTGAGTGCACCTAATGAGAAGCTGAGGCACAGACCTTTGCCCAAAGTCCCATGAGTAGCAATGGAAGGAAGTGGGGAGGGAGCGTTTGGTGTCCTCCATGTTCTCATGGGTGGCACCGCGCCCTCGCTCTTGGTGCTGTGTGTTGGCACGGCCCACATCTACTTCCTTCCCTCTCTGAGTCCTCTTCCCGGCCTTGAGTCAGGACTTCCTCAGCTCTTACTGTTGCCACCTGCTTGCTGGTCTCCTCCCTCACCAGCCCACCCACCACCTGGCCTCCAGAAGGCCCCTCCCCAGCCACAGTGTGACCCGACCAGCCTCCTGCCGAAGCCCCTAGTTGACCAGGAATACACTTCTGGGTGGGGCCTTCGAAGCTTCTCACGAGGCCCCTGCTGGCCTTCCCAGCCTTACAATAGCAGCTAACATTTGTAAGATTAATGCACTTTATGAAAGAAGATTTGACATATGTTAACCCCGGCAGCTTATCACACTTCTTGTTTTCTAGCCAATTGGTCTAGGCACTGCTCTCTGGAAATCTGTCCTGTGTTCCAGACTTGTGGCATTTCTTCCTGAGCTTTCTCCTGCTTGGAATATGTTTTTTCCCCCTGTTTGTATATTTTTTTTCCTTTCAATGCCCTTCCTAAAAACCACCTCCCCCAGGAAGTACTCTATGATCCCTCTGGCAGATCAGAATCCACCCTTGAATTTCCATAGAATCACAGAATGCCAAGCTTTTGGAGGTGAGGATCTGTGTTGAAGTCATTACTATCCCCCACAAGATTCAGAAAAGTTTACTTAAACGAAAACACCCACTAAATGACATTGAATTAATTATTCTCAATCAATCGATACTATGGCCTTCTGAATGAATGCCAGTTGGGTTGAATTATTATTATTAGCCCAAGACTATAAAATACAATGGAAAGAAAGGGATTGCTTTCTGGAAAAAAGAGGACAGCAGAGATGGGCTCACTCGGGTGTACCCCTGGTGAAGCCTGGGGGAGGGGGTGCGCACCCTCTCTATTTGAACCAAGAGTTTCTAGGGGCAGGGCTCAGGCTCTGCACTCTACGGGGCCAGCCCTGCCTCTGCCCCAAGAACCTCCTGGAATACCCATTAGTCCACATCTCTGCCCCATTCAAACGCATACCAGTGCTCCGGGTACCTAGCAGCTGCAGAGGGGTCACTGGGATCATAATAAGGAAAAGTAGAAATATTACCCCTATGTTACAGTTGGTGTGTGTGTTGCTCTGTGTGATCTGTTCTTTTTCCCTTTCTGGTGAATTACTGAGATGGTCCTTGACCTATCTTTGGCGTCCTATGTGCCAGAGATGACAACGTTTAAAAGGTAAAGAAAGCAGTGAGAGAAGAGGAAAGATGAAGGGCATGGGAAGTGTTTGCACACATGCACACGTGTGCGTGCATACACACGTGTGCATACACACGTGTGCATGCGTGCACACACCCGCGACCAATACTCGGCAGTCACCTGCAGGCTGTCTCGGGAGGTCACGCTGCCAGGCGGGGGAAAACAGGGGAAATGAACCACTGAAGCGAAGCACGAACGCAAGGCTGGGCTGCTGGGGCTTTGTGCCCGGCACGGTGGGCTCCTCAGGGTTTAGAGTTCAAGAGTGAGATTTCGGCAAGCCACTCCCTGGACGCAGACCCCTCCAGGGAGTGGGTGCCTTGGACCGTCAGGCTCAGTGTGTCTGTCTATTGACTCAACTCACTTCTGCCCGGTTTGAGGTGCTGGTCTCCATATCCTCGGGGACACCGGGGAGGAGACTCTGGGCAACTGCATGCAGAAACACGAAAAGCAAAGCCTCCAGAAAGGCATTCTGTCCTTGTCGGGCCCACAGGTCTTGTGTGAGCTTCTGCTCTGACCTGTGCTCAGGCAGCGGTTGGTGTGTGGGGGCCGATGGTGTTCGTGCGGTCGTGGTGCGGGACTCTGTTCTGTCTGTCGTCACAGATCTATTTCATTCAGGTCTCTGCTGCGTGGTCGCCTCCTCAGAGACCCTTCGAGACCCTCTCTGACCCTCCATCTCCAGGAGCCCTTCTATCTTACTTTATCTTAAATATAGAAAGACTCTGTCTCCGTAATTGACATGGTCAGCATCAGAATGCAAGTGTCCTGATGTTAGGGAGTCTGCTGGTCTTGTTCCTGGGAGGGGTCCCCACAATTGAGAGCAGGACCTGACACTTGGTGGATCCAAGATGACAAATAATTATTCCATATCGTTAATTACACTTTTTGTATCTAATTCTCAAGACAAAGTAGAATATAGGCAGCACTAACCCCTTTTTATAGATGAGAAGAATTTGAGGCTCAGTGAAGTTAAGTAACTTGCTCAAAGCCACACAGCTGATACTTAGGTGAACAGATAAAAGTGATCGGATTAAACACCCAAATTCCCTAGAGAAGAAGACCTTCTCCTGAAACAGGGGATCTGGCTTATGGGGTAGGGGGAGATAGAGTGATGGGAAAGAAGTTCCGGGTCAGAGGAGCCTGGGGGAGAGGGGAGCGAGCCAGCGTCACTTGCTGGGATGAGCTGGAGCTGGGAGACAAAGGAACTGGTTAGAAACTCATCTTTCCCCCAGCACCCTGTGCCACCTTGCTCAGGCCTTCACACCCCAGGCCCTCCAGTTTCTCATCCAAACAGGAGAGGACAGGATTAGATTTGTTGTTCGCAGAGGGTTTTCTGCAACTCCAGGTGTTTTTGAGGTCTCCTGAGGAAGTGGGGATTCTCAGCACCCCTGCCCGTTAGGACCACTGCCTGATCTGAAAGGGGCATGTTCTCATAAGGGGAGTGGCCTCAGGGATGGGGAGAGGCTGGACCATGGGGCCGGGGGACCCTGAGCCCCAGTCCAGTGAGGTCTCTTACTAATGGTGAGGCCAGGAGTCCTTAACTGATTGGGAGAAATGGAGCTGACCATCCTCAGCCCCGTGGTGAATGTGCTTGGGAAGGGGGAGGGCTGGGCACTCGGAGGCTGGTGCAGGGGTGGTGCAGGGAGGGAGCGGCTGGACAGGCCTGGCCTGGCTGAGAGGGCTTAGGGATCAAGGGCCCCTGGTGGCCTGTGGGAGGATCCTGTGGATCAGTCCTCCTGCCTGTAGAATGGGAATTTTAATTACTACCTTAACTTGTGAGATCTGGTGCACGGGTTTCACAGGTGAGGGCTGGTGACGGCAGCACTGTACTGGCCAGACCTCGGTCTCAGCCTGGCTCCACCACTCACCGGCTGGGGGACGCACAGCCTTGTGACCGCAGATGTAAAAGGGGGATGATAAATATCACAGGCACCTCTTACAAGGTGGTGGCCCACACTTATTCAACCATACTCTATACGCAGGAACTACATGTATGTATGTATATGTATTCATATCCCTCCCCCCCACAATGAATTTGGAGCTGTTACCTTTCCATTTACAAATGGGGAAACTGAGACACAGAGAAGTGAAGTAACTTGACACACAGCTAGGGAGGGGTGGCCTGGGATTCAGACTGGGCAGTCCAGCTACGCATCGCACTGTCTCACCTGGGGCTTGGGGTAGGTGAGAGGAGAAAGGCGTGGAGCCCCCAAGCACTGTTGGGGTTCATACATCTAGTTGCCTTTCTGTTGCGGCTGCTGATTTTGCTGGGGAGATAGGGTTTGTTTTAGAAAAGCGTGGACCCCTAAGGGCATGGCTAGTGACCCAACTTCCCAATTTACGCTCTGTCTTCTCTCAAACCATTTTTCACACGGGTATCTCTCTTTACAGCTTTGGGAAAATTGTAACTCTTTTGAGACAGATGGATCAGAAAAGCAAGTGTGTCCTTCAACCCGGCCTCTTCCACATGGCATTTGAAGACCCATTTGCCTGGTCTGCTGTGTGCACGTGGCAGTCCATTATGAGCTCCATGGGTCTCAGACACGGCTTTCTTCATAAAAGTGCAGTAGGATGGGTGTTCTGTTCCCCCCTCGTTGCTTTCCCTGCTACGCATGGAACAGGGTCTTTAGCGGGGTAACTCACCAGTATGTTCAATGAAAAGGGTTCAACATTAGCAAAATTATGAATTCTAGATGCTTCTCTCTGAAGGGTCTGGAAGATTGAAGCCTGCTCTCAGGATGGGGACCAGGCAAACAAGGCGGCTGGGGCACACCTAGGTACCAACTCTACTGAGAATGATGTCTACTTGAATTTGTGCCCTATGTACTTTCTGGTCTCACCCTGGTTCCTGGCCATGGGTTCCAGTGCACACTGGTTATGAGGAGCTGTGGCCATCTCTCAGGATGGAGCCAACACTGAAGATCTTTGTGGCCCTGACTTCAGAGAGATCCAGGAGGTGGTGCTCGGCCAGGGATGACAGAGGGTCAAAGCACAAGAGGCTGTCTCTGCCCAGACCATCGCGTGACTTCGTGGACAGGGCACTGTGTCTATATGAGACTCTGGGCTCGGTGGGTTTGGGATCAGCCAATAAATCTTCTGGCGGTGTTTTGTCTGCATCACTTCTACTTCACGGGACATCATGGAAAGGTCACAAATAGGAAATGGAACAAAATTAAATAAAGTGGCATGAAAGAAAATGAAATTAAAAAAATTCCAAGCCAAGTTTGGCCCTCTGCAGTGGTCACCTTGGCTCCATGCAGACCAGGTGCTTCTGTAGGGTCGGGGTCTTCAAACCCTGCTCCTTGGAGCATCATTTAGGGACTTCATGAGAGCCCCTCAGTGGGGAGGGGACGAGAGAGAGGAAGAGAAGGCAACACTTTGGGCTCCCACTCCTGATCAAACCCGAGATCCTTTTGTTTTATTAGGTTTTACCCATTAGAATCAGAACATTTGATTTAATTTCTCATATGCTAAGAAAACAGTTTGAAAATCACTCCCCTAAGAGCTATTTTATTAATTCTTTTTGAGGACACTTTTTGGCCTACAAATCGCCTATTTCCCCTTTATTCCTCCAATCTGTTGAGGACAAACCACTGTTGCCCTGTGACATGAGATAGTGGAGGCCGGGCTGTCACAGTCAGATACTTGACTGTCTCTGGGACAAGAGGGAAAACTTTGTATTGGGCCAGCGTGGTACCTCCGAGCCAGCTTGCTCCCTAGTACTAGAAGGTTGCCTCTCACCTCAGCACCCCGCCTCCTGGGCTCTGTCTCAGTGCCTCCCCAGGAGCTCTTCTGGACTCAAAATAGGGCCTTGAGATGAGGCCTGGAGAACTTTGAACTCAGTGGAAAGCAGTCCCCTCTGCTGCGCACGCCAGCCTCAGATTCCACGTCAGAGTGTGCTGTGTGAGGCCCACCTCTTCTTAGGGTGGATGACATGGGCATGTCCACTCCTTTCAGGACAGACCCTCCCTATCCACAGGGGAATGGCCTTAGGGGCCTCTACGGGGTGCTCCTTGGAACACAGCCCAGCCATGTCCACTTTCAAGGAGGGTGTCTCTTTTACTAGTTAATCATCACTGGGGTGACCATAAATTCTGATTTGCCTGGGATAGTCCCATTTTATGCCTGTTGCCCCAGTGTAATTATTAATAGCTCTCTTTTCACTCCCAAAGTGTCCTATTTTGGGCGATAAATTATATGGTCACCCTAATTATCATTTTTACGATCAGAGTTCTTCCTGACCCTCAATGCTCATCTGACACCCCCCCCACCCCAGGAAGCCTTCCTGCCATGCTAACTCAAGCTGATCTTCCCTTCCAGGCAAAGTGCATTGGTGCTTCTCCATGCCACCCACCATGTGGGTTACTAGTCTTTCCCCTAGCTCGCTCGTCCAACAAGGACCGCATGCCCACCTACAGTGAAACGTAGCATTCCAAACCACGGCAAAACAGGAGGGCCCACACACAGAGAAAGAATAAGTATATAGATATATATTATGTTCCCTGATGACTCAGACGATGGATAATAGTGGAGCTATGTTGGGGTGGGGGTGGGATGTGATGGGAATATGTGTGTCCTGGTTTTTTATAGGGCAGGCAAAGCATTCTCTACTAAGGCGATACCTGCACAGAAGCCTGAAAGAAGTGAGGGAGTGATCCCAGTGGGGAGAAAGCACTCCAGGCTAAACAAAGCCACGTGTTATAAAAAATCCTCAAAAGGGTGGAATAGCGAGGATGCCTACATGTTGATGTCAGTGCCAGGAGGGTGGTAAGAGTGCACGCAGATTACGAGTCCTCCCCACGGCCTGGCTTGACATCGAAGCTCATGTCTTGATAACCTCGGTGGATGCAAGGGTGGCTGGATCACACATCAGCTAGTTCTTTTGGTCACTGTGGCTCTGGGTCAAAGCTTCATGGGACAGCCTGGTCCCAGCATTGCCAGTGTGATGAGACCACTGACATTTTGTTATGGGTTTACTGAGGTTCCGAACCATCTGAATCCCAAGCCACGCCCCCTCCCACAGTCACTGATGGCACCTGGCTCCAGAATTGGCTGTATGGTACTTCTCTGTTGTTCAGTCTGCTCTGCAGAACTGGACCGGGGCAGATCTCAGAGCAATGACCTCTTTGCTTGATACCATTCTGTATCGTTTCATCATAAAGTCATTGACCAGGCTGTGGATCCAGAAAGTGAGGAGCGCAAACTGCTCCTTAAGAGAGGCCTCATATTACGGGCTTCCTGCAGGCTATTCCATTTGTTCATATTGCATTCTTCTTTTTAATTGTATTTAAGTACATACACTCTGGACAATGCAGACTTTGCAGCCAGGCAGACCTCGTCAGCGCCGGGGACTGTCAGTAATAATAGGGCGGGAGTGACCAGCGTCAACGTCTGTGAATGAGCTCCCCATGGTAAGTTCTGACTTACCATTCCTCCCTTTGCTTTCCTCCTAGATTAATCTTTCCTCTTAGGAAACCAGTTTGTATCTTTTTGAAGGGTTCTGGGTCTTAAACGAATCCTTAAGTAAGTAACTTTCCCAGACCTCTTCATGTACAAATAAGTGTTAAGCACCTACTGTGTGAAATGCGGCGAGTTGGGATGGCGGGAGATGGGGAAGAGGCCACCAAGTGTCTCCGAGTCCCTGCCTTGCCCTGCCCTCCAGCTTCGGCCCCGACTTGATCTGCCCGGTGCTTTCTCATGGGTCAAATCTCAGTGAACGTCGGCATTCTAGCCAACGAAGAAACTGACCCCCAAATTCCATCCTTCTAAAGGATTAATTATTTGCATAATTTACTTTGTTAATAATGGTGCTGGGCCTAGTACCTACCGAGAGGAAATAGGTTTTTAAAAAAGAAGATGGTTGGGTTGTCATTACTTCAGCATGTCTGTGTTGGTGTCTTTGTCTTGAATGTAATTAAGAGCCTTGGTGTGAGTTTTTAAATGTCTGATCAACCATCCCCCACACTTTCACCCAACATGGCCACAAAGGAAGGTTGAGTCTCATTCAATCCAGAATTTAGCAGCCTCATACAGTCCTATGCATGAGGGGGGAGGGAAGGGGCTCGGGGAGAGAATATATTGAGATCTGCCCTTTGATCGTGTTCAATGCGACTTTGCATTTACCTGAGGGATTAAAAGTTCTCATTGACCAAGGCTCCCGGCTTCCTACTCAGCCTTTGACGGGACAAGTGTTAATTGGACAATATAATGGGGACAATGTTAATTCCCCTCTTAGAGTTCCTTTTCTTGTTCAGTCAAATAGAAAGGCCCTTTTAAATGGCAGAGAGAGGAAGAAAGGAGCTGGTTTATAAGGGTAATAGACTGCACATCTTCCCCCTTGTCTCAGAACAAGTGCAATGGAGTCAGCATAAAGCAGGCCCTAAACAGCAAGAGAAAGGGAACGATGTGGTGGTTTGCCTGGAATGTCACCCTGGATTAGGGATTGGGGAAATAGGGCCAGTAGGCTCTGTCTGTTTTTGTAACAGTGAGGGCTGGTGGGTGTGGGAGGGGGCCAGAGCTGGGGAGGGCAGACGCCCAGGAGACGAAGGGTGAGGAAAGGACAGGTTGGTGAGGGCGGGAAATGCGGCTGACAGGGGGTGACAAGGGCGATAGGACATGGGCAGTCAGAAACCTGGCGGGATCCACAGAGCCGTTGGACTGAGGCTGATATTCCCAAAACCCAAAGAGGTCACAACTGCGCAGGGGAGATGGGCAAGAGGCAGGGATTCTGGAAGCAATAGCCCGCTTTCAGGGGTTTCTGTAATTAGCATTTTCTTCCTGCCCAATCTTAAAATAGGCGGATGTACCCTTGTCTGTAGATTCTGGGAGCTGCTTGGAGAAACTAACATTCCCCCCCACCAGGTTCCATCTCAACAAACTTGTCTGTTTCTCTGCTCACAAAGTCTTTCTCCTGTTGAACTTCAACTAATACTTCTATCCCTGGTTTTTATGAATGATGATCATGGCCCATTCAGTTTTTCCGTTGTTAATATATTCAACAGGCTTTTTCAAGCATCTGCTATATGGCAGGTACTCCGCTGTGTATCCTTGAGCAAGTCACTTAAACTTGCTGTGCCTGGAACATTCAGTTGTGGGAATAATGGACCTGGCTTTCGGTCTCCCAGGTTCTTTTGGGGATCAATGGAGATAATGGGTGTAAAAACACCTTATAAACTGTAAAATGTGTGAGATGAATTATTTTCTTTATGTCTTTTCTTTGCCGGGTAGATAAAAAGAAGGCATGAGAAATGATGAGGAACAAAGACAAGACAATCCCTATTGAAAGGGACATGAGGCAGGAAGTGAAGGCCTGAGTAAGGGAAGGGAGCTGTGGTTGTCAAAGGAGGTCACCTGAGGGAGGCCCCAGGCCCTGGCTGGCAAGAGTCAGTATCTCTTTCAGCAGCTGTGGCTCTAGCCAAGAAGACGCCTCTCTGGTGCCTCCAGAACCAACCAGCCACCATTTGCAGGAACTCAGCAGCAGGAACGGGCTTCTGAGCACTGGCCCAGGAAGGTGCTAGCAGCATTTGATCTGTAACCTGCTGTTTTTCTTAGTTCTACCAACACTACCTCGTTTTCTTATTTGATCTTCCAGTCCTTCTACCTTCTTTGTTAGTGATTGCCTGTATTAAATTCCCTCCATTTGAAAGACTAGAGCCAATGATTTCTTACTGATACAAAGACTGCATAAGAATTCTTTGTCCATTCTTTGTGGGGCAGAAAAAAAAAAAACCAGTTCCTGCTTAAAAGTGAAAAACTTAGTCAATGGTGCTCTTCGCTGACCCTGAAATCTGGGATGATTCCTTCTGCCTCTCTGGGCCTCAGTGTTACCATCTGTGAAATTCACATAATAAGTTTGTGTTGGTAAATCATCACTCACACACAGGGCAGCCAAGTGTGGGTGTGCACAGTCTCAGTTCTGTGTAGCCGGGGATGTCTGAGTCCGAGTGCACCTGGCACACTTGCTCATCAACTTGTCTTCATGCACCTGCTTCATCATCTAGCATCCGGCCTTTGACGGGGCTCTGGTTGCTCTGAGCTGAAAGCTGCACACTTCAGACTCACCAGCCCTTAAATATTTCATAGCAGACCGGCTGGAAATTAATATTTAATCACAGACTCCTTGGCACGTAAATATTTAATCACTGATATGGCTGATGAGGAATGAATCAGCACCCAGGAAAACTTTTGGTCTCTGGTGCCAGCTTGAAAAGATCTTTGGTTTTGGTCTCAGAGGACAGAGGCACCAATGGTGATTTTATTTCTACACTAAATTTAATATTTTTAAGGGCTTGAAAAAACGGCCTTCATACCAATCTGAGGGTCTGGATCAGAAAAATCTCATCCTCACAGACCATAAGCAAAATGGGAATAACCAGAGTTTAGAAAGAATTGGGTGGATAGCAAAAGTAATAAACATTTCTGTCAACTCACATCCTGAGGAAAGGCGGGCACTGTGTGTGAAGAAGGGAGATCCTTGGAGGCATAAGAGTGGGGCTCAAGGTGGGAAACTGGCACCCCTTATCTTTCCAGTGGTGGCTTGCAATATGAATTGAAGAGAAAGCTTCAGGAAAAAGTTAGAAATTCTTTGGCTGTAACAGTAGGTACAGAAAGGAGGGGAAAACACTGAGGTTGTGGGCATCCATGGAGTTCCATGTTTAAAAAGTCAGAGCAGGAAACATTCCATGAGCTGGAAGGCATTGACAGTGCCAGGGTGCGTGGGCTCTGATCAGAGCAGCTTCATCACCAGAGTGGTTTCTAGGATTTTTGGAAATGTACACCTTGATTAGTCCAGGACAACTGACCAGTGCTTAGCTTTGTGGGGCAGTGGTGTGGCTTGTGATTGTGGACATAAAATCACCAGGAGCTTGTGCTGTAGCCCTGGCCTACTGTCACAGACACCCAGTTCCATAAGGCCCGACTTACTTCTAATAATATTAAAAGTAACATTTTCTTTTCCCTGAAAATGTTTCTCCTACCTCTCTGCCTTGCTCCCGGCTTCCCACCTTTTGGGGGCTTCTCACTGTCTGAGTAACATGGGCTTGGCACCTGTCTATTGCACGTAGGGTGGCTTGGCTAGCAGGCGGTCAGATTAGGACAGCTCACGGGTTCCCAGGGATACCTGCAGATGCTGGCCCGATGGGGGACACTGCTGAACTCTCTGGCGTAACTCCCAACTCTCAATTCCGGTCACTTTTGGCTGGTAGACTAGACCATAGGAGCACCACACTTCTTCCAAATCACAAGCTGCCGAGAGGACCCTGGGCCTCATCACTCTGTTCTATAGAGTGTCCACCATCCCCCAGGGCTTTAGGAAAGTCCAAAGAGAAGAAAAGAGTACACAGGGAGCTGCTAGAGGCCTGAGCTATAGGGGAACCGGTTCCCGGCTCCATCCACTCACCTCAGAGGCCCTGCTACCTCTTTCCCCTGAACTGTGACAGCCAGCAGCCTTCAGACACACACTCCTCCTCCCCGCTCCCGCCCACCCCCACCCCTACCCTGCACCCCTCCGATGACATCAGCTTTCCTTTCCTCCTGAATCCTGGGTTGAAGGCAGGACTTTTTTTTTTTTTTTTTTAAAGTCAATTTTCCATTTCTTTATTTTTAATTTATGGGGAGTCTCAAAAAATAGAAATAAGGGAAGGAATGAGGGGCCAAAGGAAACTATCATGATTCCTAGTATAGAGTGGTGATTCTCCTGTCTCTATCCCCGCCAACTCCATCCGGTGCCTATGAAGGTGTCTGTATGGGTGTGAGGGGGTCTGGGGCTGAGCTGTGGCCCTCCAGCTGCTTTCTTAGTAGGGGAGTCCTAGCCGGCTAGGGTGCCCAGAATCCCCCTGTGGCTGATCTGGAGGATTGGAATGTTTCTAGAATTCAGTGTTTCCAGATTTCAGCCTTAAAAGACCTAATTTCTCCACTGTCATGGACACTTAACCTTGCTATTCAATGGCCATTGTCCCCAGTCTTCTTTATTGTTAGAAGAGCTCCAAATTTGGGAGGGAGAACTTACCCTCCCATGTGCTTAGAGGAAAGAATCATTCTATCTTCAAGGGTGAATGTTGATTAGTCTAAACTGACCATGGAAATTCTATTCCCTTCTTGTTATAACTTTAGTCATGGGTACACAAAGCAATCCTAACCAATAATGGTATGAAGGGAAATCAGGGACATATGCTCAGGGGGCTTCTGGAAAAGGTATTCCTCGCTGATAAGAAGAGACAGAGAAGAAGGAATAACCTGCCTGCCTTTGGATGCTGTTGTGTGAGCTTGTGGGGCAACTACCTTGTCACCATGAGGCAGGTGAAGATCAAAGCTGAAGATGGGAGAGCAGACGACTGAAGCAGCTGGTCCTGAGGCCACTAAGTTGACCAAATCTAGAAGCACTTTATCTCCAGGCTTCTTTTAACATGTGTAAGCTGCGTTTTGTTGACTGTGTAGCTATTCGTGTTCAAGAGCATTGTAATTAATGTACCATATGAACAGGGGAGGTAGAGTCAACAGCTAGCAAGATAAAGATTAGAGACAAATGGCAGGTAAATGATGAGAATACATTTTCATGCCCATTAGATTGGCTGATAATCAAGCCCGAAGCCTGCTGACCTTTGGTGAGAATGTGGAGCCACGGCACCTCTCCCATGCTGCCGGCAGAAGTGTTACATTGCTCCATCATTTCAGGAAACAAGCTAGCAATATTTATATATCAGAAGATGTTCATAATCAGTGATCCAACAGTTCTCTTGGGCAAATAACTGGAGATCCCCTTGTACACATACAGAGAGAAGCATGTATATAATAATGCTCATGACAGCATTTTTATAATAGAGGAATTTGGAAACAAACCTTAATGATCATCAACTTGAAAACAAATAGATCACTTCTCGAGACTTTGGTCCAAGGAATAAATTACAGCTACATGTATCAGCGTGATTAAATATCAAGAGTACAACTTTGAGTGAAGAAAAGTAAGTTTCAGGGGAGTAGGTAGGATCTGAAATGATTCATATGATGTTTAAAAACATACAAACAAGGGGCGCCTGGGTGGCTCAGTTGGTTAAGCGACTGCCTTCTGCTCAGGTCATGATCCTGGAGTCCCTGGATCGAGTCCCGCATCGGGCTCCCTGCTCGGCAGGGAGTCTGCTTCTCCCTCTGACCCTCCCCCCTCTCATGTGCTGTCTCTCTCACTCTCTCTCTCTCAAATAAATAAATAAAATCAAAAAAAAAAAACCATACAAACAATATGATAAAGTGAATGTAAAGAAACAGGTTGGGATGATAAGCACCACATTCAAAATGGTAGTTTCTTTTGAAGAAAGAAAGAGGGGAAGGGTACACAGGGAGCTCCATCAGATCTAAATGATTTTCTTTCTTTTAAGCGGGATTGTGAGTAGATGGGTGGGTATTATATTATCATCTACGCTTTTTTTATACATCTGAAATATTTCATGAAAAAAGTTATTGAAATTGACATTATAGGCTAAAATCAATGAAGTGAAATTTGACACAGATGAGCATCTGGTCCTTCGCCAGATGCCTACAATGAGTTCTTTAAGGTTAGGAGGCAGGTGGTGCCTGGATTAACAACAGTTTATGAGAAAATGAGCCAGAGGGGTTGGTTTTATTTTTGCCGCAAGATTATTGTGAACCAACGGGATGATGTAGTTTCTAAATAAGTTGGTGTCAACTTAGGTTATAACAATACAATTACAGTGGTAACTTTAAAGGAAGTGAGTCCAGCTTTATTTTGCACTGGCCAGACCTTGCCTAGAGGGTGATGGGCAGGTCTAGATTTGTCACATTACAGGGAATATTGTCAGAATAGAATAGAATAAAAGTGAATAATGTGCTGAAAGCATTTGAGACAATGTCATGGAGGCGTGGTTGGTGAAGAGAGGATGTAGGCAGCACGATCATTCTGGTCACATCTTTGATGGCCTGCCATGGAGCAGAGGGACAAGATACGTCACATGGGGCCAAAAAGCAGACATACTCAATATTGGAAGATATTGGGTACATGTGTTAGGTGGGGGGATACTTTCAGCTCAGTGTGAGCTGGAGCTGTTTAATGTTAAAGATGTCCTATAATGTGAACAGTGGCCTTGGGAGATAGTGGCATCCTGTCACTTGGAAAGCCCAAGAAGATTTTGTGGTGGGGTGGGGGTTCCAACACGGAGTGGGTGGCCACACTAGACAGCCTCTGAGGTTCCAGTCCTAAGGTGTACAGCCATGGGAGAGAGCACGTGATACAGCTATCATTGGGAAATGCCAGCCCCTATGTGACTAGAAATGAGACCTCCTAGAGGTAATTCCAGGACTGTTTGGCCATCAATCAGCTTTGTGATCAGGCACATCAATTATCCTTTGGCCTTTCTATTTGCTGACAGGTGGAGGAGAAAGCCTAGGACATAGGTGAGGGGTTGTTTCTCTAAAGTGAAGGTGGCTGATGTAGAGGGGGTGGGGGGAAATGGCCCAGCCTGTGTTCCCATAAGGAGGCAGCCCTCAAGAGCATGTTAAGGAGATACTATGATAGGGAAGGAATCACAGCCTGTGGATGCAAGTCCTGCCTCACAGTCTGGGTGTTCCCAGTGTTGAAGAAGGAGGGAAGCGGTGGGCACTTAGAAATAGGTACATAAGTAGGCTGGAGATAGGACTTGTAGAGTCTCTGCTCATTCATAATTTTGAGGAATTGAGTTTTCTGCAAAGGTACTCTAAAGTCCTGGGTTCTGGTAGCTACAAAGAGGCAGATGGGAAGATAAGAAGGAAACACTTCTCACAGTGTGAAGATAAATAGGTCTTTATCAATCAAATTTTCTCAATGGGTGGTGGTCTGTATTTCGTGTGTGTGTGTGTATGTGTGTGTGTGTGCTTCTTTCCGGGAAGGCTTTGGCAAAGTTTTGTTTTACTGTTCTAATCAGGTCTCAGCTGTGTTTGGTAGAGCGTGAAAAGCAGAATGCCAGATGACCACAAGTATTAAGGATCAGCGCAAGATAACCCCTTTTCACATCCATTGGGCCTGTGAAATCTCTACACTAGAGGGAACCTCCATGGCCCAGTATGACCTTCCCATGTCAAATGTGGAAGCTGTGGATGCTATGTTTTCTTTCCTCTTTCTTTCTTTCCTTCTTTCTTTCTTTCTCCCTCCCTTCTTCCCTTCCTCTCTTTCTCTCTCTCTTTTTCTTCCTTCCTTCCTTCCTTCCATTGGGTTTAGTGTACTTTATTGATGGAATATCCCAGGGTGTTTGGGATGGAAACTGGGTCAAGGTGGGGAGATTCTCAGTATGCTGGGGGAGGTATGGGGCGAGGACTCCCCAGCAGCTGAGGACCTCTCCCTTATTCTTGTGCTTTCACTGGGGCTGGTAGTCCAGGGGGCTCTTCCTCCTTGGCTACCATGTGGACCATAAGATCCACCACCTGGTTGCTGTAGCCAAATTCATTGTTGTACCAGGAAATGAGCTTAACAAAGTGCTTGAGGACAATGCCAGACCCATGGATGCCATTTTTTTCAAAGGAAAGCTAGAAATCCTCTTAAAGGCATGCTTGCATATAACTCGGCATCTTGGCCTGCTTCATTTTACCTGCTCCTGGGGCAGGGGGGTCATCTCTTTCCTCTAGCCAAGGATCTGGAGGCCATTCAGTGGGAATGTGTGGTAATTATCTATTACTGTGCGGCAAATTAACCCTAAAACTTAGCAGTTAGAAACAGCAATCATTTATTATCTCTTACAGTTTCCAAATGTCGGGGACTGGTTGTGGCTTTGCCGGGTTCCGAGGCTCTGGGTCCCACACGAAGCTGCAGTCTCTGAAGGCGGGGTCTGAGAACCCACTTCCAAGCTCACTTACATGGCTCTTGGCAGGAAACACCAGCCCTCGCCATGTGGGTCTCTCCTTAGGGCTGCTCGTGACAGGGCTTCCCCCAGAGCAAGTGATCCCAGAGCAAGAGAAAGACAGAGCAGCAGAAGTGGAAACTGCAGCCTATGAACACCTCATCTCAGAAGTGACATACCATCACTTCTGCCATATTCCTTGAGTCTCAAGAGCGACCCCGGTTCCAAGTGTGAGCTGTGAATACCAGGAGGCAGCACTGGGGCTGGTAACTCTAATTACAAACATGAAAATTTAAGTGAGCTCCAGAAACATCCCTATCTGGGCAAAAGGAGTGTTAGTATTTGTTCATTCATTCAACAGGCTCTTACTAAGCACTTCCTTTGTGCTCGTCACTGTTCTAGGTGCTGAAAATACCCCGGCGAACAAGACATCCAGTTTCTGCTTTCAGAAACCAATTAAGTAGTCCTAAGTACTATGAAGAAAATAAAACGAGGGATGTGATAGTGACGGGGAGGATACATCTGTGTGGCACATTTACTTCCAACTTGACCTTTCTTCACAACAACCCTCGGGGGCAATGGTATCAGGGCCCCCATTTGCCATGGGAGGACGCCAAGTCTCAAAGAGGTGAGGCGACTTTCCCAGGATCCCAGTGACTGAGAGGCAGGGCTGGGGTTTACACCGCAGTCCTCTGCCTCCTTCCCAAGCCTGCGTAGACCACCTCTGGGTGGTTCAATTACCACAAGAGGCCATGCCAGCTAGGTTTGTACTTTTGAATATCCTTTGAAGGTCTACTATGGAAAGGTTCTAATCCCCGCAAGATTGTCGGCTTCTTGAGGGCAGGGCTGGTGCCTTCTTCGACTCTGTTCACCCTATACATCCGGATATTGTAAGACGGACTGGTCCTCAGGCTTCAGCATGGTCCTTTCTGGGCTCTGCTGTGCCCACCACCATCTACAGTTTGTTTCTGTGAGGGAGGCATTCTCTGGAAGCTTTGCTGGCTGTCTCCACTGACCATAACCTACTAGAGCCAGTGCTGGGGGGCTGTGGTCACATCTAACGGTCTCATTTTCAGCAAGAGCACTTTGTGAGAGAAAAACATCGGCCAGTTGTCTGCAAAAATGGGTACTCAGCTAAAGTGCTTTCACATTTGTTAGCTCGCTACCTCTCGAAGCAGCCTTGTGAAGTAGGCAGAATGGGGTTTATGGATCAGTTTTGCAGATGCAGACACCAAGACTCGGAAAGAGAAAACCACTTTTCCTAGAGTCTCATAGCTGGGACTGGAAGGGCGAAGGTTTTCTGATCCTTCCACATAGGTAGATATCTCTTCTCCACTCTGTAACTGTCCAGAGGTTATGTTCTGCAAAATAGAACTCCATGTGGTCCAGCTAGCATAGTGCTTCTCAAACTTCCACGTACAAACTGGGGTTCTTGCTAAATTGCAAATTCTGATTACCTAGGTCTGGGATGGTGCCTGAGATTCTGCATTTCTAATGCACTTCCAGAGAGCGCCCACGCTGCTGGCTCCGTGGACCATATTTTGAGGAGTAAACGCTACCCTCTGCCCCATTCTCACATCAGAAACCCAGCCATCCTTTAAACATGCAGGCTGATGATCCCCGGCACCTGAGAATCCTCCCTAATGTCTTCGGCTGGAAGGGCAGCTTCCTCTCTCAAGGCCGTCCCATGGGGGAGTTGCTCCCCGATGAGGGCCCAGGTCCTGTGCTTTTTGCACTAAAGGGACCTGTGGTCTCAGATGCTCCTCACTGGGCATGGCTCACACTGGGTTGGATTCACTGTGGCTCTGGATTTCTTCCCTGTTGGATTATTGACCTTTTACACCATGTAGGCCATATCAGTGGTGAGAAAATGGGCACCGGGTCACTCAGCTGAGCTGATGTCTTCATTCCCCATTTCTTTTCTGCTGGGACATTTTACTAAGCGATAAAATCTTACAGTAATATTGACAAGGCCGTGCTTTCAGGCTTTTAGGCTGCTCTATGTTTAAACTGATAAGACAGCTGATAAATAGACACTGGGCTCTGAGACTTCGTCTAATCTCCAACACTGGCAAATTTTGAGTCCGTTGCCACTGACCTTTCCTTGGGGAAATATCTGTTCTCAGAAAGCGGAAGGTCTAAACCTATGTTGAGCTTCTTTGCTGTACCAGGCTCTGGTCTGGAGCAGATACAAGTTTCTCCGGTCAGGAACCAGCTGATATTCGTAGCTAAATCCCCGTTATCTAGAACGTGGAGACATACTCAGTAAGTTCTCAAGTACTGACTGCGCTGGGCCATGGACATAAGTTATTATTTAAAAAAAAAACAGGAAAGTATTATATCACATCCTTAGAGAATCTCAGTTTTTGAATTTTTCTTTTCAAAGTTTAAGATTAGATAATCTTCTAGATGAAGAAGGTGGTTATTCCTTTTTGCTGGACAGATGGGCACACAGATGCTCTGGAGAGTTCATTAACCCCACCCTGACATTTTTGCGGTCCTGGCTTTGTCTTCCAGTGGATCTTGGAACGTATCCAAAATATACTTAGACATACTTCTCTGGGAGAAAAGCTTTTACACTTCAGAAACACACACACACACACACACACACACACACACACACACACTCTTAATTTGAGGTTGAATTTTTCTGCCCTAATTAGCTGCGTCTTTGAGCTTCAAGAGCTAGTTTTACTGTGGTTATTAACGAGGCCAATCTCTGATCGCTGGTCTTTTTCAAAAGCATTCCAGCCTTCTAAACAGTGGCCTTTCATGATTTACAAGTTTGGAATCTTTGAGAGTTTTCAACAATTAAGGTGCTAACTTTTCGCACTCGCCTGGTCTCCAAACTTCTCAATCACAAAACCTTGGAAATGGTCTGTGGTGAGGGGAGCCTGGTGCTCCTACAGGTCCCCTCTGAGCCGTGGGAGGGTCCGGGGAGCTCATCTAGTCCAGCAGGCATCACTTCTAGAAAGGATGTTGGCAATAAGTCACTGGCACCGCTCATGAGCATGAAGCCTGTGCTGAGTATGAAGTACATGGCCAAGGGCGAATGCTGTCAGCATGACTCGAAAGGCACGAGAGTAAACAACCTTCCCTTTAACTTAGCCTGCCACTGTTTTCAAAGTGCTTACAGATTTGAACGCTCACTTGATCTTTACAACAAGGATGGGTGATGCGCTGACAAACGCTATTATTACTGAATGGGCAAAATGAGAATCAGAGAGGGAGAGTGACTTCCCTAAGGACACACAGTCAGTGGCAGAACCACATCTAAGGGCTTTCTGGTTCCTAGTCCAAAGCTCATCCCAAAAGGCCTGACAACTCCTTCAGTCCAGAAATGTACACCTTCCTTGTGAAATGATTTAAAATGCTGCTTTAAAACTTCTCAGTCATGATCAACAAACCGCATTCTACGTTCATAAGACATGTGTGGACTCTTTGGACTTCCTATGGTCCCACTGGATCTAATGAATCCTGGTGAACAACACCAGTAAAAAGTTAAGAAATCAATCGCTCAATATTTAAAGGCATTTTTTTCTTCGCAGAAAACACTTTTTGCTAGTCTTTAAAACAAGCACATAGACGACGTGTTGTGGAAGTGTAGAAAATGCAAATGGGTGGCTATCAACAGCAGGACCCACAGCCTATATTATGAATGGGCGGTGTGGTGTATGTTATCAAGACAGAAAAATACCTAGAATTCCATTGCTGTGTATGTTTTTATTCATCTAAAACAAAGCACGTGAAGATGGCTTGTAAAAGGTACAGGGAAAGTGCTGTGTACATTTTAGCTGCTTTCTTGCTGTGCTCATAGTTAACTGGCACCTGTCAAGTTCTCGATACACTTGGACTAGTCTTCCTAAAGGACTAAAGAGGGTTGTTCCTGTAAAAGGTAATGTCTCGACATTTCACTGGAATTTTTCACTTCTCTTCAATTCTACCTCCGAAATATCTTCGTATCTCCCTGCTTCTCCCCACCTAGAGGATCTAAGCCTCCTCCATTTCTTGTCCAGGCACCTGAGCAAGAGCCCCCAGGAGTCTGCCTGCTTCCCCCTTTCCTCAGCCCATCCATTCTCCAAACAGCAGCAGAGTGGACTTTCAAGCCACACTCTTGCTTAGAACGTGACAGTGGCTTCCAATCAACTTTAGAAGAAAACCCAACCCCTGCCAGGGCCTATGGCATCCCGCGGGATCTAGCCTTTGCCCATCTGGCCGCCCTCCCCTCCCACAACTTGACCCTTGGTGAGTGGCGCCTCAACACTGCTCCTGGAGCATGGCCTTCGCATCCGGCCCCAGGCCTGCATCCGTGATCTGTCCCCAGATACCACAGGGCTGGGGCCCCCTGAGCCTCCAGAGCTGCCTTCCCGGAGTGTGCTGTCCAACGTAGCCTCTTGCCCTCTTATCAGATTATCCTGTCCTTCCCTTCTATACACTGACCCTCACTTGAAAAAATACCTTCTTTGTTGTCTTTTCCTTCCCACTAGACGTAGGCTCCAAGAAAGCAAGCAAATGATTTGTTTTACTCACTCCAGTCTCACCCGTGCCTAAAACGGACGTTCCATAAATATTGTGACTCAGCGAAATATGGACAAATGGGGGAGCAAAGACAGGGCACATTTGTTGAACATCTACTATGTGTGAAGTCTCTTTCACCTTCCTTGTCTTTTATCCCCCAACAATGCGGGGTCATGTGAGCTCACTGGGCACAGAACAGCAAAGCGAGTCTTGCTCGGAGAGGCTTGTTAACACGCGTCAGGATTTGCAATTATTCACAGACACATTGGGTGGAACATCGAGGTAAGTGACTCTCCACAGTGTGTGGTTCTTCCACTGCTCTGTAGGACATCGTTTATCGTGTGAACGGGAGCCGGCGTCCGGTGCCACCACCCCTACCAGTATCAGCTAGCACTCACAGAATATGTGCAAAGGGGAAAGTTACTGTCTTATGCGTGGAGGGAAACCGAGGACTCATGATTCAAACAAACTGTAAGAATAAAAAATTTTTTAAATGACGTGCCGCGGCTCCCCTGGCTGGCTCAGTTGGCGTAATCCACTCTGTCTTGGGGATTTTCAGGGATGTGGCTGATAATCACAATTATGAATTGGGAGGAAGGAAAGCACATCCCCCTTCTGCTATTATGGCTTTTCTAGTACTATCTGGCTCAGCAGACGTCCAGCTCTCGCTGTACCCATCCGGGTTCCCTTACTCGACAAGGAGTCCAAAGGGTAAGGAGCGGCATCACACGGTCAGCCCGTTCCCAGGGCTTGGCGGAGGGGAAGCACACGGTATGTGTGTGTGGAGTGTGGAGTGAGTTGACAACATCTCATCTCATCTCATCTCCAACATCTTAGGAAATCAAGAAGGAGCTTATAGCTCCTGTCATCCCTTTAAAAATGGGTTGGAATTGAATTTGGGAGGGAACCCCACCATGGGTGACATGACCTTGTGAGGATAAACCTTGAATAAACTTCTTCAGTCCACACTGTCTTCTCTGTTGAGCCTGAGCCCAAATCAGTCTTCCTGTTGCCAGATGGTGAGTGATATGTCAAAGGTGGCTGCAGATAAAGGTGCAGATGGTTATGGGTCTTTCTGGCTCAGGCTTATGCCATCAGCTTGCAGATCCATCGGTGAAGATTCAGACCTGGTGTTATGGGTTGAATTGTGTCCTCTTAAAAAGTTAGCTTAGGGGCACCTGGGTGGCTCAGTCGGTTAAGCGTCTGCCTTCGGCTCAGGTCATGATCCCAGGGTCCTGGGATCGAGCCCGCATCGGGCTCCCTGCTCCACGGGAAGCCTGCTTCTCCCTCTCCCACTCCCCCTGCTTGTGTTCCCTCTCTCACTGTCTCTCTCTGTCAAATAAATAAATAAAATCTTTAAAAAAAAAAAAAGTTAGCTTAAAGCCTTAGTCCCCAGTACCTCAGATACTAACGTATTTGGAAATAAGGTCATGGCAGGTATCCTTAGTTAAGTTAAATGAGGTCATACCGGAGCAGGCTGGGTCTGCAGTCCAATATAACTGGCGTCCTTGTAAGAAGGAGGGAATTTGGACACAGAGACACATAGGGAAGGTGGCCATGGGAAGATGTAGGTAAGGATTAGGGTGATGCAGTTACAAGCCAAGGGCCGCCTGGGGTTACCAGAAGTTGAAAGAGGCAAGGAAGATCAACCCTTGGAGGATTTGGAGAGAGCATGTCCAGCCAGCATCTCGATTTTGGACTTCCAACCTCTAGCACTATGAGACAACGTGTTTCTGTGGTTTTAAACCACCTGGTTTGTGATAATTTGTTAGGGCAGCTGTAGGGAACTAGTAAAAATCTAGGATTAAGTATCACCATTGGCAGGTTTGATTTGTCTAGGCAATCCAGACGATCCCTATGAAATAAATGAGTAAGTCAGAGAAAAGGGGACGAAGAAGGAAGGTCATTTATCTGTGGATCTCTACACCCAGTGCACTCCAGCAAAAGTCCTTTCTAAGCAACATCCCCAGATTTGGAGAATCGTGAAGGATGTAACCCTGCTTTCCAGAGCTGCTGAACTCACTGTGCCTGCTCACTGAGTTTGTACCCAGAAGAGCTTCTCCATCTTCCTTGAGTGTGGCCAAATCGAAGACCTCTGTGCAAATTTGTTCGTGTTTGATGTTCATCTCTCTTCCCACTTGCTTGTCTAGTTGACCTTGGTTCCTGCCTCCATCATGCCTCCAACTCACCCAATTTATTAATCCAAACACACTTTCAGTCCTCTTCTTATGTGACACTTAGCAGCTTTCAACACTGTTAGCCACACATTCTCCTAGAGCCCTCTCTTCTCCTGACTCTATGAGCCATCTTCTGTGGTCCCCTCAAACCCTACTCTTAAATGTTGAGTTCCTTGACCTTCCTATTAGGTCAGCTTGTCCCTACCCACCTACCGTCTAGACACCAGTTATCATCTAGGCACTGATGACTCCCCAAATTTCAAGACCCATCTGTCCAGACACTCTCATGACATCTCTACTGGGATAGAACAAAAGCTCCTTAAACTCAATATATTCCAAAAAGAACTCAGAGTGTTTTCCTCAACCTGGTCTTCCTTGGGGTTTCCTAGCTCAGGGAATGTCCCTGTCATCCAATTTTGAAAGCCTTAAATGTCAGGCTCATCTTGGATACCTTCCTTTCCTTCCTTCTCTCTACCTTTCCCATCCAATCAATCACCAAGTCCTAGTTTTTTATCTTTTCTTATCTCTGGAGTTTGTCCATTTATCTCTGACTTCCCTGCCATCACTCTTACCTGACTTAATGTTCACCAATCTCCTGCCTTCCCACCTCTAAATCCATTTTGTATATAATCTGCCAGAACAGTCTTTTAAGAGCACAGATCTCTTCATGGTGCTTCTCTGCCTAACCTGCTTCAGTGATGATTCATTGTGTTTAGAGTAAGGACCAAGTTCCGTACATGTCCTATGAGACCTCGAATAACCTGGCCCTTGAAACTCATCCAGTTTCCTTCCATGTCTCTGCTCTTCATCCCAATGTTGGCTTCCCTAATGGTGCCTAAATGGCTGCAGAAGTCTTTTAGGTTTTTTATCCATTGACTCCTCTGTGCAAAAGGAGAGTAATAGCTGGTTTGTTATAGCTCTCTTAAAAAAGTACTGATTCTTGCCCCCTCCTCCCCTGTTCAAGAGACCACGGCAAATCTCCCTTTAGGTATTTTTGGAATACATTGATGGTTCCTGAACTGATTCCTTGGTAGGGGGAGTGCTATGTCTGGATTAGAGTGGGCCTAAATTATCTAAATGGTTGGCTGGTGCAAGGAGGATGAGGTTAACCTGACTGGGTCGATATAACCAGGATCTACTCCTAGACCCAGGAGTAAAGGAAATATCTTTCCTCTCTCCCTACCACCACACACAAAACCAACCACCTGGGTTCTCCAGCCTTGGGATGGGTCAGGGGAGTGAAAGGGATGCTGAGGAAGCTACAGTATTAAATACCACTGTATTGACCTCTTTCTCTTTTTTATCTAGGTGAGTCCTACTCATTGTTCAGAGCTGAGCACAAACATCACTTACAGAAACCTTCTCCGAACCTTTCTCAACACCCCCTACAAACCTCCTGGACCTCTCTATTTCACCCTGACACAGCTCCCTGCACACCCTTCGCATCACCCGTGGCCACGGCTGTGAGTAATTGATTCTGCAGTTACTCCAATGTCTGTGTCCTTCCTCCACCACCTCCAAAGAATGCCAGCTCCACAGGGCACGTCCATGTCTGCTTGTGTCATGGCCGTGTCTCCAGCTATTAGTACACCTATTACACACCAGAGATGCTCATTAAAAATGTGTTGAAAAAAACAATCAAAATAATAGACAAAATCTGTACATTATAGAAAAGTATGAAGAAACAGCAAATCCTTCAATCCTCATATCCTTGTCTGAAGATCATCAATGCCAACAATTTTTTCAGATTTTCTTCCAGTTCTTTTTCCTATGCATATATGTATCTGTGTGACTGGGTATATACAGCATGTGTAATTTTGTATGGGATTTTTAAAAAGATTTTATATATTTATTTTGAGAGAGGGGGGTGCAGGCGGAGGGGCAGAGGGAAAGGGAGAGAGAGAATCCTCAAGCAGACTCCCTGTGGAGTTTGACGTGGGGCTCAATCCCAGGACCCCGAGATCATGACCTGAGCCGAAACCAAGAGTCGGATGCTTAATCGAATGTGCCACCCATGTGTTTTGGGTTTTTAAATTTACATCATCACACTGATGTATGTGTTTGTGTGTGTGTGTATATATATATATATAAACCTCTGTCCAGCATTATTAGTGATATTCTAAAAACATCCCTTGGATTTGGGAAAGATAAAATTCCTTACAAGATCATGCAAATATGTCATTGTTTATTTAGAGATGCACCGGGAGTATTGGAAGATGTGGGCATTCTTTTTTTTTTTTTTTTTTAATTTAAATTTTTTATTGTTATGTTAATCCCCATACATTACATCATTAGTTTTAGATGTAGTGTTCCATGATTCATTGTTTGTGCATAACACCCAGTGCTCCATGCAGAACGTGCCCTCCTCAATACCCATCACCAGGCTAACCCATCCTCCCAACCCCCTCCCCTCTAGAACCCTCAGTTTGTTTTTCAGAGTCCATCGTCTCTCATGGTTCTTCTCCCCCTCCGATTCCCCCCCTTCATTCTTCCCCTCCTGCTACATTCTTCTTCTTCTTTTTTTCTTTCTTAACATATATTGCATTATTTGTTTCAGAGGTACAGATCTGAGATTCAACAGTCTTGCACAATTCACAGTGCTTACCAGAACACATACGCTCCCCAGTGTCCATCACCCAGTCACCCCATCCCTCCCACCCCACCCCCCACTCCAGCAACCCTCAGTTTGTTTCCTGAGATTAAGAATTCCTCATATCAGTGAGGTCATATGATACATGTCTTTCTCTGTTTGACTTATTTCGCTCAGCATAATACCCTCCAGTTCCATCCACGTCATTGCAAATGGCAAGATCTCATTCCTTTTGATGGCTGCATAATATTCCATTGTATATATATACCACATCTTCTTTATCCATTAGATGTGGGCATTCTTTATAACAATACTAAAAATATAGTTTCTGTGTTTCTGTTCTTTTTTTTTTTTAAGGAAAAAATCTCCCTCAGCATCCTCACCACCCCCAAACCCCTGTGTTCCTTCACCTCGCCTTTTTAACTTTCCTTTTTTTCTATTCCTTGTCTTCCATGTGCTGTGATAAAGCACAGTCTTCCGAGCACAGGCATTTGGCTGCATTCAGACTGACACAGAGTTTGGGCAAATTTCTTTAAAAAAAAGAAAGAGGGGCGCCTGGGTGGCTCAGTCGTTAAGCGTCTGCCTTCGGCTCGGGTCATGGTCCCAGGGTCCTGGGATCAAGCCCCGCATCGGGCTCCCTGCTCAGCGGGGAGACTGCTTCTCCCTCTCCCACTCCCCCTGCTTGTGTTCCCTCTCTCGCTGTGTGTCTCTCTGTCAAATAAATAAATAAAATCTTTAAAAAAAATAAAAAAAAAAAATAAAAAAAGAAAGGAAGAAAAGAAAAACAAGATTAAAGCAGGCATTTCTTATAAAACAGATTGGAACTTGGTGGGGCTCTGAATGAGCATTTGAGACGGGATGAGAGCTCTTCCTTTTCTTTGTTTTTCCTTTCTGTCCCCAGCCGGTGAGCCCACGGTGTTGCCATCTTTCTCCTCTGGCTCTGATCTCTTCCAAGTGGAGCTGCACGACTATGCGGGTGCGTGCAGAATCGTTGTTTTTCTCAGAAATCCCCCCATCTTTTTTTTTTTTTTAAAGATTTTATTTATTTATTTGAGAGAGAGAGAATGAGAGACAGAGAGCATGAGAGGGAGGAGGGTCAGAGGGAGAAGCAGACTCCCTGCCGAGGAGCGAGCCCGATGCGGAACTCGATCCCGGGACTCTAGGATCATGACCTGAGCCGAAGGCAGTCGCTTAACCAACTGAGCCACCCAGGCGCCCCAGAAATCCCCCCATCTTGCACAAGACTCATTCACCCTTTCATTCTTGCGAGAAGGTTTAGTGCACATGGGATGTACCAGGGCCCCTGCTGAGCACCGAGATACAAATCTGAAAGCTCAGTCCATGCCCTCAGGGAGCCTGCAATCGAGTGGGAGGGAGCAGATAAGTGAGAGTCGCCACAAACGGGAGAGGAAGCTGGTACAGCGCTGCTCCCCAGGGCAGAGGAAATCAGGGGGAGAGCCCAGAGGAGGCGGCAGCTGAAGAAGGTCTCAGAGTCCGTGGGATTCCTAGACACAGTAAAGCATTTATATTCCCTGACATCTGGTCACGTGTGTGTCTGGACCACTTCGTTTGGGACACAGATTCTCACCACCGCACTCAGAAGCCCAGCCCAGGGTCTTCTGATCAAAAACTGCAGGTAGTTGGGGAGCAGACCTGAAGGAACACAGGCGTCCGAGAGCCCTGGGCTCGAAATTCAGCACCGCCATCTCCTTGGGGTGTGGCTTTTTCCCCAACAATTCCCTCGAACTCCCAGAGCCTCAGTTTCCTGCCCTGTAAAATGGGACTCGTCACCGCTACTGGCAAGTGTGCGGCGTGAGTAGGAGGGTGCACACAGGGCACTCTCCCCAGCACTTGGGGTGTTAAGCATTCAGCACAGTGCACGGTGCTGCATCTCACTCTGGGCTGCTCTTCAAGCTGCGCGTCCGTGCACACCGCTGAAGGGCTGGGTGGCAACACGAAATCCCGCCCTCTGTGAACTGGTGACCTCCCTGGCCACGGAAGCAGACAGGTCATTTAAAAAATGTAATTTTCGCATTGACATTCTTCGTGCTGAGCCCGGGGGCAGGCATGTCCATTCTGCTCGGGGAGAGCTCCGGGGCAGTAACCCAGAAAGAGGCAGCCCTCACTTTGCCGGTCTGCGCCCGGGCTCCTGACAAAAGAATTGTGCAAATGAACCTTTAAATCCGTAAATAGTGCCCCCACGATGCCGGGAAGAATGCAGCGGCGACAAAGGGCAATATTCACAGTTTATCTCAGGGTGATGGATCTGAATGGACGCATGAACGCGGGTTTGTTAGAGAGAGAGCAGGCCACAGCCCCCCGCCGGGAACCCAGTGGCCGCAGTCTGCCGTGCAAACAGTCAGTCCAAATCCCGAACAATTAGGGGAAACCAAGCTGCCATTATCTGAACTTCAACTTGTTCTCATGATTGATATGGGAAATGAAAAGTTGTACACGGCTCGGGGAAGGCGCGGCTCGCCCGCACCGCACGCAGGGCCTCCGAGAAGGTGCATGATGTATATGTCATACACACGGCGTGAGTGGCCTGCGGGCCGCCGGGTCAGCATGGGGAGGGGGCAGCCCTGCCCCGCAGATCATCCCCGTGTGGGCTACCGGTCTCTGACCCGTCAGATCCCCTTCTTCCATCTGAGTTCTCTGAACAATCCCCCCCCGGTAACCTCAGTACAGGGCCAAATTCTTAAAAGTTGTTTTGGGGACAGGGCGGGACATTTCTGTGTAGGTGGAGGATGCATTAGGTGTTAGCTGCAGGACCATGGTCCGGTCAGCGAATCTGTCTGCACCTCAGTCTTGTCAGCTGTAAAATGGGGATAAGACCTACTTCATAGAAAAGTGTGTGACTTGACGAGTATGAAAGTTCTCAATAAATATGAAGTGCCCATATTCATTCATTCAACAGCCAAGAGCCTGAGCCTGCGCTGGGTACCAGTCACTCTGCTCGGTGGGCAAGAAGACAACTCTGGCCTCCAGGGCTTAGAAGCAAGTTCGTACCTAACAGCCTGCCTCAGGCTTTTCAAGGGCAGGGGCTATGCTTCTTCTCCATTGAGTCCCCAGTTTCTTGGCCCAGAGGAGGAGCTCCCCGGTGTTTGTGGGCCTGAAGCGAGCCCCAGTGCTGTCAGGGAGCACCATGGCACAAGGAGGAGGGTCCTCTGGGCCACGGAGGGTGAGGGGAGCAGAGAGAAGCTGCTCTGCAGGGGAAGGACATCATTCCAAGCTGCAGAAAAGTCCCACCAAAGGCTGGAAAGTAGGGCTGCAGAGAGCCCGGCAGCTGGAGGGTAGGGTTCCTGGAAGGTGAAGGCGGGAGAGGCGGCTGAAGAACTAGGCGGATCATCCAGATTCCCAAAGTGAAGAGGAAATTTGCCTTTTATCCTGTAGGCAATAGGGAGCCACAGAATGTTCTGCAGCAAGCGAGGGACGCCTGACTCAAGCTCTGGGAAATGTCCTCCGAAGAGGGTAGGCCTGGAATGGGACAGGAATGGCCTGCAGAAAGCAGGGCCAACAGGGCCTGGCAATGCACCGGATGCAGGGAGAGAGGGTTCAAAGGTGACAAGGGTTGTGAGCTTTAGGCTCCTCTTCCAATTCATTACTTAATGGAACTCTTCTTATTCCCCTCCATCAGAGACGAGTGGCAGAATTCCACACTAGTTGCCAGGAACTTATATAATCCATCAATCAATTAACTGCATGCACACACACACACACACACACACACACACACTTTCTGTAATCAGTTCTCGCAACACGCTCATGCGGGAACTCCTCTCACTTCGATTTCACAGGTAGGGAAACTGAGGCCCAGAGGATGACACAAACGACTGGCTCCAGTCTGAGCTGGGATTTGAACCAGGGTCTTTCTGACGAGAAAGCCATCCCCTTCCCTTTATGCGGATCTGCCTCTGGAGGCATGCATGCAGTGCACACACACACAAAAAAACAAAAACGCCCGGCACTCGGGCCACCGGGACAGCGGCTGAAACAGAGACTTCCAAGAACCCTCTTCAAAGCGGCCAGAGGCATTCAGCAAGGCCCCGCATTCAGCCTGGAAGGATTTCTCCATTGTCTCCACCATCAGAGGTAAGTGACATCTTGAACGCCTCAAGAAGATTAAATAGCCCGGCTCGGTCGGAAAGCTTACAAAAAAAGGGTGAGAGAGAGAGAGAAGAAAGGATGCAAGTTGGCTATTATAGAGCTGGTCCTTTTTTGTCGGAGAAAGAGCTTTCAAGGAGCACTATTGGAAGAAGCGGGCCCAGAGAAGAAGACAATACCAGGGAGCCAGAGAGAACTCCTCCAGGAACCCGGGGCTGGGCGCCGTGAATGCGGATTACTGCGGCTCCGAGCCGCCAAAGAAAAGGGGAACCCTGGTCAGGATGAAAATGAGGAATTACTTTTTTTCCCTTCCCCTCTGAAACTCCAGTTCACTGCGCAGCGACAATGCGTGATGGGGGGCACTTGACATGCCCCTCTTCCAGGCCATGTTGGCGCCCCATGTGGGGCCCCCGGGGAACAAGGGCGGCGCAAACCCAAACAAAGCCGATTTTAACCCGATAAACTCACCCCACATTCTCGAATAGAAACGACGGGCGTTGGGGCTGCTGAACGTCTGCGCACGGCCCAAACACATGGGACAAATAAGGAGCTTGGATTTGCGGATGTTTGAACATATGTAAACTTCTTCATCTTTTTAAGAGAATTTTTTTCTTTCTTTCCCACCCCCCCCCCTTTTTTTTTAGTTTTCAATGGGAGGAAGATCAGGGATGCTGATGGCACTGTTTGCAACCTCAAACGAGCTTGTTTCTAGAAGGTGATGAAGCTGAGGACTGTGAGGGAGAAAGGGCTCTAATTTGCTCAGATCCCGGGAGCAGGATTTGCTTTTTAAACATACTCTGTCCTCATCCACCTCTAAATGGCCACCCTGCCCCTTCCCCATTCTTTTAAAAACTGGGTTCAGAGAGATGCGGTGCAGAAAAGCTGTGGATGGTCCAGTCAGGAGATCCAGGTTCGAGTGTGTCGTCCTTGCTGATGGTTTTGTAAGAATCACCTCGCTTCTTGGGGCTTCGGTTCTCGCCTACCAGGCTTTGAGCACCTGGCTGCGTGGATGAGGCATGCAGCGCATCCTTCTGCTTCCTCCAGCACCTCGGACACACCGTGGCCCCTCCGTAAATCCTGCCTCCTTCTCCGAGGAAAACCAAGTGAGGTGATAGTTGCAAAATGGGCTCTGGACCCATAAGTGCATTTTACAAACCTGAGATGTCATATTTATTATTTTTCTTTTTTTTTTTTTGGTGAAAGTCCATCATTCAAACATATTTAGTAGCAATAATCAGTTACAGAGTCCAAGTTCCTGCATGCCAGTCAGTCCAATGAAAATTCAAAATTATTTTCATCCACATAAAGTCATTCATGGTTTTTTTTAAATTTTTATTTTATTATGTTATGTTAATCACCATACATTACATCATTAGTTTTTGATGTAGTGTTCCATGATTCATTGTCTGCGCTCACTCATGGTTTTAAAATCTCGTACTATCTCGGGGCGCCTGGGTGGTACAGTCACTTGAGCGTCCGACTCTTGATTTTGGCTCAGGTCGTGATCTCAGGGTCGTGGGATCGAGCCCCGCATCAGGCTCTGTGCTCAGCGCGGAAATCTGCTGAAGTTTCTCTCTCTCTCTCTCTGCCCCTCCCTCCCGCCCTCTCTCTTTCTCTCTCAAATAAATAAATAAATCTTTAAAAAAAAAGAAGATCTCGTACTCTCTTAAAGAGAAGCACGTGGGAGGTATTGAAAGCCAGATGTAACAGCAACCTGAATGATGAGTTTAGTACGTCTTCATTCCTCCTCCGGTTGTAAGCCAGCTCCAGCCATGCGTGTTCCATGTGTCTTTTATATGTAGTCCGGACTTGTTTTTTCAAATTTGGTTTTTACCTGTGTGTGTGTGTGTGTGTGTGTATGTGTGTGTGTGTGTGTGTGTGTGTGTGTTTTAGTGATTAGACTTGGCATGCCTATCAGAATTTAAAATCACAGTGGAAATGAGATTTGGCATCTCAGGTGGAGAAAAAAAATGCTGATCTGCCTTGAGAGGCCCTCCTTTTTAGATTGTGAGCCACACACATGAAGGTTGCTCCTCACTCTGAGGCTCTCCTTGCTGAGAATGCATGACCTGCACAAAATGGAGGAGAGGCCCCTTCTGTCACAGCTACTTTATTTGGTCCTTGATGTGCCCTCACGTGAACTTAAAATATCTACCTTAAACAGGAAACTGTGTGACTGTTGGGAAGGGCGGTGAGTTTTGGCATAAGGCCCACTGGAATGGACCGCCCCTTCCCCCACACGCTCTTTAGCCATGGACCCTGGCGGGAGCCATTGACATGCTCTGGGACTTGGTTTCCTAGGGTCACACCAGAGCCTCAGGGCTGTTGGGAGGACGGACCGAGCTGGTGTCCCTGGCAGCTCTGTGAGTGGCTTACTGCAAGTGAGAGGAATGTGGGGAGCAGGAAGGTACCGTGGGCAGTGGAATGGTCTGGCTCCATCACTTAGTAGGTGCAGTGTCTCCTGTGCCTCGGACAATTCATCTGTAAAATGGGTCTACTAATGGAAGCTTCTTCTCGGACTGCTGTAAGGATTTAGAGGTAGCATAAGGAAAGATCTTAAAACAGTATCTGGCATGTGACGAAGGCTCAAATGAATGTTGGCTATTTTTCAAGGTTCTTGGCCAAGGAGCTGGGAAGGAAGTGGGAGAAAGGGTGATATCCGGGAGGAAGATGCATTGCAAAAGTCTGACTACTCTTGGTTCCAACCGCATCTCCTGAAGAAGACTGACTCCAGGAAACCAGGATTGAAGGGAGGGTCCCCCGTGATGAGGGTGAGGGGAAACTGAGTAGCCTTCTTTCTTCGCTCACCTCCCCCCACCCCATGCCCATCTTCTGGGATTACAGATAGAATCACTCAATGCAGAGAGACTGGGTGTCCCTTCCCGACTTAGATGCAGTGGGACTGGGTTATGGGAGGGTTGGGAGGGGACAAGATTATTACCATTAAAATTTTAACATGTTGTTTTAGCCTGTTCGTCATGAAAATTTCTATTATTTTTGTTACTTAGGCTGCTATATAACAATTGTTAGCTTTCCCTAAGGAATGGACTAGAGACCAGTGCTGCCCCTCCCCAAATCCCAGGGGCTCGTGCCAGCCAAGACTTACCTAAGATCCCTCAAGTTACCCCTTGGCAGCAGCTTTACTCGAGCTCTGCTTTGCTTCATGTGTCCTTTTTTCAAAAAGCTTTTTTGATTAACCAACATTCGTAGTGGGAAATAATATTAGTCTTGTAACCAGAGGGTACCGAGCCCTCGTTACATAGAAATAAGCCTTGAGTTTCAAATATTTCCACTGGCAAAACTTCTCATGTAAAACTTTTATTACCGTTGATGTTATGGGGGAGAACTTTTAAATAGTAAAAGCCAATACACTGTGTTTCTGGATCATTTTAGTTACCAACAACGAAAATCGTCTAAATACGCCCCCTACAAATTGGATAAAATGGAAGCTGTTTACGTATAAGATTCATATTATATACTCTACAATTATAACATATTAAGCTAGCAATTGTAGCCCACTGTGTTTCCACTGAGCCATATAGTGTATGATCCCTTCATAAAATAATACTCAAAGAGACAGAATAAAAATATTTTTGTAGAGAGAGAGAGAGAAATACCTTGCTGTTATTCTGGATCTTCCAGTAGACTCGGTGGAAGGTGGATCAACCAGGAAGGGGACCCACTTCTGTTTCCAGGCAGTATGACAGGAGAGCAAATCCAGTGGTAGTGGAGGAGTTTCTTGTTGCCAGGGATGCCGGTGCTGGGCAAAGCCAAGACCCCGGTGGAGCGGATTCTTGGGGAATTTGTCTGTGCTTTCTAAATAGAGGGAAGCACAGGTGTCCTCGTCTCAGGAGCTTCTGGTGGGACATCTTTTTACCTGCTGGCCTCTGGCAGCAGGAAAAGTGAAGGACCAGAGCCTGAGCCGGCTGTCCCTCTGGCATTTGGGGTGATTAAGTCAGAGGAAGAGATTGAGCTTCTGCCTGCGGAGGGGAACTGAGATTGTCTTCTTCTCGTGGAGGACCTGCTGACTCAAGGTGGTGTTGGCCAGACTGGAGGCCCCTCCTTGGGTTCTGAGTGCCCCGCCATCACAGCCTGATGTTTTTCCTTCCTCCAGGATCCAGTTGTTAGAGGGTCTCTGGTTGACCACTCAAGCCTCTGTCAGATTTCCCATTTGGAACATCAAGGACAGAAGGATACTTTATAGAACCTTTACATTTACCTCAATTAATTTTTGTGTGATGTGTCCATTTTTTTTTTTTTTTTATGTTATTGAGGGTTTTTTTTTTGAGCTGACAGAGTTCTCATGTTAATATCATGAACTCCTCAGGGCGCCGGGGTGGCTCAGTCGGTTAAAGTGTCCGACTCTTGGTTTCGGCTCAGGTCATGATCTCAGGGTCCCACTTTCAGTGGGGAGTCTGCTTGACATTCTCTCTTTCCCTCTCCTCTGCACCTCCCCCCTCTAAAAAAAACCCCAAGTCTCCCAAAAAACAAAACCCGAATATCTTGAACTCCTCTTCCTTGGGAAAGAAGGTGGCTTTGATATCATCTAGTGATCCTTCTGAATTTTCCTGAGATAACTTGGGCCTGAATTTTACAGGGGTGTAATCCTTCATGCACATCGCTGATGTCCTCATCTGCATTGGCAAGAGTTTCCTCTATATTTATGGGGTAAATTCTCTGTAAATTGGATAAGGGGTAAAAATTTCTTTTTGTTGATGCACTCCAGGGGGGAGTCGATGTTTCTGCTGGAGTTTTGGCATCCTCCGCCCTTTCCAACCAGGTTGTTTTCTGGTTGCCGTGAAGCTTCGGGTTTGCAGAGTTTCCATATGACCTTTATGTGCATTGATTATTCTAGCTTCTTCGGTTAATGCCGCGTTCATTCCATTTCTTTTCAGTGAGAGAGTTTTTCAATAACCATTTAACTCTGCCACATAAATCAGTTTCTTCATGACTCCTCTGGCTCATTTTGTAAGGGCTCTCTCTCCATGAGCTGTCTTCCCTACTCCCAGTTCCAAGTTCTCGTGCTCCCTGTTGATTCACCCCCAACAGCAGCCTAGTGGTGCATCTTGAGCACGTGTCCAGATAGAGACTTGACCTGATTCTCTTTATGGTTCAGAACTTGCTCCATAGGCTCTCTAGGATTTTCTGAGATTTTGTTTCTCTTTAATAAGTTTGCCGACTCTACCTTTCCATTTTTGAGATTCTTGTGAATGCAGCTTTAGGCTTCTACGAAGCTTGGAATTTTCCTCCAAACCCTGTATTAGTGCTCCTTCTGATGGGTTTTGAAGGATGTTTTGGGGACAGCACTGGCTGTTGGATCTGCTTAGCTGATTCTTCTAAGGACTGAGACTTACCTGTAATGTCAGCCCTTAGCCCAACTTGCTGTAAACATTTGGATTTCTCTTCTCTTCATGCTTTTCTGTAAGAATCTATTTTAAGACGAAATAGGGGATTGTCACTTTCCAGCTCATTGTTTGTGGTTTTCACATTTGCTATTTCTGTGAGTTTGTTTTTGAGTCTGACTTCTAGAATAGTTGATTTAAGAGCTCCAACTTCTCTTTCAATGTGGCTAAATCTCTCAAAAATTTGCCTTTCCTCCAGAAAGACAGAAATGTCGGTGGCCAGTTCTTTGTCTCCCTTCGCATAGTAGTAAAAGTTTTCAGCATGAAAAGCTACCACTAGGACGTGCGAGCTGTCCTCTCCCACACAACCTTTGGGGGGCTGGGGCTGGGCTAAGTTCCCCTGGCGTGCTACCTCCACCTGGCACAGGGGCTGCAGCATCAGCATCACACAGAGCATCAGGGCCACCAGAGGACCCTCTGTGACCCTTCAGGCCACTGTTACATTGCGTAGGTTGCCAGGACCTGGCTGGCCACAGCAGATATCAGGGCCTGGGGGTGAGCATTCTGCCCAGAACCCCCTCCATGCCTGGCAACCAGGGCTGACCCCAGTGGAGTAGGGGAGGGGATATGAAAACAATGTCTCCCAACTTCCACATCTTGACCCATAAGGAAAGTGATCAGATAACATGACCTGGGGGAATGGTCTAAACTCTGTAGGCGGGAGGGAATGGCCAGGGGCTCTGGCCACCTCAGGTCCTTCCTGGCTGCCCCCAAAACTAAGGGCATCAATGTGTTTCCAAATCTATAACCATCCTGGGTCACTAATTGGGAGGTTCCAAGCTGGAGGACTTGTAAACTCCCAGTACTGACCACTGTTCCTTTTCCTTTCTCTCTTCTTAAAAATGAAGGTGACATTCATCTGATGTAATATTTTAACTATCTTTTAAATATTTATTTATTGATTTATTTGAGGGCGGAGGGGAGGGACAGAGGGAGAGGGTGAGAGAGAATCTCAAGCAGACTCCCTGCTGAGTGTGGAGCCCAGTGCAGCTCGATCTCATGACCCTGAGATCATGACCTGAGCCAAAACCAAGAGTCGGATGCTTAACCTACTGCACCACCTAGGCGCCCCTCAACTATTTGAAGTGAACTATTTAGTGGAATTTAGTACATTCATAATGTTGTGCAACCACCACCTCTGTCTCTTTCCAAGACATTTTCATGACTCCAAAAGGAAACCCTATAACCATTAAACGCCGTATTCCCCTCTCCCCCCTACACCCCCCTGCCCCTCGCACCCAGTGATTTGTGATCTTTATGGATCAACCTATTCTGAATATTTCATATAAATGGAATCATACAGTATGTGACCTTTTGTGTTGGCTTCTTTCATTTAGTGCAGTGTTTTTGAGATTCATTCACGTTGTAACACCAAGTAGCACTTAATTCATTCTTATGGCTGAATATTATTCCATTGCACAGATAGACCAGAATTTATTTATCTACTCATTCAATGACGGAATGTTTGCACTGTTTCTACCTTTCGGCTGTTATGACTAGTACTGCATGAACATGGGTTTTTATGCATTTGTTTGAGTACCAGTTTTCAATTTGGGGGTCTGTATTTTGGGGTCTATACTGGATGAATTTGCTGGGTCATATGGTAATTCTATGTCAAATTTTTTGAGGAATCACCAAACTACTTTCCACAGTGACAATCCCACCAGCCAGGTACGGGGTTCCAATCTCTCCATACCCTCAGCAACACTTGTAATTTTCCATTTTTAAAGTGTTAGCCATCCAAGGGAATGGGAAGTATTACCTCACTCTGGTTTTGATTTGCATTTCCCTAATAACTAAAGATGTTGAGCGTCTTTTCATGTACTTGTTGGCTATCCTGTGAAACTCCTTTGGAGATATGTCAGTTCAAGTCCTTTGCCCATTTTTAAACTGGGTTGTTTGTCCTTTTGTTGTTTAGTTGTAAGAGTCCTTTATATATTCTGGATGCTAGACCCTTAGCAGATATATAATTTGCAAATATTTTCTCCCATTTTGTAGGTTGTCCTTTCACTTTTTAAAAATCTTTTCAGTTTCTTGACAATGGTCTTTGATGCACAAAAGTTTGTAAGTTTAATAAAGTCTAATTCATCTTCTTCTTGTTGTTGTTTCTGTTTTGGGTGTCAAAACTAGGAATTCATTGTCAAATCCAAGCTCATGAAGAATTACCCCTCTGTTTTCTTCTAAGAGTTTTGTGGTTTTAGCTCTTGTATCTAGGTCATTGACCTACTTTGAGTTAATTTTTATATATGGTGTGAAGTCATGTCTTCTTCATTCCAGGATCGTGGCAAAAGGTGCATCCTCCATCCGGAATGCGACATTCTCATAGCAGAGGGAGGAGGACAAAAGATGAACCATCCAATGGCCTTTAAAACCTCAGCCCCAGCATGGTGTGTGGTGTGTCTACTCTCATTGATTTCGCAGAGCCTGGTGTCAATGAGGCGGTAAGTATTCTCTCCTGGGAATCACTGAAGACTCTCAAGGCAATGGCAAGAATGTTTAATCTCTTACATTCTTGCGTATAACCTCTTACATTACAGGGGAGAGAGAAGCTGATAATGGGGAAACAGTGATACAATTTATAATACCTGCCCTAGAAATTACAATACATGAATCAGAAAAATAGAATTCAGAGTACAAATATTTAATAGGAAACTTCTGAACATTGAAGGTACAGCTCCATAATCCCTTACCTGAAACCCCTGGGGCATGATGGCTTTAGAATTCAGAATGTATTGGATTTTTGAAAAGAAATATAGTATGTATATTGTACGTATAGTATACAATACTCCTGGCAGGACCCAGGGCTGTTCTTGTAATTGCCACATTAGTCTATTTCCAAAACAGATGACTCTCCACAAACTAAAAGCTTCACTTTAGTTTTGGGTCAAATTTTGCTGGCAAATAAGTTTAGGTCAACTCAGGTCTCGCTGCCAAATGAGCTTAAAACACAACAAAAACCACTTTTCAAAAGAGCTTTTTGTATGTTGGAATTGCAGATAAGGGATTGTTGACTTGTATTTTGGAGAGTCACACACGTTTCTTAAACTAATTTAGGAGGAACAATCAACAGTCACATACGTCCTTTCCAGATTTTTCTAGGTGGTCACCAGACAAGAGTTTTCCTAGACCACTGGATGAATTAAAAACACCTTTTGCCAGGTATTATTTGCCAGTGGTCAGAGATTCTTTGGTGGCAATCTACTGAGTGATATTTCTACTCTGCACAAAGATCTCTGTGAGGTTCTTTGGGGGAGACCAGGAAGTATGCAGCCTGGTTCTTATCCTCATGATGCTTACGCTCTGGGTGGGGAGAACAGATGGTATGTTTTATGGTATGTGGTTATGCAGTAGGAGCTATGGGAAGAGCTTGCTTGGGGAGAGGTCCGTGAGGGTGAATCAGAGAGGGGTCCTGGAAGAGAGCTGGGAGAGTTTGGTCCCATGAAAGAAAGGTCTCTGAGCATTCCAAGTGGGGAGAATCCCTGGAGCAAAGATAGGAGGCGGGAGAGCCAAGGCAGGCCCTTGTAGGGGAGGCTGAGGCCTAGGGGTGGAGAACTTCAATGCCACAAGACTAATTCAGAAGTCCATTTACCTATTTCCCGTGTTTGTGGATAGAATCGCCTCTTTACAGCAATTCCTTTTTAGTGCAGTTATTACAGAGCAAAAGACATGCTTGCTGGAAAGTTTAATTAAAATGTACTTCCTCGGAATTATGTTCAGGGAGCAAATGAGTTTAAGCAGGTTACTTGGCACATACCAGTTGGGAGGTGCTGATCTCCTCATTCCTGACTCCAGAGAGAGGGGAGGGGGGCAGGAGAGGAAGTGAGGTGGGGGCTTGGGAGGCAGTGAAGGGAAAGGTTCCTGCAGGAACTTGTCTGGGGTAGGCTTTGCAGGCTGTGGGTAAGCAATTATTCCTACAGTCTGGGAGCCAGCCTTCTGTCAGGGCTTAAAACGCAGCAGACACCTGTTTCTGCAATCTCCAAGGGAATTTTCCAGATAAATGCTCCTTGTCTGCCAGGTTATGAGTCAGGTTCTCCTTCCTCGTTATCTATGGCACCTTCCTCAGACCCGCAGGAGCCTTTGAAATGTGAAAATTACCTTATGGAACCAAAGCTGTAAAAGGGTAAACTTTGGGGAGGTGGGGGGAGATGAGATAGGAAAGACAAATAAATATATCAGCTGGGCGTCACTGAGCACCCACAATGTACCCACGACAAGATATGAGGGATACTTGTTGGCTTTGCTTTGCTCTCTTGTTGGAGAAGGAAGATGTTCTAGGAACATTTATTGAGTTCTTGCTATGGTCTGAGCCCTCTCTACTATGATTGGGGTACAAGACCAAAACTAATTGCTAGATGATTGGTTTAGCATCTATGGTACATTTTTGGAGAATTCTGAAAAGGGTGGGATTAAAGAAGTCTTCGTGAAGGAAGAGGTTGTTGGGCTGGTATTAACTGATGGGATAAGGAAGTTGGCTCACGCCATGGGGTTGGTGAGTGGTGGAACAGAGACTCAAGCCCAGGCTTCCTAACTGGGAACCTGATCTGGTCCTCCATCAGGATTTCTAAAGAAGAGACACAGAGGCAAGGAAAATCATGTTTCCTGACTTGGGTATTTTGTCTTCACAAACAGTTTATTCTGCTAAAGCTTCCTGCAAAGACTTCCAGCCATGGTAGGAGACCTCCCCTGGGCTCCACAGAGCCTGTTAACTTTCCCCCATTCATTGTCACTCGCGCTAGACGGTGAGCTTCCTTTGAAGCCTCTTCATAAAGGACAGAACATGCCACTCTCTTGCTCAAAATCTGTCAGTGGCTGTCCATTGTCTGCTGAGTACGCTGGGATCTCAAAGTTGGACGCCAAATCCAGCTGTGGGAGGTTTTTCAGAGGATGAGACATGTAAGCTTGAGTCTCGAGTAAATATTTATAAGGCGGTCAGCAGGGGCAGTGGGAGTGGGGGTGAAGCATTCCCAGGAATCATCCTCTGCAAACCATCATGTTCGAAAGCACCGAAATATCAAACAGCAAAACATGATAAGGCCATGCCAAGAATTGTGGGGTGGCTGACACCTGGGGGTCTGGAAGACACGGGGGATCCCCAAGGATCTTACATGATAACCTAAGTTCAGATGTCAATGAGATCCCCGAAGGCCATCTTTTTCCTGTTACGATATCACATATCAAGTACAAATTAAAAAAAAAAACACCAAAATTAGGGTCTTGCTTTGCTTGGTCTTCTCGCCCCCTTTTAACCCTTCAATAACTCATTGTGAGCATTTTCATGCATCCTCAACAATTCCTTCATGAACATTTTTGTGACTGCGTGATGGTCAATCAGATATATCAAAGTGTGTTTACCATTTTTCAACTTCTGAGTATTTAGGTTGTTTTCATTTTTTAATACTAAAAATAAAGTGATAATAAACACTGCAGGGATATGTCTTTGATCTGCATCTCTAATTGTTTCCTTAGAATTGATACGAGAATAAAGCAAAAATGTTGCATACATTTTATATTCTCTATCTTCAGGACACAGAGTGTCTGTCTCATTGTACCCTCTTGGACAATGAGAGTGATCCCTTGAAAAAGAAATGGACATTTGTAGAAAAAAATCGTTATAATTATTAGATTTTCCTTGATATTTGAACTAAAAATTTTTTCAGATATTCACTTACCTTATTATTTCCTCTGAAAATCATTCCTTTCCTTTGCCCAATTTCTATGGGATTATTTTTCTTATTTACTTAGAAAAAGACTTCATATACCAAGCAAACTCTTTATAGTTGTTTTAACTTTTTCCAGTTTTATATTTTTCTTTTTAGTTTCATGAACTTTGTCATTTAAATATCTAGATGCTAGCCTTTATAGAACATAAAGACTATGGGTTGGTGGGATAACAGAGCCAGGGAGGGGACAAGAGCCCAAGATGACTTGTGGTTTCTGGCTTGGAACCTCGAGGGGGTGCGGGGTGACTCGGGCAGCTCAGGAGGAGGACGGGATGTGCCACGCTGATGGGCAGGTGAGATGTCTGAGAGCAGCTAAAAACATCTGAGCCTCACTCGTAGCATGTGGCCAAGCAGTGTTTGTAGAAAGAATGAATGGATATCTGGATGGAGAGCTTGTAGAGAATTCTGGGAGGAGGAGGCCAAACTAGATCAGAATGAGAGCCCCAGTCTCTTGACTACTAATCCCAAACTCAGTCCCGAGAATCACGTGGACTGTGTTGTGGGCAAGGGGATTGAGATGGTCAAATCTGGGCACTATCTGATTTTTTGACTTCACTTTTTTTTTTTTTTTTTTTTTTTTAATGAAAATCTGATCTTCACACTCCTTTCCAACCTGTAATTGGCTTTTCTTTTCCCATGGGGAGGTGGGCTATGTTTTGGATACCTCAAGCCAAATTAATCTTGGAACTTAACAAATGTTTATCATGACGAAACTGCTCTCCATCTGCGTTCCTTCCTTTAGTTTTCTCTACACGTGGCATTAATGTAGCAAAATTGACTTTTCCAGTATGCTGGATTAATTAATAGGAATCAGTATGGTAGGAACAAGGCACAGAGCAGTTGAACCTCCTACAATTAGTTCCCATTCTCCTGAATTTCTGTCATGGAGGGAGAAAAACCAGCATGACCACCACCAACGTGCCCAAAACATTCTGTGTGGACAAAGATCTTTCTCCTCCTCCTCCTCCTCCTTATTCTTCTTCTTCATGGCTTGGCAAAATTGGATAAAACCATGGTATTTTATTTTATAGCACGCCTATAATAATTTGGCATCACTGGCATAAAAATGTTCCTCTACCAGATAAATCATGTGATAGTGGGTTTTCCTTGGGGGCTGCATCATTTTTAAAGGTATGATAATGGCGGATTCACAGTAATGTGTGGTGGAGGCAGGAATGTCTGTGCAGGTTGCCAAGCGAATGTCAATCTCTTTGTCATCCCCCTGTCCCGCCACCTCCCCCTTCGCCAGAGGCCACTGCTGGGGCCGGAGAGCAGAGGCAAGGAACTTTACATGGCATCGGCCTTACGCCGGGTCTAGCCTAGTCCCTGGTGCCGCACTTCATGCCCCGGTGCATTGCGCCCAGGTGCAGACCTTCCTGCAGGCGGGATCAGAACCTGCGCTCAGTTGTGCGCCTGCAGTCTCTTGCCTGAAAAAATTCCACAGCTGACTCTCCTCTGTGCTTCCGCCCCATGGGTGGTGAGTCTCACGACAGTGAAGAGGGAAGAGGTTGGGGGTGTCTCTCCGCAATTAGGGACAGATCCTTGGGAAGAACCCAGACCTCCTCCAGCTCAAAAACTATAGGAGTTTGGAAATACATGCTCAGAGGGTGCATTCACAGCAATGTCTGCATAACCCTAATTTTTGGGTTGAAAGGTCATTTCCAGAAAGCAATGCTGAGCCTAGGCTCACGAATAGCAATGATGATGATGCTGCTGCTGCTGCTGCAATGTGTGTCAAATTTCCGATGTGTTATTTCCTCTGTTTGAACTTTCTCAGCGGTTCCAAACTGCGGAATGCCATGTCGTGTCTCCGAGGCACACAGAAGTGAACAGGGAAGGCCTGGAGCAGGCCCCCATGAGTCCGTGGTCCCACGTACCCGGGGCCGGGGCGGCCTCGGCTGAGCCTGCGGGGTGAGGCCCGGCCAGCTGGCGGCCCCGGGATGGCCAGCCCCGCTGGGGCCTCCGGGCGTTGCCTGGAAACCAGGCAACAATGCCTTCCGAGCAGCCCCGCGATGATCTTTTCTGAAGTGGCAGCCCCTTCAATTATTTTATTTCCATTATATTATGTTAATTAAATCAGCAAAAAGAACAGAGCACATGCATGTCCCAAGTGGAGTGTCTGGGAAGGGTTAATCGGAATGGCCCTGGCTGCAGCGGGGCGAGCGGAAGGAAGCCCCGCGCAAAGCGTGCTCAGATGGACCGGTTTCCAACTGGTCCGGTCCCTGGGTGAGCCCCCAGAAGCAGCAGGGCTTTCGCAGCTGCCTACATCTTGCCGTCTGTTTGCACCGCTCTCCCGAACCCACCGGCTGCTCCTGGTGGGCGTCAGGGCAGCCGGGCACCTGGCGGGGCCCGACCAAAGGGATCTGAGGACCCTTTGAACTGACAACTTCGCACTACAGCCGGACTTTGGAGAAGCCACCTTGCCCCAGTGAGTTGTTGCAATAAGATCTTATATCGAATCCCCACAATACAAACCAAATCACAATGAGGCTGCTTTGACTGGAGTCAGAGCTGGAGGGCGGGGGGAGGGGGGACAATATTCCCCTTGCCCCATCCATGATGCAAAGCATGGTTGGAAAAGCAGCACCTCGGAGCATCCCAGGGGGTACCCCAAGCATGGCTTTTGCCGGGGCTGTCTTCTGTTGGACGTCTGATGGCCACAGGGCTCTCCCGACCTGGTGTCCCCATGCCCTTAGAAGCGGGTGCTAGGGCCCCCAGCGATTTCTGAGGTTGAAGACAGAAAGTACACCCTTGCCTCGATTTGCTTGTCTGTATAATAGACATAAAAATTCTAAGTAGACTTCCGGGCTCAGAAACTTTAAGAACTGACACATAATGGCTCCTTCCAGGCGTGTGGCAAGCAGTCCTGGGAAGGCGACCCTCCTGACACTCAGAGTGTTTCTTGAGGGGTGTCTTTGTGTTTGAGGAAATGCTCAGAGCGTCATCGCTCCCACCTCTTCTTCTTTGACAAAGAGGTAGTGGGGTTGCCGCTTTCGGCTCTTATTTTACTCCTGTGCTTTCTTTGTGGTCTGCAGAGACCCGTCTGGTGAGCCCGGAGACCTGCGACCTGCTTCTGGCCTTGCCTCTGACTGGTGAGGAGACCGATCCTCCCCGCTCAGGCCTGTGGTTTTCCTCCTCAGTCACGTGAAGGCCGTCTTGGCAGGGATCCCTTAGCTTCCCACAGCTGTGGCACTGTCGCATTTGAATACCAGCAACAGAAATAGCCGTGCCACGCCTTCTGTTTCAAAGACGACAGACCAATTACTCTAAAGTTTAGTTCCTCTCCCTTGCATTTCCAATACTGCAAATCTCCTCCGTTTTAAACTTAAGTTGTAAATGAGATTTGAGTCCCACATCACTCACTTTGTTCTCTCTCCAACAGAAAGAGTTGCATAACCAGTTCAAAGAAAACGTACACATAGCTGAAATTCAAAGGGGGTTGGAGAGGGATTTTCTTTCTCCTAATCTTGGTTCCTGGGCTCGCCATCTGATTGACCTTCCCCGGGCACCACTGTGAGGGTGGGATCCCCTGATCCAGCTCTCTCAGTAACGCCCCTCCTGTTTACAGGATGAAATCCAAAACCTGCCACACCACCACCACTACCATCACAGAAATTAGAGAAAATACTTATAAAGTGCTCGCTGCAGGCCAGGCGTTTCATATATATGAACTTTTAAAAAATGCTCTCAACCGCACTTTGAAGTGCATGTTCTTCTACCCACTTTACTGATCAAGAAACTGAGGCACTGAGAGGTTAAGTGACCCATTCAAAGTTTTACAGCTGGTAAGTGATGGGCCGGGATCCCAACCCAAACAGTCTGCTTCCAGAGTTCTTTGCTTTTTAATGACTGAACTCGACTCACATATAAGCTCTGCGCAGGAAAGGAGAAGCTAAAAGACCTTCTGGTTAAACTTGCTTTGTGATGTTCAAACCTTCTGCAAGGCTGCCTGACCGATGCTTGCCCGGCCTGTGCTGAAATAATCCTGGTTTGGGGGAGTTCCCTCCCGTTGAGAGCGGTCACTCATCCATTCCACAAGCAGGTACGGGCCCCATCTGAGTGCTCAGCGCCGGTCCGTAAAGATGAACACGTCACAGTTCCTTCTGCAGAGGGATTTGCAATCCAGAGCCAGCCCGTTAGGTCCTTGAACAGCTCTGATTGCTAGAACACTCTGCCATGGGTGAGCTGGAAAACATCTCCCTATAACTAAAAGGATTGCATAATTATTGTCCAAACCAGGACACAGTTGAGAGTGAACAGAGGCTCTTATAATAATTATGTCACAGGGACAGGCAGAACCTGGGTCTGTCCCTGGCAAACAGGGATGCACATTCCCAGCCCATGATCCTTACCCTGGGTGCTTGTCTGGCCTTCGAGTCCACTCCGAGTCTGCCCTTGTTCTCTTCCACGCATCAGCCCTTCAGACATTTGAAGACCAGTGTCTGGCCAGCTCCAAGCTTCCTCTTCCCCGGCACATGGCAGTTGTTCACGGGAGTCCTCATCTCTGTAGTTTGGAGCCCGGCCTCAACACTCTTGCTCTCCTCTGAAGGTGTCTGAGATTCTCAGGTTGGCTTTCTCATCCTGCCCTGATCTGGCCCCAGTTCAGGTGGGAAAGGAGCAAGCCTAAGTCTGCAGTGGGGAGAGGTGGGAGCAGGGATGAAGAAGGCTCACTGCTTGCCAGACGCATCTTGAAGGCCTGGGATTCACACGAAATGAAAGAAGGGAGGTGAGAACAGTGTCCTCGTGGCTCTGTGGTTGACTGGGGGGCAGGACTTAGAAATTTAAGACAAAAAAGCTTGGCTGAGAGAGGTTAGAAAAATACGTTTCACTGATATTTCTGAAACTTAGAAAACTTTGGACAAGCATATTTGTTTTTAGAGGAGAGATTATTTTAACGAATCAGCCCGGAGGGCATACATTTCTGTCTATCAGTCAGTCAACAAACGTGCATTGACTAGCAGTTACCTGCTGGACGTGCAGGCGACACCGTCCCTGCTCTTAAGGAGCTCAGAGTTTGGATTCAGGCAGAATGTTAAGTGTTCAGGTCACACGCGCCCGAGGCAGAGCAGAGAGGAGGGGGCATGGAACTCACCCCCCCCGGGGGTGTCGGACGGCTTACAGAGTAGCTAATTACTGAACTGGCTCACAGAGGACGCCCAGAAATGTTCCTGGCGGAGAAGGGGAGCGAGTGACATCCCAGGCAGAAGGGACAGCATGTTCAAGCGACAAGAGGCAGCAGGTGTGTGTGACAGTGCTGTGTGCGCAGGTGGCTCGTGTGGCTGGTCACGGGTGGGAGGGACAGAAGCCGGACCCATAGGTGGACTTTGGTGCCATTGGAGGCCTCTGGGTCCTCGCCGGCGAGACCTGGACGGTCAGGGACGGACGACTTTGCAAGGCTGAACGCTGCTGGGTGGATTCAGATGTCCCTGTGATTAATTAAAACGGGCGCCAGCAGGAAGCCCAGATGAGAAAACGCCTTTAAACGACAGACATGTTTCTCGAGTGTTGCGGAGCTGCCCGCTGACTGTGTCCTCTGGCAGGAGCGGCGAGAGATACTCCGCTCCCTTCAAGCTCCATTAATCTGCCCATTTCTTTCTGCCTCAAATTCCACCTCAACTATGCAGCAGCTCCTCACATCCATAATGAAAGCAGTGATTTATAATCCTGCTGGGAGCTGACAAGCCTCCAGGCAGGTGGTTAGCGTAGGTTGCGTTGGACCCGCGTACCTCCCGGGGCCTGTGAGAGGAAGACTGTGGCTTCCCGCCCCTCCTCACACATGCATGCCCACGCACAGGAACACACACCCGCTCACCCCGGGCCCTCGTCTTCAGGCCCTCCTTGTGACCATGTGGGGGTCCTGGGAGAGCCCAGAGGCCCCCGTGCGAAGGACAGCATCCCCAGTCTCTTCTGCGGGTGAGCCTGAGCCTGTCCCCGAAGCAGCTCTTCTGAGTCTGCTGACACTACCAGCCACCATTTCCTGGGCACGTACTGTGTGCCTGGTATCACGTCAAAGATCTTTATTTGCATCATATCCAAGTCCATAATATTATGCAAGGCGAGAATGTGTCACCTCTGCCTTTGGTGAGGAGAAACTGAGGTACAGAGAGGCTAAGTGACAGGTGCAGGTTTATCCTGAGCCAGGAAGAGGTGGAACACAGATTCGAACCCGTGGCGGGGGCAGGGGGGTGGCGGGAGGGACTTTCACTCTACCCTGGGACTTATCGGGCCGGTGCCACAAGCTCACCTCCTCTTGTCCAGACTTGGCTTGGGATCAAGAAGTGAAACACGGGGGCGCCTGGGTGGCTCAGCCGTTAAGCGTCTGCCTTCGGCTCAGGTCATGGTCCCAGGGTCCTGGGATCGAGCCCCGCATCGGGCTCCCTGCTCCGCGGGAGGCCTGCTTCTCCCTCTCCCACTCCCCCTGCTTGTGCTCCCTCTCTCGCTGTGTCTCTCTCTGTCAAATAAATAAATAAAATCTTTAAAAAAAAAAGAAGTGAAACACGGCCATGGCTCGTGGAAAAGGTTTGGGCATCAGGATCAGGAGAATTCATTAATTCACTCATCAACCAGTTTTTTATCTGAAGGCCTGGTGGGCAGTTGTGTTCACTGGTGGGGGTGCAGAGAGGCATGATGAGCCGTGGCTGTTGGAATGTTAGTCTGGAGAGAGGGGATTATAGGGACAACCCATGTGATACCGTGGGCTAAGCGCTGGGCTCCGGCAAAGCGGCCGCCGCCGTGGGGCCGGGGGTCGGGCCTTGCTGATGTCGACGGGTTTCCCAGGAGAGGGGGCCTGGAACAGAGGCTACAGCTGTGCAGAGGCACGGAGTTCATTCAGGGCAGAAGCGCCGGGGAGGGTGGCCCTGTAATTTATTGTTTAATTAGGACTTTTTCTTCTAAATTTTTATTTTGAAAAATTTCATACTCCTTAAAAGTTGAAAGAACAGTGCAACGAACGCTTGTACATCCTTTACCTAAACTCGGCAATTAACAGCGTGTCATATTTGTTTCTCGCTCAATCCCTCTCCGTATATATATGACGTATACATGTACATAGATGATGTGTGTGCAGGCCTTTTGTATGCATGCATTGTTTTTTGCTGAACTACTTGAAGATGAGTTGCAAACCTAACATTTGGCTCTGAAAACGTCTCATCTATCTATAAAAGGGCAGTAGCCCTATTCCAGTGTTGTTGAAGTGATTAATGCAATGTAGTGCATGAGAAAAGCCTGGCACGATGTCTTAAATATCGCAGGTACTCGAGAAAAGTTAGCTCCTTCATCCTTCCTCGAGGGTAGCAGGTCTCCTTTAGATGGGACAGAAGATGCTCCTGCGGGTGCTGACAGGTGGAATATCAGGTCCCCGTGGAAAGTGAGAGAAGGAAGGATCTAAGATGAGAGCATCGGGGTCACCTGACATGGGATCTCCGGTGTCTGAGATGTATTCAATGTATTCTCCTCAGCTCGGCATCCGACAGACATCCACGTCCTGGTGAGTCCACCCTGAACCGCCTTCTGAACGCATGCTCCCCTGAGTCAGGCCTGCTCTGGTCTTGCCGGCCGTTTGCGGGAGCTGCCACGTTCTGGTTCGTCTCTGTCCTTCTACCTGCTCCTCTGCTGACAGGTGTGCCTCAAAAGGTTCACCGACGAGTAGCGGACAGGATGAAGGACAGGATAAACCAACGATGGGGAGCCTCCTCCCGGAGTCCCTGTCTCCACCCCCCGCAGTCAAGGCTGGGACAGGACCAGCCGTCCCAGGGGAAGGAGGCCACTCCCAGGGGCGGAGCCAAAGTGGGCAGCTCGGAGGGCGGCAGGAAGGGAGGCGGAGTCCTGGGGAAGACCCGCGCCTTCCCTCTCGGCAGCAGGGTCTCCTGTTGCAGCTCCCAGCACAGGCCGGGTGGCCCTGGGAGCCCGAGATCTGCCTTTGTGTCCCCACAAACAGGATCAAGCGAGGAGCCACTGTAAAGAACCCGGCGCAGGGCGGCGCTCAGGAGCAGAGCGATCGCGTTGGTCCCTTCCTTCTGGGTTGGTGCAGTGACTGCTCATCCCCAACCAAGTATTTCCCAAGTCTGACCCCGGAGGTGGACAGAGCTTGAAAGAGACTCTGCCCCTCATCACCCATGTGAATTCTGACAAGAAGCTCACTTTTTTTTCTTTCTTTCCTTCTTTCTTTCCTTCTTTCTTTCTTTCTTTCTTTCTTTCTTTCTTTCTTTCTTTCTTTCTTTTTCTTTCTTTCTTCTTTTTCTTTCTTTTAGAGAGAGAGAGAGAGCACGCATGAGCAGGTGTGAATTGGAGGGTGGGGGAGAGGCAGAGGGGGAGAGAGAATCTCAAGCAGACTCCACGGCCAGCGGAGCCCCACATGGGGCTGGATCTCACCACCCTGTGATCATGACCTGGAGAAGCTCCCTTTTCTCAGCCTCAGTTTTCTCTCCTGTGAAATGGGGTTTCCTTCACAATCTCGTAGGGCTGTGAGGCTCCCACAAGGTTGGCAACATGAAGCTCTTGGTGTGGAGCCCAGCTCGTTAGACCTACTGACCGATGGTAGCTATGACCGACTCTATTTGTTCTGATTTTGAAGGTGGTATTCTTCTGAAATCCCGAGGGCAGCTCCGAGTGTAGGAAATCGGGATGTGTGCTTCCCGAATCCGTGAAGATACTGCCCCTGGGACCAGAAAAGGCACCATTAAGCATTAGCTTCTTTAGAGGGTCAGGAACGTTCCGCCCTGGTGTGAGCATGCCCACAGTTAATCTTTCAGTTTCCGAGGGAGGTTGCAAGGGAGGTCGGAGGATCCAGTTGGATGGCTCTCTGCCAAGCCTTTGGAATTCCGGGCGGCCCTTGATCCCTAGCTCTGTGGGCTGCGGGCATCCTGGTGAAGGCAGGAAGGTGGGCGGCAGTGGGTGTGTGAGTGTGTGCATGTGTGTGTGTGTGCACGTGTGTGCTGTACAGAGCCCTCCCCTCCTGCCTCGTCCCACCCCAGGGCAGCAGGCTTTCAACCTTCTGATCTGCGAAGCTGAAACAAGAAAGGCAGGTATTTCTCATGCTTCCTGCAGCAAAGAGTGTCTTTTGAAACCTTCCTTGGTGCTTGTTGTGCTGGAGAAATGAGGGGTTGCTTGTGATCTCTCTTTGACACACACAGGACTCAAATGTCCAATGAATAGGCAGAGGGATCTTTGGAAATGGACGCTTTGGAGGAGTGGGACCAGACTGAAGACCTGGGGACCTTAGGAAACACCTGGATGATGCCCCCAAAACACCAACTGGTGGCATTCGAGAGCTCCTGTCCATGCTTGAGCCTTGGAGAGCACTCTTCTGTCAGGACTGTTAAATTTTCCACTGAGCATCTAGTTCAGGCTTTCTGTGGATCAGCGCTTCCCCTGTAAACTCCTGTTTGACTGACACTCTATAGGGTGGGCATCACTCCCGTCGCACAGGGGAAAGAACTGAGGTTCAGAGACAAAGTGGTTCGCCCCCGGTCCTACAGCTGTTAGGTAACAAAGCTGTGTTTCAGCCCAAGTCTGCCCAACCTGACAATGCTGCATAGACGTGAACGCTTGGGATACACTTTCCATGCACGGGAAGCAGGCAGAAGCTGACTTTGGCTTGATTTGAGGTTTACATTTCATTTTGCAGTTGAGCTTTAGATGATACTCACTGGGGAGGACTGTAAATGGCACAGGGAAGAGAAACACACATTTGTTCCAGGAGCTTCTCTAGGATCCTTTTAGGAAAACCTGTCAATGAAAACTGCTCATAAAGACGTATTACATTCTCATGAACATATTTGAGCAGTCAAGAACACAGAGCAGGAAGGGCACTGGGCTGCGAATCGGGACACCCGCTGGGCTCGTCCCTCAGTGGCCCTCTGAACCCACACCTGTCCCTTCCCTGCTCTGAGCCTCACTTTCTTGTTCTGGAACATGGAGAAGATAGGCCCTGCCTTGTCTATTGGAGAGGATATTGAGACAATCCGAACAAGCGATGAAGGACAAAGCAGTTTGCGAACTCCGAAGGGCTGCATGTCTGGCAGGGATTAGTCACAGACTTGGAGGGCTCTGTGTGTGTGTGTGTGTGTGTGTGTGTGTGTGTGTGTGTGTAGCTCCCTTAGCAGGGATGCAGCAGCAATCTAATCTGGAATAACGTCACTAATTTTCGATGTGCTCCTACTTTTTTTCCTTTAGGGAGGTAAGGGGACTGTGATTTTTGGCTGAGACTTTACAGAGCACTTAGGGATCAGGACCTCCCTAATGAGCCTCTTGGAATGTAAGCTCCCAGGAAATGTAAGCTCCAAGAGGGCAGACACTGTGCCACATTTACTGCTCTGGCCCCAGCACCTAAAACGATGTCAAGCACATAGTAGACACTCCACAAATATTTAATGGATTTAGCAAATTATTAGCCATAACTCTTAGACAACAGGGGGCGTGAGAGAGGAGAGGGAGCCTTTTTCATGCCTGTATCCACAGCACTGAGCCTCCTGACTGATTGAAAGATGAGATGGGTCCCTATTCTATGCCAAATTCACATGCATCTAAAACTTCACAGTATGATCATAATTCGTTTTCACCCCAATCACGCTTCCTCTAAGTGATGTGACTCAAACCTGTATCAGTCAGCCTTTGCTAGATTCTGCTGTAGTAACAAACATCACCAAAATTTCAGTGGATGATAATAAATACTGATTATTATTATTTTTTGGCAGGTCCTCATATCACTGAGGCTCTGATCCAGTACTTCCTCATTCTGGGACAGAGAGTAGCCAGGGAAAGGGAAAAGGGAAAAGAAGGCAATGGATTCAGGCAAAGGATCTTGCAGCCTCTGTGGGATGTGGAAAATCACTTTTGCTTCTATTGCCCTGGCCATGGCGAGTCACATGACCAAGCTCTGTGGCGGTGGGGGTGGGGTGTATATTACTCATTTAGGGGGTCCTACGGTACCGTGGCAGTAGGTGGGGTGGTCCATCCTCATATGGGTGGAGGGGTACAGCCAACTACACTGGCCATAAAAATACTTTGACACATTTGGAGGACCTTCCCTCTTTCAATCCCAGAATCCCAGAAAGTCTGGCTGGAAAAACCTTGAGGATGAAGTCCCCTATATTATCAGTCAGGAACCCAAAATCCAGAAAATAGAAAGCACTTCATCATGGATTTCTCACATGTCATTTCTGCCCAACTTCAGCAAGAACTTCAGGGTTAAATCTTGCCTTACAAGCCACATGGAACAGAGTGAAAGCCCCCGCCTCACCAGGGTTGCCTGCACCCCTCACTTCTTTTTTTTTTTTTAAGATTTGTTTATTTATTTGGGAGAGAGAGAGAGAGAGCAAGCATGAGTGCGTACATGAGTGGGGAGAGGGGAAGAGATAGAGGGAGAGAAACAGACTCTGGGCTGAGTGCAGAGCCCGATGCGGGGCTCCATCTCACCATCCTGAAATCATGACCTGAGCTAAAATCAAGAGTTGGACGCTCAACCGACTGAGCCACCCAGGTGCCCTATTATTTGTTTATTTTTAAATTGAACTTTTAAATTTGGGGTAATTGTTGATCCAGATTATTGTGTCATAGCTTCAAATCCCCATTTTACTGCCTACCAGGTGGGAGATCCTGGGTGAGCTGCTTGAACTGGCGTGCTTCTGTTCTATCACCTGGAGAATTGGGGATATTAATGGCGTCCGTGCCATCTGTTTGTCTGTAGTAGAGTTCCCATTATGTTAGTGGCATTATTACTCTCTAGGAGTACTCTAAACATTGTATTGGCCTTGTCCCTTTGGACCCCATCTCCTTATAAAGGAAAGCCTCCATAGGAGACAGCAGAGCAGGGTGCAGGGTATGTGGGGGGTGAAACTGAACAAATCTGAGTGTGAACTTGGATGCCACCCTTTATCATCCATGTGACCTTGGACTATCTGAACTTCCATCAAACAAGCTTAACAGCACCTTCTTTAAAGGGTTGCTGCAAGACAGAAGAGTTAATGTGTGTTTTGTATCTCAAAGTCGTAGGAGTTGTCCAAGTGAGGGAAGCCCAATCACCTCTGTCTCCTCTTTGGAGCTGACTTGCCCACTACCCCTTCTTCTCTTCAGCCCTGCTTCTTACTGGTTGATTCCATAACTAGTTGAGTTAAGGTGTTAAAGATTGGCCATGGCTGTCACACTTTAATCAGGGGCATCCTATCTTACTCCAAAAGGAAAGCTAAGCTGCTATGTTTGGCTCTAGAGTCAACTATGGGAGAGGTGTGTTTAGGCATGGGTGGGAGCAGGAACACTGGAAACCTTACTGGGTGGGTGGGCTACCTACTTCACCCATACCAGGGCCTCTGCTAGTCTGTATTACAACTTTATGCAAATTAGAAGCCAAAGCAAGGCTTGCCACCTACACACTCTGTTGGGGTTCTTGTTCAGTGCACAACCTGTTCAAGTGTTCAAGGGCAACCTGCAGCCTGGTTCAGGCTGCACCTGCCTCTAAGGTATCCCTCAACAGTCTGCCCACCATTGCAATTCTACCCTCTGACAGAAGACTCCTGAAGTCATTAGAAACTGGCTGGGCTGCTGCCAGAATGTCTGCTTCTTTCTGGGCCCAGCCAGTCACCCACAGGAGACCAGCAGACTCAGACCCCCACTGAACTTTACTCCCAATCTCTCAGTTCAAGTGACTTTTTTTTCCGGCAGCCTCAGGGCTTTCTGGAGCCCAGTTGTCTAACGAAAGAGGGGCAGGCTTTGTCCCTTTCCAGGCTTATTTCCCACCAAGCACTGAGCCCACCTTTCTGGCAGCTTCCATTGTGGTTGTGGTGTGAACGGTCTCTTCATTCCTGGGAAAGGCACAGGAGTCACCGGGAGGATCCACTGGACATGACTACCACCCCTGTGCTCCCAGTCTTCATCCTCATTCCCAGGAATGAACTCCCTGTTAGAATGAGCTTCCGTGTTCTGTCTGCCTTTCTCATAGGGCTGTAAGAAAGAGTCTGCGAAGTTACGAGGTGTGTAAAGGCTTTATGATTTTTAAAGCCTGGTGCAGAAATTAGTGCCATTATTTGTTGTACAATCCAGTCACTTAGGCTCATCCCCTTCAGAAGAATAACATAACAGCACAAATTATTAAGAACATTTCTAATTACAAAATCTAAACTACAGATGCAATGGTCGGCACGAACTACCCTATTATGTGCTACAGGACGGCTGGGATAACTGCTGTCTGAGGAGACCACAAGAAAATCCTTTCCTTTCAGTTCCTTAAGAGCCAAAGATTGGCTTCCTTCTGGACATTTCTGGTCCTGTGTGGTGGTGGGGCTGGTCGAAACGGCCTTGGAGGGCTCCTTCCGACTTTCTGCCACCAGGATTGATAGCAATTCTGGAGGAAAAGAGACCCCTCTTTCATCAGGAATAATTTGGTAGGGCAGTTTTCCTTTGCAATAATTTTTTTATAGTATTATTAACAGTGTTTTCAAATAACTATGATCTTAATCTTGGCTGCACTAAGGGAAAATAATCACTTACGAGCTCACCGTCTACACTGACCAGAGCTCTCCCTGAGACTTGAATTAAATTTGAGCGATGTTGGCTGCATGCCAGGTCTCAGCAAGGCTTGGAGGAAGATGCGAAATAAATCATGACAGGTCCTGCCCGTGGGGAGTTTGCTGTCTAGTAAGGAACACAGGATGGATCCGGAAATGGCCGTAACAGAATTAAAAAGCACTTTCGGCGCAGTGGCCGGGATAATGGGGGAGGCGTAGGTGGTTGATTATTTTTAATTGGGAGGTTTGGAAATGACTTCCGAGGGGAAGAGGCGTAGAGATGGGTCTTGGAAGATGCTAGGATTTTAGTTGGCCATTTATGGAAGAGATGAGCGTGAAGGACATTTCAAGAGGAGGAGGGTATTTGTAGGACGTAGGCTGAGGCGTGTGTGGTGAGCGGTAGGCCTTCAGGAGGGCTGGGCCATTGGGAGACTGGAGGGGGCTCTAAGATGGAAACAGACACTGGGCCCTGGGCCCAGGCTATGGAAGGACTCGTGGGTATGGAATTAATTCGCTCACTCACACCTCCCTCGTGTGCCAGGTTCTGTCCACGTGTTAGGGCTTCTAAAGAGAGATCATCCACAGTCCTGTTCTCGAAGAGCTTATAGTTTCGTTTGGGGAGATAAAAAACCAAAGAACTATAAAAATATAATAGGATGCCTTCTATGGTAAAGATGAGATCAGAGGGGGAAGTCACTTTTCTGATCTGGGAGAGGGAAAACTTTATAGAAAAAAAAAGGCCACCTTTGCACTGAGTCTTGAAGAAGGACAGGAAGTCATCTTAATTTTGCTCGAATTTCGACTAATCCAGTGATTTCCAACTGAGGGCGATTTTGCCTCCCAGGGGGTCATTTGACAATGTCAGGGGACTCGGCCGTCATGACTGGGAGGTGGGGGCACCACTATCTCCTAGCAGAGAGAGGCCAGGGATGCTGCTAATCATCCCACAGGGCACAGGACGGCCTCCACAAGGATGAATTCTGCTCAAATGTCAGTAGCACTGAGATTCACATGAAATGCTCCGGCTTGAGGCTTAAATCAAATGACAGCACACGGGGGCCCAGGAGACTGTTGAGTAGCTAACCATTTCCTGTGACTTTGGGCAGGTCACAGGTGCATCTGGGTGGACCTTAAGCTATGAACGGCATGCTGCCCTCCTCCGTATCCATACGTTGAAGCCTGAACCCCTGATGTGATGGTATTCGGAGGTGGGACCTTTGGGAATCAATTAGAGTTAGATTAGGACTGAGGGTGGAGCCCTCATGAAGGGATTAATGCCCTTAAAATGGGGGAAGAGACATGGGATTTCCCTCTCTCTCAGCCACGTGACGGTATAGCCAGAAGGCCTCCCTCTGCAAAATAAATAGGAAGGGGACTCTCACCTGGAGCTGGATCTGCGGGCACCTTGACTTTGGACTTCCTTGCCTTCAGGAGTATAAGGAATAAACTTGTGTTGTTGAAGGCACCAGGTTTATGTCCTCTGCTCTAACTGACCGGACACCTCCCTCAGTCTCCCCTGTCTCGTGACGCATCTGAGGCTGGACGCTCTTCCACACCTCGATCATGTCCCTTGTATCATGGGAGGCTGTTTAACACGTGTTCAGCTCACCCATTTTCCAGGCATGGTATTCCTCTGCCTGCAGAGTTTTGGCTCATATGTTTATAGAGTTTCCAGTGATAGACGTATGAACCATTCTGGCTAAGCTCGTTTGTTTGTTGGTTATGTAGAGTGGATTATTTATATTGCTGGATTCCTACAAGACCCAGGCGCCCCCCCCCCAAAAAGGGCAATATTTTGCAATATTAGGATCCTCACTCTGACCCCACCCAAGCGATTTTCTTCACACTGTTCTTCCCAGAAGCCACTCTCCCGGTTGGAGGGAGCTTTCCACCTGACGCAGCTTCTAATAGCCTCCCATGGCTCCCTCGGGAAAGTGACATTTCCTGGCTTCACCTTCTCAGGCCTCTCCGATTTAACTTGTGACCACTCGGCGTCTTCTGTGCCTCCTTCCCTCTGGCTGCTCCATGCTCTTGCTTTAGCCACAGCAAATCCATCGCTGATCTTGATGTCACAGTGCTCAGAAGGAAGTCTCTCGCCCAGCCCAAAATAATCACGGGCAAAGGGAAATAGAGTCGCTCTGAATGAATTAGACCAATCGTGATTCAGCACCTGAATCGGGACCCTCTTTCTCTGACTGCTGAATGGAACTGGGCTGCCAGGAGGACAGGAGTGGGGGTGGTGATGACTGAGTAGGCACCCAACCCTGTCTGCCTGAGCTCCGATTCTGACCAAACTAAGTCACCTCCTCTCTCTGAACCTTGACTTACACTAGAAGATTTCTGGGGGTCTTGGTCCTGTGGTCTGTTGGGACGTGCTAGTACAAGCCTTTCTAGCTGTGACTTGCCAAAATATTTATACCTGCTCATCCGCATCATGCCGGCCAGCCAAGAACACTCTTGCTTTAGACCCTGGCTGCATAAGGCAACCCCATGTCCTCTTTCCCTGAGAGTCTCTTGTACGAGAAACTGGACCTGTGTATGTGTGTTTGTCTTTCCAGACCTGGGGAGCAAAGGGCTGCCCCTGGCAAGACACCACCCTACAGTTCCCACAACACAGGCAGGAAATTGGGGGACCAGGAGGCCTTGGATTATTTTACCCTGAGCCCACCTCTTTGGGCTTCAGATTGGATCGTTCACTCGGAAATATTCTGGGACATGATCGGGACTCTGGCACGCTTTCTTTTGCAGGAAAGTGAAGGAGAAGTGATGCGTATCTGATAAATCTTGTCTGCATTCAGCCTCCTTGAGCAGCCAAGGCTTTCTCTGGGCATCTCGTTATATTTTACATTGGCTGATCTCTGGTGTCCTCCCTTGAATGCCAGAGCAGAGCTCCTGAGGGGAGGCAGAGACCCTAGATTCTAATCC